>NC_137836.1:54959442-55709442 GCF_948465745.1 Chenopodium album | reverse complement strand
CTAATTACAATCTAAGGAAAGGGATCTATCTTGTGCCTCTAATGTGATAGCCATCAAAAACAAACCACCAAACACTCCACTTATGTGTACGTAATGTATAAATAAATAACCTTTCACGTAACTAAGGGTGACCTCCGTTTAAAGATCCGAGAAAACATAGTATCTACAGAGTCACTAATACAAAAGGCATGTTTTTTAGACGCTTTTTAGGCCTTTTTTCGACGCTAAAAAGCGTCGCAAAAATATTTCTCGACGCTGCTAAAAAGCGTCGAGAATATGTGAGTCGAGAATTTTGAGGGACACAAAAAAGTGTCGAGAATATCGACGCTTTTATGTGTCCTCACTAATATACGAAGTGTCAGAAAATATTTATTTCGCGCATTACCCCAAATTTGTGTAGTTTTTTAGCGACGCTTTTGCATGTCCACATACTCAAATTTAGCGACGCTTTTTGTTGTCTTGCGTTTATTCGTGTCAACCTATGGTATGGCGGGAAACTCTTGAAATATGAAAATGTGCAATATATGTAGACATTTTTTTTTAAGCTTTTTGTTTTTTCCTTTTATTAAATTATTACCATCATACATACATTATAGTTATTTGAATTTATCATAATAAATTAAATTAATAACATTAAAGTTAAAATAAACAAATATTCTATATAACTAGATAAACAAAAAAACAATAATTAATTAACAATAATAAGAGTACGTAGTCAATTACCAAATTTATAAGAGAAAACATCAATACAATTAAAAGAAAAACGTCGCATATTATAGTAGTTTGCCCCTAAATAAATACATCACTAATATAAGAATAAAAACCAAAACAGATAGATGATGGCCTTATAGACGATATAGTCGCTTGTTTTGACGCTCAAGTGTCCCGGCCTATTCTCTTGTTGCACCTACATTGCCTTTTCCAATCTTCAAAAAAAATAAAATACAAAGTATAAATTAGTACATTGCACAATATATGCTCAAGATTCAACATGTTGTATTTAAACAAAAATGAAAAGACCAATGTATTTAAACCAGAACATATACATGTTGAGAAAACTACAACTTTCTGAGCATATTAAGAACTAGTCCACAATTGAAACTAATAAAAGTCTTTGTATCAACCAAGTATAATAAAGCACCATAATATACCATGATAAATATCAAAACATAAGATAAAATAATTAAAATGAGGTTCAACAAGTATATAAGTAAAGCTAAACGACAAAGCTAATAAAAAGGATAATTGACGCTTATACACACACACAAGCTCTGAATTACACACACACACACACACACACACAAGCATATATTTTGAATTTCAGCTCTGATTTCAAATCTGATTTTCAGTTCTGAACTTCAAATCTGAATTCAGTTCTCTGAATTCAGCTCTGAATTCAGTTCTGAAATTCAGCTCTGAATTCAGTTTTGAAATTCATAATTCCTCTCCTAAATCTACAAGATAACAAGAGAATAAATGAACAGGTAACTATAGCTACTAACTGTTTGAGCAGCACTAATGAAACCAAGTAAATATGAGCAGTGATACCTGGTTTGGAAGTAGGAAAATATTCATGTCCTCTCCTGACTTCTGAGTAAGAGATCATCCCAGTCCTGCTATTTATAATCCGATTTCAGTTTGCTGAAAAATAAAATGGCTGAATTGCAAGAGCATTTTATTAGAGTATCAACAATCAGATAAAGATTAAGCCCTTACTAAAACCGTTAAGTTATTTTAGCTTGCCGCTAGTCCTCCTAGAAGCATGACAAAAAGTAAGCAAACTAGCTGAGAACTGAGGACTTGCCACCAAATGTAACAAAAACATAAAGTTAGAAAACTTGATGTAAGAGCATGCCAATAGTATCAAATTTGAGCACACTAACTAATCAGCGAAGTAGTTACAAAATCTAGGATCTTCAATTAGATTAAACCAGACCACACTCGATTAAGATCCTTTCGTGAGACAACTACAAGTTTCCACTAAGAAAGCCATTATATATCATTATGATACTAGTGACAACTTGAGAAATATACATAAAAATGCAGTTAAAATTTTTAGAAGACTCGTATCAGTCAAAAATGGATGGAAGCAAACCATGTATCAGGATAATTTTTTCTAAAGCGCGATATAGCTTAGCTAGTGTAGTTGCGCCAACTTCCACCACATTTATCATAGAGCTAGGAAAATAAAAAAAAAATATCCTCAATTATTGTTTCCATAGCCACGAGATTGCTTGTGCATAAAAATGATGAAAGAGAAGCAGCATAAATTAGAAAAAGAAAAGGAAGACTTTTAACATTACCCACTCTAAATATGTGAGGAGATAAAATTTCATTAGCAAGATAAACTAGTTACCAAAATGTATTAGTTATTTGATCCAATAACTAAGATCAAGAAACTGAAGCTTATGAAGCTTAGGAAGGCTGGTATAAAAGGATTCTGGGATCACCCCACTAAAATTATTATTTAAGAGATCGAGGTAAGTTATGAACCTGCAGCTAGATATGAAACTTGTAAACTCTCCATTAAAATTATTGTATCCTAAATTCAAGTGGGTCAACGAATGCATCGTAGCAAACTTTGACCAATTAGGACTGCTAAGCTTATTTGATCCAATATCTAAGTAACTTAACCTCAAAAATTTACTAAGTTCAACAAGAACTGCATCAGCTATATCCTTATTATACAGGTCAAGATACTCGAGCTGTAATAAGTGACCGATTTCAGTAGGTATAACACCTACAAACAAGTTACTGTTGAGGTCTAAGTGATTAGGTTAAGAAATATTACCAATGTTTGGTGGGATTTGAGCCTGCTGCTGGTTGATATTCATAGGGATAAGCTTGTAAGACTAGGAAATGCACTGAAGTCAAGGCTGCTGAGTGTGCCGCTGAGGCTTTGATTGTCCAGGTCGATGTTGGTGAGAGAGTTAAGGTTGTCACAGACAATGCCAGTCCAGTTGCTGTAAAGACATTGGGCATTGGAAAGTCTCCATGATTTGAGCGAGTAAGGATCAGACAAGGAGTTTTTCCAATGGACTAGTGCCTGCAGTTCTGCTATTGTTTTTGCTGATGTTAGAGTTAAAAAATGTGTAAGAAAAAAGAAGCAAAGAAAGAAAAGCTGATGTTTTCGGTGTTTTGCTATGACTCGACTTCATAGGAAGTAAAACTTACTTTCCTTTATAGTGCAACAACAAAGAGGCTTGAATTCCAAAAGATTAAGAGCTTGGTTTTTAAGAATTTGGATTTTTGTAACTCCTTATATGGCTAATATACTAATACAAAAATTATACTTCTTTCGTTTCTTTATATCTCACAAATAATACCTTTGTTACACATAATAAGAAACGGAGGTAGTATTAGTTTGACTACCCTAAGTCACTCACAAGTAATCTTACATAGTAGGAGTTAAGTCAATGGTTAATCAACAAAAGTCTTTGTTGTTGTGCTGATATGATAGTATAGATTAGTCTACAAATTTTAAAAAATTCATAATTGATCCACGAGGTTAATTAGATCCCATTTTTAACGATTAAAAACACCTTTAATTTGGCCTTTTAACCTTTTCTCACTAGTGACTGTTCATTATAATAAGAATTCAAAAGTGAAATTCATTATCACACCCAATAGAAACATCATGTACAGAAATGGGTGTTTAGCACTCAGAATATTAAACTACTACGTTTTTACATCTATATATATAGAAGGGTGTATCGAATTCCACATTCAGTTTTTAGCTTTTGGCGATTTTATAAACTTGTAAACTCGAGCACCTAACATTCTCTAATATTTCCATCACAAAATCAACTCATTAGTACAAAACCAAGAAACATCAATTTGCTTTGTTAATAGTAGTAATTTCGTTTAGAATCTTGGAATTTTAAAATCAAAATAAGATTCACATATTTAAGAACGAAGATACATGGACGGATGAAACCTGTTTGAGTAAATAACTCTACAATTCAACAAAGAAACAAAATGAAAAATTCAGAGAAACAATGAATGGAAGAAAGCAAGAAACCAAAAGAATTGCTAACAATTTTAACAAATTTACCACTATATTAGATGAATAGAGATAGAAGAGGAATTAATTATAAACAAGAAAATGTCAGATTAATTACCAATAGTACCCAAACTCAACCACTAATGAAACACAAAACCTCTGACCAATAATTTCATTTAGCTGATGCAGAATTATATAAATTATGAAGTAGAGAAGTGAGGGCAATCATCGACAACCTATCCTAAATGAATTAAGAAAAACAATTAATTACATAATTGGATTTTGTAAAAGCATAAAACCTATAAATTCTTTCTAAAAAAACTCTAAAATTGTTCTTCATGAGTCGAATCCATCTCTTACCAAAACATTACTCAACATCATAACACTTAAAACCATCAAAAATACTAAATTCTAAAACGAAATTAGGAAAAATTATTACACACCTCGGAATTATCGATCTGAACAAGAAACGAAATTGAAAAGACGATAAATAAGAACAACACTGCTGCATCGTAATACACCAAGGAAAAGTAAATCTGAGACCAAACTCCATGATTTTCTATGCGTTTTTGAAGGATTGAAAAAAGAAAAAGAGAAGATATCAAGATTAGAATGATAAGAGTCATAAGAGTGGGGGTTTCTTGTTGAGAAGCGGCAGTTTTATTTTTCAAGAGAACCAAATATGAAGATGTGGGTTAGGTAAATATGTCACGTGTTCCGCATGTGAGGGTTTTCTGGACGCTTTTTAATGTCGAAATTAATTTCTGACTTAAAATGGTGTCGAGATAACACGGAAAATATTTTACTTAGCTAACGCCCCTTATACAGCGTCTTGCCTACATCGTCGAAAAAATACGCATTTTGTAGTAGTGAGTTGATCAATTAATTTCACATTAGATTTTAATTTGATAATATATAAGTTATTAACTACACTGTAATACCCATTATTACACCAAACTCATACAATAATAACGTTTAGATTAATTTGAAGGGCCAAGCCAATAACCTAAATTTTGGCGTAACATCGCTATACATTCTAAGATATAATGTCAACGTAATGTCAATTGTATTGTACTAAAACATATTCCATTTTATTTGTCTTGATATTAAATCCAGATCAAATTGTTCTGCAGTCAGATAAATTGAAGAATTCATTTAATTGTAATGATCACCCAATCTAAAAAGACATATGCTTACCAAATCAGATGTGATAAAAGAATTTATTTTAAATTTCCCTAATTTAGTAACAACTAATTTGAATATGAATCATTTATAGGCATTACTCATTAAAATCCATCTAAAACTCATATAATACCTGCATAACCATTATGAAGAGGCAGGTGATAGGCTTGGATTATCTTTTAATCAACCATTAGATACTAGCTAGTTTTTTTGGAATTCACAATTGGTACTTTACTTTTAACAAATGATTACTTTAAATCAAGAGTAGTTAACTAAGACATTTTCACCACAACGAAACGTATGTTGTTATTTTATTCTGTTTTAAAGCGTAGTAATGACCGATGACCTATTCACTCCGTCACTAAATTACATTCCTAGTTCAATTTTGTAATGCGCCCTCCCGTCATAGGAAGACATTTAACTTTTTAATGTTGGGACCGAGTAAGTGATTTGTTGGCCGTATACGAATTTTGAGTTTTGTATGTGATAGACGAGGCGATTATCTAATTTAGTAAAGTATTGTGAATTGGGTACTTAATAGTTTGACTACGATTCTTGTAACACAATCTAACCTTATTTCATGTTTTTTTATCCAAATACTGAAATCAGTAATAACAATAATTGATCACAAAAATATTAAGTTAACATCTAATATAAATAAATAATATTTAACGATACAATTCACTATATCTACTTATTAAAAATTTCCTTGTCAACTCTAGTATAATTCAACTATAATAGTAGTGTTTACATTCTTAACTATGGAATATCATATAATCCATGTTATTAAAATGCGTAGCCTATATTCTGCGGTACCAAAAAAAAAATCACCTACATGAAAACTATAAATTACCAATGTTTCCCAAAATATTTTAGCTTATGTTACCATTCAAAGCAAAAAATAAAATATAAATAGGTTTGTCCTTTTATTTTTATTTTGGGGTTGATTATTGGCTGTAAATAGGGACAACAAGTGAAGTTTCATCTCACTCACTTCATTCCTTTTAAAGCAAAACACTAACAATTATGTTTTGCATGTTCATGTATCCCCCAATCCTCCACATCCAAACTCAAATAGCCTAATTAGTGGTGTATTTTGGTGAAACAAAAGGCGTCGATTAATGATGTATCATAGGCGTAACAAGCTAAGGAATGGTGGTTCTTCCTTCATCAGAAATTTCAGAGCTGGACAGATGTTAAGAAACCTGCCTAGGGCTCCTAGTCCAACTGGTTCAGACCAAGTTGTTCTAGTCACTAGGGATGACTTGGTGAGCCATGAACTTGTGTCACCAATTCGGAGGCCAAGCAGTTCATCTGATGTTATAGAAGAGCCTAGGGTTGAACCAAATGTTGTAGCTAATCCCCCCATCTTTGGTGGCCATCCTACTTTGGCTGTCAATGTTAACCTGGCCCACAACCAAATTTAGCTGTAAATGTCAACCCACAACCTGTGTTCTACAATTTCCTTCCAACCCATGGCCAAGCAGCCCAGTCACCAATTCACAATCCCTTGCCCTATTATGCGATAACCATTTTCACTGTTAGAGTTAGATCTGTCAATCTGAATGATTTTGGTGTGATGTACACTATTAGGGGCGACCACACTTTCCAACAAATTTATTCTGATTATGCTGCAAAGGTGGACTTGGAATCACACGAGATAATTCTTAGCAAGGGAAATCAAGACATTCAACCGACTCAAACGGCTTTTGGAGCCCTGATCCAAAATGGTGAGGTTCTTATCATGACTCCAAAGGTACGTTTTGATTTACATTGCCTTATTTTTCGGTTTAATATATTAGGGTTCTTGTATATATTATATTACTTTTATTGTTATATAGTGTCTTAATTATATGGTAATAAGGTTTTTTATAATGCCTAATGGAACTCATAGAACTAAGGTTTTAATTCATTTATATTTTAATTTGGTAAGAGGTCCATTATGTAATAGTTATCTCCATAGATTTGTTACGAAATTGCAAATATCAAGTCATTCAATGGCTCCACTAAAAGGAATAATTTAATGATCTCTAATAATGATTTATGTTGGTGGAATTTAATTGCATGAAATAAAGTATTATTAAAGCTAGATAATAAATAATATTCAATGTTGCATTTAAAAAATTAATAAGCTACCTAATTATGTTGATTTTATATAATTTTCTTAATTGTTTTGTTCAGAGGGTTTATGCGTTTGCTTCGTATATATGCTGCATACATGTAAATGTAGCCTATAGCAAATTTTTATTTAGAGCTTTGAATTAGTTCATTAAAAAAAACCTAGTTGAAACACATGTGTTTAGGGAGGGTTAAAAAACTGAAGAAGTCGACTACATATTTTTGTATAAAGGGTTACAACAAGTAAATCCATTGTATCTTTTAGTACTAAATAGATAAAAAAATTTCAAATTTTGTTCTAAACTAACAAATAAGTAATATTCACTTTTTATTAATATGATAAGATAATAATTACTTTATACTCGAGGGAGATAACATTTGTATCTTGTAGGATCTTGAAAAAAAATGTAGACACCTGATTCAAGCAATTCTCTATTGAGGAGGTTTGCAACATTCCAAGAGAGTTGACAATTATGTGGCCCCTTCACGAGCCTTTATATGGTGTGTACACCTACTGGCGATCCCAACTTAACGTGCCTCTACATAGACTTATTTTATTCAGGGAACAGAAGTACCTGAACTCCTACCAGACACCACATGTGGCAATCATCTCTAACGGGGATAAAATATTTGCCTTCGCAAACATATAGTTTGTGCTGTGTGGGAGTTTAGATTTGTTTTTGTAAATCTTTTGGTTAAAATGTCGATTATTCAATATCAATGTCTAATTTAGCTCATCAAAAGGCTTATGGAGCCAGTTTGTTTGAAGTCAACATTATCTAGTAATGGTAGATCTGTACATCTAACGAATGACCTTAAAATATTTGTAATCGCATTTTGAAGCTAAGTGGCCATTTCGTAAAAAATAATTTGGTATGGTTGTCAAAGAACTTTAGATGATCCATGATATTGTAATTGGGAAACGTTTCCCTAATTTGCACTAGTATCTTGGCACTAGTTTGTATGATAATATTATGACTTTGGTAGTAATTGACGAACAATGTGTGTTAAAATTATTTGTTGTGAAGACTTTTATTTTGTTTGTTCTTTGTTTATTAAATGCGTCCCCAGTTAATTTTCAGGTTTATGTCACAAAATTGTATATTTTATAACGTTAATATTGTTAAAAAAAATGATGATAATAATCCCTATAATTAAAGATAATTTTAGATATAACTGTACGGAAAAGATTAAATTATGACTAAAGCAATGATTAGCGGTCAAATTATGTGAGATAAATGAGGAATTTACATCCTTATATTGCATAAATTTTAAGGATTGGAAAAATAATTTAAGGACACGTTTGTGAAATTTGGATATCGTGATGATAAATTGTTTTAAAAATTATAAATATAATATAAGTCTTAAAATAATGGATACGTGTGTAACAATTATAACAAAATGCGACAGAGAAACTGAAAAGACCTTCGCTTTATACAATTTTAGATTAATGATTTAAACTTGTGAACACAGTACTCTTAGTGTTTAAATTTTTTTTGTAGAGATCCCTTCATAGTGTCTAATAATACTTCCCGAACATTACATGAAGTTTTGTTACTCAAGTTCCTAAGTCTTGGAGAGATGTAATGATACATGTTTATAAACAATTCAAGGACTCCAAACTATTGATAGTTTTACATTAATTTAACACTCACTTACATATGGCACTTGGAACACTAGTTGCTTAATAAATGCAGTTACAATTTGTGAGGTTATCGTTTACAAAATTTTCATTTTTTAAATACTATTATTTACTTGTAAAAATAATGTTTCAATTTTACTTCATGATAAGCTGAGCAGATTCAATTTTAATCAGGATCTACGTGTATTTCAATACTGCTCTCCTTTATGCAATTCAATGTATATGTAAATGAAACATGCCTTCTTTTTTTTTTACACATTATGCAAAATTGAAATAAAGAGATAAGATTTCGAATAATTACACTAATTTTTGATACATTATTTATCTGTACAACGTAATACGTGCATAATTTATTCCTAATGTAATACTTCCTCCGTTCTATTAATATTGCAATAAGGATGAAATCACGCATCCCAAAGCACATTTTATATGCTAAATATCTATAATTGTGTAAGAGTAAAAATTATAAAAAGTTGATATTGTGAAAGTATTTTATGAGATGAATCCAACAAGATCCCACATGACTATATTTTGCTTAACGTATAAATCATATTATATTGTCAAACAAGAGTGATGAATAGTGAAAAAAGTCCATTGTTGCAATATTAATAGAATAGAGGAAGTATGATTTAGTGTTTATTATATTAAATATTTTGAGTACCTCAACTTACATTTTGAAAGACAATTTTTGTTAAGTGTGACATAATGAACATAATAGAATAGAAACTTACAATAAATGAGCAATAAAAGCATGTACATCTTTTATCCAGAGGGTCACACAACTCGTAAAAAGTGTTACGTAGTACATGATCTTTACTACAAATTTAAAATTGAACAAGCTACTATTTACGTAAACCCATGGCTAAATAATAAATAAATTTTAATATCGGATGTGATACACAAGGGCATTATATGGATAGTCTTACTAAATTGTTAAGATACATTCAACATTAAACGTGTACTAAAATTTGGAATTGGAATTGGAACCACTTTAAGCGGGTCTTATTAAGAATTGGAATTGGAACTGCCGGGGTACCGGGTCCTAAATTTATTACACTAAATTGGAACCAGGTGCAACTGGTTCCTAAATTTATTACACTACATTGGAACCACCAGGTCTAGTTCCAGATCCAGACCCGCTGGTTCCTTACCGATTCCAGTACCAATTAAGGATACCCGGAATTTTTGCTCACGCCTAGTGATAATGTGGCGATGATTTCATAACATAAGTACCATGTTGATATAATGTAAGTGTGTCAGAATTAATATGTATTCTAATAAAGCATATAATAAAAATGATAGTATCCTAAGTAATAGTTGTTTAAGTTATCCCTTAAAAATATCTGAATGCCATCATTTGTTTCTAGTATTGTTTCCTTTGACGGGAAAGCCTAGATGTTTGAAAATGCACCTATGCTTAGTGAAGCTGACCTTAATCACCAAAAGTCAGTGACAAAAACTAACACTAAACCGTCCTAGACTTAATCACGTCGTATGTTGTAATAAAAATCTACTCATTAAAAAATAAGATATTTTTTTAATTAAAAAAATTAGGCAACTATTAATTTAGACCATTCTATCTCACCCACCAAACTCTAATACATCAAAGGCCCACTATTATGATCCACCCCCCTCCAACTTCCCTTTATAAATAGTGTTGTTGCACCCTATTCCAGCTGCTTCAAAATTCTATATATATATATATATAAAAAAAAAAAAAGCAAATACAAAGAGGGTCACAATAGTACTCTTTCAACTTTCAGAAAATGTCCTTAAACTCAAGCCCTTCAACCCCAAACCACACTACTACTCTTTATTCATTACTGTATGGCAGTGATGAATCTTGCAGAAAATCCTATCACAAGAATCCACAAGATCGTTAGTACGTGAAAGATTTGTAGTAGATCGACGAACTCCTTCCACGATGCTGTTTCGGGCCTAGGGGGGTACAAATCCTTCTTCGATGAATTTGGATCAAATGCTTCAAGATCAACTCGAGTCGATGCGATTTGACGCTTTGGAGTTTAATTTGTTTCCGCATTTGGAAGAAGGTAGAGATGAAACTCCATATTCAACCCCAAAAGAAGTGTATTCACCACAACCCAACGAATTACTTGTTAATTCCCCAGCTTCGACAAGTTAAATTTGTATTTAATTTTTCTTTAATCCACCATATATCTGGGTTTTACAGATTTGGATCAAAATTCATGTACATAATATAGATTTAGTTAAAATATTTCAAAGTAACAGTTTTGTTTGGGCTTTACTACGCATTTGAGGCTGGTCTCCGTACTCTAATCGTGGAGTTGGATTGCTATAACCTCGTTGATCTTGTACAAGAAAAATCTGTAGAATGTTGTGCTACTCAAGTGGTTGTGAATGACATTGTAGTCTTGGCTAGGACTTTTGATTACGATTTCTTTTATTTTGCTCATAGAACTTGTAATAAAGTGGCCCATTCTATGGCCACAAATTAGCTTTATCTTTTAGGGAAGATTTGATCTGGATGGAGGATGGTCCTCATGAAGTTGTAATGTCTGCTTTGTCAGACAAAGCTCTCTTTTAATAAATTTGGTTCGATTTTTGTCAAAAAAAAATTAAAATATTTCTTTATATACAACTAATCTTATGTCATTTTTTTCATTTTATCATCTTTTGACGAAATTCTAAACTTATGTAGAACTTGATTAATAAATCAAATGTCAACAATTATATCTAATAATTTGATATACATGTCATGATTGTAGCTTGTGATGTCCCTGTATCATCCAATGTTTGTCATTTTTTTTAGTAACAGTAACATTTTCTTTAGTAACTAATGGGTAGATATCAAAATCAATAAAGAAATATCCCTAATTATTATTTCTTATAATTATATTTATAATTTTATTTGTAAAATACTAGTGGAAAATTGTTCACTCAGTATATGTCTGGCTTTAATGTGAACAAAGCTATGCTTTCGATAGATATTGTGTTCGAACATTTCGCCAAACTTGAAACCATGTATGATTATTGGACATAGGCAAAAATGCTTAATGAAGGGATCGAACTTGAAACCATGTATAATTATTGTAATTTTTTTCCATCATTGTTAACCAAATTGCAGAATTATTAACAAATATAGCGAGTTTCAACTTGTAACATTTTGCAAATTTATTGTATCGGCCTTTTGTGATATATTAATAAGATCATTGTTACAAATTAATATGGTTTTGTTATCAGAAAACACGCAAACATACTAAAATGTCCACATTGTAGTGTTATTAATAAGTGCATATTTCCCTGTCCAAAAAAAAGGTGCATAGTTACTAAATATTGATTTTAAAATTAAATTAAAGTGTGCTAGATAGAATATATGCAAAGAACTTGATGTATTAATTATAAATAAAAGTTAGCATGGTAAAAATAAAAGATGTAATATACTTATGACCGTATGATATTATATTTTTGTGTCAAAAAAAAAATATGATATCATATTTTTACATTATGATCATCTATTATATTAAACCATAAATCATATAGACATCCTCCTCCCTCTTCAAGAATTATTCTTGTTCTGAGTATTCTAACCCATGATGCAATATTTATTTAAAATAAAAAATATTATTATTCTAACACACACACACACATTATAAACATTGTTCCATTATTCAATTACACGATTTGTTCAAATTATAAACATTGTTCCATTATTCATAGGGGAAATATAACCTTATAAGTTTAATTTCTTGTTTGGCATTATTTTTTTGTTTTCAGTTTTCTTTTTTTTTTAAACTAAAAACCAAAAATAGGAAACAAGAAAAAGGTGTTTCTACTTTTTGGTTGTCAGTTTTCAAAATTATCATAATTTTAATAAATTTGACTATTTTTTTATTCATTACATGATATATATCATATGATTTTAAAAAACAAAAAACCAAAAAACAGACAACCACGGTGATGCCAAACGAACCCTTATTAACTTAAGTTGTGAAATTTCATTTTGTAATAAGAAAAACGATTTTGTCAACTAATATTGTGCAATAGTAAAACATTGTCGGAATTTAATCAAATTTAATATAACTAATTGTTATCTAATTCAATGCTTATTATTAATGATGTGAAACAAGATTGATATGTACTTGATTCACTTTCCTTATATTACTAAATAATTTGCGTGTGTTACTGAATAATCTACTGCTCGTACGTACTGTTATTAAATAAATGGCTAGTGTTAGTAGTAAATAATGTGCTTGTGTTACTAAATAAATTAGTAAATTATATAATTAACAATGAGTAAGCTAGTAAAATAAAGTGAAATAAATAATAATAATAATAATAATAATAATAATAATAATAATAATAATAATAATAATAATAATAATAATAATAATAATAATAATAATAATAATAATAATAATAATAGAGTTGGCCCAGGTTACTCACGGTGAGAAACAAGATTGTTTCTCACGAACAAGTGGCATGCAGTTGGCAACTTTAGTTAAAAAATAACACGTCATACAGCTTGGTTATTATTTCGTTAAGTCACGCTGTTAGTCTTGCAACAGTAATCACCTGAGTTTCTCCTGAGTTTGAATTGAAGAAGTTCCCATCTTCATTAGTCGGGTTCATCTTCACACCTTCAATTGTTCACCTGCAATTGTTGCTCTGCTTTGGCCGTCTCTCCTGGTGGTGTCGGTTGTCGTAGGTGGCAAGATCAATTTAAGGTAATTTGTTTTCCCATCGTTTCGTGTTGTTTCTTTCGCCACTTTTCATGGAGTTATATAATGAATTTATGTGGTTTAATGTTTAATTTTTGTTAATTTGTGTGACCTGTTGTTGAATTAGGGCATTGGTGAAAGTTTGTTATGTGAATTACCTTTGCGGTTGCTTAATTTTGTCAATAAAAGCTGTATTTTCATTAAATTACGCAATTTAGTGTACTTGTATTTGTGCTTTTGCTATGAATCTGCTACTGCTGTCATTTTGCTATACTTGGGTATGTATTTTGTTAATTTCTGTTTAGTATTTGATATTAGATGGTATTTACAGGTTGAAATGGATGTTAATTTGGTAGGTGGGTGTGATGAGGTGGGTAATTTGATGGAAATTGGTGTAGAATACAGTCAACACGAAGGTTGTATTTTGAATTCAGAGAACGTAAGTTCAATGGGAGGTGGTCGTGATGAGGTGGGTAATTTGATTGAAATTGGTGTAGATGGGAGTGACAGTGAACATGAGGGGTGTGAAATTTTAAGTGCACATATCTTAAGTTCAATGGGAGGTGGGTGTGATGAAGTGGCAACTTGATTAAATTGGTCTTGATGGCAGTGAACAGAAAGGGTGTCAAGATGCGAATACACAGTCCTTGGAGAACATCATCCTTACATAGACCATTGAAAACACTTCACCTTTGCCCACTAGAAATGGTAAAGCTAATAATCTAGTGCAGAACTGCTCCCCAAATGAGACAATTCAAACCATTGAGACTACTGTGCCAACGAATGAGTTCAGTGTGATAACCACTATTGACCCAAAAATCGTATGGTTTTTAAGTCCTGGCATAACATTGAGCTGTATTACAAAACATATGCAGAGCAATGTGGATTTGGGGTTAGCAGGGTGCAAGTTTCTTTTAACAGTTCCAAATTGATAAGCAGGATCACATGGAGGTGTGAATGTTAGGGTCCGCCAGATATGAGGGCCAGGCGGGAGGCAAGGAAAAGTGCCAAGTTAATGGACGTTGGTGGCTCTGCAGGTAATGTGAATGGTGACATTGGTGAGGATGATCTTGCACGTGGTAAAAGGAAATCTAAAAAATGTTTCTGCTTAGCTAGGATATATGCTAGTGTAGACACCCATTTGTGTCTCCCCAAAACCAAACCCAGTGATGAGTACCTTTCACGTCGAATCATAATCGAATGAAGTGAAAGTGTGGAAAGTTTAGTGTTGCTGATAGTTTTAATTTCTTTTCTCTTCTCTTTGTTTTTGAAAACCTATTTTAAGAAAATAGCCAATCCATTTTGGTTGGTCCATTATATGGGTCCAATAATAGTGTAGTTGGATAGGGCTTGAAAAGACCTTTCCAACGATATATTATAAGTCCAATTCCGATGAGTATTGAGGAAGTTATGGCCAAATTACTGAACTGGGCCTGGTTTGAGCCTTATATGCGGCCCAATGATCTAGAGGAGGGCCTAATATAGATTTATCATTCCTAATGCAATTAGGAATGGTTTTAGTCATCTAGATTCTTCTAGAAGGTTCTTTTCATTCCTAATTCAATTAGCATTGATAAATTGACTTTTGTTGACTTTTTAGAGTTTTTATCAAAGAATGTTTTTGAGGAAAATAGGATTTTATCCTCCCGTACGGTCAATTTCTATCTGATTTTTAGAAAACGCGTCAAAATCTTAGTCAGCGCCAAACGCCATCATTAGCGCCTGACGCTAAGCTTCGCGCCTAGCGCTAGCGTTAGCGCCTGGAGCTAATGTCAGCGTCTGGCGCTAACTCCTGTTTTACGCGTCAGAACTCTGATTTGTTTTTTTTATCTTTTTGGCTGATTTTCTTTATAAATATCCTTCTAAAAACTCCGTTTTTATTCATCAATTCTCATCAATTCTCACCAATTCTCATAAACTCTCATCAAGATTCTCTTGATTACTCTCTCTCTCTCTCTTTTCTAAACTAGCTTTTCACAAATACAAAATTCCGCATTCATTAGACTTAGAAACACCTAACCATATTCGAAGTTGCCTTCGCCCTATACGTGAAAGGTTTTAATTTCTAAGGGTTTGGTTCCAAATCTCTCTTTCAATTATTTAATTTAATTGTTTTGATTATTATTTTCCTTGAAGTTACTAACGCGTGTATTTTGTTATTATAAAGAGGTACGAGGCATCCAAGTAAGTGCTTTAATTGCTTTATTGATATTATGATATAGAAATCATGTTTAGGTTGTTATTTTGATTCCTAGTATCATGTTAGGATGCTTGATGTTTTGAATGACAACAATGATTCCTAGTATTATGTTTAGGGAAAAGGTTATAATATCAAATATGCTTATTATGATTCCTGCGATGCTTCCTATTCTTTTCCTAATAACATGTTAGTATCATGTTAGGGCTACATATTTGATTTTTATCGTTTAGTGACATGCTAGAGTTTGTTATTAATCTTGTTAGTATCATGCCTAGGATCTTGCTATTATTATGCTTTATTTTCAACATGAACATAATTTATTGATTATATTTATTGTTATTTCTTGATCACACCTTTTATGCATGTTTAAAGGGAATTGGTACTTGTAATCACGCTTAATAAGATAATTAATAAACTTGTTTAGGGTTAATATGATTATAATTCAATTGATCGCCAATAATAGATTTGTTTGTGCATTAATATTCAACCAACATAGATAAACAGGTTTAAGGTAAACCTATTTATTGCATGTTAGTTAGAAAACGCACATGAATACGATCAGAATAAAGTAGAGGCCTATTATTAGGGCAGGTTCAATCTCTTTTAGGTTGGATTTGTACCTTCATCCCTGAACTACCAGTCATGGTTCCAGACCTATTGGAGTTGACGATCTCCTGGATTGTTAAGGGGTGTAACCTTCACCTCGTGAACGGTTTACATGTTCCTGAAAAACTTGTTAGGACTCTTTTGCTCTATCTTCTTTCCCTTTGGACGCCACCGTACTTTAGTGTATGATCATAGTGGGGTTCAAGCTAGGGGTAATGCTTGAAATATTCCCTAAAGTTTTTGGCGACTCCACTGGGGAGGATTTCTATTTTAATTCCTGAAATTTATTTCGGCAATGATTTAGAATGAGTGGATGAGACTCGAAAAGCTCCAAGTATTTCATGTGCGTAATTTTGATTAACATTATTGTCATATGCATAAAAAAGATCTCATTGGAAAGACCATCCGTAATGAGTTAAAACATAGGATTTTTACACGTAGGAAATTTGAGGAATATCTTTCACAACTAGGACCGAAATAACACTGCGCGAAACTGGAAAATTTTATCGAGCACAGAAAGCTGCTGAGGCATGTAGGAATTATTATCAGCGAACAGAAGATTAGCGCCAGGAATTTGACTGTAGCGCCAGACGACAGCTCTGTCGCCAGGCGCTACAGCCAAAATCCGGCACCAACTCCTATTTACTGGCGCCAAATTCTTCGAATACCGAGCCAGAAATATGCGTTCTAATTTCGACCATTTTTTCGCATTGTTTGCTCGATCCTACTTCCTGATTGAGTTTTTCTCACTTTTTTGAAACCCATATGTGTTCTACATATGGACATAACCCCCTGGGAATTCATGCTCCATCTACCTGATTGAACGCTCTGAGCAACAAAGGGTACATCCGAGAATGTTTAATTCAACAAACCATGGAAGCGAGTTTTTTCTAAAACTCGCGGTGTCCCATCCACTCGCGCCAACCCTTCACGGTTAGGCTTTCGCGCGGTGCATCCGGACAATTAATCATGGACCCTCTATTGACTAACCCATATCCCAAACTTTAGAGAACTAGAACCATGGTTAGGTTGCAAACTCATTGCATCATATCGTTCGTACTTGACTAATTGTGCATTTTTTGGTTGTGCATTCTCTATGTGTTTTTTCCTAACCGTTTGTTTGACTTGTGTTAAGAAAAAATAAACTACTTAATGTCTAAAAAGACTTTGCCTAATTAATTAATTAATTAATTAATTAATTTGAGTAAATAAAGTCTTATATTTTAATCAGAGTTGACTTAGTACAACTTTAGGCATACCCAGTAGAGTAATAACACCAAAAGCAGTTAAAGATCAACGTTCCAGCATTGGCGCCGAGATTTGGACTGCAGCGCCACTCTGTGGAGTGTAGCGCCTGGCGACAGCTCTGTCGTCTGGCGCTACACTACATAGTGCGGCGCCAGTCCTGTCGTTTTGGCGACAGTTCGGTATATTGCTCGAGTCATCACTTTGTGTCTAATCGAACAGTTTGCTGATCAATTCGATTTTTTTCATTAATAATATACCTTGTTAAGTCATTAATTGAATCTAGTCACATAGTCTAGCCACATGGTCATGACACGAGTCTTAACATGTCACCTACACTCACTAGTCTTAGCACACACTTTGAGTATATATCACCATGACCATGTCTTAGGTTCATGCATGAGTCGGTTTTTTTCCATCATTTAAGTTGGGGGGTACATCCTATTCCTAATTTTCCACATCTCTCCATCTACATGCTTTCTCCATATCATTTTTCTACCTTCTTCCATCCATTGCATGTTGAATAAATTTTGAGTCAAACAATTAACAATAAATATCCCCAAATTCCTTTTTCCACAGTACTTGGTCGAGGAGAGAAGGGCGATAAATCAAGGATAACCTCTTTATTCAAGTCTAACTTTTTGATAAACCGATTCGTCAAAAGAGGAAGGCTAAAAAGATAATGGAAACTCAAGAGGAAGTTAATGAACTTAGGAGTCAATTCACTGTCGTGACCGAGGTGTTAAAGGCTTTAACCCTCAAAATTGATGACCTTGTGAAGCAACAACAAATGAACCTCATGCAAGAAAGCTTGAGCAAGCTATCTAGTGACTATAAATTTCAGGGCATTAGTTCACAAGGGGTCTTGGTGGATAAAGAACTTCTTCCGCATAAGTTCAATGCCAACGACATCCCGAAATTCAAGGCAACTGACAACCCTTATTTTCATCTAAGAGCTTTTGAAACCATAATGCACATTAAAGAAATTGATAAGAAAGTCTTTAATTCTTTGTTTTCTTTATCCCTTGAGACCGTTTGTCAACAATAGCTCTTTTCCCTTGACAAAGAGAAAACCTCTTCTTGGGAGTCAATAACAAACGCTTTCATAGATAGATATAAATGCAATATCCAAGTCGAAACTGATTATAGACAAATTGAAATGCTAAGAAAAAAAAAAAGAATGAAGGCTTTACTTCTTTCTTCAATAAGTGGAGGGAAACTTTCGCTAAGATGATTGAGGTCCCCACCGAAAAGGAGTCTGTGAGGATGTTTATCAAGAATCTCCAAGAAAAGTATTCAAAGCACATAAAATATCAACATAACTTAAATACTTTCAGAGCCGTCTATGACATAGGTATCGAGATCGAAGACGACCTCACAAAGAAAAAAGCTACTAACAATAGTAACCACGGTGGCTAGAAAGGAAAGAAGAACGACAATCCTTCTTCTTCCGAAAACGCCCACTCTAGTAATAATTTAAGTACCTTTGACCATAATGGTGTTTTAGCCATGGACAATCAAGGATCTAAAAGGAAACCCAGGCGAGAGTTCACACCCATTGGAATGACCTACGATGCTGCTTTCGACCATCTTTACGATCGAGGATTAATCAAACCTATTGGCCCTACCGAGGATCCAACGCTAGAAAATCGATCTTCGAGATGGAATCCAAACTCTTATTGCAAGTACCATCGAGGAAACGGTCATACCACTGATGAATGCTACAGGTTTCAAAACCTCATTCAAGATCTCATAGAGGCAAATAAGATCCCATTGCCTCTAGCTAGCGAGAAGACTGGATGATGTCGGAGCAAACGACACAAGACAGAGGCGAGCTTCAACGACGAGATTTCATGACCTCTTTTTTCTATTTCTTTTTTTTTATTTACCGTTTCCCCCAATAAGTCTAGCATAGGCACCTTTCTTTTCCCTTAGATTAATTTTGTAGAATCTTTCTTTTTCCCATTTAATAAAATGAGCATTCACTTTCCTTGCATATGATTATCGCATTGCTTTGCATTAAAAAATAAAAAAAATAAAAAATAAAAAAATTCCATGTCAAACTAAGCACAAGGTATACCAATGATTTAAGGCACCCCTTGTAGCCACATCATATTGCCTTTCACCTTTCTAATTTACAATCCTTTCTTCATAAACCACTTTGAGCCTCGTCTAACGATAGACTTTTCATTTTTCAACCTACATATACCTAACTTTGGGATGGGATGGTGTGCAACTTATGCAATTTTTAATTTCATAAAAAGCTTGAGTGACTTCAAAAGATTAAAATAGCAAAAAAATAAGCAAAAATATAAATAAAAGTGTACAAAAGGGAAAGTGTTCCAATGTCTTTGACGTGAACATGTCTTTGATATGAATACGTCTCAGATTGCGTCTCTTATCGAGTGCTCAGTACCGTGCCTGAGAAACATGAATGCCAAGTGACTGATAGACCGCATGATCGGGATTGCCCATACTTATTAAAATAAAATAAATGCTAAAGCAAAAAAAAGCTAAAAAAGAGTAGAAACTCAAGCATAAAAAAAAATACAAAGATTCAAAAGCGAGGTTGCACACCTTGGGGGCTTATCGAGGGTCTTGAGCCTTTATCCCCTTCTTCTTCAAGCCTTTAGCCTAACAACGTTACAACCCTTAAAAAGACCTTTTTGAGGTATACATACACTTGTGCGAGGTTCGGCTAGAGCTACGTTCGGCCTGATTCCTAACGGATACGTAGGTAACCTCACATCGAGGTGCGGCTGTAATAAACATGCATTCACATTCATATTTACATTCGCACATCATGGTCATATCAAGGGATCTCCAATGCTCATCCCTATTCACTTAGAGCTAGACTTGGGGGCTTCATCCCTACATCATTAGCTTACCTAGCCTAAGAGTCACCATCATTTGACTCTTCTAAAAATAATATTTTCCCACACACTTAGCCCTTGCGGCCTAACTTTAGTGTCACTATCACACACATCACAGATACATGACCAAATATACCTCCCTTAGGAACCCTTTGTCATGGAATATTAACACAACGTTGAAGCATGCCGCGTCATAACAAAATTGCTCATCAATCATCATTGCATCACAAAGTACGAAGTGCTTAACCTCCGTGCCTGAGTTACCCAAATACTTTCATCATGGAGTCAACAATTGAGATAGCCTAGGATGAATTAATCCTTGCACAACATTTGACTAAGCTCATTCAACATACACCTTCAAAAACTTTGCTTCTTTCTTTTTCGCGTCTTTATTTTTCGGGAGAAAGTCGGTACCCTCCACAAAAATGACAAAATTTTTTTGCTTTTTTTGCATTTTCGAGTCACACAATCATAATACAATGCACACACGGGTCATGAGTCACACGTGTCATTTCACTTCGAGTCGAGTCAACCTCGAGTCAGTCAATCATAGTGAGTCAAGTTTATACCTTGAGTCATTTCAAGTTAATGAGTCAAGCAACACTAAGTCTTAGGTCAACCCTAAAGAGATTAGCAAAGTCCTATAGTCAAAGATATAAATGCAGGTGCATCCCAGCAAGTGAGGACATTCCCGGATTTTTTTCGAAAAAACCTCGAATATGATATAGGAGATTCCTCCGAGATAAGAGGAATTACATAGATCAGTAAATTAGAGATGAAGAGCTTTAATTTACAAAAGATTTGAGCGGATTTGGTTGAAAGGAAACGACCAAGCTCAAAGTTCGGAGAAAAACCAAGCAACAGCGGCAGCAAGAGCAGAGTAGGGAAGACCCGACTCCAGCGCCAGACAACAAGGTTGTCGCCTGGCGACAAAGTTCAGCGCCAGGCGCTAGATCCCAGCGTCTGGCGACAGAGCCAATTCTTGACGCCAGAGATATTTCAGTAGCAACAGAGCTCGAAGCCTCTCAGAATGGTTATTTCGACCTCATACAGCAATTTCGGGTTCCTTGGTACTCCAGTTAGCCCCTATAAGCAAATTGACATGATTAGTAGTCGGCTCATTACAATCGTAGTAAGTGATTGACCTGACAAAAAATCGTCTCACTTAGCTTAAGCGCCTAAAACACTAGCTCATTACAAGCACCAACGTATCGTTTTAAAAGCATTATTCTTAAACAACAATATTTCCAAATATGGATTGTCGCGCATTCTTCTTAAACGACAATTTTTCCAAAAATTGGATTGTCATCCCCAACTGACAATATTTCCAAAAATGGATTGTTGTGCAGCTACTTCAACGACAATTTTTCCAAGATTGGATTGTCATCTCTGGCATAGTTTCCAAGCGTGGATTGTCGTGCTCCTTCTCTATTTGGCAATTTTTTCCAAGTTCGGATTGTCATACATTCATCGACTCGCTGGCAAGTTTTCCGAGATTGGATTTTCATACACCCAATTCCCTATGGCAATATTTCCCAAAGGATTATCGTAGGTCTCTATTCATCATAAATTTCGGCAAAGGTTCCTCAAACGTGGATTGTCATTCATTTCAGTAAGTGGCAAATTTACTCGAAGTGGATTGTCGGTCGACTCTTTTTTGCAAATGTTCCAAGACACGGATTGTCAATTGTGGCAATATTTTTCTAAAAGGATTGTCGCATAACGTTGGCAAATTTCCAAGGTGGATTGCTTTCAAGAGTTATATTCCAAGATGTGGATCGTCAATCGTAGCAAAATTCTTATGATAGATTGTTACGAAGCATTGGCAACTTTTTCCAAAATTGGATTTTGGCAAATTTTCCGAGATACGGATTGTCGCTTCATCGTGGCAACATTTCCAAAGATGGATTGTTACGTAGCATTGACAACTTTCCCTAAATCGGATTGTCATACATCATACAAGAGTTCTGTGGGCAACTATTCCCAAAGAAAAGAGGATTGTCATAACAACAAAAGCATCGACATACTGGTTCACAAGCAGCAAAGCGCCGACGTACTGGCATAGCAGCATTAAGGATCAACAGGCAGTGATCTTTTCGAAGACTATCACAGCGGAAATTTGAGACAGCTACAAGCGTAGCAGTCTTCAGGCGGTATTCTCTAGCTTGCGGAAGATCGTCAAAAACAGCAAAATGGTGTTCCATAGATTGTGGAAGGTTGTCACAACAGCAATACAGCAGCAAATCGGTTACCTCCGGAGACGTGTGCTCGACGGTGCAAGATACACTTTTCTTAACTCTTTTATCTGTTTTAACTAACGCTAATTTTGCAGGTATCGGCGTTACAAGAATTTAGGATCGCAGAACGTTCTGAATCATTCTCCGTCCCTATCGATACTTTGACTTTTGTTTTCGAAACGTGCGTTTCTCCAAACTCAGTTAAAGTGGGGGCTTCTGTAGACAACCATTTGTGTATCCCCAAAACCAAACCTAGTGATGAGTACCTTTCACGTCGAATCATAATCGAATGAAGTGAAAGTGTGGAAAGTTTAGTGTTGCGGATAGTTTTAATCTCTTTTCTCTTCTCTCTGTTTTTGAAAACCTATTTTAAGAAAACAGCCAATCCAGTTTGGTTGGTCCATGATATGGGTCCAATAATAGTGTAGTTGGATAGGGCTTGAAAAGACCTTTCCAACGATATAAGCCCAATTCCGATGAGTATTGAGGAAGTTATGGCCAAATTATTGAACTGGGCCTGGTTTAAGCCTTATATGCGGCCCAATGATCTAGAGGAGGGCCTAATACAGATTTATCATTCCTAATGCAATTAGGAATGGTTTTAGTCTTCTAGATTCTTCTAGAAGGTTCTTTTTATTCCTAATTCAATTAGCATTGATAAATTGACTTTTGTTCACTTTTTAGAGTTTTTATCAGAATAAAAGAATGTTTTTGAGGAAAATACGATTTTATCCTCCCGTACGGTCAATTTCTATCTGATTTTCAGAAAACGTATAAAAATCTTAGCCAGTTCCAAACGCCAGCATTAGCGCCTGACGCTAAGCTTGGCGCCTAGCGCTAGCGTTAGCGCCTGGCGCTAATGTCAGCGTCCGGCGCTAACTCCTGTTTTACGCGTCAGAACTCTGATTTGTTTTTTTATCTTTTTGGCTGATTTTCTTTTTAAATATCCTTCTAAAAACTCCGTTTTTATTCATCAATTCTCACCAATTCTCACCAACTCTCATCAAGATTCTCTTGATGATTCTCTCTCTCTATTTTCTAAACTAGCTTTTCACAAATACAAAATTCCGCATTATTCATTAGACTTAGAAACACCTAGCCATATTCGAAGTTGCCTTCGCCCTATACGTGAAAGGTTTTAATTTCTGAGGGTTTGGTCCCAAATCTCTCTTTCAATTATTTAATTTAATTTAATTGTTTTGATTATTATTTTCCTTGAAGTTACTAACGCGTGTATTTTGTTATTAGAAAGAGGTACGAGGCATCCAAGTAAGTGCTTTAATTGCTTTATTGATATTATGATATAGAAATCATGTTTAGGTTGTTATTTTGATTCCTAGTATCATGTTAGGATGCTTGATGTTTTGAATGGCAACAATGATTCCTAGTATTATGTTTAGGGAAACGGTTATAATATCAAACATGCTTATTATGATTCCTACGATGCTTCCTATTTTTTTCCTAATAGCATGTTAGTATCATGTTAGGGCTACATATTTGATTATTATCGTTTAGTGACATGCTAGGGTTTGTTATTAATCTTGTTAGCATCATGCCTAGGATCTTGCTATTATTATGCTTTATTTTCAACATGAACATAATTTATTGATTATTATTATGTTGCTTGATTATATTTATTGTTATTTCTTGATCACACCTTTTATGCATGTTTAAAGGGAATTGGTACTTGTAATCACGCTTAATATGATAATTAATAATCTATTTTAGGGTTAATATGATTATAATTCAAGTGATCGCCAATAATAGATTTGTTTTTGCATTAATATTCAACCAACATAGATAAACAGGTTTAGGGTAAACCTATTGATTGCATGTTAGTCAGAAAGCGCACATGAATACGATCAGAATAAAGTAGAGAGGCCTATTATTAGGGCAGGTTCAATCTCTTTTAGGTTGGATTTGTACCTTCATCCCTGAACTACCAATCATGGTTCCAGACCTATTGGAGTTGACGATCTCCTGGATCGTTAAGGGGTGTAACCTTCACCTCGTGAACGGTTTACAAGTTCCTGAAAAACTTGTTGGCGACTCTTTTGCTCTATCTTCTTTCCCTTTGGACGCCACCGTACTTTAGTGTATGATCACAGTGGGGTTCAAGCTAGGGGTAATGCTTGAAATATTCCCTACAACTAGTCTTTCAAGTGATGGCCTATGGGTTTTGAAAACTGTCCACTTTAGAACATACTCATATTCTTTCACCAAGCATGGCTAATTTGGTGAAATAGTATTGTATGATGAAAATGACCTTAACTGTGCGAAAGAGGTTAGTTAATTTTTATGAGGAGGGTGTTCCTGTGTCACAAATTTGTGGGTGTTTAGGCATGGAGAATAAAAATTTGCCGAATGTGAAGGATATGCAGCACGAGGTTTACAAGAATAGGCGCCTGAAGATGGCCGGGGAGATGCACAGGCAATGATGGATTACTTTGATTATATGCAGGCTGATAATCAAAACTTTTACCATGTCCATAGGTTGGATCAGAAGGGTCATCTAAAGGATGTGTTGTGGGTTGATGCAAGGAGTCGGGTGGCTTATGATTAATTTGGAGATGTGGTGTGTTTTGATTCCGCATATCTAACAAATAAGTACGAGCTACCATTTGCCAATTTCGTGGGAGTAAATCACCATGGCCAGTCCATTTTATTAGGTTGTGCTCTTGTTTCATATGAAGACTCGGACACCTTTCGTTGGATATTCCAACAATGGTTAGCTTGCATGGGGAACAGAGCGCCCGCTGCTATTCTCACTGACCAAGCAGATGCAACGAGGAAGCCTTTAGCTAAAATTATTCCCAATAGACGCCATCGTTGGTGCATAGGCATATACTTAGGAAATTCCCTGTCAGACTTGGAAGCTTTGCCTTGTAAGTAGTCTACTGTAATCTTTGTTTTATACTCATTTAAAACCTGTTGTTTCATACATCTAATTTTTTTTTTTTTTGTACCATAGGTATAAGTAGTTCAAGAACCCTTTAAATGAAGTAATATATGAAAGTTTCACTGTTGAAGAATTTGTGACTTGTAGGTGTAATGCAATGAAGCTATACAAGCTTGAGGATAATGAATGGCTACAAGAGTTGTTCCTGAGAGGCACATGTGGATACCGGCTTACATGAAAGAGTACTTTTGGGCTGGTATGAAGACAACACAGAGAGTAGAGAGTATTAACAGGTTTTTTGATGGATTTGTTACGCGCAAAACTAAGCTTTGTGAGTTTCCTGAAAAATATTGCAAAGTAATGAAGAAGAGGACCATCGATGAGATAGATGCTGACGCAAGGGATTTTAAATACATAAGGTGGATTGTTAATGGATTCAGAGCAAAGAAGCTTTTCCAAAAAATCTACACAGATTCCAAGTTTCAAGAAGTGCAAAAGGAATGTTCAAGGATGCTCTATGTCGTTTTTAAGGGTGAGAGAGTTGTTAGTGAAACAGAAATCCACTATCTTCAAGAAGACAGAGTTTGGATCATTCCTGAAGGAGCAAGTGATGAAATCATTACTGAACGTCGGAGGTTTTACTCGCTTGTTTTCAATCCTATTACGGAAGACACTACCTGCGACTGTCGCAAGTTTGAGAAGGATGGTATTCTTTGTAAGCACATCATTAGAGTTTGGGATGATAACAAGGTCAAAGATATTCCATCAAAGTATATACTTGATCGTTGGCGAAAGGATATTCCTAGGAGGCACACACGAGTCAAGGTGGCTTATCACGATCCCAGTGAAACCAAAGAATGTAAATGTTGGAACAACCTGATTCATGATCTCGAGGCTTTGTGCGACGAAGCATCAGCGGTGGGCGATGATACAGTTGAGGCATTTCGCACAGCAGTGTCAAAGATTCGAGCGGAAATAAGGGTACGCCATGCTAAACACTTGGCAGCCAATGCTCTAATTGAGTGTTCAACATTCCCTTGTTCCGAAATTGGATCATCTAATCCCCAGCTAGGGCCAGGTAGTACACCAAAGTCAGTGTCCAAGGCACCGATACTAGAAAGTAGGGCTAATAACAAACCTTTGGCATTTGTGATTAGTGATCCTTTATGTCCGAAATGGCGTTGTGGGCGTCCGAAGGGCTCTAAAAATAAGAGTCCGGCTGAATTAGGCAGCACACCAATGCCTGTTAACGAGGCACAACAACCACCAAGGTCAGACACCGGAACTCATCAAAACCATACCCATGATGAAGGAACTGACAACTTTGCATTTTTAATTCATGAACATGTAAGTCAAAAAAGGCGTCGTGGGTGTTTGAAGGGCTCTAAAAATAAGAGCCTGGCTGAATTAGGCAGCACACCGATGAATAAGCCTGTGACCGAGTCACCACAGCAAGTACTAAGGCCAGACAGCGAAACTGACAATTCTGCATTTGTAATACATGTTCCCGTAACTACAAAAATGCCTAGGGGGCGTCCAAAAGTATCTAGAAATAAGACCCTGGCTGAATTAGGCTACAATCACAGTAAGTCGAAAGCTTCAAAGGTAACAACCTCAACTACCTTCCTCACTTGTCCTATCGCGTCTTAATTTGCAGTTACCAATCTCTTAATTACCTGTTCTGTTCCGTGTCCATTTCAAAATTAGGCATCCAAACTTGGAGATGTCATAGGACAAGCTTCAAAGTTACCGGTAATTTGTTGTATTTTAACAATTTCAGATTGTGTACT
Source organism: Chenopodium album (assembly GCF_948465745.1). Classification (NCBI taxonomy): domain Eukaryota; kingdom Viridiplantae; phylum Streptophyta; class Magnoliopsida; order Caryophyllales; family Amaranthaceae; genus Chenopodium; species Chenopodium album. The sequence goes on along the minus strand of NC_137836.1, from coordinate 55,681,947 downwards.
ATTAATGCAACAAAGTGAACTAACTATACTTTATATAACAATAGAGGAAGCGTAAAACAAGACAGAACCCATATGTTGAATTCAACATTGTTACTCCTGATGCTGAACGTGATGAATTCGACCCATGGGGTGCCACGGAGCACGGGCTCACAGAGCACAGGTGCGAGTCTCCTTACGTTTGATCACTCAGTAATATGACGTGGGGTCGTGGTTTTAAGAATCAAATGATGATACTCACTTTAAGTATCACTACAAACTTGTTTTGAATCTAACAAATATTTGTATCACTTTCAAGTGATGATTTTTTGTGTGTGAAACATTTTGAACAAGAGATTAGTTGTCCTCAAACTTAATTAAGGGGATGCAGTTTACCACCATGTGTTATTTGTAATGGAAGCACTAATTTGGCTCACTTGATAGTTTCGGACAACTCATTTTGTTACTTGTTATTTGTAATCGTAGTATTGATTTGTTTCACTTTGTAGTTTTGCATCTATGATTTTGATAAAAAATTTTGCAGTTATTTTTTTTAACAAAAAAAAACGATATGGGCCAATAAGTTATGAGCAATTCAAGTCTCATACGAAAAATGTTGAACAATTGGGCCCAATTTACAAACAACCAAACCATTGTGCAATATGGGCCTAATTAAAAGTGCAGCCGATTTTTAGATCCAACAATATTATCATGCCAAAGAAGTTTAGGACTAGACCGAATTCAACCGTTAGATGGTTACCAACCTAACCCACAATACCATACCCAACCCAAAATACCATAAACATAGTTGCGAATTCCACTGGTAACAAAACTACTTCAATAGGATGTAAATGTCAGTTGCAAATTCCATAAACATAGCTGTAAATAACTACTTCATTCATTTTCATTAGATGCAAAATTTGTTCAAAAGGATTCTGATTGATCCATTACATCAAAACAAACCTAAATAACTAAATACCTTAATTCATGAGATTAAATGTCACCAAACACAATATTTAACAGCAAAAGGGTGACTACATGTGAAACTTTCTACTTGCATTTAAATCAAAAAGGCACATGAGACCACGTCCACCCACAACTTAATACTCTGGAAACGCAATTACAAAACCCTTGTTCTTGATTCCTGCATCCCCAACGTTGAGACGCCCATTCAGTCTCACGTCTTGATGCATCAAAACAATGCTCCAGGGATCCATGTTGACCTGCTGACCTCAATTGTGGCATACCCTTGTCAGCTTTATAGTAATCCTTGCACACACCTAGACCTCATGGTATGGAGTACACGTATTTCTCATGGTAAAATGTTTCATCTTAGTGTTCATGTTGGTTCCAGGAATCTGCCAACAAAAATTTGCCAAATTAACCAGAGATTAGTTTAAATAACCAATTAATTACAAGTATTTAGCATAACAACAACACTACTAAAGTACGATTGAGATTACATAACACCGCAATAGCGTTGAGGACATCACAAGATCTTATCCTCAAGTTTGCAGCCACATCGGTTGGTGAAATGACTATGTCATTTTTTTCAGCACATTTTCATGCGGCTTGAGATCCACACGTGATAAGTAATCCTCATACATCTCCTCAAAGGTTTTGTCATCCTTCATCTCATACACAACCCCCCCAGTCATTACGTTACCTGCTCTTCACTTGGACAGTGTTAGTGTATGGAGAGGGTTGTCGATCTACAAGAGGAACACGCACATCCTATTCAACAACAGGACCTGTTGGTAGGTCTATCTCAGATGATGATGCTGCCGGGCAGTTGAGTGCCTGGTGTAGCTCAGCTACGGCTTTGCCAACTCTCATTTGTTCCTTCACCCTCTTTTGAGCACCACCTGCCATGCTTTTGTAAGGGACAACAGCTCGTAGCCTTCTTAAGGCATTACAAGTGATGACTCTTACAAGAAGACTTCCTTTATTCCTTGTGAAATGCCTATTACATCGTGGCTTAATTGTAAACTTGGCTTTATGGTAGGAAGGAGAACGAGCTGGGAATGAAGAGGGTTAGGTTAAACCAAGTGGCGAGGGCAAAGTGATGGAGGAAGTGTTTGGAGCCATGGTTGCCAACACACAAGGTTAGGGTTTTTAGAAAGGATACTGTTAGTTTGGTGGGAAAATAAGCGTTTTCCCCCCACCACTATTTATAATGTTATTCACCCAATACAGAGCTGCCACGTTACATAAATTTTTGGCGGGAATAAATATTTAGTGTGCCCTAATAGTGTTGTCATTTCCATACATATACAATAACTTAATCAAGATCTATTAAAATCACACTTGAGTTTAAATGAATACTAGTGTAAGATGTTTTGGCTATGATTGACCCAACTATTTACCCTAATTGAATATCCTTTCTAATCAATAAACTAACATAATTCGTATACTAAAAAGCTGAGATTATTAACACCTAGTTACATAAGGGTAGTCTAGGATAAATGTGTGCATAATTGTTATTATTTAAGTTTGTATATGATGATGAGGGATATTGGGAAATAATATTAACTTATTTTGAATTAAGTAATCCTAACATATTGTCTATTTAACATCTACACGATCATTATATTCACAACGTTATATTTAACAGGGATATATATATATATATATATATATATATATATATATATATGTATGTATGTATGATAATCGAGATCGAATATATCTCGATATTTGCGGTGAACATATTACATTCAAGTCTTTTTTTTTTTTTTTTTTTTTTTTTTTTTTTTTTTTGTTTAAGAATCACCAAGTTAGACTAGCAACTAGAAACTAATTAAGCTTTTACAAAACCCTTTTAACATAGTTAGTCTCGATATAAAAAAGTTAGTAAAAAGATTTTTTCTTTCATTTAAATAGATAATGCCCATAATACATTGCTGCAATCAATGCTTCACTAAGAGGGTAAAGCATTGTTTAATCCTTTGGACGGTTTAGGCTGATGGAGACAAGTCTCTGCTACGCATTTTCTATATCACACTTTCCTTCTTCTCAGTTGAATACATATGCTAGCAGGCTCTATTTGGTCTACAACTCTAGCATATGTGTACTGTCTACTTTGTCTTAAACAAGTAACAAGACAGCCTCCCTAAAAAAAAGAAGTAACAAGACATCCCTTTTCATCATATCATAACATTTTGGTGTTTGATTGCTCTTATTTTGTGTTCAAATAATTCAATACGATTAGCAACATATAATGCTATTATTATATATGGCACCAGAATCATATTAGTCATTCTAGTAAATTGTATTTATATAATCAATCGTGATTAAGAACTCTACTCGCAAACAAATCAATCTATTAATAAATCCCCTGTTTTGGATTTAGGTCTAAAGCACTGTCGAGGTTTGTTCAAGTTATCGATACATAAATTCTGGCAATACTCAAATGACCATGATTAACCTAAGCAACCACTTCAACTATAAGCATACTCCAAGCATAAAACTAACTAGGTCGAGCCATAATCAACTTAGGCCGAATTTATAAAGCATTGAATCTATTTTAATTAATTAAAATTACTCGTACTCATCACTGTCGGAATCTACCAACGTCTTCCTCAAGCCTGGTGAACTCAGTAGATCATCAGATGCAATCCATCCTGGCTGCCTCATTGAAACAAAATGTATATAGACTAAGAGTTATAATTGGTATTGAAATCACCAACAAAAGCTCATATTTGTATAAAAAGTACTAAATAGCTCGAGTAATGCCTTACAATAACAGTTGTAGACATAATGTGGCCATACACAGTTTGCTGCTTACGATGAAAATGTGGAAAAGCCCGATTATCCCATATTTTCATAATCCCACCAATGTTACTGTCCGGACCAATTACCTCTACCAAATACTCTCCTACCAGTTTCTTTGGAATGAAGTTAATAAAAGGCTTACACGCTCTAGCCTCAGTCATAATAACTAACATCAGTCTAAAGGCCCTAAACAAATTCCCAAAATTTTCTTCAAAAGAAGGTCTATGCACGCTCCTTACATTCCAAAATATAACAGTTGACCCCCTCAAGAAATTCTTTGTGCTAAAAGATTCAGTCGTCTTTTGCGAGCTAATATTGACACTATAGAAACGGGTACCTGTAAATGGCGTAATGCAAGAATGAACACTGATATTTATATGAGACAAGTAATCCTCGATTTTAAATACATGAACTCCAACCCTATTAGCTCCTAATAGGACTTCTTTAATCTTGTGAGGAAGTGAGAAAATGGGAATTTCATTAGTGGATATTATAATTTTTAACTCAAAAACATGAACTAGATCACTAGGAATGAACAGAGAACTCACATAATCCTCTTGTTGGCAATACCATCTCATGATACAGACACTCCCCTATGAAAGTACGCATATTTGTCTTCCCTTACAAGGATGTATGCAGGTTGTGTTATTTTTGGTGCACTTGCTAACACCATTACCCTGAAAGGAGATCTATATGGTACTCCGTTATCTAGGTCACTTGCTATCTCCGACCTCAAACTCGACACACCCACTTGATTGTAAAAACTTAAATCAGTTTTGTCTTGGTAGTAAACATTTGAGTTAAATTCCATCTCAGCTTCGTTCGTAGAATGAACTGGCTTGAAGTACAGAGATTCCTTCTGTGGATGGTAAAGTAAACTCCGGCGACTAGATGATCGGAGTTGATGGTTGTTGATTTGGGATGCAATGGATTGTTGGTTAGAATTCATGGTCAATTTTATTTGATAATTGTGATCAATAAAGAAGTACTTGATGGAGGAACATCGAAGAGTGTAATCCTGTTCTGACTTTATGTTGATCTGAAGCTTAAAAAAGGAACTGTGGAATGTCTGACATATCATCAACGTTCAAGTAAGTTTCCAATTGAATGTATTCATTTTCTGATGGTTGATTTTACAATAATACCCTTAAATCCCTAAACCCTTAACACTTAACCCTAAACCCTAAAATCTTAACCCTTTACCCTAAACCCTAAACCCTAAATCCCAAACAAGAAGCTTGAACTCGACTAGGTCAGTCGACTCGATTAACTTTGTCAAAATTCGCCTCGAGTTTGCTCCGGCTCTAATTTGCTCGTAACCCTATAAAAGTACCATAATTTAAGTTTTTAGGTATTATATCATGCTCAAAGGTTAGGTGTTGATCAACCCTATGCTCATGATCAACTTCAACTACTCGCTCGATTAGCACCCCATCCCAAACCCTTAACCAGGGGTGCTAAATGATTTAAGCAGCTCACGAGCATCTCCTATTCGACTTGGTTAATGCTCGGTCAAATATCGATTCGAGTTAGCTCAACTCGACTTTGCCTCGACTCGAGATGTTACCGAACACGATTTGAACAAGCTCTATGTCGACTCGATAAAGTCGTGATTAAATAAAAAATATAGAATTTTAAAAAAAAAATTACATTGTTTAAACAAATTAGACACTTATTAAGTCTTAGTTTAACGAGCAGATTGTGCTCGACTCGAAACTTTAACGAGCATGAGTTGAGCACATGTAAACAGATTTTGAGTTGATTCAAGCACTGAGCTCGTGTTCGACTCGCTCGATAAGCATCCCTAACCTAAACCCTTAACCTGAGCAGATCTTCATCGAAAACCAGTTTCATCAAGCACTTCATGTCCGTAACCCGAACATGCTACTAAGCATAAACCGATTTAACTACAGAAACAACAAGCATAACCCTAAGTGAACTAGTACCTGACCGAATTATTAAAATATTTTCTCGACCTTATGTATATTTTGATCTCTATTAATCATATATAGGTTTACAACAGTTTTGAATATTCTTGATCAGATGATTAGAATTGTATACGTAAGGCTTGTTCTCATTGACTGAACCGAGCTAAACAGAACAGAACAGAACTAAACTGAATTGAACTAACTGAACTGAAATGAATATTTTATAAGACAAGGAAATTGGGAGCTGACTTGAACAGAACAGAATTGAACTGAATTGAGCTGAAATGAACTGAACTGAATTGAACTGAATTTCAACGTAAGAGAAAAGGCTCGTAGTAGTTTAACTTCACGACATAGAGATTTTTTGGAATTTAACTTTAACTAAAAACCGACTATAATATATAACATCAATCTACAACCACCTGGCGAATTATTAATTAACTAATTATTTATATTTATATTTAATTAGATTATCATGTCAATAATGACTTTGAACCATTGTTTGTGTTCTATTTTGTTAATAATGTTATTCCACTGTACCAGTTAATCTTAGTTGAGTTGCAAAATAGATGCAATTTTCATAGCATTGGATGCCAAATCTAATGGTATGACATAATCCTAAAACTTAAAAGCTTGATTGATTTCCAACTAAAAGAAACAACAGTTGCATAAAAAAATAATTACATGACTTTTGTGTTTGTTGATTTGACATACAGCCTATCATTATTTTCTTCTTTAAAGGTGGTAATATTAAACTGACAAATTATTGGTATGGCTTTGCGATTTGACAATTTAATAACTAGTTGTTTTTCCTTGTTTTGAATTTTTTAACTTAAAACAAAAACCAGAAATTTGAAATTTAAATTACTAATTAAGTACAAGCTAAGTATGGATGTAGCTTTATAGCCTATACTTAACTACTTCAAATATTATGACTACACACTATTGCCTTTGGATTTCATAATAAACAAATGTATGTACTTACTCCAACATACAACCTGTCACTATTTTTCTTTTTAAAGGATTTAATATTAAACCTCCAAGTTATTGGTCAGTTTTAGGGATTTGACAATTTATTAACTGGTAATTTTTCCATGTTTAGAAATTTTTAACTCCAATTAAAAACAATAAATCTGGAATGTAAAATACTAATTAAGTACAAGCTAAGCATGGATGTTGCCTTTTTTTGTTTAATTTTTTGTTTTTAAAGGGTGTATGGATGTAGCTTTATACTTCATATATTATGACTACATACTATTGGTCTTGGAAGCAAAACTAATTATTGCTTTAACTTTTGAAGTTATAATTATACCCGAGGTTATTGAGGATTGATCAAGCAAGTGTTCCCTTTAGAATAGATCGCATATTAACTTTATAAACGAATACAGGTGGAATGCTTTGGATTGATAGATCTTGGTTAAATAAGGACAATAATCACCAATTACCAGTTCAGACCACATCAGACTCTTTAATTTCAGCAACAAATACATAGTAACACAATAACTAATAGTCACTAACAAAGTAATTCGTACTAGCTTAGCTCGCCAAAGGCGACAATTACGTAACATATACTCGTATGCTTTAAGTCTACACCAACATTAATCCTCATCGCTGCTCTCATCTTCATCTACATGAGTAGTTAAATCATCCTCATTCATCGAAATCAGGTTCGGTTGCCAACCAGCTGTAAAAAATCAAAACAAAGGTTATATATTGTTAATAAACACAAAATTAATACCAAACGAAATCACGACAAATTACTATTTAAATTATTACTTACACTTATAGTTGTGGACAATACATGACCGAACAAAGTATGTTGCTTCATATGAATATATGGTAGCGCACGTCTATCCCAAATAACTAAAAGGCCCCCTAATCCATTGTTGGGACCAATAACCTCGACGAAGTAATTTTCACCGAACACCTTGCGAATTAAATAAACAAATGGCTTTTTTACTCTAGCTTCAGTCAAGACAACGACCATAGGCGAATAAGCTTCAAATAGGACAACAATATTTTCATCAAACGAAGGTCGATGGATACTTTTAGCATTCCATATCACTAACTTATAACCCTTCATGAAACATCTAATTTTTGACGATCCCGTAATTCTTTGGGAACTAATACATACGTTGTAGAACCTAGTTTGACTCAATGTAGCTACAGAAGATAAGACATTTAAGTGAACATGTGTTATCATATCATCAACCTCTAAAACGTGAGCACCAAACAGATTACTACCGAACACAACTTCTCTTGGATCCAAAGGGATGGAGAATATTAGAATCTCCTTTGGGGATATAATGATTTTCAAATAAAAAATGAGGACTAAATCCTCTGGAATGAACGGAGGATCCATGTCCTTAATATTGTAGCAAAACGATTTCATGAAAATTGACACACCCTTGTGTAAATAAGCATCCATGTCATCTAGAAGAGGGATATAGGCCGGTAGGAACTGATTCCAATGATCGTGTTCCACCATCGTCAAAAATTGGGACATAAACTGGGATCCATTCTCTAGATACGCATTAAGTTCAAAAAATAAAGCATATGAAGAGAGCTGATTATCAGTTGAAAAATCACTATCATCGTGATATTATTTTGTTTTGTTGAACTTCAGTTCCGACTCGGTAGATGCGCACACAGTTTTGAAATACAGTGTTTTATTGCGAGGATGAAAATTGATATTCCCCCTTGAGCTACCAATCTCAAGATTGTGCAACTGTGAGATAATTGATTTTAGATTATTTTGCATTATGCCAGTAAGGGAGGTTTTTTTTCATAATTGGATATTTTAGGGAAGTGTATGGCAAAAACAAAAGATATAGGATAGAGACAAAAAAAAAAGACACTTCTTCCTTTCAATTTGGTCTTTTAAAGAAATTGTGAATTTCAAAAACTGATTTTGTACACGTGGAAAAGCAATTTCAAGAAACAACTATAAGTTGATATATTTACTAATTTACCCTAAACCCTCGACGCTAAACCCTAAACCCTAAACACTATACCCTAAACCCTAAACCCTATACCCTAAACCCTAAGCCCTCGACACTAAGAGCTCAAAGATAAACCCTAAACCCTCAACACGTTAACAATATCACGATTAAATACACAAATAACATTATGCTCACCGGTTTATCAAAATAAAAGCTTCAAAGTTCAGATATTACGAAGTAACAAGTTTTAACTAGCTTTCAAGCCGTTCTAACTTTATGTAATTCTCATTGTCGGTTTGGTTGATTTAGCAAATATGATACATGCATTCAATTTGTATTCGATGTATACTTACCATTACCGTTAATTAAATGGATTAAATTGAACCGAAGGGAAATAATGGTACCCCTCACTACCATCAAGTGTGTGATCGATAATCAATAAATGCAATTATTTATTCCTTACTTCGGTTCATTGTATCAAAAATTTGCATCATATGTTATGGTTAACATTTTGAGCATTGGTTTACCATGTTAAACGTGACCACTCTACTTTGGTGTATGTAGCTGCATGCCACTCGTACTTGCATAATATATACACACCTCTACTATTCACCGTGTATTGTGAAACATAAATAATGACCAATTATAGCCATGGTAGTCGGTGATCCTGTCTGATTCGTCACGATATATATTTTCTCGCTACCAACCTAATTATTTTCACAAATTATACTACTCTATGTTAGATACAACAATTTTTCAAATTACATAAATGATCACATATGTAACTATTATATTCTTACGGCCTGTTCACATTTACTTAATTTTAGTTCAGTTCAGCTCCCATCAGTTCTGTTTAGTTAAGTTCAGTTTGGTTCCTTTCAGATCACTTTAGTTCAGCTCTAATCAGTTCAAATCAATTCAGTTCAGTTTAGTTCAGCTCCAATCAGCTCAGTTCAGTTCAGTTAAGCTCAGTTCAGTAAATGTGAACAGGCCCTTAGTTATAATTGTATTTAGGGATGACTAGTCATCATTTACTGTTATTCTATAATTAACATGATCAATCTGAAGTCTCATTTTTTTAAAATAAATTATTAATAAAAAAAAACCAAATGGTATAGAACTAAAATTACATCATTTACACGTATTGAGGATGTGTAAGTTTATCATTTTACCATCACCGTTGATTTGTACATCAACATTTTATAAACTAAAAAAAATGTGAAGGGAAACATAATTACGAAAACCCATAACTACTGATGATATGCACTGGACATTGTCTATAAATTGAGTTAGGTAATTCACTTTAAATATCATACAAAATCTTTAAAAGATAGACTTGGCTTTTTAACGTGTTAGAAAATTTTTCCTACAGATTTTCCGCCACAGGGTACATGCTTACAGTCTGCTAATGCTCTTCTTCAATTTACAAAAGTTATGACTTGACAACTCATAGGCGTTGTTTGGCAAATGGCTGTTGGCGGTTGGTTGTTGGATGGTTCATTTGGTTTGTTTGACTAGCTGGAATGTTTGGCTGTTTATAATGGCTTTTGAAATTGGCTGTTTATAAATGTGTTTGATAAATTAATTGTTGGTTGTTGGCTGTTTATTAGATAATTTGTGGGCCAACAAGCCAAAAGCCAACAAAAAAGCTACTCATAGCAGCTTTTTCATTTTGGCTTAAAAGCCAACTTTTTCTCTGATTAAAAAGCCAATTACCAAACACATTTTTTGGCTATTTGACCACCTAAAAAAGCCAAAAACCAAAAGCTAACCAAAAAGCCAGTAAAAAGCCAATTACCAAACATGGCCATAATGTAAAATGGGTTTTTGAGAAAATGAAATCAACACTTTTACTGCAATTCTTGACAATAGGCTGTTCTGCAAAGTCAGTAGGACTTGAAGTAGTACTTGTTCTGCCAAAATTTCATTTTAAAAAAAAATTTGAATAATGTTTTTGCGCTACTTTGAATGCAATGGACATGAAGTTTTTATCCATTTGAGTTTGATGACCTTGTCAGTTTCAAAAGAAAGATGATGGACACCTAGTAATTAAATGGACATCTCTATATAAGACTCTTAACAAATATTTTCCACACAGATGATAACCTAGAGTACCCAACCAAAGCAAAATCAAAGTATTATTACCATGGCAAACCCAAACTTTGACCCTGAAAACCCAACTTACCCAACTGGTTGCTATCTTGTTGCAACCAAAGCCAAAACAATTTGTCGGCAAACTAGGAAGGCTGGAACTCCAGAAATGGATTTCAACAGATTCATGTACTTTACTGGGAAAAAGGCAAACGGAATGAGAGATATTGTCAGCGACAACACTATTAGGGACATCATTCGTAGTCCAGATAGTCCCCTAAGTGAGGAACTGGATGGAATGGTCATGGTTGGCCCCTTAGGTGAATTTGTTCCAGCCCATCTCCCTAATTTAGTTTATATTGTTGGTATAATTAACTTAGTTGATGCATTTAAGGAACTATATGGTGATAATCCTGAAGTCATTTACGACACCTCTACGATTAGTGAGATAGTGCCCTATTTTCTGGTTAAAATAATTGATCTAATCCTTGAATTAGACATCAAGGGCCCTATTTACCCACTTAAAATTCAGAAAACAAGAACTGAACTTGCTTGTTACTCTAATGGTTTGCAAATCTTTTATCTGCATGCTAAAATTAGTTATATCGATGTTGTTGCTTGTTTGGGAAACTACAAGGTCGACCCCTTTCTTAGGTTCATGGATGTGAGCATTGAAACAGGTTATGTTAGTAGTGAAAAGCCTTTTGAGTTAGGTTCATCTGTTGTGTTGTGGAATGCGCGTGGCATTACTAGGCCATCCTTTAAGCGACATGTCCTTAGGATAAGTCCACAAGCCAATGATTGTCATCATTTTTGAGACTAGGGTGGAGAAGAAGTCTTTTGAGCAGGTTGTGGAGGCAATTAAGGGTGATATGAATTGGACATTTGATGAGAGTGTAGGGCTGAGTGGTGGGTTTGCTATAATATGGGACCAGAGCAGGGTTGAATCTGATGAGATGCTTGTGTGTGCTGATGTTGAGAGCCCTCTTAGGATGTTTGGAACCCTTAAGGTAAAATCACATACAATGTTAATATTTTTGTATGCATATCCTAAGTTTACTCTATTTATCATATTTATTGGCATAATTTGACAGGCTGCAAAGGAAACCCCTGCACAAGGAGCTGCTGATAAGGCAGCTGGGGGTGAAGGACCTTCTGGGGAAGTGAAAGGAGCTGGAGAGATGTCAGCTATAGTGGCCTAAACTGGAGATGGAGCTTGAAGGCTACGAAGGATGGTGTGACACACAACTATCCCTATGTACCAGGAATTCCTATGATGACTATGTTTAATTATATTATGCTGTTAAGCTGCTACTGTTGTTTAATTTCTATGATGACTATGTTTTGCTATGGACCTATAAAACTCTATTCAATGTATTAACTAAGCTTAAGTGGTGTCTTGGGCAGCTATGTTCTAATTTGTGGGATGTATTCCTACATGTGCTACTTATGTCTGGATTAGCATGTTTATCTACATATTTTGACTACCTATTATGGTTTCATTAGTTATTTTCAATGATTTTGGTAAATATGATTAGATTAAGCTCTAAAAGGGATCAAAAGATTAGATGTAGCCCTAAAAGGCATCAAAAGATTAGATTAAGCCTTAAAAGTCATAAAAAGATAGGTTAAATAATTACATACCTTCCAAAGTTAAGCCCCCATAGAGCATTATACAGTTATCCATAAAAGATTCAAACTACTACCAAAGACTTAAATAATTGTTTAAACCTACTTACATAAGTAGAGCATATACACAAGAAACAATTTGCATATTTACATCCATAAACTTCCAATAAGACCTTCAAAAGGGGGTAAAGAGTTTATTTGGCTTCCCTATCCAGATAGTCTACTTCTTTGGTGTCAGCTGCATAGAGGCCTGCATTGAGTGTATATATAGGAATTGAATAAGCATCATCAGTGTGGAATTGAATCCTAAATCAGTTGCATGGCAGTCAAAGTGTATATAGCTAGAGTTAAATGCGTTTTTGATAAGGAATTTGTTGAGTAAAGGTAAAGATATAGTCTAGAATGTTGTGTCAATGTTTTTAGGTGTTACACAAATATTGATCTACTAGATATATATTGATCAAGTCAAGGGGTGTTGTGAAGGAAACATTATACCATTACAACAGCTATTGATCATACCAACTAAACACCCAAAAAAAAAAAAAAAAAAAAAAAAAAAAAAAAAACCGAACATCACATTAGTCCCTTTCAAATAGTTTCTATTTTGTAAGCACATCAGTCCCTTCCAACTAAATTACACCGGGTTAGATGAAGATGAGATAGAAATAAACAATTTATTTACACTAATCAAAGAACAACTAACCAAGCCACAACCTACCTAGGGCTGCACACAAACCCAAAGAATGAGGGCTTAACATATATAATTTAACATATGTAGTAGGCCAAATTTCTTGATTAAACTAATATGACTAACTACCCCTTATGCATTTGTTTATTCTAAGTTAACTAGTAGTTTATTTGGAATAAGTTGAGAAGATGGTCAGTTGTTTGGAATAATTTTTGGTACTTGATCATATTCAAGGAAATTATGTTTCATGTAATCTAGATAGAGGTTAATAGATTGCAATTCAGAATCACTGATTAGCAAATCCATTCCATTCCATTCATCCATAGAATCCATTTAGGTGTGATTGTGATAGCAGAATCAAGGGTTAATACATATTTTAGGACTTATAGGGTCTATTAAACAATGCTAGTTCACTTCACTTCATAACCAAATCTGACTATACACACACAGACTAATGAAACACACATATGGTACACCAATTCTACTATGGATGGCAATAAACTAAATCAGACAAACCCCACACAATACTCTATTTATTCCTTCAATGACATACAATGAGACAGAAATCAACTACAATTAAACATTCCACTCTCCCTATCATACCTAAATGGAAACCTACAAACACTAAGAATAGCATACCCTAGATAAATTAATATCAACATCCAAAAGAGGTAAACAACTACAAAGGTGCTTACATTCTAAGTGACCCTATTTAATTTAGATAAAGTAGTTGAATTCAGTTACAACACCAAACAACAGTTATTTTCTTCCAAAATTCAACAGGATCAGGACACCGTTAGGGAACAAAAAATCTAAAAAACTAATTTACACAAATCTAAGTTCAATTAACCAACTACAACCCCTCATAGGGCTTCACACAAACCCAAATAATTAAAAAAACCAATAGACAATTATCAAAAACAGAAAACCCTAACTTTCTGAGTGATCTGGAGACTAGAGGTAACGGCCGCCCCAATACTGGCTGCTTGTGCTGTTAGCGTTGTCAGTATCGTAGTCACCGGAGTCCACTTCAAGGTCAGACTCATACCAGCTGTCATCGGCGTAGTTCCATTCTTTCCCACTGTCATCATTCTCATATCCCCACTCTCCCTGGTTATCTTCACCTTCCTCCTCCTGGTTATCTCCCTAGTTGTCCTGATCCCCACCCTCCTGGTTATCATCATCACCGTTGTCGTTGTCAGCTTCATCATCGCCTTCTTCTTCGCTATCAGAGAGGACGACATTCGACTTTTCCTTCCCTTCAAGGTAAACACGATAGGAGTTGATATCAGCCATCAAGAAGACGAAGTAGACGTCGAAGCTAGCAAGGTTTTCGGCTGAATTTTTTGTTGGATCAGGCTTCAAGACGGTGGGTTGAAAGGTCTTGATGTTGCACTGATTTGGCTTCCACTTGCCATTTTTTGGAGTGTGAGAACACTACTACAAAAGGCGTGCTTTTTGGACGCTTTTGGTTCGACGTTGTTGGTGTGGCGTCAGCGTATGTATTTTGGTACCGTCTTTTCTAGACGCTTTTTCTGGTCGAAGATTTTCCCGACACTTAAAAGTGTCGGGAAAATCACGTGCTATGCACGTGAGTATGGCTGCCCGCAATTTTGAAATTTTTAATGAAAAACTTAGCAGGTTGTATTTTCACCCTCACTCGAATCAGGTTCACAAATTCCCAATTAAACCGCCTATCCATACTAATCTATTCTGCTCTCCTCTAAACCTAACTCCATCATCAGCGACAAAAAAATAAATTCCTTTTTGGTTAAAATCTGGGTTTTGCTTGCTAAACTTCAAGGAGGGGTTTTTGGCTCGTCACTTTCATAAATTTGAGGTATTAACTTACAATTTGCTATACAATATTGTTTCTAGGTATATATCTATCGTTTTTGGTACCTAATATATCACAATTCTCTAAATTTTCGTTAAAATTGGGAATTATTTCTTTGCATGTCTTCTATTTTTAGTTGGTGTAGAACAAGAATCGATCTCGATCTTATTGCGAGGTAAATTTTTTCCCTTAATTAGATAATTTTATTTCTTTTTATGTTGGTTTTTTTGTGAATTCTGTTTTCAAATCCAAGTTTTCACTTTTTTTTTATTTTTTAAAGGAGTTTATTGGTTTTTGTTATGATTTTTATGGCGTTTTTTAGGTTTTTAGTTTAGAATTTTATGGGTTTATGATATGAATATTATTGGATTTGAATTTTCTGGTTTTTTATATGAATTTTCTGGTTTTTGATATGAATTTTCTGGTTTTTGATATGAATTTTTTGGTTTTAGTTGAAATTGATAATTGCTAATTAAATGTTATCCCTTGCACGAAGCTGGAGGTTTTTTTGTATTTCTTACATTTTTGTTTAGTTTAGATCATTGTATTATTCTAATTTTGATAATGCCACTATGCTCTTCTTATATTGCTCATCTAATATTCCTTTGGTGACATTATGACTTTTGAGGTCAAAACAATGGCTTGTGGGCATCTACTATCTCTGTCAAATAATTATTTAAGCCAAATAGTATCACTCTGAAGGGTGAGAACCCTATTTCAGAATATGACCACCTATCTTCTTGTGTATTACACAAACAAGGTGTGATTATGCTAGCAGTAAGATTCCTAGTTGAATTTGCCTTGTGTGATTACACTGTCCTTAAGATAAGCTTAGCTGATAGGTGTTTCCTATCAATGTTTTAATTAGCAGCTCTTGGATGTTAAACAATGTGTTTGTAGAGGTAGATCACCTGAAAGCATAAAGGAGGTTTTTTGTTCTGAAGGGTAAGAGAAATTCAACCTAGTATAAATTTTCCAGTTGGTATAAACTACTAATTTTGTTGATAAAATAGTAATTATGTTACTTTATCTGTGGTAAATTATTTTAGCAGGGTAAAAATAATTCCAAATAGTAGACACGTTGACAGATTGACATAAATGTATGAAATTTACATAATTGACAGAAATTTAAGTGCAGAAAGTTTACTTCTAAGGTGGAACAACACTGTTAAATAACTCGTCATAAATGATATGCATAATGTTTAAACAACTCTATGATGTTTGGAGGGAAGCATGAGGCTAAAATTTTAATCAACATTAGTTAACACTCTTAAGAGCACATCTAACATGTAAGTATCAATTTTAATCAATATAGTTGCTTTCAGTTACTGGGCATGACTTAGCATATTCAATGTGCCAGGGTGCCAGACATAGCTTAATTTTTTAATTCCTGTGCTTGTAAAAGGTTTGTCTTATTCATAATTTTAATTGAACTTAATATTTCTACTACTACTTTTTCACATGCACCAACATAAGGGCACAACGAATAGGATTCTTATTCATGCTTAAACAGGCAATTTTTTACCGTCTGTTCAAATTACCTTTGCTGCATTTGTTTTTCACAAAAGATGGCTTGTGCGATGCTATGTTTGTTTTTCACCCATAGATGGCTTGTGAGAGAAACGTAACTAATGGCTGGGCCACTAGGCTCTCCACTGTCGGGCTGTGATTCAAGTTCTGACCATTTAAACACTAAATTGTCTTTGGTTTTCATACATGTAAAGATATGCATCTCATCTGTTTAATCCTATTGCTCTGATATGCTCTGATAGAATCCTTAAATTCTAGAACTATTGCTCATAATCCTGAGAAAATGTAGTGAATAGTGAAGGAAATTGCATGTGTATTCTGTTGTGCAAGATGTCCTTTTGCAGCATTTGGTATATTCATTCCGTGCTTAATATTGTGATTAGCACTAATGCTTGCAATCAGAAATTGGCATTTGATTATGGTTGCATACGAAATATAGGCCTTCAGCAACAGGTATCTTTAGGCCCACCCTCTAATGTTTCCTAGCTGCTGGATGCTATTAATTGAAGCTTCAGCACTGTATCTAACCCACTATAATATTCAGTGTTCTGTAGTGTACTTACTGCGTTTTACATGTTTGTATTCAATTTATTGCTTAGTGAGATTACTGAGATACACTTTACATGTTAATATAGCAATAATTACTTTGTAATCTAATAAGTTCTGGTATTGGGATTGGGTTATAATTAGGTGTTATTCATTGGAATATTGACTGAATTGGACTGTTAGTTGGGACTGGTAGATGATCTTTGCCTACTTGATCTTTATTAATTATGAGCATATTCAATGTGACTAGCACTTACTGCTGCTCATTTATAAAATTACTCCCATTTTTACTGCTGCTCATTTATAAAATTACTGCTGTTATGAGGCCTAATTTACATATGCTGATGCACTAACTAAAATGCTCAAGGATCCAAAGGATCATTTGAAGACATAATGCTGTTATAATGCACTAACTAAAATTACTGTTGTAGCTGATAAGCTTTCTTTTATGGGAGAACAAAGTTCAAAGCAGGAGAATGTGTCCCTTTTACTTACCCTCCAGCAAACTTCTTTGACATTTATGCTACTGAAATTCCTGATATGGCTCCCTAGTCTTCTGTTGATGGTTTAATCCAGTAGCTCCTTTTGCTAACCTCAGACTACTGAAAATTTCCTAACTACCAGTCAACATTCTGGGATAAGTGCCATATAAAGAGTATTATCACTCTAAGTCAGTAAGTAACTGTCAACTTATCTGCAGTATATTTTTATTACTTCATAAGTACTCTGAGTGGCTATCTTTTTCCATCAGTAACTCTATGATCTAATATAATGTGCTCCTTTTTGTGTTTTTTAAGTTACAGATTTATATATGTGCATTGTACATAATTAATTGGACCCAGATTAAAGTATAATGTCTGTATATTTGTCTCAAATCGATTATGAATATTGAGCCTATATTGTGTAATGTACTAATTTATACTTTTTTTTTTGTGAAGATTGGAAAAGGCAATGTAGGAGCAACAAGAGAATAGGTCGGGACACTTGAGCATCAACAAGAGAATATATCTAAGGCCATCATCTATCTATTTTGGTTTTTAGTCTTATATTAGTGATGTATTTGTTTAGGGACAAGCTACTATAATATGCGACGTTTTTTTTTAATAATTGTGTTGATGTTTTCTTTTATAAATTTGGCAATTAACTACGTACACTTATTAATGTTGATTAATTGTTGTTTTTTATTTTTAATCTAGTTATATAGAATATTTGTTTATTTTTATTTTAATGTTATTAATTTAATTAAATTTATGATAAATTTATATAACTTTAGTGTATGTATGATGGTAATAATTTAATAAAAGGAAAAAAAAGCTTAAAATAAATTCTAGACGCTTTTTAATGTCTACATATTTGCACATTTTCAAATTTCAAAGAATTTCCCGCCATACCATAGGCCGACACAAATAAACGCAAGACAACAAAAAGCGTCGCTAAATTTGAGTATGAGGACTGGTAAAAGCGTCGCTAAAAAACTTCACTCATTTGGGACAATGCGCGAAATACATAATTTGCGACGCTTCGTATATTAGTTAGGACACAAAAAAGCGTCGATATTCTCGACGCTTTCTTATGTCCCTGAAAATTTTCGACTCACGTATTTTCGACGCTTTTTAGTAGCGTCGAGAACGCTTTTTAGCGTCGATAAAAGGCCTAAAATGCGTCTAGAAAACATGCTTTTTGTAGTAGTGCGAAAGGAGAATTATGGAGGATTAATTACAGAAGAGAGGAAATGAAGAAGACAAAGAATAGAAGTAATGAGCGGGACCCACAACGTTATTTAAGGCAAAAAAAAAAAACTGAAGTAGCCCCATAAATGGACCAATCAAAACGATGTTGTAATTATTTGCATGTGAGTATAGGGGAAAAAACAAATCGTTTCCCAAGAAAGGGTTGTGTTTTGGTTGATGTATGATGATTTTATGTGTTACTCCGTACTCGTAGTATTTATGGACTTCGTACTCAAATAAGAACAATCCCGGAATAGAAAGTTAGTTTTTCACATTTTATTTTTAGTCGAATTTAGGGGTGTCCATTATTCGAAAAAAAACCAAAATCCAATCCAATGTAAGCCGAATTATTAATTTGGATCGGATCCAAACTTTAAATCGGATGGGATCGGGTTGAAATTTTTTGAAAATTCTGATTTTCGGATCGGATTGACCTTGTTCGAATCCAAAAACCCAAATTAACCGAAATGTGAAATCATGCTTTTACAAATAAGGATACATTATATTAATCATGTAAAATTTTGTTTATAATTACATTAATATAAATTATGTTTTTAATATTTGTATTAATCATAAGAACTATGAATTTAAGACTAGGCTTTTTATAATTGCAATTTTATTTTTATTATCACTTAACTCCCTAAAAATTTATAATGTATTTAAATTCGGATTTTCGGATGGGATCCCAATAACCGAATTTTGATTCAGATTGTATCGGATTCATGAGAAATTCTAATTGGATTGGATTTAAAAATCAATAACCGAATTTTATTTCGTACCCAAAACCGAATAGGCACCCCTAGTAGAATCGCGAGTCACGCGTTTCAAATTGACAATGCTATACACACACTGGGAATCTTTCGTATTATTTATTTATTATTATTTTTGTAACAAGTTTTTCAACACCGCTAAAATAGTACAAGATCCGTGTCAAAAAAAATACAACATCAGTCGTGTAACCATTACAAGTGTGAGCATGTACTCTTAACAAGTGTCACCGGGAATTCTTTCGTTTTTAAATCCATAAAGTACGAAATTGGTTTTTAAAATAAGAAAATACAAAGTAGATGATACTGCACACTATACTTGATTGTTTGGACAATAACTTAAATAAAACAATAAATAGACAATTATCATTGATGATGGCACATAAACCAAAAACATATTCGAAATAGTGTAGTAGTTAAGAGTAAAAAATTTACATTAAAAATTATGTAACCATATTAAGACTGCGAGTTTAGAGGCGCACGCAATACGTGAAAGACTATCCCCTTCAAATTTACTGACAAGATTCTTCATATTTCGTTTATAATTTATTTTATACTTTAGTAGCCCCCCCCCCCCAACTTAAAATCTCTCTAATTTAGCTTTATTTATAAGTTATTAGCTTATAAAAGCATCATATAATTAAGTTATTATTTTATTTAAGTATTGTTACTATCTTTAATTTCTATAAAAAATACAAAAAAATATTTTAAGTTCAAGTATTGTTGTTATTTTTATCTTTGCTAAAAAATTAGCTTTTGTTTAAGTATTTCTATTCTACACTAAAACCAAAAAAAGCATAAGGTAGGATTAAGCATCAAAAGGTTTGCTGTATATTACATTAGTAAATTTTATATTTAAAGAATTTACTTCTCCTCATATTTGATTACTTTGTCTAGTGACCATAGTATCAATTGATTCAGATCCCCGTTATATACTTCTCAAATGAAAAAATTACAGAGAATGAAGAGATGTTATAGTAAATAGGGAGTTTTACTAAAGACGGTTCAAATTGAAAAATAATCGAGATCAACTCGATTCGAACAAAACTGGACTCGGTCAAAGCTCGATCTTATAAAGCGCGACTCAATATGTTAACGAGTCGAGTCGCAGTACCCCGAACTCAAACTCGACTTGCACCATAAGCACCCCTAATAAAGACATTTAAGGGATAGACTATCAGATAAAAGCAAGAAATAAAATAATAAAATAATACTCATTTTGCTAGTCATTTTACTGAACAGACTTAGATAAATTTATTGTATTTAAAAATCATTTAAGTTAAAATTATTTGCACACTATTAATGTTGTTGATAGGTTGTTGTACACCTGTCAAAAATAAATTCCTAACAAAACCAACTAACAATGTAGTATGGTAAGTAGGGTCGAATCCACAAAGAGATGGTTATTCAATCTAACTTCTAAGGTATGGAGAAACTAAACTATGTCACGAAATTGGGATAGAAAAATAGTCTAAATTAAAATAGGAATAAAACAATTAATAAAAAGATCTAGAGTTATGGTTCACCATGTTTATAGCTCTAAATCTATCAAATATCAATAACAATTCAATCAATCAATTATCTAGAGCAATTGCTAAGTCTACGGTCGGGTCTTAACACTCTCAATTCAACATATGCAGTACGGTCGCCAACATAATCAGAATTGCTAATTGTAGGGAAGCCTCTAAAATTAAGATCTTTCGATTCAAACTCTTATTAACATGAATTAATCAAACAATTGATCATGTTGCAAGATTAACAATAAAGCACTATCAATTAGAGAAATTAATAATCAAAATATTAAAAACATCAATCAAGATTCATTGTATAAACATGGATTCCCAAACCCTAGAAATAAAACTACTCAAACATGAAAGAAATAATTAAAACTAGATCTAATAAAGAAAACATAATTTAAGTAAAGAAATAAAATTACCTCAGAATAAAAGTAACAAATTCAAGCATGGAAGAATCCATGGATTTGTCCATGAAAAACTAGGGCTAGAGAGAAAACTCAAAAGAACGTAAAATAATAAAAGATAAAAAAGGCATGAGGGAAAAATAATATCCCTTGAGTATTTATATTATCCTAAAACAAATCTAAAAATAAATAAAGAAAATAATTAAGAAAATAAAGATTACATAGGTTGAATTATTATTGGATGATAAAAGATGACGTGGCATAAAACCGCAAGCAAAGTCGACAACACGAGCACCTCATGGGCTGCTTTGGCTCGCCAGAACCTGCGGGCGCAGGCTGGTGGCCGCGGGCTGGAAGTAGCTACGGCTGGTGTCAAGTGGTCGCGGGACAGGGGCGCAGCAACATCCCGCGGGTGGCTGACTACATTGCTTAGATTCAAACATCTATAACTTATGTTCTAGGAATCTTCTTGAGGCGTGAAACCTATCATTGGAAATCTCTTTAAGTCTAGTTTCCAACTCAATTTGAATCGCTTCAATCCAATATGTAGAACTCAAGTTATGATCAAAAGAGTGACCAAAGGTCTGTTTTGCCACTTTGTAAAACATCGTTTAACTTCGTTTCTAACTCAAATTCAATTCCGAAAAGTGCATAACAACCCTTGAGGATGCTATATTCATGCCTCATGCATATAAATCTAAAAATCAACATCCACAAACATGGGATCTTTGATTTATAAATGACATGGTAAAGTCGTATCCCCTAATCAAAAGTTAATACCTAAGTCCTCTAACTAAAGTAGATAGGGAAGTAGGGTCGAACTCCACAGGGAAACAAGTCTTTCTATTCCTAATTAACTAATATAATCTAGATTATGAAGTAACCAATATTTATATTTGAATAATAAACTAAACTACGGAGATTAAGAATAAGGAGAAAATAATATAAAAAGATCTAGGGCATAGGTTCACCAATAAGTAATACTCTAGGGTAAAACATAATAATCAATCATTGACATTGCATAAATAACATGATTAACAGGCTCTCGCAGTTTATTAATCAACATAGGTCTAACAGGCTCTCGCAATTTACTAGATCTAAGTTCCTATTGAAAATAGCCTTTAATATCAAATTAACATCTGCTCGATTCATCAATTCAATATTGCTATACTTTTACAAGTGATAAGTGTCATTTATGGCACTCATAGGGTAGTCTTTTAGTTTTATTTATTTCCCTTTTTCATGCTTTCTTCTCTTATTTTTGGTCCTTTTTCCTTTAGTTTCTCTTTCTCCTCTTTTCTTTATGGTTCTCGTGTTTTTCTCGTGTTTTCCTTTTATTTGGCTCTTTTTACCTTTTATTTCCTTTCTTTGTTTGCTTGTGTAGGTACTTGGAGAATCACCTTTGCAAAGGAATCAAGTTGGGACCTTAATGACCAAGCAAGGAAGAAGCATTTGGCTAGAGAGGGCTTAGAGAGGCCTTGGAGAGGCCTCGGAGAGGTCTCCAAGGTATTGCCAGCAGGCCGCGGGCGCGGGTCAGTGAAGCCGCGGGCGCGGGCTCAAGAAGCACAAATGGCCAGATTTTGGCAGGAACTTCCCGCGGTTGCCCCGCGGGCTCTCCGTGGGCGCGGGAAACTTAGAGAAGGCGCTCCGTCTCAGAGAGACCGCGACCCCCTGATTGAGCTTTGGGAGCAGGGGATTAGCCGCGGGCGCGACATCTTTGGCCGCGGGCGCGGGTGTTGCCCAGATAGCCCGCGGAGGGTTCCATACCCATTTCTCCGCGGCCGCGGGTTCATCGGGAGAGGGCGCGGGATTTGCCGGTTTCTTCTTTGCTTATAAATAGAATTGTAATTCCTTTTTAAAACCAACTTTTTGACCATATTTTCTTAGCTTAGTTGAGAGCTTCTCTCTCTAGTTTTAGGGTTAGTTTAGGAGTAGTTTTAGAGAGAGAAATTGAAGGATTTCAATGGTGATTGAGAGATTGAAGATACAAGGGTGACAATTGTGTTCAAGATCTTCTCTATTATCAATGAGCATTCTTAACTCTATCTCTTCTTAATGCTTTGTTTAATTTCATGTTTGTTTGGTTTAATTTTGATGTTTGATGCTTGATTAGTGTAATTGTTCTTGATATTTTGTTGATTCTTGATTTTCATAGTTGTTAGTTGATAGATGATGATTCTTGAATAGTTGTTTGGCTAGGAATTGGGTAAAACTTGTATGATTGATTAATTGTGATTAATTTGGGAATTGTGTTGATTGATTGTTGAAATTAAAGTGATTAGTGAAGGTTTGCATGTGTGTAATTCAATTAGGCCTTCAGAATTATGCTAGATTGCATTGTAATTGCTAATGACATGAACAATTGATTTAGGAATTGCAATTATCGATTGGTTTTGATTGTGATTCTCTTAGTTTGTTATTCATAGTGAACCCTAGCTTAACAATTAGGAGATAGCTCTTTGATTCCAATTGATTGCTCTTATCATTAGTCCTCACAACCTTTGATTGGCATGCTCTTCCCAAGTTGTTGCAATTGACATGATTACTTGTTGATCCCCGTTCCTTGTGTTTTATTTCTTTGGTTACTTGTTTTGTTAGTTGTTAGTATTCTCTCTTACCTTCGTCTTCGACCTAGCTTAGGCGCATAATTGAAAGTGCTTGAACATTACCGTTCCTTTGGGTTCGACCCTTGACTTTCCTCTATACTCGTATTAAGGTTTGTTAAGTGTTTATAAATTTAGTTTGATCGAGGGAAGATTAGATAACGACCTAGTTTTCCCCTCGTCAAAATGGCCCCCGTATTTTTAAATATTTTATAAATGAAAATTTATTTTATTTATAATATTTATTTGTTATTTTTCATAATTTAATTTCAAAAGTTTCAAATTATTAATCTGGGTCGAAAGTTATTTGAACAAATTATTTTATGCACCTTTATTCTACAATTTATGTCCAATCACACAAGCCTAACCCATTTGTTTACTTAATCGACCCATTATTTTTATGAGGCCCAATCTTTCTTTTTACCCTACAATAATTCTCTCCTATAAATACCCCATGAATCTCCAAAAATTTCCCACACAAAAACGTTAGTCTTATTTGCATCCTCCTTTGTTTCATTATTTTGCTTAATGTTAATTTAATTGTTTTGGGTTTTGATTTTAGTATAAAGATTATATTTTTAGTATCAAATTATATTTTAATGGTATAAAGATTATAAATTTCAGATTATATTTATGTTATAAATTTCATATTTTATGAATTATAAACCTAGGGTTTCAATTTATTGAAAATCATGATTTTAGGGTTTTTATGAACAATTGATTTAGGGCTTTTATAGTAATGATGTTTTGAAATTTTAGTGATTATAACTACTGATTAGTTTAACTTAATTCCAGATTATTTTGAACACATAGATTCGTGTTTTAATTTTTAGATTTTCGTTCGTTAATATTAATCCCGTTTTAATCTCGATCAGATTCTGAACTCGTCCGATTTTGATGAAAAAGTAGTGTTTTCCATGTGGAAACAACGTTTTAAGAAAGAATCAATACCGTTGGTAGTGAGCACCACCCTCTCGTGGCCAAATTCAGCCTCTAAATATGATTTTCAAGCAGTTTTTGATTTTAACGAAGTTTTTTTATACTTAAAATATTATCCTTGAGTTTGATTAATAAAATTAATTATGTTTAAAGTTAATTAAGCATAAATATATGTTTTTATTGAAGTTTTAAGTGTTGAAAATAGTTTCTAAGTACTACTTTTGATGTTTTATAAAGAGGGTTTAATCACCCATTAAAAAAGGAGATTTTTAGGGGTTTTTATATAATTTTCAGATTTTTATTAGACTTTGAACTTGCTGTAATTTCATGTATAAGAGTGTATTTTAAGGTTTTTATGAAGAAAATTTAAAGAACTATATATAAGCCTTTAATTTTAACTAAAGAGAAGGTTTTAAAGTGTTGTTTGATTTGGATTTTGAAGGTTTTAAAGTAAGTTAGTATTGCTGTAAATTTGATTGATTGGGTATTGATTGAGATGTTATTATTTGGCTTAGGAGAGGAGTTTATTGAAGGTGATTTCTAGTTAGTAAAGTGGCATACCAATTCGTTTTCTCAAGGTACGTACAAGTTACGAAACCTTTCTTTTAGGTGCATGTTTAAGGACGACGGATCGAGAACTTAGTATCATGTATAGGGATGACTGAGTTAAATTGTTTGGTTATACATTGTGAATTTCGTATGATGTGCACTATTATTTTATATTGCAAGTATTATTTGTGCTCTAATTATGCAAGGTGCGCTCAGAGGCAAAGGTATATGATTGGTGTAATGATTAATTTATTACTCATTCATGATTATGCAAGCAGGATGAGTAAAGGAAGAATTTAAATCTTCTAAGACGATGTTAAGGTTTTGGGGTGCCTTATGCACTCAAGGTGTTTATACACCGAGGTAGTAAAGGAATAAATAATAAATGTTGCTTGCCACTAATAAATCAAGAATTGAAATTGAAAAGTTGTTTTACTTGATTGAATTGATATTGGATTGATTGTATTGTTATGCATATGAGTCATCACCAAGTCTAAACCTGTAAATCACGTAAAGTGCAAGATGGATGAGCAATAAAACTCTGGATTGGTGCACTTCTGGAGTAATGACAATCAGGGGTTGGAGTACATGGGGTATTAACCGTGTACTTTTCTCGAGGCCGTCTGATCTACGAGTGTAGGGAATAGTTTCAAGCCTTTAAAATCCCACTAGCTTGAACCCCACTGTGATCATACACTAAAGTACGGTGGCGTCCAAAAGGGAAGAAGATAGAGCAAAAGAGTCGCCAACAAGTTTTTAAGGAACTTGTAAACCGTTCACAGGATGAAGGTTACACCCCTTAACGATCTAAGAGATCGTCAACTCCATAAGGTCATGAACCAAATAAGGGTTCGGGGATGATGGTACAAATCCAACCTAAAAGAGATTGAACCTGCCCTAATAATAGGCCTCTACTTTATTCTGCTCGTATTCATGTGCGCTTTCTGATTAACATGCAATCAATAGGATTAACCCTAAACCTGTTTAATCTATGTTGGTTGACTTTAATGCACAAATAAACTATTATTGGCTATCACTTGAATTATAATCACAATTAACCCTAACAAGATTATTAATTCTCTTATTAAGCGTGATTGCAAATACCAATTCCCTTTAAACATGCAATAAAAGGTGATCAAGCAATAACAAATAAAATAATGTATCAAGCAACATAATAAATAATAATCATGAATAATAATTATAAATAATCATGACAATAATGAATATCATAATCATAGCAATCATATATATTAATAATCATAATTATAACAATATTCATGTTAAAGCATTATAAAAGTAAGATCCTAGGCATGATACTAACAAGATTAATAACAAACACTAGCATGTCACTAAACAATAAAAATCAAAGCTTTAGCCCTAACATGATACTAACATGAATTAATATTAGAAAGAATATAGGAAGCATCGTACTTTTAATCATACTTGATATTAAAGTTACCCTAGACATGATACTAGGAATCAAAATAACAATCTAAGCATGATATCTACATCATAAAATCAATTTAAACCATTAAAGTACTTACTTGGATGTCTCGTACCTCTTTCTAATAACAAAATACACGCATTAGTAACTTCAAGGAAAATAATAATCAAAGCAATTAAATTAAATAATTGAAAGAGAGATTTGGGACCAAACCCTCAGAAATTAAAACCTTTCACGTCTAGGGCGAAGGCAACTTCGAATATGGCTAGGTGTATTAAGATCTTGCGAATACGGAATTTTGTATGAAAAAGCCAAAGTTTAGAAAAGAAAAGAATGCTAAAGAATGAATGAAAGCTTGATGAATGAAGAGAATTGGTGAATGCTAATTAAAACTAATTGTTGATGAGAATTCATGAATGAAAACGGAGTTTTTGATACGATATTTATAGAGAAAATCATCTAAAAAAGATAATTTAACAAAACAGAGTCTGAAGATCGAAAAACAACCTTGGCGCCAGCCCTGGCTAGTTGGCGCCAGCACCAGTGGCTAGCGCCAGGCGCCAATGGTTAGCGTCTGGCGCCAAGCCTGGTTCCAGGCGCCAAGGCCTGGGGTTGGACGCCAAACTGTTTTTCAACGCGTTTTTGAAAATCTGATAAATTTCCCGTACTGGAAGATAAAATAATATAATTCCATCGAAAATGTTATTTGATCTTGATTAAAACTCTGAAGAGTCCTAATTGAATTAGAAATGATGAGAACCTTCTAGAATGTTCTAGAAGACTAAAACCATTCCTAATTGCATTAGGAATGATAAATCATATTAGGCCCTCCCCTAGATCATTGGGCCGTACATAAAGCTCAAACCGGACCCAGTTTAGTAAATTGGCCATAACTTCCTCAATATTCATCGGAATTGAGCTTATAATATATCGTTGGAAAGGTCTTTGCAAGCCCCATCCAACTACACCACTATTGGACCCATATCATGGACCAACCAAACTAAATCGGCTGTTTTCTTAAAATAAAGTTTTCAAAAACAGGGAGAAGAGAAAAGAAATAAAACTTTCCGCAACACTAGACCTTTCCACACTTTTGTTTCATTCGATTATGATTCGACGTGAAAGGCACTCATCACCGGGTTTGGTTTTGGGGAGACACAAATGGGTGTCTACAGAAGCCCCCACTTTGACTG
Organism: Chenopodium album; assembly: GCF_948465745.1. NCBI lineage: Eukaryota > Viridiplantae > Streptophyta > Magnoliopsida > Caryophyllales > Amaranthaceae > Chenopodium > Chenopodium album. Next base: position 55,653,860 of record NC_137836.1, on the reverse strand, counting down.
AGTTTGGAGAAACGTAAATTTCGAAAACAAAAGTCAAAGTATGGATAGGGACGGAGAATGATTCAGAACGTTCTGCGATCCTAAATCAATCTTGTAACGCCGATACCTGCAAAACTAGAATTAGTTAAACAGATAGAAGAGTTAAGAAACGCGTATCTTGCACCGTCGAGCACACGTCTCTGAAAGTAACCGATTGTTGCTGCTGCTGTTGTGACGACCTTCTGCAAGCTAGAGAATGCCATCCCGCTTGAAAACCGCTACTCCTGTCACTGCTTCCAAATTAGAAGATCGCTTCGCCTGAAACTATCCTCCCCGCTATGATTACATTCCACGTCCAAGGGAACATCATCGAAGATTATTTCTCTCGAAATAATCCCCATCCGCATTGATAATATCCCATGTCCAAGGGAACACTATCGAAAATTATTTCTCTCGAAATAATTCTCATCCGCATTATGATCATCTTCCATGCCTAAGGGAATATGACCGAAGACAACTTCGCCCGAAATTACCTTCAGTTGTTTGTGACAACTTTCCGCAAGCTAGGGAATGCCACCTTGCTGCTTTGACGTTCTGAACAAAGAGCTTCTTTTTCCCGCTGTGATAGTCTTCGAAAAGATCACTGCTTTTTAATATTTGCTATGCCAGTACGTCGGCGCTTTGCTGCTTGTGAACCAGTATGTCGGTGCTTTTGCTGTGATGACAATCCTCTTTTCTTTGGGAATAGTTGCCAACACAACTCTTGTATGATGTATGACAATCCGATTTAGGGAAAGTTGTCAATGCCACGTAACAATCCATCCTTGGAAATGTTGTCACGATGAAGCGACAATCCGTACCTCGGAAAATTTGCCAAAATCCAATTTTTGGAAAAGTTGCCAATGCTTCGTAACAATCTTTCATAAGAACTTTGCTACGATCGACAATCCACATCTTGGAATATAACTCTTGAAAGCAATCCACCTTGGAAATTTTCCAACGCTATGCGACAATCCTTTTAGGAAAATATTGTCACAATTGACAATCCGCGTCTTGGAACATTTGCAAAAAAGAGTCGACCGACAATCCACTTCGGGAAAATTTGCCACTTGCTGAAGACAATCCACGTTGAGGAACTTTTGCCGAAATTTATGATAAGTAGAGACCTACGACAATCCTTTGGGAAACTTTGCCAGAGATGACAATCCAATCTCGGAAAACTTGCCAACGAGCCGATGAATGTATGACAATCCGAACTTGGAAAAACTTGCCAACAAAGAAGGAGCACGACAATCCACGCTTGGAAACTTTGCTAGAGATGACAATCCAATCTTGGAAAAATTGTCGTTGAAGAAGATGCACGACAATCCGTTTTTGGAAATATTGTCAGTTGGGGATGACAATCCAATTTTTGGAAAACTTTGTCGTTTAATAAGAATGCGCGACAATCCATATTTGGAAATATTGTCGTTTAAGTGCTTGCTTTTGAACTGATGCTTTGGTGCTTGTAATGAGCCAATACTTAGGCGCTTAAGCTAAGTGAGACGATCTTTCGTCAGGTCAATCACTTATTGCAATTGTAATCAAGCCGACTACTAATCATGTCAAATTGCTTATAGGGACTAACTGGCGTACCAAGGAACCCGAAATTGCTGTATGAAGTCGAAATCACCTTTCTGAGAGGCTTCGAGCTCTGTCGTTGCTGAGATATCTCTGGCGCCAAGAATTGGAGTAGGGTCTTCCCTATTCTGCTGCACCTGTATTTATTTTTTACTATAGAACTTTGCCAATCTTTTTTTAATTATCTTAGGGTTGACCTAAGGCTTAACATTGTTTGACTTATCGACTTGACACGACTCAAGGCATAAACTGGACTCGATATGTTTGACTGACTCGAGGTTGACTCGACTCGAAGTGTAATGACACATGTGTTAGACTCAAATCAAAGTGATATGGCACGACATGACTCAATGTGTACATGACTCGTGTGTGCATTGTAATGTGATGGTGCGATTCGAAAAATGCAAAAAAGCAAAAAATTTCAAAAGCAAAAATTTTCCGTCAATTTTGTGGAGGGTACCGACTTTCTCCCGAAAAAGAAAGACGTGAAAAAGAAAATCAAAAGTTTGAAGATGCATGTTGAATGAGCTTAGTCAAATGTTGTTTGATACTATCTCTCAAGATTCAAGGATTAATTCATCCTAGGCTATCTCAACTGTTGACTCCATGATGAAAGTATTTGGGTAACTTAGGCACGGAGGCTAAGCACTTCATACTTCGTGATGCATTGACAATTATGAGTGATGAGTGATTTTGACGAAGCATGCTTCAGCGTTGTATTAAGATTTCATGACAAAGGGTTCCTAAGGGAAGTATATTTGGTCATGTATCTGTGCAGTGTGTGATAGTGACACTAAATCTAGGCCACAAGAGCTAAGTGTGTGGAAAAACATATTGTTAGAAGAGCCAAATAATGGTGACTCTTAGGCTAGGTAAGCTAATAATATAGGGATCAAGCCCCCAAGTCTAGCTCTAAATGAAAAGGGATGAGCATAGGGAATTCCTTGATATGATTATGGTGTAAGTGTGTGAATGTGAATATGAATGCATGTTTATTACGGCCGCACCTCGATGTGAGGTTGCCTACGTATCCGTTAGGAATCAGGCCGAACGTAGCTCTAGTCGAACCTCGCACAAGTGTGTATACCTCAAAAAGGTCTTTTTAAGGGTTGTAACGTGGTTAGGCTAAAGGTTTATAGAAGAAGGGGATAAAGGCTTAAGACCCTAGATAAGCCCCCAAGGTGTGCAACCTTGCTTTTGAATCTTTGTATTTTTATACTTGAGTTTCTACTCTTTTTTTAGCTCTTTCTTTTGTTTTAGCATCTATTTTATGTTTATAAGTGTGAGCAATCTCGATCATGTGGTCTTTCACTCACTTGGCATTCATGTTTCTCAGGCACGGTACCGAGCACTCGATAAGAAACGCAATCTGAGACGTGTTCTTATCTAAGATACTTTCATATCAAAGACATTGGAACACTTGCCCTTTTGTACACTTTTATTTATTTTTTTGCTTTTGCTTATTTTTGCTATTTATTTTGATCTTTTGAAATCACTCAAGCTTTTTTTTAGAATTGCACAAGTTCACACCATACCATCCCATGGTTAGGTAGATGTAGGTTGAAAAAAGAAAGGTCTATCGTTAGACGAGGCTCAAAGTGGTTTATGAAGAAAGGATGTATAATTGAAGGGTGAAATGAGATATGATGTGGCTACAAGGGGTGCCTCAAATCATTGGTATACCTCGTGCTTAATTCCACATGGTTTTTTTTTTTTTTTTTTTTTTTAATGCAATGTAATGAAATGATCATATGCAAGGAAATAAATGCTCATTTTTATTAAAAGAAAGAAAAAAAATATATATAATGATCCTATAAAATAAATCTAAAGAGAATAAAAAAGGTGCCTATGCTAGACTTATTGGGGAAGGGATAAAAAAGAAATAGAAAAAAAAGGTCACGAAATCTTGTCGTTGAAGCTCGCCTCTTGTCTTGTGTTGTTTGCTCCGACATCATCCAGTCTTCTCGCTAGCTAGAGGCGATGGAATCTTATTTGCCTCTATGAGATCTTGAATGAGGTTTTGAAACCTGTAGCATTCATCAGTGGTATGACCGTTTCCTCGATGGTACTTGCAATAGGAATTTGGATTCCATCTCGAAGATCGATTTTCTGGTGTTGGATCCTCGGTAGGGCCAATAGGTTTGATTAATCCTCGATCATAGAGACGATCGAAAGCAGCATCGTAGGTCATTCCAATGGGTGTGAACTCTCGCCTGGGTTTCCTTTTATATCCTTGATTATCTATGGCTAAGACACCATTATGGTCAAAGGTACTAACATTATTACTAGAGTGGGCGTTTTCGGAAGAAGAAGGATTGTCGCTCTTCTTTCCTTTCCAGCCACCGTGGTTGCTATTGTTAGTAGCTTTTTGCTTTGCGAGGTCATCTTCGATCTCGATACCTATGTCATAGACGGCCTTGAAAGTATTCAAGTTGTGTTGATATTTTAAGTGCTTTGAATACTTTTCTTGGAGATTCTTGATAAACATCCTCACGGATTCTTTTTCAGTGGGGACCTCAATCATCTTGGCGGAAGTTTCCCTCCATTTATTAAAGAAAGAAGTAAAGCCTTCATTCTCTTTTTGTCTTAGCATCTCAAGTTGTCTATGGTCGGTTTCAACTTGGATATTGCACTTGTACCTATCAACGAAAGCGTTCACCATCGATTCCCAGGTAGAGGTTTTCTCCTTGTCAAGGGAGAAGAACCATTGTTGGCAAACGGTTTCAAGAGATAGTGGGAACAGAGAGGGGAAAACCTTCTTATCGATACCCTTAATGCTCATTATAGTTTCAAAAGCTCTTAGATGGAAGTAAGGGTTATCTGTTGCCTTGAATTTAGGGATGTCAGCGGTGTTGAACTTATGCGGAAGAAGTTCCTTGTCCAGCGAGACCCCTTGTGAACTCATGCCCTGAAATTTGTAGTCACTAGATAGCTTGCTCAAGCTTTCTTGCATGAGGTTCATTTGTTGTTGCTTCACGGGATCATCAACCTTGAGGGGGAGTAGCTTCAGTGTTTCAGTCATGGTAACCAATTGGTTCCTAAGCTCATTGACTTCTTCTTCAGTTGCCATTATCTTCTTAGCCTTCCTCTTTTGACGAATCGGTTTATCAAAAAGCGAGACTTGAATAAAGAGGTTGTCCTTGATTAATCGCCCTTCTCTCCTCGACCAAGTACTGTGGAAAAGGAATTTGGGGGTACTGATTGTTAATTATTTGACTCAAACTCTATTCGACATGCAATGGAAGGAGGAAGTGAAGAAAGATGGAATAGAATGTGAAGAAGAATGATGGAGGGATATGAAGAATTAGGAATAGAATGTACCCTCAACTCAAATGACGGAAAGACCGACTCATGCATGAACCTAAGACATGGTCATGGTGATGTGTACTCAAAGTGTGTGCTAAGACTAGTGAGTGTAAATGGTGCGTTAAGACTCGTATCATGACCATGTGGCTAGACTATGTGACCAAGACTCGATTAATGACTCGATAAGGTGTTGTTGACAGCGGAAATTAACCGAATTAATTAGCAAACTGGTTAATTAGACCCTAGGTGATGACTCGACAAATAATCCGAACTATCGGCCAAACGACAGGAGTGGCGTCGCATTATGGTGGTTGGCGCCAGACAATTTAGAAAATGTCTGGCGCTACACACTACAATGTGGCGCTACAGCTCAGACTTTGGCGCCAATATTGGAGATTCCGTCCGGGACTGTTTTCGGTATTATTAGTCAACTGGGGTATGCCTAAAGTCGTACTAGGTCAATTTCGATTAAAAAAAACTTTATTGACTCAAATTAATTAATTAATTAATTAATTAGGCAAAGTTCTTTAAGTCATTAATTTTAGTCTCAACACAAATCAACGAACGGTTAAGAGGAACACGGAATATATATGCACAACAAATAAAGCACAATTAGTCAAGTAGGCACAATATGATGCAATGAGTTCGCAACCTAACCATGGCTCTAGTTCTCTAAAGTTCGGGATATGGTTTAGTCAATAGGGTCCATGGTTAATTGTCCGGATGCACCGCGTAGAAGCCTAACCGTGAAGGGTTAACGCGTGTGGATGGGACACCGCGAGTTTTTAGGAAAAAACTCACTTCCATGGTTTGGTGAATTCAACATCTCAGATGTACCCTTTGTTGCCAGGAGCGTTCAATCGGGTAGATAGAGCATGAATTCCCAGAGGGTTATTTCCATATGTAGAACACATATGGGTTTCAGAAAAGTGAGAAAAAATTCAATCAGGAAGTAGGATCGAGCAAACAATACGAAAAACCGGTCGAAATTAGAACGCATATTTCTGGCTCGGTATTGGGGGAAATTGGCGCCAGCAAAAAGAGACTGGCGCCAACTTTTAACTGTAGCGCCTGGCGCCAATACTGGCGTCTGGCGCTACGGCTAAAAGTATGGCGCCAAGCTCTGGCCCCTGACGCTACTTCCCACATGCCTCAGCAGCTTTCTGTGCTCAATAAAATCATCCAGTTTCGCACGGTGTTATTTCAGTCCTAGTTGTGAAAGACATTTCTCAAATTTCTTACGTGTAAAATCCTATGTTTTTGACTCATTACGGATGGTCTTTCCAATGAGAACCTTTTTTATGCATATGACAATAATGTTAATCAAAATTACGCACATGAAATACTTAGAACTTTTCGAGTCTCATCCACTCATTCTAAATCATTGCCGAAACAAATTCAGGAATTAAAATAGAAATCCTCCCCAGTGGAGTCGCCAAAAACTGTAGAGAATAGTTTCAAGCCTTTAAAATCCTACTAGCTTGAACCCCACTGTGATCATACACTAAAGTACGGTGGCGTCCAAAAGGGAAGAAGATAGAGCAAAAGAGTCGCCAACAAGTTTTTAAGGAACTTGTAAACCGTTCACAGGATGAAGGTTACACCCCTTAACGATCCAAGAGATCGTCAACTCCATAAGGTCATGAACCAAATAAGGGTTCGGGGATGATGGTACAAATCCAACCTAAGAGAGATTGAACTTGCCCTAATAATAGGCCTCTACTTTATTCTGCTCGTATTCATGTGCGCTTTCTGATTAACATGCAATCAATAGGATTAACCCTAAACCTGTTTAATCTATGTTGGTTGAATTTAATGCACAAATAAACTATTATTGGCTATCACTTGAATTATAATCACAATTAACCCTAACAAGATTATTAATTATCTTATTAAGCGTGATTGCAAATACCAATTCCCTTTAAACATGCAATAAAAGGTGATCAAGCAATAACAAATAAAATAATGTATCAAGCAACATAATAAATAATAATCATGAATAATAATTATAAATAATCATGACAATAATGAATATCATAATCATAGCAATCATATATATTAATAATCATAATTATAACAATATTCATGTTAAAGCATAATAAAAGTAAGATCCTAGGCATGATACTAACAAGATTAATAACAAACACTAGCATGTCACTAAACAATAAAAATCAAAGCTTTAGCCCTAACATGATACTAACATGAATTAATATTAGAAAGAATATAGGAAGCATCGTACTTTTAATCATACTTGATATTAAAGTTACCCTAGACATGATACTAGGAATCAAAATAACAATCTAAGCATGATATCTACATCATAAAATCAATTTAAACCATTAAAGTACTTACTTGGATGTCTCGTACCTCTTTCTAATAACAAAATACACGCATTAGTAACTTCAAGGAAAATAATAATCAAAGCAATTAAATTAAATAATTGAAAGAGAGATTTGGGACCAAACCCTCAGAAATTAAAACCTTTCACGTCTAGGGCGAAGGCAACTTCGAATATGGCTAGGTGTATTAAGATCTTGCGAATACGGAATTTTGTATGAAAAAGCCAAAGTTTAGAAAAGAAAAGAATGCTAAAGAATGAATGAAAGCTTGATGAATGAAGAGAATTGGTGAATGCTAATTAAAACTAATTGTTGATGAGAATTCATGAATGAAAACGGAGTTTTTGATACGATATTTATAGAGAAAATCATCTAAAAAAGATAATTTAACAAAACAGAGTCTGAAGATCGAAAAACAACCTTGGCGCCAGCCCTGGCTAGTTGGCGCCAGCACCAGTGGCTAGCGCCAGGCGCCAATGGTTAGCGTCTGGCGCCAAGCCTGGTTCCAGGCGCCAAGGCCTGGGGTTGGACGCCAAACTGTTTTTCAACGCGTTTTTGAAAATCTGATAAATTTCCCGTACTGGAAGATAAAATAATATAATTCCATCGAAAATGTTATTTGATCTTGATTAAAACTCTGAAGAGTCCTAATTGAATTAGAAATGATGAGAACCTTCTAGAATGTTCTAGAAGACTAAAACCATTCCTAATTGCACTAGGAATGATAAATCATATTAGGCCCTCCCCTAGATCATTGGGCCGTACATAAAGCTCAAACCGGACCCAGTTTAGTAAATTGGCCATAACTTCCTCAATATTCATCGGAATTGAGCTTATAATATATCGTTGGAAAGGTCTTTGCAAGCCCCATCCAACTACACCACTATTGGACCCATATCATGGACCAACCAAACTGGATCGGCTGTTTTCTTAAAATAAAGTTTTCAAAAACAAGGAGAAGAGAAAAGAAATAAAACTTTCCGCAACACTAGACCTTTCCACACTTTTGTTTCATTCGATTATGATTCGACGTGAAAGGCACTCATCACCGGATTTGGTTTTGGGGAGACACAAATGGGTGTCTACAACGAGTCTCTTATTTCAAATATTTTTCAAAACTAGGAGTTAGGTGAGATCTCATACTAACTACGGTCACGGAGTCGCGCCCGTGGTCGTTGGATGTTTATTGATGTTTCCGAAAGGAGGCATGGGGTTTTTCTTTTATTGATGTTCCAAATGGAGCATGGGTTGGACAACCTTGTCTATTGCGTAATCCAGTGAATAAAAATAATGATTTACCTATTATTAATTAATGGAATCTTAGTATTATAAATAGTTGAGTCGTGTGTTGAGTCAATAATTTAATGATGCATGATGATTGATTATTAGTAGCATGTTATGGATTTCTTAATTTATTTTGCAGCTTGTATGTACTCAGCTTTGCTGATTGCGTGCTTTGTGTGTCTTTCTTTGGTCATGGCCTTCGCCTTTCAATGACCCTGTGACGATCCAATTTTTACACTTGTAATGTTGGGGAGCAGAATTACCACAGGTTCTTACACATGCAGCATTCATCAGGGTTGTGGGATCTTGAGTAGAGAGTTGGTTGTTTGCATTTTATTTCTTTTGCAAGTTTGAATTTATTTTAATTTGATTTTATTCGACACTATTTCTTTTGGGTTTGAATTTATTTGAACACTGAATTTAATCACTTACTACTTTTATTGGGTTTTGAATAAGGGCCTTAATGGTTCCAAGTTGTATGACTTAATTTGGTTTCATTCGTTGGTTTTGAAACTTATTTATAACTGATTTAGTTTTTCCACTGCTATTTTCTGATAAAGCCTTAACGTTTGAACACGTGGCGGTAGCACGCCAGTAATTCTCTTGAAATTGTTCAGGTTATATACAGGTTTCTCACAGGTTTTTAAGAGAGAATTATTGGGGTGTTACAATAATTCGTATTAATTATGTAAGATTGTGTATTTGAGATACGGATATTAGGTGGATCTTGGGTGAGGATTAGGCGGGTCTTTGGTGGGGATTAGGTGGGGATGGATATCCAAGTGGGGGTGGGGCGGGGATGGTTTTGGAGTTGTACCCGGTGGGGCGGGGATGGGGATGAAAATTGAACCCGTCGCGAGGATGGGGATGGGGATGGGGATGAAAATATTAGGTGGGGATGGGGATGGGAAGGCCAACATCCGCCCCGCCCCGCCCCATTGACATCCCTATGTGGGACGCCAATTCACCTTATCTGGTGGATCCTCCTTGACTTGGACTGGGAGATTTTAAATGCTACGCACTAAAGATCCTTCTTTGATCGAGGGTTGCTTCAAATTGTAATTGCATTCAACACTTGCAACTCGATCTGGCGGAACACTTACCGTAGGCTCAAATCGCACAACTTGCTTGATCGGTTCCACCTTTTCATCCTCGAAACCAAGACCAACAGTGTAAAGTTCTCTTTCTATTGCATCGACTTCCTTCTGCCATTTGTCTATCTCATCTGAAATGGATGCAATACAAGATATAGCCTCTAAGGGATCTTTTTCAAGAGCTTGGGGCTTGTTAGAATAATTCTCAACCACATTAACATTGAAACATTTCTCCTCAGTCATGGAGCTTTTAAGGGCATTATTAAGATTAAAAATAACTTTATCATCCCCTACTGAAAGTGTTAACTTACCACTTCTCACATCTATGATTGCTCCTGCAGTGTTAAGGAACGGTCTACCCAAAATAATTTGGGTTTGCACATCCTCATCCAAATCAAGAACAACAAAATCAACAGATATATAAAATTTACCTACTCTAACAGGGACATCCTCTAAAACACCTAAGGGGTATTTGAAAGAACGGTCGGCCATTTGTAGAGCTATATTGGTAGCTTTAATTTACCCATATTTAACTTGGAACACACAGATAATGGCATGACGCTAACGCTAGCACCCAAATCACACAATGCATTATCAATCATTAGATTGCCTATATGACAAGGGATAGAAAAACTACCCAGATCTTTTAATTTAGGTGGAGACTTATTTTGAAGTACGACACTACACTCTGCAGTGAAAGCTACTATCTCTACCTCACTAATAGACCTTTTCCTTGTCAATATTTCTTTCATAAATTTTGCATATGAAGGAATTTGTGTGATTAATTCAGTGAAGGGAACTATTACCTTCAAATCTTTTACCATCTCCAGGAACTTACCAAACTGCTTATCCAAATTTGTCTTCAAGTGACGATTAGGGAATGGAAGCTTGATAATTGGCTTTTGAGCATTGTTGCTCTTGTCCTGAGTAGCCTCCTTCTCTGGAGTCGTACCCTGCAATGTAGAATCAGATATGTTAGTACTATGCTTTAGCCCTGCAGGGATATTAACTACATTGTCAGGTTTAACGGAATCAATATTAGCATTATTTAATAAAACAGGTTCATCAACTCTGGGCATAGGGGGCCCTTCATAGTTTGAACCACTCCTTAGAGTAATTTCATATGCTTGATCCGTAGGCCTGGTCGGCTGTGCCGGTAGAGCTCCCTGTTGGCGGGCTTGTAGAGTAGCGGAAAGTTGCGCAATTTGATTATCTACAATTTTATTATGTGCTAGAATTTGATCAATTGTCGCATCTCTACTCTCCATGTGCTTTTGCATATTAACCAACATTGCTCTAATTTCCACCAGAGAAGGGTCAGAAGATGAGGAGGTTTGTTGTGGTTGGTTCTTCTGGCCAGCATTGGGATGATAATATTTCTGTTGCTGTTGCTGTGGAGCCTTTGGTTCTTGTGGTGGTGGATTTTGAACATTAGTACTCCGGTAGGAAAGGTACGGATGATTCCGATATCCAGGATTGTAGGTGTTGTAGTATGGGTTGTTATGCCTATAAGCTTGAAAGGCATTAACTTGCTCCACGGAACTCCTGCAATCTTGTTCCCAATGACCTATAATACCACAATTTTCACAGAAAGCCTCATTATAATTATTATTAATTACAGAAACATTAGCTACATTGGCAGTGCTAAGATTATCTAATTTTTGGCAGATAGAGGTCAGTTGAGCTTGCAAAAAGGATACAGAGTCAACACTATGTTTCCCCTTGTTAGCAAATCCTCTAGGATTCCCATATTGCGAATTATGTATTGCCATATCTTCAATAACCTGACCTGCATCATCAACATTAAGGTTCATAAATCTCCGACTAGCCGCAGAATCTAAAATTATTCTAGAAGAATTTCCAATGCCAATATAAAAGGCTTGGATTAACTGCCATTGCGCTAAATTATGGTGGGGGCATTCTCTTTGTAGGTCCTTGAACCTCTCCCAACCCTCATATAAAGATTCTTCGGCTTCTTGGGCAAAGTTCTGAATCGCACTCCGTAGTACGGCTGTTCTCTCTGCAGGATAATACTTATTATAGAAATTCAAAACTAGAGTTTCCCAGTCAGTTATACCAAGTGCAGTTCTATTTAAGCCATTAAACCACAATTTAGCTTTTCCAGTTAAAGAGAAGGGAAAGAGAATCTCCCTGATTTGGTCTTGAGTGATCCCGGCTTGCCTGATGGTATTACAATATTGACAATAGTCGGCAATGTGAAGATTCGGGTCTTCACCCTTAGCTCCACTGAATTGCTTCCTCTCTATCATCGTTATAAATTGAGGTTTAATTTCAAATTGAACCCCATCAAGAGCCGGAGTTGGGGTGAGATGCGGAAAATCTGTAAGCTTTGGTTGTGAGTAATCACTAAGCTTCTTTGGAACCGCCATCTCTGATTTTGCGTCTGATGATACCTCTGAATTGCTAGAACCAGTCGAAGGATCGCGGTGATTATTATTATTATCACCAGAATCCGCCAGGATTTGCTTGTAGAGATTTTTCTGTCTATAGAAGGAACGTTCGATCTCAGGATCGAATGGGATGTACCCTGATCTGGAACACCTGGGCATAAACAAAAAACTAGAAGCAAATATGAGATTTGCCTCAAAGAAATAATGTTCTCTGAGACAAAAAGAAAATAACCTAGACTACAAAAATAATCAGAAATAAAAATAAAACCGTTTCCCCGGCAACGGCGCCAAATTTTGACAGGGTTAAGTTGTATCCCCTAATCAATAGTAAATACCTAAGTCCTCTAACTAAAGTAGATAGGGAAGTAGGGTCGAACTCCACAGGGAAACAAGTCTTTCTATTCCTAATTAACTAATATAATCTAGATTATGAAGTAACCAATATTTATATTTGAATAATAAACTAAACTACGGAGATTAAGAATAAGGAGAAAATAATATAAAAGGATCTAGGGCATAGGTTCACCAATAAATAATACTCCAGGGTAAAACATAATAATCAATCATTGACATTGCATAAATAACATGATTAACAGGCTCTCGCAATTTATTAATCAACATAGATCTAACAGCCTCTCGCAATTTACTAGATCTAAGTTCCTATTGAAAACAACCTTTAATATCAAATTAACATCTTCTCGATTCATCAATTCAATATTGCTATACTTTTACAAACCATAATTGTAAAGCGTTAAAACAATTCAATAAGAAATTATCATGCAATATCAAAAATCAATAATAGTCAATCATCAATGCATCAATTAACCAGATCGTAAAGGGCTTTCGCTACGTATTACAATCACAGAATTAATCTACCGGTATTAAATCTCATCTCTCGAATCTCGACTTAACCATTTATAAATTAATCTACCTATTGAAACTAGACCTAAACATCAATTCTCATCTGTAGAATCTCGAATCAATATTATCAAACTCATGCATAAAAGATCAGGCCTAATCTAGTCATAGAGCATTAAATCAATCAATAGGAAATTAATCTAGCATTGACAATCAACAACAATAAATCACCCCTTCATATTATTTATGGATCCCTATAAACCCTAGAAAGAAAACTACTCACACATAATAGAAACTAAACTAATCAAAGCAATAAAGCAAGACATAATCAAAGCGATAAAGTAAACAACTAAGATTAAGAGAAGAGAAATAGTTACCAAACGAATCTGGAATTAATGAAAGTAATTAAGAACAAAAGTTTAAGAGAGAGAGATAATCTAAGAGAGAGAAATATTCTAAGTAGAGAGAAAAAGTCTAAAAAAGAAGGTCATCCAAAATTACGTACATAATTCGTACTTAAACATTCCCCAAAATAAAAATTAAAACTAATCTAATCAACTCTGAGAAAAACACGCGCCCGATCGGGCTAGAGGCCGCCCAATCGGGCGCGCCTTTTTCCTTGCGCCTCTTCTCAGCAGCGACTCCCGATCGAGCTAAATGCTCGCACGATCGGGCGCGCCTTAGGCCACGCACCAGCAATTGCATGTCGCGCCCGATCGTGCTAATGCTTGCCCGATCGGGCCCTTGCTTCTCTTCGAGGCTTAGACTTCGATTGGGCTTGATTCCTCGGCCCAATCCGGATTTCCTCTTCGGTTCTTGAATACTCGGTCCAAATATCTCGGTATCCCGATTACCGAGCCCTTAATCACCGTCTCGATGACTCTAACCGGCCTTGGGCTTCAAAGATAGTCGTGCTCTTCTAATTTCCGTAGTCGCTCCATGAAAAACCCGAGAAAATGCTCCAAAGGCGCAATTTCCTACAAAACTCAACAAAGACTACGAAAACACTAGAAAACACCAATTAGCAATAAAAGTGGCTCGAAAGAACCAAAAACACTACTAATTATGACCAAGGGACGGGGGTAAATTACTATATAAAATGGACATATCAATAAACTCAATTTATCGACTTCCATCCAAATATCATCCGAATCAACTCCAAACACTACGAAAGCATCCAAATGTCTATCAAAACACCTGAAACGTTAAGAAAAACAAAAACGGAGCGTAATAGAGTACAAAATAAATAACTTAAGTATTTACGACCTAAAAAGCGACTAAAAGACCTAAAAAGCAACTATAAACTTAGCATAAACGTGCCTATAAATCCTATATAAATATGATTCATCAAATTCCCCCAAGCTAAACCATTGCTTGTCCCTAAGCAACACTAGACTCAAGACGGAGAAACAAGACAAATAGAACTTCCAGGGAACCAGAATAAGACCGACCTGACTCTCGAGCAAACAATCAAACCAAAGTTATTAAGACTAAAATTTAGTCGGATACAAATAGAACCACTCAACATCATGATCCACAATTGAAACCAAACTTGGCCACAAACGATTTCCCAATCAAGCTAGTCGTCGCCGCACACCTTATAGTATATGAATATTTGATGCAACAAAGGGTAACTTGACAATATCAAGAAATAACGTTCACTCAATCACAAAATACACATGCTGATCAAAAGTATTTTATAAGCTTGTAATGGGGCAAAGGTGAAGGGGTAGGATAATATTTAGGAAATGTGAGCGAAAAAGCCAACTTGGGGAGCAAAAATATAAACGCGATCAAATAATGATCTAACTCCGATTGACATCACTAACTTTCTCCAAAACTTTATATCGAACATAGATTGAAATCAATTATACATCGTCATGGATATTTTTTTTCTTTCTTTTTCCTTTTTCTTTCCCTTTTATTCTTTCAATTCTTTGGCTTTTTCAATGAGTACATATACACAAGCTTTCTAAATAACGACACCACAATATCAAGTAGTGAGCAATGTATAGCACAAACCGATTGAATTTTAGAATGATAACTAAGATCAAAAGAAGCTCAAGAGAGTCAAATCAAATCTGCACATGGTTCGAAGTCAAAATATAAAAGATATACACAAGTATGTAGCAAAAACAACTAAAAACAACTTAAAACACTAAGAAAACAATACATTCTTTTTCGTTGTATGTAAACTCCCACTCCTAACGAATGGTACAAACCATACAACACCTACAAAGCAATAAAAACTAAACTAAAACACAGCTAACATGCACAGAGTAATGATGACAATCATCCTCCCCAAGCTAAACATCACATTGTCCTCAATGTGAACAAAGAGGAACTAAAGCATAAATAAGGGAGAGGCATAACTCACAAAGGGGTGGGTAAGCAAAGGGAGCGTCAAATGTATAGACACCTCCACCACAATTGGTAGTTGTAATTGGGTAGCCGACATAGCCAAGAAACTTAGCTATGTTTGTACCTAGCAAAAGGCGTCATCACTAGAACACACATTAGCATTATTATTTAAATAACGAAAAAAAATTGAAATAAAAATAGGAAGTAGAAAAAAAACAGAAATTTAGGTTGCCTCCCAATTAGCGTTGGTTTTTAAGGTCCCGCACGACCCTACTCAATTCGTCAATTGAAAGAATCCAATGCCTCGAGTAATTTATCATATGTCCCTGCAAACATATCATTGAGCACTACATATGGCTTGAATACAAGCACACCAATCTTGAAATACAGGGGGTTAGAAAAATCATAAGAGAAATTAAAAGAAAAAGAAGAGTAAGAAGAGGAGAAATAATCAAAATAAAAAGAAAAAGGAAAGAATTTACAACTTCTCTCTACTTGCTCTTTGGGCAATATAAACCTCTTTGAATGAACATCAAGGTCCACTTTGCCACTGTCATGCAATGGAGATATTTTGAAAAAGTTAGAGCAATAAAGCATAGAGGATGAATTCACAAGTTTAAGACTCTCTACACATGGGACATAAAGGGAAGGTAGGGTTGGCTCAACATCCATGAATTTACCAATATTAATCAAACCCTCTTCTATGAGCATATCTGCACAAGAGTCTGCAGCTTGAAATCTCATAACTAATGGTTCCTCAACCACAAATTCATCAATATAACGGTTCATCATCCTCTAAAATATCTACTATATTCACTTTGTTCTCATCTTGAACATCTATTAATTCATAAACGCTCTCTTTAAAATTTTCATTCTTAATCCACCCTTCACCATCATCATAAATGTATGGTAAGGCACTAGATTTTACAATCGAATGCACTTCAACCTTGGGAGAGGGATTCGGAACATGCATGAAAGAGTTATTGTAAGAACAAGAAGAGGCATCATGATCATATGAATTGCAATGGGGACAATAGCAATGGGATGGAGTATTGGTCAAATTAGTGAAGGAAAAGTAATTTTCTAGAGTTGGTTTAGCATATAATGTCATTTCCCACTCATATATATCTCTAGCTAACCACTCAATAAAATCCCAATCAAAAGATCCTCCACTACATAATATAGACTCAACAATAAACATAGTTTCTTCATTTAGACCCTCATAAATCACTAAGCACATATCCCATTCTTCAATTCCATGATTAGGACCAACAAAGTCACCAAGCCTATAATAATATCTCCAAAACACCTCATTCTCCAATTGTGGAAAATAAAAAATAGCCATTAAAATAAATCCAAGAATGAGAAAGAAAAACCTACAAACACAAGAATTAGTAGATAAACAAGAATATATATATATATATATATATATATATATATATATATATATGTATGTATATACATATATATGTATGTATATACATATATATGTATGTATATACA
The DNA here is from genome assembly GCF_948465745.1 of Chenopodium album. NCBI lineage: Eukaryota > Viridiplantae > Streptophyta > Magnoliopsida > Caryophyllales > Amaranthaceae > Chenopodium > Chenopodium album. The sequence continues at coordinate 55,637,105 of NC_137836.1, read as the reverse complement.
TATATATATATATATATATATACAGATTACTCTCAACAAATAAGAAGCTAAATAAAATCAAGCGTCTCCCCAGCAACGGCGCCAAAATTTGATAGGTTGTTGTACACCTGTCAAAAATAAATTCCTAACAAAACCAACTAACAATGTAGTAGGGTAAGTAGGGTCGAATCCACAAAGAGATGGTTATTCAATCTAACTTCTAAGGTATGGAGAACTAAACTATGTCCAAAATTGTGATAGAAAAATATTCTAAATTAAAATAGGAATAAAACAATTAATAAAAAGATCTAGAGTTATGGTTCACCATGTTTATAGCTCCAAATCTATAAAATATCAATAACAATTCAATCAATCAATTATCTAGAGCAATTTCTAAGCCTACGATCGGGTCTTAACGCTCTCAATTCAACATATGCAGTACGGTCGCTAACATAATCAGAATTGCTAATTGTAGGGAAGCCTCTAAAAGTAAGATCTTTCGATTCAAACTCTTATTAACATGAATTAATCAAACAATTGATCAGGTTGCAAGATTAACAATAAAGCACTGTCAATTAGAGAAATTAATAATCAAAATATTAAAAACATCAATCAAGATTCATTGTATAAACATGGATTCCCAAACCCTAGAAATAAAACTACTCAAACATGAAAGAAATAATTAAAACTAGATCTAATAAAGAAAACATAATTAAAGTAAAGAAATAAAATTACCTCAGAATTAAAGTAACAAATTCAAGCATGGAAGAATCCATGGATTTGTCCATGAAAAACTAGGGCTAGAGAGAAAACTCAAAAGAACGTAAAATAATAAAAGATAAAAAAGGCATGAGGGAAAAATAATATCCCTTGAGTATTTATATTATCCTAAAACTAATCTAAAAATAAATAAAGAAAATAATTAAGAAAATAAAGATTACATAGGTTGAATTGTTATTGGATGATAAAAGATGACGTGGCATAAAACCGCAAGCAAAGTCGACAACACGAGCACCTCATGGGCTGCTTTGGCTCGCCAGAACCTGCGGGCGCAGGCTGGTGGCAGCGGGCTGGCAGTAGCTACGGCTGGTGTCGAGTGGTCGAAGGACAGGGGCGCAGCAACCTGCCGCGGGTGGCTGACTGCATTGCTTAGATTCAAACGTCTATAACTTCTGTTCTAGGAATTTTCTTTAGGCGTGCGACATATCATTGGAAAGATCTTCAAATCTAGTTTCCAATGCAATTTGAATCGCGTCAATCTGATCAATAAAATTCAAGTTATGATCAAAAGTGTGACCAAAAGTCTATTTTGCCACTTTGTAAAACATCGTTTAACTTCGTTTCTAACTCAAATTCAATTCCGAAAGTGCATAACAACCCTTGTGGATGCTATATTGATTCCTCATGCATATAAATCTCAAAATAAACATCCACGAACGTGGAATCTTTGATTTATAAACTCAATTAATCGACTTCCATCCAAATATCATCCGAATCAACTCCAAACACTACGAAAGCATCCAAATGTCTATCAAAACACCTGAAACATTAAGAAAAACACAGCCGAAGCATAATAGAGTACAAAACAAACAACTTATGTATTTAAGACCTAAAAAGTGACTAAAAGACCTAAAAAACAACTATAAACTTAGCATAAACGTGCCTATAAATCCTATATAAATGTGATTCATCAGTTGTTACTACTAATTAAATTTCATTCTACATCATCAAGTAAACATTCCAAATTAAACTGCTTGTTATATATATATACTTTGTATAGTTTAACATAACTACACTTGAAAGAGATTTGATTTTATAAAAAATAACTACCGTGTGAGGAGTTACCTTTCGAAATCAACACAGTGATTGATTTATTGTTACTAGTTCGTTCTTAAAAATTTAATTTTACTTAACGTCTAACCCTTTCTTTATAAATGAACTTCCAATTTTTAAGTACGACATCTGTGTTACGAAGCGTAAAAAAGCGTAACTCATATGATGGTTGTTATTCGTTCTGACCGCACATTGTTACTTATCTTGCTCGTTCTGTGCCAAAACACGGACTCGATTGAATCTAGTTAAAATTTGACTCGTGAATTGTGATCGGGGTAACTCGGGCAATACCATACGAAATTAAAAAAAAGGACAAATTATACTTGCTAATTGTGTCACATAAATAAACATAATGTAACAAAATTTTAATTGTCTCCTTTAAAAAAAAAAGAAAAAAGATGATTTGACAATTGGTCCACGTGGCATTAAAAACTTCCTAATTGTGTCACATAGATTGGCGCAAAGAATTAGGGAGTTGAGGTGTTATGTATGACATTATCCCTTGATCACATAACTTCTCCTTCCACTATCTTTAATCAACTTCCAATCTCTGTATTTGTCTCCAAACTTCATTTTGCTTTCTCCGATTTCTTTCTCTTTCTCTATCCTATTGTTCTTGTATTTTGCAACTCTCTTTTCCAAAAATTTTAAGTTTCTGAAATTGCAAAAATGGTGAAGCAGAACAAAGGAACACTGCCAATGGAACCCTCAGATGATCAACCCAAATACACAGAACTTCAATTCCTTGAGTTGAAGGAGAAGGTGCTGAGAGAGCAATTGAACGACCATCAGTTCATTTGCCAAAGCTTGCAGAGCCAATTGAATGATGTTAGTTGAGTCATTTCTAACATTCACCGTCAAAAGGCACAGACCACTGAGGCACCGAAACAAAAGCGACAGAGCACGAAGGTGGTCGAAAGTCCACATAGGTTGGGGGCTACAAAAAGACCCACCAAGGGAGCGAAAGCAGCGACTATGAAGAGGGTTTCTGGTCGCGGTGGTGTAGCAAGGCAAGCACCAGTTGGTAATGGGCAAGGGCCCACTATTGCTGGCCAAGGAGACACATCTGCAGCCGGAGCAAAAGGGCAAGGTAGGGAAGTTGTGCCGACACAAGTGGAAGTTGTGGCAGCACCAGTGAGGCCAAGAGCAAGGCAGTGGCAGGTCGCATCACCCGCTCCGTACCATGTCCGTGACCGGTGGTCCCCGGAGGTTTCTGACCAGGAAACCGGTGACTACGACTACGGTAACTCAGCTTCTACCATTGAAAAATTTGACCGAAGGAGGTTAAGTAAACTAAGCCAATTAAATCTGATTTTGGATTTTATATATCATGAAAAGGTTTAATCTTTTAATTTAGTTGGCTTAGATTTAAATTTATGTCTGGTTTGATAGTTTCAGGTTTAAAACATTTTAATCCTTGTTTATTTTGAACAGATTGTTTTGCTTATGTAATGAATAATTAAATCGTAGTTTGTACATGTTTATTCGATTATCTGTCAATGGAACTTTAGTTAAATCATGTAGTTTGGTAAATTTTTGGTAATTTTGAGATCAATTTAATCGTATTTTGGACATGTAATTTGATTATCTGTTATGGGAACATAGTTTAATCATGCAGTTCAATAATTTTTGATAATTTTATGAACAATTAAATCGTATTTTGGACATTTGTAATTAGATTATCTTTTTTAAGCAATTAGTTTAATCATGCTCATTTTGATAAGTATGGTTTGAGTGTGATTATGTTAACTAGTGAAAACTAATAATGCTTATGTACATGTTGGGCCAAACACTAATGAGACTATATGGTGGGCCAAATATATTATAAATCACACACTTATTCTAATACACAGTCCAGCCCAATTACTCACATCAATCAGCCTAATTACTGATGTTCAAGTTTATGCATTCAAATACTCAATATGGTTATTAGTTATTCCCTATTAGTAGTTAGTTCTAACAGATAGTACAACAATCAGGATTTATAAGCTAAAATAAAAGTAAAAACAATGCATAGAATACAAGTTATTTGGGTTGATCAACAGCATAGCCGTCATCTTAGTCTTGCCACCATTGGGAGAAATTCATAAAACTCTTGACTTGTAGTAGCAGAGGGTACAGAAACCAATTGATCGGAAATAGATCGCGTGCTTAAAGGATACAAAGGGTTCGAGCTTTCACTATGATGTGGAAAAGAGTTTAGTGGTGCACCCCTCCACTTCTTCGCTTTACAGCCATGTTGAGGAGTATGAAAAAATTCATTTACCCTGCAAGGTCCATCAATGTCTCTTGCTTCCTTTAGGTGGCTCTCACCGTACGCAACATCCATAGTCTATAACATGTAAAACAAAAAAGAAACACAGGATTAATCGACCAATAACCACTCATTCATATGAATGGCAACATACAATGTAACAAAATTGATACTATTACTAACCCCCAACACACAATAATCACCACCACAAGCAATACGATCTTCCTTAGTGGATATGCTAATCTGATTTAGGTTCCAAACCTTAATCCTAGGGAGTTCACCCCATTGAACGGGAAACCTATCCAACTTATCCAAATAGAATACTTACAAACAAAAAATGCATGAACAATGTAATAAGGCGGTACAATGTAAAGGCATAAGTAATATAGAGATGCACAAAACCTACCACAGCAAAAATGGTACATCCACCACATCCTCCTGCTACTCCCGTCGAATAAAAACAACGCGCAAAACTAGCAACGCTTTCCATCAACTTATTCAGAACAAGCTCACACCAATTGTACGAGGTAGCATTCATAGCACACGTAAGGGCGGGAAATAAACCACACGCCAGCCTAGGAGACTACTTAGGACATAAAACCATCTCCAATGATATTAACAGAAAAATAGTCTTAAACTCCTCTTCCTCATCTACTTCCCATTCACCCTCCAACCTTTCCATCAAACTGGAATTCATAGGTATTCCAACAGAAGTATAAGCACGGCCTCCAAGCTTGCGCGATCTGGTCTTTGAAGTTTGGCCATATTTTTGCTGAATTTCATTCACCTTCTTTTGCAGATCACCTGACATGGATTTCCCAGTGGGAACAGTTAACCCACCATTTGGGATACCTAGAACCCAGTGTACCTGATTAGCCAATAACCTAAATTGCTTTCCATCCGGAGCAACTAGCAACTTATTCAACGGATCAATACGACTCATTAATCAATAACCCATTTGTCGGGGCAAATGAATGTCAGTTGGGACTTTCAACAACCCACCTAAGCCCATTTCATTTACCCATCGTGTCCTCCTCTCATCAAATGTATTGCATATCCTAGAAAATGTCTCAACTCGACAGTTCGTGTTTGGTGGCTGCAATCACATTACAGAACACTAGTTTCTTTTAGGACATTAACAAATATGGTACTCTTATTAGTTATTAATACAACTGAGTTAATCACATACCCGACAGAAAATATTACATTGTTGCTTTATAACTTCACCCTTTGCTTTTACTATACCACCAATGCTGAAACTATCATCCTGCAGACCACCAAGCAATGCATTATTACATCTGCCTGAATATTACATTTCAGACAAACTTACAAACTTAACATACCATAAAGACTTCCTTGCTTAAGACTTTCCTCTTAGTATGATTTAATACATTGATATCGCCTTGTTCAAAATAAACAAAATCCCCATATTACAACTACACAATCTCACACATTTCATGTTATCAATTAAAGGTTCAACTAGGGCATTAGATAACAATGACACTTACCATTCTTTCCAATAGACGGCCTCCAACCACCGAAGAAATTATCCTAATTGCTACAAGCTGCATATTGACAATATTCAAACACATTACTAATTTGCTACAATCTAAACTGCATATGGAAATTATCCTAATAATAGCTACAAGCTAAGCTACACTGCATATAGAAATATGGTCCATTTGATGCAGCACTAGTTTCTCAGGTAGGAATTCAATTGCACATAACAAACAAACATAATTTAACACAAAAATATAAAATTTCAATTTCCAAAAGAGACACAAAGGTGATTAAATGCAATAACAGCAACATTAAATAAATTTTCATGCAATGCTAAGCTCATTTCAGTAACTCATCTCAAAGAATGCTCATTTCAGTAACTCACCAAGGAATTAAAGTATACATCAAACGTCACCAACAATTTGAAATTAAAGTTCAAATACGAAAATTGGAATTAATCTAACAAGTTCGAATTGAAAATCTAACAAGTTCGAATTGAAAATCAAACATCACTAACAAATCGAAATTCAAGCAAGTCACGAAAATTAAAGCTCTAAGAATATACTTACCAGCTAGCACACTTCGAAGAACTTCACGATTTGAAATGCACTCCCTCAGCAAAGCCGTGGTGTTTGAGAATTTTCTCACTCCAAGGGTTTCGTTTTGGTCGTTTAGGAGGCTGTTAGCACCGTCAGTCAACCAAATGAGTCATACACATCAACTTCCAATAATAGCCTTCAATTTAATACGTAAAAAGACGTATTTGCCCCGTGAGAAACATATTTCATCTCTTACGGTGATAATTATTAATTTGCTGATGATGATAATAATAATAATAATAATAATAATAATAATAATAATAATAATAATAATAATAATAATAATAATAATAATAATAATAATAATAATAATAATAATAATTAACAATTGTATCTAGAGGGGTGGGGTCCGGATTGTATCTCGGCTTCCCACTAATTTCTTGTAAATCGATTGCCTTTGTAAGTTTTTGATGATGATAGTAATAGTAATAGTAATAGTAATAGTAATAGTAATAGTAATAATAATAATAATAATAATAATAATAATAATTTCGTAATACCTTCGACGTCGTTTTGAGGAATTGCTCCTATATCCATCCAATCATTTTCAAGAAGAAATAGTTTACCTAATTCGATTACACGATTTGTTCAAATTATAAACATCGTTCCAATATTCATAAGTGAGAGATAACCTTAGTTAAATTATAAAGGGAAAATAGGTAACTTTGAAATTAAGTTAAAATTACGTACAATATTCAAAGTTTTGCTAGATTATTGAGAATTATATTCATTATATCAATTTATTAATAATAATTACATGTTTACAATTTTTTGGGGGTTTTCTTGTTACTACAAAAGTTTATTTATAAACTACAGCTTACTCATCACAAATTTTAAAAATTTTAAATTAACGTACACTCGTTTTACAAAAGACTTTTGTCTATATTTGTTACTAACTTCGCAAATATCAATTTGAGGGTAAGAATTTTTTTTTTTTTAAATAACTTTTGTTCTTCCCTACTACAAAATTGGCCAAAGAGACCACCTCAAGGGTGGTCTCTAGCTCACAGGCCTAGGAGACCATTTCATCAAAAGTGGTCTCTTGTTTTTAAAAAGAGTGACCACATATTTAGAATAAATGATGGTCTTAGATTTTGAAAAACTGAGACCACTTATTTAAAAAAATGGTCTTAGTTTTTGAAAAACCGAGACCATCTATTTTAAATACATGGTCTCAATTTTCGATAAACTAAGACCATCTATTTCAAATAAATGGTCTCTTTTTTTCATTTTTCGGTAAAAAAAAAAAAAAAAAAAAATTGTATTTTAAATATATGTATAAATTTAATTCAAAAAAAATAAATAATACAATTCATCAATATGTAGCATTTACAATGGAAATACAAGTAGCTTATACTTGCCAAAATTATACTAAAAACATACTCATTATTGCAAAATATATACAAAACCCATACTAGAAATATATTACTTAATGCTACAATCAGTATTCAATTAAAAAAAAGTAGAACAAAATAAGAAATTACAAACAAAAAAATACTACGTAGAAAGAAAATGCCCAAAGCTAGAACTTTGCTTCTCCTCGCATTCAGCTACTCTCATAGGGAATTAATCCCCTATATATCGTACCTCATTAACGATCATCAACAAACTATCTTACAATCGCAGTCGTTCATTTGTCTTATACTTTAATCTTGGCCGCACGATTTCATTACACACGAGTTCCCCCTCTAATTCGTTTAATGTCACCGACTTTTTGCAATGGCAAACATTGTTCAGGTTTGCTTGAACCTTTCAAATGCAATGAATTGCTCTGATTTGTTGTGTTCTCTATCTGCGTTGAGGTTGCGGGTTGTTGTTGATTGTTGCGTGAGGTGGTGCCTTTGAGGGTGCTGCTTGCGCGAATCGATAGTTTGATGGTGGCCAGTTTTGTAACTTAAATAATTATTGTAATTCTACATAAATTCCAAATTCAATAGGCAATGGGAAGAAGAAGTAGATGACTAATTTCAAAAGTTCAAACACCAATTTCAATTGTGATAGACGATTAAATGACGAAGATTAACTCAATTAAACCACAAACAACCATGTTACACTTTATCTTCTGCAAATAATCACACAACAATTATTTATTCAATTGGAATATACTCTATTTGAAATGGAAAAATTCAAAACATAAAAGCTCCGTGTATGACGTAAATTCAAGCTTTAAAGATGAATGTAATACCCCGTATTTTCATACGTATTTTCCTAATTAATTAATTAGGAATTATTTTATAACAAGGATATTTTTAGTAAATTTATTATTTGGAGCCAAAATAATATTTGAATTTTGGCGCCAAAAGTATATTGAAAACTAATCCTTATTTTGGATAAGATTTATATATTATCCATTTATCTTAGGAAAAATTGTTCCCATTAATCTGAACTTTGCCTCATCCGCCGAAATTAATCCCAACTTCAGTTTATTATCTATCACTCCCAACTTTGAGGGGTATTAATTTTTCTGGTATGGTGGATGAACCAAGCTCAACTTCAGAATCTCCCTTGGACTGTACATCCTCAGCTAGCTTTCCTTGTGGACCCGTCACCAATGCTCCCTCAATCGAGAAAGATCTATACTTTGACCTCCAAATCTCATAAAGTGACTTTCTCAGAAGCAAGCAATGGCCTCTTTGTAACGAAAACCGAGATGGAATTCAGGCAGCTGGAGGTTTCTGTAAGGTTCTTCCTGGATGTGGATCTTAAGTTGTGGCTGATGGAAGTTGTGTTCCAACCGAACAAAACCAGGCTGCACTCCTCCAAGACGTTCAAGTTCTTCAATCTGGGACCACAAACCCCGCAACATCTGAGGAAGGAAATCTTCCTTCGAGATCCTCTACCTGAACCCATGATTATTGTAGCATGGAATGCTAGGGGAATCGCCAGAAAGGGCTTCCTCACAAACCTGCATCATCTCATTCAGGAACACACCCCTGATATTATTTTTCTGTCTGAAATCAAAACTAGTCGTGCCCACACTAAACACATCATCCAAGACCTCCCTTATGATCGCTATGAGCTGGGTGAACCTAGAGGGTTAACTGGAGGGGTTCTACTGCTCTGGAAATCTGAGGTGCTGGACTTTAGTTCTGTCATCAGGGACATTCATGCCATCCATGGTGTGTTTAAGGTAGTCTCCTCAAATTTTACTTTTTTTATTTCTGCTATTTATGCTAGTACTAAGTTTAAAGTAGGATTGATACTTGGAATGATCTAGAGAATCTGTCTTCTTCTGTTAATGTGCCTTGGATTGTTATTGGGGATTTTAATGAGATTGTTGCTGCTAATGAGAAATTGGGGGGTAGACCTATTGTTCAAAGAAGGGCTGCTAGATTTCTTGAATGCATCCATACCTGTGGTCTTATTGATGTGGGTTTCATTGGTAATAGATTTACCTGGTCAAATAAAAGGAAAAGAAGGCCTATCTTTCAAAGATTAGACAGAGCCCTGATCAACTCCCTTTGGCTTCAGAATTTTCCTCACTCAAACCTTACTCATCTCACTAGGGATACTTCTGATCATTGCCCAATTAAAATTCAATGCTTACAGCCCCAACCCACTGTCCAAACCTTGAAAACCTTCAAAATGGAACCCTTATGGTACTTCTATCCTGGGTTTAGAAACATGGTTGAAAATTCTTGGCCCCTTGATGCTTCTCCCTTCCATCATAAGCTCAAATCTCTCTCCTCTACTATTATGTGTTGAGTCAAAAATACAGTTCCTAATCCCCTGGATGTCACTAAGAAACTTCAAAGAAGAATTTCTGGAGTCCAAAGTGCCCTTGAAAGGGAACCCCATAGCCAATTCCTCCATAACCTTGACTCCCCTGCTCTCTGTGTAGTTCCTATGCCCAGGAGGAAGCTTTCTGGGAAGTGAGAGCTAAATCAAATTGGTTGTCTGAAGGGGATAGGAACACCTCCTTCTTTCACAAATTTGTCCTCATTAGGAGATCCCATAATAGAATCCAAAACATGTCTAATGAGGTGGGTGAAGTTGTGCCTAGCTCTAATCTGCATGACCACATTGCAAACTATTTCTCCAGTCTCTTCACTTCTGAAGCTACTCTTCCCCTTGGGGAGATCACCTATGGGACCTTGTTCTGTATCTCCCACCCCCCTGCCTTGTTTGAAGTTCATCAGGCTGTTTTCAGTATGAAAAGGTTCAAAGCTCCTGGTATGGATGGGTTCCATCCTTTCTTCTACCAGGAGCATTGGTCCTCTATTTGGAAGGACCTCCTTGATTTCTCCCATGATTGTTTCTCCTCTCTCTCTATTCCTGCTGAAGTCAATAGAACCTCCATCTGCCTCATTCCTAAAGTCCAAAACCCTGAGTCAATCAAGCAGTATAGGCCTATTAGTCTCTGTAATACTGTTTATAAGATTATCTCTAAAATCCTAGTTCAGAGAACCAGACCTAAGATCAACTCCATCATTTCCCCTAATCAGAGTAGTTTCCTCCCTGGGAGGGGGTGCCAGAATAACTACATTGCTGCCTCTGAGATTTTGCACTCCATGAGAACTAGGAACATCCCAACTGGATGGTTTGCCTTCAAAATTGACCTTGAAAAGGCCTATGTCAGACTAGAATGGCCCTTCATTAGATTTTTCCTTGCTAGGAATGGGTTTGATGAGCCTTCTACTAACCTGATTATGAATTGTATTGCTTCCTCCTCCTTCCAAGTCATGGTCAATGGCAAGCCTACCAGAACCTTTCAGGCCTCTAGAGGGTTAAGATAGGGAGACCCCATCTCTCCTTATATCTTCATTATATGTATGGAATACCTGTCTTATCTTATTCAGGATGCTTGTGATGATGGGGGTTGGAAACCTTTCTTGTTTAAGAATGTTGGCACCCCTATCTCACATCTTCTTTTTGCTGATGACCTTCTCCTGTTTGGTGAGGCTAATCACTCCACCCTTCAAGCTATGATCCAAACCCTTGACAGTTTCTGGGATGTGTCTGGTCAGAAAATAAACCTCTCCAAAAGTAAAATATATTTCTCCAAACCAACGTTACAAGGTACGAGGTACATTCGAAACGTGGAACGGAAACGGATACGTGGTACGTTACCATGTATGAATCCGGTAAGATGGGTACGATGTGTCAAAAAAAAATTTCTCTATAAATAAATCAAATTAAATACTAAATTATAGTTACAAGAATAATACTAACATTTTTTCATGGATTTTCTGAATTTTTCATTACAATCATTGTAGAAAAAAGTTTACTCAAAAGACATAATCCATCAGCACATGCTCTTACATTTTTACATACAAACTTCACTTAGCTCCAAAAGCCAAAATGGCCAAAATGACTAAAGTGCAAATATACATTATACTTCAAAAAATCAGAAGTTCAGAACATTAGAAGTCAAATAATAATATCAGCTAGGAGTCTGGGAATCGTTGCCTCTTAGATTCAGGTATCTTATTTGCATCATCATCTCCTCCTTCTAGTGAATCAAGTCCTTCCCTCCACCTTGAGTCTTCTAATCTTGTTGCTCAAATAATAACATCCCACTTCCTATATGGTCCATCTTTGTAGCTTGCTGTGAAGCGAGAGATAAGTCTGATGTTTGTGTGAATAAACACCAACTTATCAGCCCGCGAATAATTGAGTCTATTTCTCTTGATGTTGTGAATATAAGAGTATGTGCTCCATACTCTTTCTGCTGAGCTACTGGTTATAGGCTGTGATAACACCTTAACAGCAATCTCTGCTAGTTCAGGAGTTTCAGCCCCATAGGTAGACCACCATGAAATTGGACTCATTGTCACAGCATCAACCTTTGCTGAAAGTGTCCCAAAAATTCCCCCCTTAGCTGGGAAGGTAGCTAATTGTTGACGCAGCACTCTTCTTTCCTCTTCATCTTCCCTTATTTTATCAAAAGCCTTAATAACACCTTGAACAACTTCTCTATCATAATTTGGAGCTCTCCTAGGCACCCATCAGGAGCGGGAGATTGTAGGTAGTTTGTATCGTAAAAAAAAGGATTGAGAGCAAATCCTAAGCAATGCATAGGTATATTCAATTTCTCCCACCTAGACAAAAGAATCTCATTCATTTTTTCCTTATCAGCATGATGTTTATTTTTGACCAATCATGCAGTCCATTTTTTCATACAATTCCCCCATTTTTTGCCCTTCACCATCAGCCAACTTTATCATCAAATATATTGGCTTGGTAATGGCCAAAATATTGTCAACTTCATCCCAAAATTCATCATCAGTTATAGTTGCTGCCACTTCCTTTCCTAATTCTTTTGTACGCTCATCTCCGGAGTTCACCCAATCCTTCCAAGCCCTTACAACTATAGTAGTAGCTAAGGCTTCTCTACATTCTGATAATCTTTTCAGTAAGATGTAATGTGAAGCAAATCTAGTTTTTGCTACTTTTAACAACTCAAGTCCCGAGTGATTTCTAAAAATAGCATGAGCATGATTATGGTTTAAAAAATACTTCACAATGTTTTTTCCCTTGGTGTAAGTATCATGAATAAAAGGAAATGCAGTAGCAATGTCTTTGAAAATCAAATTTAAGGTATGTACAGCACAAGGGGACCAAAATATATGCTTATGTACCTTTTCGATTTCCTTCCCTGCTAACTTGCAATTTGCTGCATTATCAGTGACCACTTGAAGAACATTTGAGGGGCCTACTTCATCGATCGATGTGAGGAGAAAATCTGCTATTGCTTTTCCTGTTTTCTCCACGCCGGAAAAATCTTCAGCATACAAAAACATCAAACCCCGACTATTGGATGCAATGACATTCATGAGTGGTCTATGTTTAACATTTGTCCACCCATCAGAAACTATAGAAGTCCCTTGAGTCACCCAAGTATCTTTCACAGGAGCACACTCTTTTTCGATTTCTCTCTTGCAATCATCAAGTAAAGAAGTTCTTGCTCTATCCGCCGATGGAGGTTTATAATCTTTTGGAGCATGATTAAGAGCCTTACACATTTCTCCAAATTCTGGACTTCTAAGCACATTAAATGGAATCCCATTAGCACATAAAAATCAAACAATTTTAATGTCAACTTGATGCCTTTCCATGGTAGCAAAAGACTTTGCTATGGGACTGCTCGTAGCAACTGTGGTTTTGATGTTGACAGTAGATCGTGTTAAGGATGGTGAGACACCATCATGCTCTGCGTCTTCCACTTTCTTCCTTAGCTGTTGAAGGAGAACCCTATTTGACAACATTGTTGTACAACGCCCAATCTCGGATTTAATTCTAGGGGGTGGACCAAAAAAATGTTGATGTATCCGTGTGTACGAGCTGCTTGCTACTTTGCAACAATGGTTGCATTTCCATTTTTTTGTTCCTCCTGCATTCTTCTTTTTCAATCCTTGTTCCACTATTGTAACTTCATCTAACAATGGCTTTTTATTTTTTTGTGAAGGATTTTGCTCAATTGTAGTTGTATTTTCTGGTTGAATTTCATCTTCCACAATAATAAAATCATCATTTGACTTATTCTGAGGTTGCTCACAATTTGTAGGTTGTGGTCTTTGTCTTTGATTGGCTCCCTTTTTTTTTCCCAAACGCCATTACTGAATGTTTATCTGGTTTTTTTTAATTTTTTTTTTTACTTTTTTTTTTGGGTTTTATGGTTGTAGAAGAAAGTTGAAAGTCTTGATCTCTAGATATATATAGTCTGTTCAAGAAGGGAAATATGGCTGGCTTTTCATCTACTATTTCACTTTAAGAGTGTAGGATATGATTGATCATTGGAACATGTGACTAATGGGTTTTTAGCTTAAGAGTTAAGGGAATAATGGGAATAACGTGCCACTTTCTAACAACTAATGGGTTTTTAGCTTAAGAGTTAAGGGATTAATGGGAATAATAATCAATAAATAATAATAATAATCAATAAATAATAATAATAATAATAATAATTGAAATAATAATAATAACAATAATAATTGAAATAATAATACTAATAATAATAATCAATAAATAATAATAATAATAATAATAATAATAACAATAATAATAATAATAATAATAATAATAATCAATAAATAATAAGAATAATAATCAAAATTAATAATAATAATAATAATATTAATAATAATATGTACATATGTATATACACATATGTATAGTAATAAATAATCAATAAATAATCAAAGATCACTAATCCGTAGTTAGAAATCACTAATTAATAAGTTCAGTTCAGTTCAGTTCAGTTCAGCTTAGTTCAGTTCAGTTCAGCTGAGTTTAGTCAATCGGAACAGGCCCTTAGGGACCTACCTAGGCTTTCCCTTAACTTACAAGAGACCTTCTGTCTCTCAGCTCACTTATATCACTAATAACCTCTCAAACCTCTCTGCTTGGAAGACCTCAAACCTATCTAAGGCTGATAGAACCATCTTGATTAAAGCTTCCCTTGCTTCCATTCCTGAGTATTCTATGCAGGTCATTGCCCTCCGTAAGAAAATTTGCTCAAAGATTGATCAAATCTGCACTAGGTTCAAAGATTGATCAATTTTGGGGACTGATGGATGGACTCTTTCCAACCTTTAGGATCAGATCCCCCCTCACATTCTCTCCACCATCTCTTCTACCCCTATCCTCAACCATACTGAGGATTTCCCATTCTGTTCTCTGGGTAAAGGTAACCATTTTGATACCTCTGCTGCTTATTTGCATCTCTGGGACCAAGCTTATTCTAGTAATAGAGGAATCTTTCTTACTGATGCCATCTGGAATATAGATGTCAAACACTCTGTTAAATTCTTTTCTATGGGCCTGTGCTTGGCAAAGCCTGCCTACCTCTGCTGTGCTCCACTCTAGGAACATTATCCCTTCCGGCCATTGCCCTTTCTGTCCCCATACTGATGAAACCATCCTCCATGTTCTTAGGGATTGCCCTAGAGCTTCTGAGATCTGGTCTACCATCCCTTGCCCTCAAAATTTCTTCTCTGACCTTTTCTATCTTTGGTTCCCTAACAACATTAAGGACTCTAGAAAATCTTTGTTTCTTGATCAGAAATGGAACTGTCTCTTTACCCTTATCTGTTGGAAAATCTGGTTAAAAAAGAATAAATGGGTGTTTAGCAAAATTAACTTGCCAATTGATCAGTGGTGGCACTCCTTAAAGTGGATGATATATGAGGCAACCTATCTGAGTTATGAGAAACCCACTAAGACCATGGTGTATATCCCTCCTGTTATTGATCTGATTCTGCTCTGTGTATTGCTGTGGATGCCTCCTTTAATCCTGTTAGAAAATCTGCAGGAATGGCTGGTGTGTGCAGAAATAGAGAAGGAGTCTGGATAGAGGGATTTGCTATTCATGTGAAAGTCACCAGCTCTGCCATGGCTGAATGTCTAGCCATCTTGCTTGCTTTACAGTGGTGCCATACAAGGAACTGGGAAAATATCTCCATTATGTCAGATTGTCAAAGATGTACTATCAGCATCAATTGTTGCTATGCCCCCCGATGATTTGTTTCAATTTACAAATATCTGCAGGGACTTAAGACAAAGCCTGAACCGATGCAAGGTGGTGTACGTTTCAAGGAGGAGTATCCAGGAGGCAGACCAGATGGCCAGGACAACCAGGTTGTTGGGTCTTGCATCTCAGTGCATTGGGGTTTTTAGACCAGAAGTGTTTCTTTGTAAAGCTACTTTATTAACCCCACCCCCTAATTTGGAGCAGAACTTCTTTTCTACTAATGTAGCTACTATTAGTCCTAATGGGAACTATTTAGGTGCTGAGTCACCGCATTTTGACCCTCCGTAGTGGGGTGTAACTTTGTACTGGAGCTGTTTTAGACGGCGTTTGAATTTTAATATATCTGCTCCTTCCAATCAAAAAAAAAAAAAAACATCTTTTTAAGGTAGATTCAAGTACAGTAGGACGTAGTAAGTAGTAATTTGGAAACAATGCAAGTACTTCTATAGACGGAAGCTTATTTATCACTGCATATATACACTTGCCCATTAGAAGAATAAGATAACTCCTAGCTAGTATACATACAATGCTGTAATTGTGTACAAGGAGCTATAGTCAATAATAATTTGCGATTTGAGGCGACAAATGCAATTGGGGTAACTAACTCGTATGCAAACTAGAAAATGTAAAACTTGGGGTGACTAAACTCGTATGCAACCAAGAGGACACGTTCTGCCATAGCATATTGATAAGGTGAAAGACAGGGCAAATTTAAATATATAATAATGTACTATGTGTATATTTTGCATATAAAGGTATGTGATGGTAAGCTTTAACAAAAAGCAAGATTTAATTCAGTATCCTATCTATACTATTCCAAAGTTGTGCATGATGAAGACTCACCCAATAATTAAAAACAAGGGAAATCATCAGACATACTCCAAACTATTCAATTTCTGTTCCTTTCCTCAGCGGTCATATATAGTTATATACTGCCTCTATCCCCTGTACAAGCCCTCCTACTTGATTTTGGTTGTCCATCGTATAATTGTCGACTGTCTACCTGCATCATCGAAATCCTCTTCCTCTCGGTCTCCATGTAAATACACCCAAAGTCTTCGCTGTCTATCAAATCTTACACAAGGATCACGTTCATAGTGCAAACGATCAAGACCTCCACTCACAACTTGACCCATCTGTTCATCTGAAATACCCTCCACCAGATACTGCGAGTCTTTGACAAGAACAGCAACATCTCCTCTGGTGCCAATTCCACCAGGCAATCTAGCAGCCGCGTCTCTCACAATAGTAAGAATTGTAATACTTGCAGGACGATCACATTTGAGTAAATTATGGTCTCTTGCTCTAGATGATATCTTCTCTCCACATTTTCTTACTGGTGCAACACTAGATTTTCTCCCATCAGCTGCTGTATATGCATACGCCCAGTCAGGAATCATGTATCGAACCCTTTCCTCAGCACGAAAATATGCTCTGATTTCACCTATGCAGGGCTTAATTGTAGGAGAGCAGCCCTTTCCTTTTAGATGGCTTGAAAATCTTTCCTTAAAATTGATCTTACATAAACTCATAGACAATGGAGGAGGTGGGAGATTAGCGCGCTGTTTAAGGGCATTCAGATTGATTTCAAACCAATCAGCAAAACAATCAACCATTTTAACCAGCATATTCTTTGGCAGACCCCAAACTTTAGGTGCACAAGCAGTAAAGCCATCATCCTGCTCTGATGTTAAACAAGGTATTGGACCAACCCAACGCCAGCCTTTTTGCGATTTATCATAAATAGCTAGCTTCCTCCACCTTTTTGCTCCATAAGGCGGTGAATCAGACGAAAATACCCTTAAAGTCCCTCTTATTAAGTCCTCAAGTTGAGCTTCAACTTGCAGAATTCGACTGTCTCCTGGTCTTAATCTGACCTGCTCAACAATTTCATCCATCGAAAGACCTTGATGATCAATGCTCGGAAAATTCTCTTTGCTGTCATCATTTCCTGCAAACTTATCACAACTTAAAGAACCATTGCTACTAGGAGCAACAAGGGCCAAGCGTACAGCAGACATAAGATGAATGATCGTAAAGGAAAACTGTCTGTGAACTGTCGGAGTAATCAGATCCCCTCCATTATCTTCGACCTCGTTTCCACACTTCCTATACAGCATCTTACTAGCCCTTTCACAATCATCAACTTTATTACCATCATCACAAGAAGTTCCTAAATGTGTTGAACCACAATATGAACAACCCAACTCAATTTTCCTCATCTGTTTCCTCCTTCTAAATGCATTCAAACTGTTTGATAAAAGTTCACAATCATCATTCCTTAAACAATCCAGTTTTCTTCCAACTCCCTTAATACCCCTGAAATTTCTTCCATGTTTTACAACAAAATCACTCTCAAAATCGCCATTAATCCACGAAAAAGAAACATCATTAGCCATTCTCAAAAGGGTTTCTGCTGCATAACCCACTTCGAATGTGAAATTCTTAGAGCAGCTTGTTTGATTAACAAATTCATCTTCTGAAGTAAAATTATTAAAATTACTAGTTTCAGTTAACACCTGAATATGAGAGGAAATTTCAGAAGTTGGAATTTGGGTTTCTTCATTGCATTGTTCTCCTATCATTTTGTAATTTGAATCCACAAAAATCCCTGCAAAAACAAGAGCAAAGATTAAGAGAATATAAAAAAGATGGTAAAAATTACATAGAATGAAAATCTAGATTACCAGTTAAGTCAAAATGAATGAGAATTTAAGGAAATGTGAGGTTTGTATATTCAAAAATTTTGATTGCATAAAAAAATTGTAAACCCCTTTTTGAATTTGTGTTGAATAAAAATGAATGAATGATGATATTGAAACGGTTAAGCGAGAATAATATTTTTACTTGACGAGGGAAAAGAAACAAGACCCCGCCTTAGGGCTCAAGGGTTCTCATACTCAAGAGTCTAGACTAGAATACAGATTTTTATTTTAATTTTTTTTTTGACAAAAATACTTGCGTGGAACTGGTCCACAATAATATTATTGTGGACCCGAGGTTTATACACACGCAACTGACATTATATTGAACATAATGACCCTTATTTTTAACATAGTAACCTTATTTTTAACATAGTAACCTTAAATAAAAGTTGTATAACGTGTAATACTATTGTGAACTTGAAGTACGACGTTATGACCCTAATTTTAATATAGTGACCTTTATTATTTATATTGACCTTATAAAATATTTCATTAAAAAAATTAACCTCTTATAGCCTATATATTACCAAAATGACTTTTATTTTCAACATAGTGACCTTCATTTTATTATAGTGACTTTTTTTTTTTATTAATAAAACAACCATAGTTTTTCTAATGTTAGAGGTCCATAATAAATTAGTGTGAACCAGGTCCATTTAAGACTTTGTATTTTTTTGAATTAGACTAGAATTAAGAATTTATTACTCGTACTCTATATTCGACTTTAAGTAGAGTGTACTTGTGTGAATGAACGAGATATACAAATATATTATTATAAGGAATTATATACTCCGTATTAAGAATGATATAAGAGTTATTATAGTATTATATTTTATTTGTTCGAAATGATTATTGAACAATAGGTAGTTATTGAATGGTTTTGGAGGATAACAACGTCGAATGTAGAGATGACAATCGTGTCATGTCGTGGATTGGAGAACCTCAACACTAACTCGACCCATTTAATATATACGTCGTGTCATGTTGACCACTTTAATTAAGCGTGTCAAAAACCCATGACACTAATCCACATTTTCATTTCTGTTTCATGTCGTGTTATATGAAGAATTATTACTCTCATGCAATAAGTTAATAAAAAAAATTCTATAAATCATTGGGATTTTTTTTTTCAGTCGAGGTTAGGTCGTGTCAATTCATGTTGGGAATCTCAACACTAACCTGACTTGTTTAATTAAACGAGTGCATAGTAACTATAGTATTTCATGTCACACTACAAAAAAAAGAGTGCATTAACGATGAGAAATAGTGTTGTAAACCCGTCGTAAAAGACCATTTATAACAAGATTTCCCGTTGAGAGCCCGTCCTGGAAGGGGGCCATCATAGAACATTTTTCCCATAAACAAGTTCAATGATTTACGTAGTATTTGGATTGGAATTTAAGTAGGGAAAGGTTTTATATCAAGCCTATAATCATGACATTAAAAGCCTTATACATAGAACGGGCTTTAAGTCCATCAGTTATAGGTTGCATTATTGGGCATTTATTTTGTAATGTCAAGTTTTTTGTTATGTGCCTAAATAGTATGAGTGTTTTGTGCATTTTGATGAGCATTAGTTTGCTCTGGGTTTGAGTCGCATTATCTTCGAGCCTTAAGTGTATGGCTACTAGCCATCCCTACAAGGACAAAAGTAGACGAAAATATAGTGGATCTCTTTATAATATCATGTCACTGTATGATATCAATATTGCTTCCATCTAGTTATGAATCCAGTCTTCAATAAGTTTACACGGAATTAGGAGTAATTGTATACACACGAGTACACGACTAAGCTAAGGATACAACGGGCTGAGGCAACCAAGTAGATGGTTTACAGTATCAAGAGTATTCAAGCTAAAAGCACATCAATGCATCAGGTGAAGCCTTAGGAGTATGTATGGTTGCTGCTTAAGGAAGGAGCAGTGGTATAGCCCAGTGAAAGAGTCGTGTGTGTTCTAGTCAATCTCGGTAGCATTGAGATCCTAGAATCCCTGAGATCAATGAGATAGTTCATGCAATGACTTATCTCAAACCTATACATTTTTTGAGTGCAAACAATCTTAGTTTTGGAATTCATCAAACCTGATACACTGTTGCAATACAGAAATCACTACTATATGCAAAGAGGCGGAGTAACATATAAGCAAAACAAGGCTCAACATATAAGCAGTATACAGCGCCAAGTTGCCAATAATAAAGAGGAAGCTACATCTACATGACGTGGGTGGTAGGCGTGTACATCTTATAAAACACTGGACCTCCCCCTTCATCAACCTAAGTTAGACCCTCTTGCATTGCAGAGCAAATTTGATTGTCGGATATATTTTCCCGCCCAATTGTACAATAGCATATTCAACAGGTAAGTAGATGTTCTGAACTTCTAAACAGGCCTATATGTTCACAACCCAAGCAAGTCCAAATTCAGCCAGTTGCTGTCTTTTTGCCCATTAGCCCGCAATATATCCGTTAACCTCTGCCAACGAAATTCCTTGTTGAATGCTTACCTCTACGACCTCGAGTTTTACTACCACTCTTTCTCTCAGGAACAGCATTTGTCTCAATTCCAGGCTCTGATTTCTGATTTTTGTGAATGATCTTCAACGCCAATGATTTCAGAGGCATGGTTATATCTAATGGCTGAAGAACCTCCTGCAACTCATGCCACTCAAGATCTTCAAAATCACCATCCTCGTAGACAACTCTGTACCAGCCGGTTTCTTTATCAAATTCAGTCACTTTACCCAGATAATATTTATGATCAAACAATTTTTGCACTTTTCTTCCCTCCAGCCATTCACCAAAACCTGTATTTCTCGGCTTACTGACATCAGAAGCAGATTTGTTGAGTCTTACTGTCGTTAGAATGCCTTGATTTATATTCCCATCCTCCGCAGTTAAATTAGGGACACCATTAATCACAACTGCTGGTTCTCCAGGCAACTCATATATGCCAGCTGACAGAGACTCTAAGTTGCAATCAAATGTTCCTTCCATTAACGAAAATAATTCAAAGATTAAAATGAAACTACAACACGTAGCATACACAATTAACAGAGTAACCAACGAGGCAACGGAGAATTCTGAGGGGTGTTTGCTTTGTATTGTTACACTTCAGAGTTTGCACAAGATTTTGAATCAGACAGACTGCGACAGGTGCAAGAAACAATAAGTCAGCAGAAGTCGAATCAGACTGTCTCATAAATATAATGCATCAACTATCAAGGAAGAAAAGCAAGAGTAAAGGGGAGGGGAAATGTGATGGGAGGGAATATAGCAAAGAGGAAAATAATAGGACAATGCAGATAATAATTTTAATGGACTACAATCAAGAAAACACGGTAACATAAGCTTCTAATTTGAGAAACAAATATGTGAGCACAAATTTTTTTTTTTATCAGCCTTGACTGATCAGTGGTTTGATACAAGGTTCAATGATGCTGACCAAGAGCAAATTCTATCCATTGATCATGCAGCAGGTTCCGTAAATGATACCTCCCATACTAAGACATTAGGAGAGTTAAATCACAATTTTACCCCAACTTTAAATTCCTACTAAACAAACCAGCTCAAACTCAGAACCAGCTCAAAATCAAGGTGTCCCTTATGAAAATATGTACTACGTACTTAGAGAGTTAGAGTAATGAAAATTCGACTCGTAAATAAGGAAGTCTAAAACCAAGCATCCAAACAGCTGAATCATGGAACAGACATAAAACAAAGTTGGTGGTGTTATTTTGGTCAGACAAGGAATTCAAACATCTAAGACGGGTGAAACTAAGGGTACTATTTAGCTCCCTAAAATTGAAAGATCTGGTCTCGTCCATTCTAGTATGATCTATAATGGTAGCAAACCATACAAGATACAATAACAATACCAAAGCCTTAATCCTGAAGTACCATGAACATATGATTCAAGAAAAACAGATAATAAGCCCCTACTGAATAACCCTTTAACACTCAACAAGTAACCACACTAACCCTGTAACACCGACCGAATAACCTATACGCCATATCACACTAATGAAGTAACCTCATGATACCTGAGCCCACATTGTGAATTTCAATCCATCTTCTTCTGTCCGGAATGAAATGGTGAAATGACTGAAATTGTGATATAAATTTCAATCAAATAGGGTAATCATATCATTTGGTCTGGACTTTTAAATAGATGAATGGTGAATTTGAGCCACCCAAAACCACCCCCAATCCCACAAAACCGCCCTACACCCAGATTCTACCTCCAAACCCCACCACAAACAACCAAGAAAAATCTCTTACCCATAAACCCTAAAATTCGGAAAATAAATAAAAATATATAAATCATAAGGAAAAATGAAAGCAAACCTTTTCAGAGATCAATTATGCTTTACATGACCGAATTAGAGCATACCCTCGAATTTGGAATTTAAAACTGAAATGTAAGTTAGAGACAGTTTGGAAAAGAGGGAGGGAGAACGAAAGACCGAAGAGGTGAGGTGTGGTGAATGGGTTATTGGTAAAGTTAGTGGCGGATAAAAAAAAAACGAATTTTTCACCAAATACCACCGAGTTTAAGCTTAATTCACCGTATACCACCAAAAACTTTGTAATACACCTTGTACCACTCAGTTACCGTACATTAACACGAAATGTCTTTTTCCTTAACTGTCGTTAGTCTGCCGTTTGAGGGAATTTACCAATTTGCCCTTATACATCAAACTGGCGCCATCAATAGGGTTGACTCCAACTGTCAAAAGAGCTGCAGGCAGACCAGCTAAGCAGAGAAGGAGAGCACCTCATGAAGCAAGAAAAGGAAAGAGGCACAAGAACAACAAGTGCAGTCTTTGCAAGGAGTTGGGACACAATGCAAAAACCTGTAAGGCAAGAAAGGAAGCAGCAAAACAAGCAAAAAATGCAGCATCTAGTTCACAGCAAGGCAAAGGAAAAGGGATGAAGAGAAAGGTTGATAGTTAGAATCCTTGAAGCTGCCATAAATTATGTATAATTTTTTGGGGAAAACATTTCAAACTTGTGTCAGGTTTTTTTTGGACAAAATGTTAAGAACTTAATTGTTTTGCAACAAACTTGTTTATTACATTTCAAGAAAATGTACTACAACCATTGCAAAATCATGTAGCCATAAATTTTTTGAAGACAAACAGCTACCAATTCAACTTGCATATTACTTTTAGCAATGAAAGTTTGTTTACATTTTAACTCTAGCTTTTAGAAGTGTGACTTGATAAGTATCCCCCTCAAACACTACATTTATATAAACAAAGTAGCCGTTACAAGTGTGCAAGGGTTATTTTTTAAAAAAATATTATCGTTACAAAATAATGGGTAAGTGGTGAAATAACTTTTAAATAGTGGTATATGGTGAAATAACTTTTCACAGTAGTGGTATATGGCAAATTGGTAAATTTCCTCAAACGGCAGACTAACGGCAGTTAAGGAAAAAGACATTTCGTGTTAATGTACAGTAACTGAGTGGTACAAGGTGGGAAAAAAATATCTATCATGAGATTCGAACTCACAGCCACAAAAATATAAATTAGATGTCGTACTATCTCATCCATATATTAATCATGTTTTAATTCTCGACTCATAAATATATAAGTATATGGATTGGATGAAAAATTAAAGTATATGGATTGGATGAAAAATTAACTATTGTTATAAATTTTAGTTATATAATTATTTTGATAATAATTATGTCTTTATTTTCATTATATTATAAATTTCATACAAAAAATATGTCTATATAATTTTTTTACAAGAACATGTTTATATAATTAGTCAATAGTTGTTCCATAATAATTTATTCAAAAGTTTAATGAGAAATTATTATAAATTATATACAAATACTGAATAAATAAATAAATAATAAAGAATGAACATATCTATTCAATTACAAGTGTTAAAAAAAAAATTAACCCGGAATATCGCTAGGGCCACACACTAGTGAAGTTTTAATTGTGCTCATGAGCTATTTGGCTCTTCTACACCCTTATGTGGTCCCCACATACAATATGACATGACAACCTTTAATTGGTTGGTGGAATGGGCCTCAAATTCCACTAAAGTTGAAAATTCATTTGAATTTCAAATACATTTTAGATTTAACCTTAACTTTAAATTTCAAATTTTGTGTCATTTTCAATGCTACTTTTATTTATTTATTTATATTTTTTTTTTTAAAAAATTGTTCATTTCTTGAGCCATGGAATGTTATTCTCTTCCCTTGGTTTCTTCGGCCATTTCGCCTTGTGATTTTCATTGTAACACCCCCAAATCTCCTTCTACGGACATTCTAATATAATACGTATAATTATACCGTAGAGATAGACTTAGGCGTATTACCCGCCGCAAACTTACTAAATAAACCAATACTTTGCAGCGGAAACTTCAATACTCTTCTTTATTAATAATAACCATAAATAGTAACCAATGTCATGATTACTCAAAATTAAATACAAGACCAAATATTCCTAATTTAGTTGAAACCAATCCCGGGATTCCCGTGCATCAATTATTGACTCCACCTGAAAATAAGCAACACTGCTTACCATTACGGTAAATAGGGCGAACCAAAACAAATAAGAAGTATGAGTTAGCAAAATATGCTAAGTACAATAAGTGCAAGATAATTAAACTCAATTTATTTGCAAACATGCTTTTGAAATCAATTCCAAAAATTAATCCAATAATTCTAAACTCATGATTTAAAACCGATTAATTCTCAATATTCCAATATCAATAATCAATAAAACTAATACCAATTATTTTAAAACCAATTCCTCATATTAAAACCAATTCCTCTCCCAAGTGTGCACACCCCCCAAGCTAGTCTCCTTATTTTACAAGGCTATTCTTAAGGAAAGACCCGGTCATACAAAATCAAAGGCCTTATCAATAAACCAAATCCGCATAATGGGATTACCAACATGCTTATAAAGCATAAATAATAAATAATGGGAGCACATAGGGTACACAGAGGAGGTATGTTGCCGAAGCAGAGAACTTGCTTATAAGCTCCCAACCAAACAGAATGCTTTCATTTAGCTTCAAGGTCAATCAGGCAAAGGATTCTTGCTTCCTGGAATCGATTCGATATTGATGGGGAGGAATCATCTTTGATGAATAAGCCAATGGAGTTGCCTACCTTCCGAAGGATTTGGTAGTTGTGAAGTTCAATTGGGAGTTCCGGGAGAGTAATCCAAACAGGAACAGAGGTGATTTTCGCCTTTGAAGCTACAAAGCCCGCTTTCCATGGCCGAACATGGATTAAGAATTTACCAATAAACCAAGGGCCTCCCGATAAAATTCTGCTCTGCTCTTGGGACGAAGGTAGACTTAACGCATAAAAACCCCTGCCAAGGGATTGAATAGCTGCATCCGGTTGGAAGTTCCAGAGGGAAGAGAGTTTTGATTTTAAGTAATCAAAGGATAAGGATTTACCAATTATCTTAAAGATAATAGCGTGAAGCCACGGAGACACAAGAGCGTTGATTGAATCAGCAGGAATGGGAATGACAATGTCATCCTTAGAGATGGAAGTCACGGATGGAGGCGAACATAGGGAAGGGAAGTCAGCAGGGTTAATGGTAATAGGTTGGGAAGCAAGGAGGGTTTCGGAGAACGACTTTACAGGTATTGAAGGTGGGGGGTCTGGCGGTTTGGTTGGAGGTGGGAGGGAGGGGAGAACGAGCGGCTGAACCGGCGGCGGAGCTGGACCTTTGTCTGTAGCCAGGATACTACCTATACTACCTAAAATCTCTCTCTCACTTTCTCTCTCTAACGTCTCTCTACTCAATCCACAAAAGATGTTAGTTCTCCATGTTTTAATGTATTTTGTTAGCTTGAATTTGACTATTATGATATTAAGCATGTCAGATTTGTGGCAAAATAAGGTTATAATATTGTGTGTGAGAAAGTATTACTCCGTTATAATTAGTCTACCCAATTGAACAATTCCGAACATATTTCAACTAATATCTTCAAAGTTAAAACTTATATAAACATTCACCAAATTGAAATTGTCTTGACTTATCCCAAATCAATCCTTCTATATACTACATACGATAGCTATTTATACATCCAATTTGATCATTGCTACCCGATTTGATGTAAAATCGATAAAATGTTTTATTAATCCGATTACTCCATAATAACTAACAAGATTAAACTCTATGCAATTGTCAACAGCAAACTACGTACACTGTTTGTTGCATAGTCCAAAGTGATTTTGGAGGGAATTGTAATGTCCAGAAATAGTCATCATTTATCAAGTTATATTAACTACTTCGTATATAATATTGATTCGATCTACTCGTTTAGGTCGTTTCTCACTCGTTTCGTTTGAATCAAAAAGTCATGTTGAAAATGTAGGTTGCCTGACTTCTTTCAGTACACATAACACATTACGACACAACTGCTTTTGTAACATATCATTTATTAATGTCTTATAGATTATTAGTTAACTAATACTTGTATAAGAAAGATTATTAATACTCCCGTATTTTATGGTGATTGGACAAACTGTGGTCATCGATAAAATCCAAAAACCCCAGTTGGTGCATGTTGTCATGCTGTGCTGCCTAGTTTGTGTCTTGTATTACTGAATAATTGTCTGTATTAATTTGTTATTGTACTATAGTAACCTTTTTATTTTCTCATCAATGTGTTAGATTAGTACTTCCTTTTTTTTTTTTTTTTTACTTGACTGTTTCTTTTATCACGCTTGCCAATGCAAAACTTTAACGGTCAATAACTTTAATTCTCCATAATTAAAAAATATAAAAGTTATACATTATGATAGTACTTATTAAAACGAATTCAAAATGATCCAACATAAATATGTTTTTCCTTACATATTATTCACAAAACACGGTCAAAGGAGGGATGGTGAATAGTGTAAAAGTCAAAGCGGGTCAAGTAAAAAAGAACGGAGGAAGTATATAGTAACCTTTTTATTTTCTCATCCGGAGAAGTCAACATCTTTATTAATAACAATATTTCTATAGATTATAAATTTGCTACTTTGATAGATTATAAATTTGCACTAGATTAATATTATCACAATTTCAGATCACTTGATGTCTGACTCTCATAGAAAAAAGTTGTTTTTCAAGAAAAGTATAGTAATTTTCCGCACAAAAATTTTGAGATTTATTTTTGTTTAATTTACAAAACCTTTCATGAATTTTTTTTATCCATTAGGATTTCAGTAATTTATTTTGGCAAAAGTTAACAAACGCCCCGGGACGTTGTATAAGATATATAAAAGTAGAAATTGTGGTAAAGTAAAATGTATTTCAAGGCTACAATAAGAAGTAAACAATAAGATCGAAAGGTTGATCTTATGACAATGGAAAGTACGATGTGTCGTGAAGCAAATTCACCGACTTGAAAACAAAATTCCGGTGCAATCGAGGTGCACAATTGTATTCACCGGCACGTTCTCTAAGGTTAACACACCACTTCCACACAAAGACACTTTTGGGTGAAAGGTTGGAGCCAAGTAACTTATGCCCAATATAGAATATGTGTTTAAGCTTGTGTTTGAAGGTTATGTTCAAGTGTATTATGATTTTCCAACCATGAAATATATAATGAAAGGGATAATCAAAAGTTGAAGAATCCAAAGGGACAAAGCTCTTAATTAGAAGGAAAAAAAAAAACATAGTAACAACCCCTTAAACCTCCCATTAATTGGGAATTAAGAGAAAGTTACAAAAAGAAAGGGAAGAGAAAGAGTTGGAACTTCCAACGATAACCTGGGAGCTTCGTCCGGTGGCGCGCCTGACAGGGTGAGCTCCCACCTGGTAGGGCGAATAAACGATGAAAATCATTTTTACTCTCGCGCCCGATCGGGCGCCCGGTGCCAAGGTTAACATTCCATTTTCTTCCTTTATTTCAACAGAAATATTAACTCTGAAATAAACATTAATAACAATGATAGACACATGATTTACATGCATTACCAAATTAATTAATACCATTTTAAGTGTTATACTACTAAGCAATAAAACAGAAATTAATTATCTCTTGATGCGTGAACCAAAGTGACAATAGCCGCATCGTGGAGAACCACTGACCTAAAAGACAATTCCGCGCTACCTCCCGGTGCAGTAGACTAGAAGCGGTCGCCCTCCAGGTTAAGCACGGCGCCGGAGTTTATGTGCACTCACAAACCCGACTGGAACTCAGAATACTTGCCCAGAAAACAGAACAGAAGAAACTCGTGTTTAGATAATTTTAGAGATGAGAGATAACTGATTGTGTTATATGTTTTTGACTGGAAAAAGCAACGAGTATATATAGGCAGTAGAAGGGAGACATGAAACGTAAAACGAGGGACGAATCTGGCTAAGAAAACGACCAGATTCATTCAACCAGTCAACAACGGAAGCAAGAAACAAGGAATTAATTAGTCAGCTATAATCAAGGGATTAATGACTGACTTAATTCCGTAATCCCAACAGTCAGAAAATAATATTCTCAACAGACAAAAAAGAATATTCTGTTTAACAAAGAAAAGGAAATAAAATTTCTCCAAAAAGATAACAAGGACCCACGCCCGCGCATCGCATTCCTCAAGACCCAAGGCCCGAGCCCGACTCGACCCGGCCCGACTCGGCTCGGCGCGCGCGCGCGCGTGTGTGTGGAGTAACACTTAACTCCCACCCACTCAACTAAGTAGTGTTAAGACACTACAAAATAAAAACAAGGAAAAACCTTTCCCCCTAACCAATGTGGGATTTTTCCCTTTCATTTGTTTTTCTCTCTCTCTTGTTTTTCCCCAACCCTCTTATTTTATATCAAGAACTTCCAACAATCCCCCACAGGTTCGAAGATATGAAAAAGAAAGGAAGGAAAAAATGAGTTCTGGGCAAAACAAAACAATTGCATAAGTGTCAATGTCTCGCGACTTGAATTAACACATAGTGGACATCAAGCTATGATCCCTCACCTACCAAGTGACTTTCGTCTTGAACTCAATAGGGAGTTAGGGACCCGTCACTTTGAGCCACACAATTGAACATGTATAATATTCTGAAATTCTGCGAATAAAGATGACGCATTACTGGCCATACGTCCAGCCTGGATGCTCATAGGTGCTCTAGAGTATAAGCCCACGAAATACTCATAGGAAGCGACCACACTTCCACACCTAAGTAGGTGAACTTCATCAAGTGTGAGCTACAACACACCTCCAAAAATATGGATATGGGTTCATTAAGAGCCATATGCTCAACCTCCTTCTCATTTGTAGCTAAGCACAACAAACATCTAGAGATGGTCCAATAAAAATAAAATGTGCTTCCGAATTATTATATAATGTTCCCCTTTGAACTCATGGTGAATAGGAGTTCACTATTTCACAATTCATACAACGGGCTTTAGCCCCATCTTTTCCGATATTTCCAAAACTAGTTTTTTACATAGGCCTTTAGTTAACGGATCCGCAATGTTCTTTTCGGACTTAACATAGTCCAGTGATATCACCCCTTCAGACAACAGATTTCTGACGGCTTTATGCCTCAGACGGATGTGTCTCTTCTTCCCATTATAGGCATGGTTGTGAGCAACAGCAATAGCAGCTTGCGAATCACAATGAAGTGCAACTGAAGGAGCTGGCTTCCCCCACAGCGAAATATCTGCAAGCATGTTCCTCAACCATTATGCCTCATGACCTGCCAATTCAAGAGCAATAAACTTAGATTCCATAGTAGACATATCAGTACAAGATTGCTTACAAGATTTCCAGGATACAGCTCCACCACCAAGGGTGAAGACATAGCCACTAGTGGAGTTAACTTCATCATTATCGGATACCCAGTTGGCATCACAAAAACCTTCCAAAACTCCAGGAAATTTGGAGTAGTGCAAACCCCAATCCGCAGTACCCTTAAGGTACCTAAGCAACCTCCTAAGAGCAATCCAATGATCACTGCTTGGGTTATGAGTGTACCTGCTCAACCTACTAACAGAATAAGCAATGTCAGGTCTAGTGTAGTTCATTAGAAACATAACACTACCAATAATTCGAGCATACTCAGACTGATTAACTGGATCACCATTATTTTCTTTAGGTGGAAACTTGGGTCATATGGAGTCTTAACTGGATCGACATTAAATGAGTCAAACTTTTTAAGAAGCTTTCAACATAGTGTGACTGATTAAGACAGATGCCTTTTGGAGTCCTTTTGATTTTTACTCCCAAAATCACATCTGCCTCACCCATGTCTTTCATTTCAAAATTCGAACTCAAAAACTGTTTTGTCTCATTTACTCGATCCAAGTTAGTCCCAAAAATCAACATATCATCCACATAAAGACAAATAATTACACAACCATGACTATCATGCTTAAAATAAACACAAGAGTCACCTTCATTAACATGAAAACCATTACCAGTCATAGTCTTATCAAATTTGTCATGCCATTGCTTTGGAGCTTGCTTGAGCCCATACAATGACTTGACTAACTTACAAACCTTGTTCTCTTGGCCTGGAACAACAAACCCTTCAGGTTGGACCATATAAATCTCCTCATCCAAGTCACCATTCAAAAACGCAGTTTTGACATCCATTTGATGAACAACAAGATCAAAAATGCAAGCAAGAGCAATTAAAGTCCTAATGGTTGCAATTTTAGTAACAGGGGAGTAAGTATCAAAATAATCAATGCCAAACTTTTGAGTAAAACCCCTCACTACTATCCTTGCCTTATACTTGTCTATGGATCCATTGGCCTTTAATTTTTTTTGAAAGATCCATTTACAAGTAATGGGCTTACAACCTCTGGGAAGTTCAACCAATTCCCAAGTGTTATTATTGAGAATTGATTGTAATTCACTATCAATTGCTTCTTTCCAAAAAACAGCATCAACTGACCTCATTGCCTCATCATAGGTTCTTGGATCATCTTCCAAAACAAATAAATGCACAAAATCATCATCAATTAAGGAAGATTCAGATAAATAGGAAGTAATAAAATCAGGACCAAAACTGTTTTCCTTTCTTGCCCTTTTGCTTCTCCTTGGCTCCAAAACAGAATCATCGTTAGTAATAGGAGCATTAGCAATAGGTAAACTAACAAAACTACTAGCATGTAATCCACTATCATTAGAAGGAGACATTTTCAAAGGAAAAATGTTCTCAAAGAACTCAGCATCTCTCGCTTCAATGATATGGCCACCTGCATAAGAGTCGTTAGCACCTTTAACAAAGAAACGATAAGCTGCACTTTGATAAGCATAGCCAATAAAAATAGCATCAACAGTTTTGGGACCAATTTTATCCCTCTTGAAACTAGGTATGCCTACTTTTGCTAGGCACCCCCACACTTTCAAGTATTTCAGATTTGGCGCTCGACCCTTCCATATTTCGTATGGAGTCTTGTCAAGCTTCTTGTGAGGAACCCTGTTCAAAACATGACAACCAGAAAGAATAGTCTCCCCCCACATGTTATTAGGAAGCCCAGAACTAATAAGCATAGAATTCATCATATTCTTTAAAGTTCTATTTTTCCTTTCAGCTATACCGTTTTGTTCGGGTGAATAGGGAGTTGTTGTCTCATGAACAATGCCAAGTTGCTCACAAAATGCCTTAAGAGTGTCAGGGCTGTACTCACCACCCCTGTCACTCCTAACCCTCTTAATCTTTTTGTCCAATTGGTTTTCTACCTCAGCTTTATATTTGAGGAACATTTCCTTAGCTTCGTCCTTAGACCTGAGAAGATAAACCATACAAAAACGTGAGCAATCATCAACAAAAGTAATGTAATACTTTTTACCCCCTTTACTTTCGTGATTGTTAAAATCACCCAAGTCACTATGAACAAGCTCTAGTACTTCAGTCTGTCTATCTACTGATTTAAATGGCTTCTTTGTAAATTTGGCTTCAACACAAATTTGACATTTCGAAAAATCAGTGTTGGAAAAACTTGGAATCAAATTTAAGTTTTTAAGCCTTTTAATAGAATCAATATTAACATGACCTAATCTAGCATGCCATAAATCAATAGACTCAGCAATATAAGCAGAATAAGTACTAGCATTCTTATTCATAGTGTCAATTTTAATATCAAGAGTAAAAAGCCCCCCATTACAAAAGCCCTTTCCCACAAATTCCCCATTGCGAGTAAGAACTAATCTATCAGAATCAAAAGAGAGCTTCAGTCCAGCTTTCATGAGTAAACTGCCAGAAATTAAATTCCTGTGCATTTCTGGAACATGCAAAACATTAGTTAGAGTAAGCAATTTTCCAGAAGTGAGAGTGAGAACGATCTTCCCTTTGCCTTGGATAGAAGCAGAAGCTGAGTTGCCCATGAAAACATTTTCACCTTCAACCGTGTCATAGGTAGTGAACATGTCCTTGTTGGCGCAGATGTGTCTGGTAGCTCCAGTGTCAACAATCCACTCAGCAGCATTACCTGTAAAGTTAGTTTCTAAAACAACAGCAACAATAACGTCAGCATCCTCAATAAGATTTGCTTGACTTTGCCCATTGTTCTTCTTCTTGACCCTGCAATCCTTAGCCTTGTGACCAGTCAAACCACACTCAAAACAAGTACCCTTAAACTTGTACTTCTGAACCTTCCCTTTAGGCTTAAGAGAACTGTTATTGGATTTGGACTGGTTGTTGTGTTTGGGTTCAACAAGATTGGCTTTGGCAGAGGAAGAGGAAGGAAAAACAGAAGGGGTTTTGTCTTTGATACGGTTTTCCTCCTTAATTTTGAGGTGAGCAGCAAGCTCCTCTAAGGTTAGGTCTTTCTTTTTGTGCATGAGTTGGTTACGAAAATCCTTCCAAGAGGGAGGGAGTTTCTCAATCAGAACAATAGCAAGGGTAGTATCACAAATAGACAGACCTTCAGCAGCCATATTAATACAAACACTCTCATAAGCATGAATCTGATCAATAATAGGTTTGTCATCAACAACTTGAAAACTTAACCACTTACTAACACAATAACGTTTAGTACCAGTATCATCAGTCCCATATTTTTTTCTCTAAAGCATCCCAGATATTCTTAGCATGATAAAAACCCATATAAATATCCAACAGACTATTTGACATATAATGCAACAACATGCCCTTACAGGTTCTATCATCCTTAGCAAACTTAACATTAGTTTTAGACAAATTATCCTTATCATCAGGTTCAACAATATCATCAAGAACATATGCAACATCAATTTGCTCCAAATAAAAACGCATCCTAACAGGCCAACGTTTATAATTCTTTCCATCAAGAGGTTCTAACTTAGACATATCAGGAATCAGAAACTTGGAAGCCATAATCGTCTTTTAGATTGTTATACTACTAAGCAATAAAACAGATATTACTTATCTCTTGATGCGTGAACCAAAGTGACAATAGCCGCGTCGTGGAGAACCACTGACCTAAAAGACGATTCCGCGCTACCTCCCGGTGCAGTAGACTAGAAGCGGTCGCCCTCCAGGATAAGCACGGCGCCGGAGTTTATGTGCACTCACAAACCCGAGTGGAACTCAGAATACTTGCCCAGAAAACAGAACAGAAGAAACTCGTGTTTAGATAATTTTAGAGAAGAGAGATAACTGATTGTGTTATATGTTTTTGACTGGAAAAAGCAACGAGTATATATAGGCAGTAGAAGGGAGACATGAAACGTAAAACGAGGGACGAATCTGGCTAAGAAAACGACCAGATTCATTCAACCAGTCAACAACGGAAGCAAGAAACAAGGAATTAATTAGTCAGCTATAATCAAGGGATTAATGACTGACTTAAATCCGTAATCCCAACAGTCAGAAAAGAATATTCCCAACAGACAAAAAAGAATATTATGTTTGACAAAGAAAAGGAAATAAAATTTCTCCAAAAAGATAACAAGGACCCACGCCCGCGCATCGCATTCCCCAAGACCCGACCCGGCTCGGGGCGCGCGCGCATATGTGTGTGGAGTAACACTTAACTCCCACTCACTCAACTAAGTAGTGTTAAGACACTACAATATAAAAACAAGGAAAAACGTTTCCCCCCAACCAATGTGGGATTTTTCCCTTTCATTTATTTTTCTCTCTCTCTTGTTTTTCCCCAACCCTCTTATTTTATATCAAGAATTTCCAACATTAAGTACTATTCTAAATCGTTATCTAATGCCCCGGGCGGTTAGCAAGATCCATTTATTTTACACGTTTGCAGGAACAATTAATTAATTTTATACGTTTTTGCATGAACAATTAATTCTAGTAAATTACCAGTTTCTTGATGCTTGTGAACCATAACTTAATATTGGTGACTAGTTAGTGTATGAAAGCTATCCAACTAGTACAAACAATGCAATTAAATTAAAAAATTGTGTCATTTTCTTATGAAAAAAATAGATCTTGTACACATATGAAAAACTAATATTTTCCTCGAAGGACAAACAAGTACGGAGTAATTTATCTACGCCTTAAGAAATACGTAAGTTACCTAATTTCTACTTCGTATGTATGTAGTGCCAAATATTCAAAAAGAAAAAAAAAATGTATGTAGTGCAAAAAACAGAAACCCTTAAAAAAAACGTTTAGACTTAAAAGCAGCCATGACATGATGATAGAATTGCAAGTTGCACTAGCATATAAAAAGAAGGGAAATGATGAAGTTCATACTATTTCCTAATCAAAGTTGTGGAAATTCTCTGCTTCCTGCTTTACGCGTGAAGCACTTTGTCCAGGCCACCATTTCCACTTCTCCACCACCCCCCCATTCATCACCACAACGTATCTTACTACGAAGACGCTGTGGTATGTTTTTCTCTCCTTCTATCCGTATTGTTTTTAGATATTATCCCGTTTTCAACCTTGTTTGAATGGTAATTGTCTTACAGAAACAGTTATAAGGATGAACTTTTAGAGATGGAGGGAGTATGGATCCAAATATGTTGAGTGATATACATATGTATGGCTGAATTACAGATCAATTCGAGTCAAATAAGTTTGAATTTTTTGTCATATTTAGTCAACGGAATTACTATTACAATATAATGAAGCATATCAACCCAAGATTGCTAAAACAATAAGTTTAAATAATTACCAGGTGTATTTTTTTTAATAATATATTAGAAAGAAACATTTATTGATTGACTAAAAATTACGGGTATTATTGATTTTGTGTAATTAAGTAAAAGACTACGCTACTTTGTATTTACTATGTATATGTATTAAGATTTTTTTTTTTTTTTTGGACATTTTTGTGATAAGTTAACATGGTCTTACACTTGGTTACTTAATCAAAAATTTTAGTTTTGAATAAATTACTAGTCCACTATACATAATCTTTTGATAAAATTTAATTCAATCAGCTAAAACTCTGCACAATCAACAGGTTGCATTAAAAAAAAAAAAAAATGGAGGTAGTACCTCAATGGCTCACTGCACCTTGTACATCAAACAAAATCACATAAAATCGCGGTCTAACCAAGACATTAACTGACCAAATGTGTGCAGCATGGTGCTGTATGTAACTGTGTTATTATGCTTATTATTTCATTTTGGTGTTAATTTTACAGGATTATATCAACATTTGCTAATGGAGACTTCTATACATGTTCTGTTTCTTTTGTGCTGCTACTTTAGTACCTTATGCATAGCAATAGACAGCATCACATCATCAATATTTCTTAAAGAACATGAATCTATAGTCTCAAAGAATGGTGATTTTAAGTTGGGCTTCTTCAGCCCCTCAAATAGCACTAACCGGTATATTGGGATTTGGTTTAACAAGGTACCTACAAATGATGTTTTTTGGGTAGCAAACAGAAATAACCCGCTTAATGATTCTTCTGGTGTAATGAAAGTATCTGCAGATGGAAATCTGCAAGTCTTGAATGAGAGAAATGATGTCCTTTGGTCGTCGAATATGTCTGTCACTGCAGTAAATGCCTCTTTATCAGCACAACTTCTAGATACCGGGAATCTAGTTCTGTTTACTTCTGGTACCAATGGCACTATGGTCTGGCAAAGCTTTGATCACCCTACGGATTCTCTTATGCCGAATACAAAGTTGATTATTTCCAATTCTAATATGAAGCATGCTTTACAACCTTGGAAGAGCCCTTCTGACCCATCATTTGGGAGATTTTCTGTTGGGACCGACTCTTTCATTCATTCTCAAGTAATTATATGGGATGGTGATCGGCCACATTGGCGTAGTGGTCCTTGGAATGGGAATATATTTCTAGGATTGATGTATACTGATGAAGCTACCAACTATGCAAACACCTATATTCGTCAGAATGACAAAGATGGAACAGTCGACTTTGTCTATACTGGTGCAAGTACTCTGGCCTATTCTCACTACGCTTTCAGCTATGATGGAACAATAAGCGAGAAATGGTGGGATGGAAAGAAGTGGCAGTATGTTTGGGGCGCCCCTGTAACAGAATGTGATTTGTATGGTAGTTGTGGAGCGTTTGGAAGTTGCAATCCTACAAGTTCTCCTGTTTGTAGGTGTTTGAAAGGGTTCAGGCCAAAGAATCCTGAGGAATGGAAGAAAGGAAACTGGACTAACGGATGTGTACGAAAGGTGTCATTGCAATGTGGAATTCAGGGTGGTAAAGATGATGGGTTTTTACCGGTAAAGAATGTTAAAGTGCCAGACCATACAGAGTGGTCAGTGGGACTAAATCAGGTTAACTGCAGAAGCCAATGCTTACAAAATTGTTCTTGTTTAGCTTATGCTTATGATGCTGGTGCTGGATGTATGTACTGGAGTAAAGACTTAATCGATATTCAAGAATTTTCAAGTGGCGGGTTAGATCTTTATCTTCGCCTACCACATTCAGAGCTAGGTAACCTTTTCCTTATTTATCTGTTCAATCAGACAGTACATAATTTCTTTCCCTTTGAAGTTGAAAAACTTGCCATGAAAATCTACACAATTCTATATTTCAGAGTTCACTAATGAAAAATATCAACTGTCTGCCTCACAGGTACCAGTAATAAGAAAATAGTTGTTACTATAGTGACAGTTATCTTAGGCACTATTGGAGTTGCAGCTTTGACATTATTCATCCGGTGGAAAATTATGACACAAAGAAAAGGTAGCTCCAGATCTTTATTATTACGGAGTGTTTTTTTTTTTTTGTTTTTGTTTTTTTTGTTTTTGTTTTTTTTTTTTTTTTTTTTCTGAATGTTAATGTAGCTATTTGCCTTTGCATCAAATAAACTAAGATAGCTAGCCTGACATGTCCTGATTTATAGTTATAAGAGCACATTCTTTTCACATGATTATTTAAAACATTAATGTTATCTTGCTCCAAGTAATTTCCTTATTTTTTCTTGATAATTTGAATAATGGTTAAGAGACTTTGTTCTTTTTACCTTATTTTTTTAGTATAATCTGTATTGGTGGTAACTAGACAGTAGAAAATCAACTCTATTATTTGTGGAATTAATTACCATAACAAGATGTCACTTCTAATCTTAATTTACATTGGAAATAAAAGCTCAAAGGAAGAATGAGCAGCTGGAGAATTTGAAGCATGATGAGAATGGACACCAAGTTCAACTCGAAGAGTTGCCATTGTTTGAATTCAAAAGGCTTGCAACTGCAACAAACGACTTTCAAGATAGCAATAAACTTGGACAAGGTGGTTTTGGTCCAGTATATAAGGTATAACAATAGTTAATGTTGCAAGTACTTTATCATGATCACTGAAGTCAATAATGTATATTTTGTCTATGCTTGATTCCAGGGGACACTGGAAGACGGAGGACAAATAGCAGTGAAAAGACTTTCTGCTGCTTCAGGACAAGGCATAGAAGAGTTCATGAATGAAGTTGTGGTTATCTCTAAGCTGCAGCACAGGAACCTTGTTAAACTTCTAGGTTGCTGCATAGAAAATAAGGAAAAAATGCTTATTTATGAATATATGCCTAATAAGAGCTTGGATTTCTTTCTGTTTGGTAAGTACCATGCTGCTTTAATTTCACTTTCACGCGTCTTGCTTCATGTTTGGCATGTCTCTTGAAGTATTTAATATTTTATATTAATATTCAGATCCTGTCAAGCGAGAGCTTTTGAGCTGGGAGAAACGATTCACCATCATTGAAGGCATAAGTCGAGGCCTGGTTTATCTTCATAGAGATTCTAGACTAAGGATTATTCACAGAGATTTAAAAGCAAGCAATATATTGTTGGATGAGGATCTTATCCCTAAAATATCAGATTTCGGAATGGCACGTATCTTTGAAAATAAACAGGATCAAGATAACACTAGAAGGGTAGTTGGAACATAGTAAGCTCTCCAGTTCCCTTTTTCTTCCCTTTTTTTTCAAACTTCAGAGCTGTTCTTCTTTTTCAAAGTTTAGAAACTTCTTAATGTGTGTGTTTCCAAAATGCAGTGGGTATATGTCTCCTGAGTATGCAATGGAAGGTCACTTCTCTGAAAAATCTGACGTTTACAGCTTTGGGGTGCTGTTACTGGAGATTATGACAGGAAAAAAGAATAATAACTTTTGGTTGGATGAACAATCACTGACTCTTCTAGGATATGTAAGTCTATAAATTGAACCATATAATTTATGTGCTTCTAAGGTTATAGGACTACTAGATTTCTGACCTTATATTTTCTTGGTTTCTGATGATTTGTTTTCAATTATTCTTAGGTATGGAAACTATGGAATGAAGATGACCTTCAGCCTGTAATTGATCCATTAATAGCTGAACCAACCTTTTCGCTGGAGATCTTAAGGTGCATCCATGTAGGGTTATTATGCGTACAAGAATTTCCAGGAGATAGGCCTAGCACTTCTACACTACTATCAATGATAGTTAGTGACATAGTAGATCTTCCATGTCCTAAGCAACCCGGCTTTATTAGAAGGTTGGTTTCTTCTGACACCGATTCCTCTCAATTACATGGACCAAAGAGTTCATCTAGCAGCAATTATGTCTCAATTACACATTTGTCTGGCCGATAATCATCTGTAATATAAATGATTCTAAAGTTTTGGTAACATGACCACTATTCAGTTTCTAATAGAAAATTGAGATCATTTCTCCTTGCAAATATATATCCAATGCAATCTTACAAATTTACAATATCTAGTATCCAATGCAGTCTTGCAAATTTACAATTTCTTGTCAAATCATACTCTCAAAATCCAATGTAGATTCGTGTACATATTCATAGCACCAAGGAGGAGAACTTATGATTTTTATCTTCTTAAGATTTGTTGACAATAAGCTCTTTGGAGTCTTTTCTAGGATTTGCAGCCCCATTCCTTTTACATCTTGTGTCTTGCATTCCGAGCTCCTTTGGTATTCTCAAGGGATCTTCAAGCACCAAATGAGCTCGGAATATCAAAGTAGCATCAAAAGAGCTCGGAATGCTATCAGAAGTATCATTACAATGAATGTTCAAGAGTTTGGTGTATTACCACAACTAGCTATCTATGTTTATCGAGCAATCAGACGTGTAATAGACATATCATTTACGGAGGAACTCTGTTGCGATTGGTAAGATTCAGTACCAGTAGCTGCCAAACGTTTAATGAACCCAGGTTGTTTAGGGGATGGAAGGTCTTCAATGTCACTTGTAAGCATCGAGATAACAGTAGAGATATTAGGCCTATCATTCACATATTCTTGAACGCACAGCAGACCCACTTGTATGCACTTTTCAGTCTCCTTTCTGAAATTTGGATGAGAAACTACAGAGTCGACTGCTGGAGCGACATTACCCTCAATCCATAATTTCCATACCTGTATACAGCATATCAAGCAAATCTTAAGTGAGATTGTCTCAAAATTATTCACTGTGAAACACTAGGAGTTACCCCAATCTTACAATAAGTTATTGTATGACTATCTCAAATCAGAAGTCATTGAAATTTCAAAAATCACGATACTATCAATTCCTCAGAGGATCAAGCATTTTCTGGAAAGCAGAATTTTTTTGTAGCAACAAGCCAAAAATTCAAGACTTACATAGCCTATGAGCGTTAAGGATTGCTCTTCAAACCAGAAGGTACTGCTCCTTTTCCCTGTCACAATCTCTAGCAGTAGGACACCGAAACTGTAGACATCTGACTTTTCAGAGAAGTGCCCTTCCATCGCATACTCAGGTGACATATAACCGCTGCATTATACATGGTCAAAATTAAGGTGCAATATTACTATACAAGACTATACTGTTATTTTGAAGTGAGCTACAATAAGACATTGATTAGTTCACCTTAGCCAAAGATAATAGTTGTCCAAGACCAATGTCAGAGATAAACATTATATAAGACTTACTATGTGCCAACTATCCTTCTGGTTTCTTCTTGATCTTGGCCATGACCAAAGATCCGAGCCATGCCAAAGTCAGAGATCTTTGGATTGAGCTCTTTGTCCAACAAAATGTTGCTTGGTTTAAGATCCCTATGAATAATTCTTAACCTAGAATCCCTGTGAAGGTAAAGAAGGCCTCGGCATATCCCTTCAATAATATTGAAGCGTTTACTCCAGTCCAGAAGTTGTCGCTTGGCAGGATCTAGTTATTGGTATGCAGGCTTAGTAACTACCTTGAAAAAATAAGCTTCTAAGACAATCATATTACGAAAATCTATTTAAGTGAAGATATTGCATTCTCAGAAGATTGTTTAATGACGAAGTTTGGAGAAAACAAAAAAAGCGATACTTACTGAACAAAAATGCATCCAAACTTCCATTAGGCATGTATTCATAGATTAACATTTTTTCTTCTCCTTCTATACAAAATCCAAGCAGTCTGACAAGATTCACATGTTGAAGTCTGGAAATTACAACCACTTCATTCATGAACTCCTCCAGGCCTTGTCCGTAAACTGTGGAAAGTCTTTTTACAGCCATCTCTTGGCCATCTTTCAATATTCCCTGAGAAAAATAAACAGCATATCAACTCACGCTTGTTAGATCCCAATGCCCTGCTACTAGTGGCAACTGGAAAAGAGTGATTAATTTACCTTGTAGACCTGTCCAAAACCACCATATCCGAGCTTTTGACTTTCATGGAAGTTCCTAGTAGCAACTATGAGGGTTTCAAAATCAAACAGTGGTAGATCTTTCAGCTCAGCTGATCTCCGATCATATTTAAATTTAATGTTCTCACGTATCTTCCTTCTGTTTTCTGTTCCAAATAAGTAAAAGATTTTAATTAAACACCAGACAGTTACTGAAGAAGTGTACTACAAGACTAGTTGCTTCAAAGCAACAATAATTTTTGTTTGCACCTTAAGGAATAGCCAATGTTTTCAGAATATGGTTCGACACTTTCAACAATGGTATCAAAAGTGGTTAGTGATAACAGTTTACCTTTCGGTTTAATCAGCCATCTCCAGAGGAAGCAGATAAGTAAGACAATCAAGGTTGCTCCAGAAATTATTGCTCCATAAATAACAGCTTTATGTTTATGCTTGCTACCTGCCAATAAAGAATAAACAACAAAGAGTATGAATCTTTCCTCTGATATGTAAGGCTTATAGAAGTTATCCTGCTGTTGCATGTATGAAGCAGAAAACAACACCTGGAAAAGTAGAAATAAATAAGACGAATATGAACCTAAAAGGCAAAATGTATAATGAGAGTCTTCTGGATTTTGATTTTCATTTACCTAGTTCTGATTCTGCTAGACGCAGGTAAAGATCTACTCCGCCAATACTAAACTCTTGAATATCAATTAAGTCTTTACTCCAGTACAAGCACCCTGCACCGTAATCATAAGTGTAAGCCAGACAAGAGCAATTCTTCAAGCATTGGCTTCTGCATTCATTTGGATTTAGTCCTGTCAACCACTCTGCGTGATCTGGCAATTTAACCATTCTTAGCATAATAAAGCCATCTTGGGTCGTTTCAGTTCCACAACGCAAAGGCATCTTTCTAACACATCCACTAGACCAGTTTCCTTTGCTCCATTGCTCTGCATTCTTCGGTTTAAACCCCCTCAAACATCGACACATTGGAGACTTTAGAGGGTTGCATGTTCCAAATGCTCCACATTTGCCATAAAAATCACACTCAACATCAGGAGCTTTATATACTGTCTGCCATTGCCTGATACCAGAATCCCACCATACCTCATTTATTGACCCATCAACTTCAAATGCATAGTGTGAAAATGACAGCTTGTTTATACCAGTATATACCAAATCAACTTCTTCTTTGTTAGTTTGCAGCATATAGGTATCAGCATAATTATTAGACGGATCAGAATAGAGCAATCCCAGAAAAATATTACCATTCCATGGACCACTTCGCCAGTATGGATGATCTCCTTCCCAAATTACTATTTGAGGATGAGTGA
Organism: Chenopodium album; assembly: GCF_948465745.1. Taxonomy (NCBI): domain Eukaryota; kingdom Viridiplantae; phylum Streptophyta; class Magnoliopsida; order Caryophyllales; family Amaranthaceae; genus Chenopodium; species Chenopodium album. Next base: position 55,594,477 of record NC_137836.1, on the reverse strand, counting down.
GGGAATCAATGCCTAATGAAAACCTTCCGTATGATGGATTTGAAGGACTCTTCCAAGATTGTAAAGCGTGTTTCATGTTGAAACTGCTCATGCTTAGCTTCATGTTTGGCAATATTGAGTTTGTAGGGTGATCGAAAGACTGCCATACAGTGATACCATCTTTACTACTACTGTTAGTACTAAGTTCAAGGAGAACCAGATCCCCTGAATCTGAAAGATGGACAACTCGAGATGTACCAGATGCAAATTCTGATGAGATGTTTGATGACCAAAGGACATCTTTCCCTCCACTCAAGACCTGAAGATTCCCTTCTTCGGAAATTCTTAGTACACCTGAAGAATCATACAAGGGGTTGTTCCTATTTGCCACCCATATATAATCCATGGCTGAAACTTTATTGTACCATATACCAAGATACCGATTTTTAGTGTTTGGAAGGGTAAAGAAACCCAGCTTGAAATTGCCATTACTCGAAACCATGGTTTTAGGATCCTTGAGTATCTGAGTAGCAGTAAAATTGCCTATGGCAGCTATAACATGAAACTTTAAGCATGAATAGGATAGCAGAATAAAAATAGTAACTAATCTACTTACTTGCAGAAAAACCATCATACTTAGAAGTTCAGAATTTGTGTTTAGCGTCCGTTGTTCAGAATAGTCATATCCAGCAGTCTACCTACAGATTACAGTACAGCAAAATCTAAGTTTTACACCACAACCTCAAACTTGTTTTGCAATAAATATATGTAGTGAACTCCAACAGAACAAATTCAGAATCTAAGCAGGAAATGGAAGCTTAAATCATACCAGACCAAGACGGCAAGTATGGTGACAAATCAGATCCTGAATAGTGAATATAACACCAATAATTTATGTAAAGATTAATGATAATAAGTAAGTTGACAGGAGATTACTAGTAATCTACTGTTGTCCTTATTTAAGCAAGTGATAATTAATTGGTTAAAATATCTCTATTGAGATTTGTACTCTTTCAGATGTACTATTAGCTATTTAGCAGCCTTGACATCACATCGTATTGACTCTTCAACTCTCATCATTTATTTATTTCAACATCACAATTTTATCATAATTGCTTGCATGGACCCTGTGAGTTGTGACCCTACTATACTAGCATCACGGTCAAATTACACCCTCACTAAGGGTTGAGAATGTGCAAGAATGTAAAATTACACCCGGATGGCCGGATGTATAATAGAGCTAACCGAGTAGCATTTATGGAAGTGTAGGCAAATGGTAATTTGGTATGACACCGCAGACGGAAGATAAAAACAAGCGATTCTTATTGAAAAGCAAAAAATATGTAACAAAATGGAATGAGAACATATTGTAGTAACACTTTAAAGAGATGATCTTGTTTGAAATATCATAGGAAATAAACAAAATAATTGCTTGATTAATTTCTTCACTCTGTCATAAACTACTTTTTGAGAATGCTAACAAAAGCAAAATTGTGAACCTGAGCCTGAATAGTTTATTAACTCAATCTAATTCCTTAGATGAGCAAACAAAATAGTTACTGGTACATGTCTAATCTACCAATAAGAAACATTCTATGAAACCCAACGGAGGGACACTGAACAAGCAGTGATTAAACCTTACACAAGTGCTTTTTCAAGAAAATAGCCAGCAACAAAGCAAACATCAAAGTTACAAGCATTGTCGAAAGAATTTTGCTAAGGTTGAGGCAATGCATTGTCGAAAAACAAATGTGATTGTTGCATTGTTAACAGAAACCAAAGTTGTTTCACTGTATAAGTTGAGCTGTTATACGGCCATTGAGACAAAAAGCCCCATTCTTTCTGATTACTGCATTCATTGCCTCAAGCTGCGAGGGGAAACCTACTTTTGCCATCCTCATAGGCTCAAATTGCATTTGCCTGCAGTTGCAAAACCGTACTTGTTTTAATCTGAATAATCTTTAAAAATTACGACACAAAGCAACCTTGTAAGCTTGTATGAATGATTAAGTTCTGACCTAGTAAACAATTCAAGGGAGGAAGATTCATAATTGCAGCCAGACAAAAATCGTTCCACATCTTCCAAAAGTGCATTCCGTGGTATTCCTCGGAATAATACCTGAATAGCAGAAAATTAGAGCAGTATGTGTCACATATAAAAAGCACCAGCACAGAAACAGTTACAATCCAAAGCAATATTTCCAGAAAATAAGAAGGCAAGTGGAGATGCATTCCAAGGCAAAAATAATTTTCATACCTGAAGTACAATGCACACACAATTCAATAAGATATTTCGTGTAGTCATGAACCATTAATCAATCAAAACCTTAATCCCATAAGTGGGGTCGGCTACATGAGCCAAAAGTGATTATTTCGTGTAGTCATCGACTAAAATCTTCCTGCAACTTACATTCAAATACCTCATCCCCATGCAAATCCAAATACATCGTATCTTTCCTAACTCCTTCCAACCAAGTCATTTTCGGTCTCCTTCTCCTTCGTTTAACCCTTCCCTCGTCCCATGACAGTTCAATAAGATAGTACATAGAAAATATAGCATCAACAGAATACAAAGCTACCCCTCTCTCACTGTCCCTCTCCCTCCCTCCACACCCCTTTCTCTCTCTCTCACTAGATTGAAGGTTGGATCATTGAAAGGTATGATTTCTCACATTTTTTATGTTACTAGGTGCTAGACTGAGGGGGTTAAGTAGCAGCCCAAGTGGGATATGGTTGCGAGGAGAGCAAAGAGAGCACAGAACAAAACTGTGAAGGGGGCGAGGTCATCATAAGAGGGGAAGGAGTGTCAAAGGTTAGCACAGGGAGTGGAGAAAAAGCAGTAACTGGAAAGGAGTGTGGTTGTATCAATGGGGTCTGGTCATAGACTTTTCTGCTTCATCTGTTTTTTATTCTTTAGGTCAATACCAAGGGTCCAATGATAGTTTTAAGGAAACCATCTTCCCCCACTCGTTAGATAAACCATATACAAGGATTTCAAGATATAGGTGCCCCTATTATCAATTTCAAACACTTAACACATGTTGACATGCAAGGTTTTAATGCATTCCAAATACATACCAACCCTTTCAAGCAATATAACCAAATGACGCCTAATTTGAGTCTTGTGAATGTGCTTCTAAATAAACCTTCCAAGATGAGAGCCATATTCAACGACTATATACAAATAAACAGCAAAATAGGTTCCTCGGCTTAGTGGCAATTGCAAGACTAAAATGTCTCAAAGTATCTACAGATCCGTTATCACAATTAAAGCAATGACATTTGATATTATAACAGCAACTCAAAGGAAAATAGAAAAATGAGAATGGCGCTTCAGCTGCTACTTAGCAGAAATCAAAAGCATTAAACAAGTTCCCTGCAAACGGTCTGCAAAATTAATTACAGATCACTTCAAATTCAACAAGCACATAGATGCAATAAAAAAAAAAAAAAAAATTACTCAGATTGCCTAAGAACCAACTTTTTGTGAGGACTTGAATCATGTTCTACAAAAATTAGAGTCCAACAAGATCACATTTCTTAAAGCACTTGTACACCTTTTGAATTAAGACATTCAAAAGTCAAAACAAATGAGATAATGACAAAAAAAAAAAGGCGTTGAGAGTTTTGAAAGGCAGCCCTACTTACATATCTTCCATTATAAGGTGCTACAAGATCCCATTGTTGATGATCAACTACCTGAAATTGAACAAACCAATATCAATACACCGAAGCTACACAAATTATTTAAAGGGGAGACAACTCAAATGATTCACCTTCTCCAATTTAAAAGATCGGTTCTTCCTTGTAAGCTCTCGAATGGCAGTAACATAATCAGATTCAGAGCGGAATTGCACCAGCCTGAGATAGACCAACTTTAAAGTTACTGCTTACAAATGCTTTACTAATCCAAAAACAGTACAACACTTTGAGGGATCCGTTTAAGGGTTAATATTGGTCCCAGAAAAAGATATGGATGTAGGTGATCCAAGTAGTAACCAAACAAACCAAACCTTAAAGTCAACGACTATAATTCGCTGGTCAAGCTAGTCTCATCAATGACAAAAAGCTAATACTCTTAAGAAAATATGAAAATAAATTCATAAACGTCCACACTTATGAGGAAGATGATGATAATCGATCCCTCACAATACAACTGAACTCGTTTTATTCACCATTTTGCATAAGAACGTATTGTTTTCTCAATGATTAGAAAAATTGATGGACAACATAGCCAAAATACTTCAAAATGTGTTGCACACCATAAAATAATTGCACAATGCATGCTTTATAAATCAAGAAAATTACATTGCCATCGGATGATATGTCCTGTTGTAATCAACCTTAATGTCATCCAATGTCAAGTTGCATCCTTCAAACAAACTGATGATGTCAGTCTTCAGTGTATTTGATGAGATGCCAAACAGCCTCCCATAGACCGAACCTAAAATGTGACAATGGCATAAGACAATATATCTCATAATAACAAAAGTGACAAAGCCATCAATATAACAATAATTTATCTTCCATGATTAGGCACGCAATTTAGTTTGAGAAGATGGAATGCAGCACCAACAAAACAAAGATACTAATGAAAAAGTAGAAGCCCAGAATATCTGCACTCTTTAAATTCTATTTTTTCAATTTACTCAATCAAAGAAAATGCCATCAACAAAGACAGAAAATGACAATGTCATTATGCTTCATCATGTGTCTCCAAGTCTACTAAATCCTATGAATTTGTAATAACTTATCTGAAATGGGACCATGAACATAAAATGAAGGTTCACATGAAGTATTAAGAACCTTTAATTATCACATGCATGCATAATATTTTTGACCTAACATAGTAACATCCAGCTTCTCTTAGACAGCATCACTCATAAAATTAGTAAGAAAGTTTACAGGAGCAACCTCACTGGTTGTGCACTGAATACCATCCCCTTATAAAAGACGTATGAGCACATAATAATGTACTTATCTACTCCGTTATAACCATTCAAAAACTAGGTTAGATGACCATTAGTAAAAATTACTAATACAAGAGACTGAAAAGGCTTTATAATTAAAATAAATATTGCAGATGATCAATCTACACCAAATCAAGGTGTAAATTCAAGGGATTCTCCAGATTGAAAAGGCTTTTACTATAACAAAAATAAATATTGCAGATGACCAATCTACACCAAATCAAGGTGTAAATTCCAGGGATGCTCCAGTTTGGAGAATATTGAAACCATGAAGTAGAAGAAACCGTTGTAAGATAATCAAACATTTCATCTTAAATGACTAGACAGCTTAAAATTTTCACAATTATACCATTACTTATAACAATTATGTAACTCTATTCCATTAACCTATGTGACTCATGTTCAAGTACCCATGTCCACAAGTCAAGAATACTTCCCTACCCCCCCCCCCCCCCCCCCCCCCCCCGCGCTTATTCCGTATTAATACTTGCGTTCCAATACTCAATACTTTTACGTATTAATACTCCTGAATCAGTGTATTCACTGTATTATGATATCTCAATGCACATAGATAAGATTTAACGAGGAGTGATGGAGAGTAAAAATAGACAAACAAGGGTAGGGTTTGTTTATTTGTCTCCATTTTGCTTTTCTGTTATAATTTGTTTCTTTTGCAGGGTGACCTAATACTCCCATCCCCTCCATGAACTCCTTATTTATGTCTTATATACAAATTCTCCCTTTTTTTTTTTTTTATTATTATGAAAAACCCTTTATATTTGTTACGGTGCATTATTTATATCAATCAATCAATCAATCAATCAATCAAAGCCTTAATCCCAAAAGTGGGGTCGGCTAACATGAACCAAATTTGATTATTCCGTGTAGTCATCAACATAAATCTTTCTCCTCCATCCCTTACGATCCAAAACTTCATCCTCACGTAAATCCATGCACTTCATATCCTTCCTCACTCCTTCCAACCAAGTCATCTTTGGTCTCCCTCTTCCTCGTTTAATCCCTCCATGGTCCCACTCTTCCACTCTTCGCACCGGTGCACCCTCGGGTCTCCGTCTTACATGTCCAAACCAACGCAGACGATTTTCCCTTAATTTATCTACAATGCCCGCCACACCTACTTTCTTGCGAATAACCTCATTTCTGATTCTATCTCTTAAAGTGTTTCCACACATCCACCTTAACATGCGCATTTCCGTAACCTCCATCTTTTTAATATGCTCTTTCTACGGTGCATTATTTATATCGTATTACAAAAATACAAAAACACCTCAAACGTATTACAATACTCCCACCTAGCGTTTTGCGAATTCGTATTCGTTCCGTACATTGAAGCATATTACGTACTTATCTTCTGAAATATTTTCATGATTTTATCCCAAAAAAAGAGTCGAAGTGTCTAACCCATTTTCAAGTGTCAAGGATCCAACACAAGTAGTTGAGATAAAACAAAGAGTTTGAGTAACATAGCCATCAATTCTATAACTCTAAAGAGTCTTTCCAGTATATTGAAATGAAACAAAGGGATTTTGGCACATCTTGAGCATTTTATATAAAAAAAAAAAATTAAGAGCAGCCCTATGGTGTATAGTGCAGTTTCTATCACATGCGAAGTATGTTGTTTATCTTCACCATGATTTTATAATTAGATACATCATCTTAACCACCCTAATGTTTATCACCCTTCAAGTCTTATAGACTGTTACTATATTGATTTAAGATTATGTTAGAAGCTACATCTATTTCCATCACTTAATTTAATGATCAACTTCATAGGTAATTTTTCAGAAATAAACCTAAACTATAGTGCATGATAATTTTTGTTATCCCACAATTATCTCTTCTCCATTCATTTTCATTACCACTTAATATCACCTCAAAAGTGAAAACTGGAAACAAGAAAGAAAGCACAAAATAAGGACAGAGTTGCAATGCTATTTATTGCAAGGCAGAGCTTGTTTTACAAAATCAAATATCTAGGTTATTACCATTACCGATAATTATTAGCGGGTTAACGCCCCCCAAACAAGAAAAATTGTTTTTTTTAAACCTCAAATTTTATCTATCATGCTAAAAAATAAAAACTTTGACGTTAAATCAATTTTCCAAACACCATAAAATTACAATCCAAGCTAATTATCCATACATGACATCAAAGATGATATATTTCGAAAATCCGACAACATTATACGACAATCATCCTTATTTTCTATGCTCCACAAAATTAAACCATGAGTCCATGATTCAAAGTTTCAACAGATTGATTGTATTATGGTTTATTCCTAAAAACATGATTTAACTATAGTTAAATAGCAACATAAGGTACATTTTAACAACCAATTTATTAATAATCCTTCAAAGAACCAATTTAAATGTATAAATCACATCATAGCTCGAGCAAAATAAATAGTCATTCGAAAATCAAACAATTCCCAGCAAAATTAGTAATAAAAATGATATATTAGTGTATAAAACCTAAAAAAAAAAATTGAAAACTTGAGAAATAAAATAACAATTAGAACAAAATGGGTGAGAAATTAAAAAACCTGAAGTTGGGGAAGGAATAGATGAATGCGGAGGTTGAGATTGAGGTTGATGCTCAAAACCTGTAGAGAAATGGCGGGGCGAATCACGAAGAAATTGTAAAAGAAATTGAGGGTTTCTTGCATTGGTAGATTGAAGTAATTTCTGGGTTCCTCTTGAAAAAATCATCGTGATTTTGAAAGAGGAGAAATTTGCAACTGAGTATTGAAAGAGGGTTTAACTGTTAGTGTGGGAAGAAGAATTAGAGCTGAAAACACTTTTTCAATAATGAGATTTTGTATTATGAATTGTTAATGGGCTTGTATTCGATTAGTATATGGTAGTTCTGAATTGTATCTCAGGGCCCAATATATATAAAAGTTCCTTTTGTGTTTTTTCATGGTATCCCGCTCTCTCTTCTCTTTTCTAAACTATAGTCTTCAATTCTCTATAAATTTTTACCTACATCCCTATGTAGGTAGTAGGGGTGTTCAAAAAAACCCGACAAGATTGTCCTGTCCTGATTTCCCCATGACCCGGTAAATACCCGATGGGAAATTTGAAAAAAAAAAAAAAAAAAAAAAACTGTTGTTCAGAGCGGGTACCCGACCCGGGAAAATTGCATGTTATCCGGGTCGGGACATGGGCCGCATTTTCTAATTTCGGGTACCCGATAATAAATTAAAATTGTTTTGAAACCCCCCCCCCCTCAAACTAAGCCCAACCCAATATGTTTAGACATTCAGTTTGCAAATTAGGGTTCCCTGACTTCCCTCATCAAACGCTTCTCTCTCTCTCTCTTCCTCCTCTCTCTCATCTTCCTCTTCCTCTCTCTCATCAAACGCCTCTCTCTCTCATCAAACGTTTGTGGAAGGGGTCTGTATACCGTGCTTCCTGCCTTGAGTTCCTTCACGCGACTTCTTCAGTGCTCCATGAGGACGGGATCTGCTTCAGTGCTCCCTACTCCTTGAGTTCCTTCACGCGACTCAAATCCTCAGTTCAAACAATGAACGTGAAATACTACCTGTGAATAGTTCTTTAGTTCCATTTAAGATATTATTTGTGGACAACAAGAATACCATATTCATTAGGTTAGAAATTGGACAAGAAAATGTCGTGTTAATTTGCTTCAAGTATTGTTAATTTTGTTGTAATTTGTCTGGAATTTTAACAAAAAAAAATGCAACAGGTTTTTTTAATAAAAAAATTAAATTACAACAGGTATAAGAACATAAAATTAAGTAAAAAGTTATTTTTTAAAAAAATAAAAAGAAATCCGGGTACCCTATGTCCCGAATCGAATAATTCGGGTACCCGAAGCCCGGGTACCCGAGATATTCAGGTCGGGACATGGGACAAATTAACAACTACCCAAAACTCCGGGTGCCCAGGTTTTCGGGTACCTCGGATTTGAACACTCTAGTAGGTAGCACTGCCTACATCTCTTCTCTTTCCTAAACTGTAGCCTTCAATTCTTTAAGGTAAAAATACCCCCTACACGTGGTCCAATCCCCTAGTGACACGTGGCCTAAACAAAAGGTGACACGTGCCCTTATGGGAAGATGACATGTGCCCCTATGGGAAGATGACACATGTCAAGTTCAAGGAGAGCACCTAAAATGAAAGAAAAGGGCTTCCTTAGGCCCAAGTCCCGAGAAAGCCGCAAAACGGCGCTGACCCCTAAACACGTGTCGCAACTTGATTGCGCCGCCAATCAAATCGCGTCATTTTAGGGTAATAACCCTAAAGGGGCACAGTTCCCCACCCCTATAAATACTCCAATCATTTAGGTGCGGATGGTGACATAACATTAAATAGAGCACTAAATAGCTTCAACTTCTCTCTACTTTCTCTCTCTAGCTTTACTCCGTTTTCCGGTCTATAACTTGATCGCCGGAGGCGGATCTACGATAAACCGGAGTTCCGCTGTTTTGCAGGTGTCCCAGTCACATTGCCGGCGAAGCGTGACCAGTATCCCGAGGGATTCCAAAAAACCGCGAAACATTTGGTGTCATCTTTGGGGATACTCGTATGTAATGGAAATAGATGGTCAAACACCTAATGTCGGCCCTAGCCCCGGTCAGGACGACCATGTAGAAGACATAGCTGCAACAATAAATTCTAGTGACCCTCTAGTCGCCTCATTCCATAAGGCCGGGGACCCTCCAGTTACTGCTGCTTCCCTAAAGGCCGCTCTGAACAAACTTCGAAAGGAGTTTGAGAGTAAGAGGCCATCTACCTCCAGACAGCCGTCTAGAAGGGAGGAAGATGGCGCTCCAAGGACAAATCAGAGCAAGGCAATCAATGTTATGGATGCTGGGACCACCCTTTTCCGACGACCGCAAGGAAGATCTCCCAGGGTGCCACGGATGAATCTGTCCAAGCTCCTTGAGAAAACTTAGTCGGCTGAGGGGGGGGGGGGCAGATTAGACAGCCTCAGAGGGAAGATCCTTAACCGTCGTGGCGCTGGAGGGATGCAAGGGAATATATGCGGCACAAGCAAAGGGAGCGGGCGGCCTACTCGGACACGGCCTCGACCCCAAAAATGTCGAATGAATTCTCTAGCCAATCTCTTTCCAGACATACCAGCTCGACCGAGACTAGTGGGAGCGAAGTTGTTCATACTCAAACCCCTATTCCAGTTCAACCATTTCAATTTCAGCCACCCTAGAATTTTAATCCTATTCTGCCGCCTGTAGACATCTACTTTTGGCATCCTGTCCCGACAGGAAGTGCAATGACGATCAATAAAACCATCTTCGTGTTGGATCGAAGTGAAGAATACTTATGGAGAACTGGTTAAGCCACAAAACACAAAAGACTAGCCCGAATTAAAGAATAAAGCCAAAACAAAGGTCCATATAATAAACATTGCTAAAACAATTGTGGGTTTTATGTGACGTCTGATTCATTTGATTTGTTCCTATGCTAGTGCCCACAACAAGATAATGGAGTTGATTGTGGATTATACGTGATGAGATTCATGCTTGACATAGCGACTCATTGTTTCCAACACCATACATCTTGATGAGGTACGACCTTAAACTTAGTAAAATGCCCTTTTTCTGTGATTTCAAGGCTTAGCAACCTATAACTAAGTATAATTGACAGGTTATGAGAAAGAACTTGGTCATTTGTTTAAAAATGTAGAAAATGGGCAAGTAGAAGTCAAATAGGCCTTATTTTGGCTATTTTGGAGGAAAATGCGACCTTAATCTTAGTAAAATGCCCTTTTTCTGTGATTTCAAGGCTGAGCCACCTATAACTAAATATAATTAACATATTATGAGAAAGAACTTGGTCATTTGTTTAAAAATGTAGAAAATGGGCAAGTAGAAGTCAAATAGGCCTTATTTTGGCTATTTTGGATGAAAATGCGACCTTAAACTTAGTAAAAGGTCTTTTTCTGTGATTTCAAGGCTTAGACACCTATAAATAAGTATAATTGACATGTTATGAGAAAGAACTTGGTCATTTGTTTAAAAATGTAGAAAATGGGCAAGTAGAAGTCAAATAGGCCTTATTTTGGCTATTTTGGATGAAAATGCGACCTTAAACTTAGTAAAATGCCCTTTTTCTGTGATTTCAAGGCTTAGCCACCTATAACTAAGTATAATTGACATATTATGAGAAAGAACTTGGTCATTTGTTTAAAAATGTAGAAAATGGGCAAGTAGAAGTCAAATAGGCCTTATTTTGGCTATTTTGGATGAAAATGCGACCTTAAACTTAGTACAATGCCCTTTTTTTTTGTGATTTCAAGGCTTAGCAACCTATAACTAAGTATAATTGACATGTTATGAGAAAGAACTTGGTCATTTGTATAAAAATGTAGAAAATGGGCAAGTAGAAGTCAAATAGGCCTTATTTTGGCTATTTTGGATGAAAATGCGACCTTTAACTTAGTAAAATGCCCTTTTTATGTGATTTCAAGGCTTATACACCTATAACTAAGTATAATTGACATGTTATGAGAAATAACTTGGTCATTTGTTTAAAAATGTTGAAAATGGGCAAGTAGAAGTCAAATAGGCCTTATTTTGGCTATTTTGGATGAAAATGCGACCTTAAACTTAGTAAAATGCCCTTTTTCTGTGATTTCAAGGCTTAGCAACCTATAAATAAGTATAATTGACAGGTTATGAGAAAGAACTTGGTCATTTGTTTAAAAATGTAGAAAATGGGCAAGTAGAAGTCAAATAGGCCTTATTTTGGCTATTTTGGAGGAAAATGCGACCTTAATCTTAGTAAAATGCCCTTTTTCTGTGATTTCAAGGCTGAGCCACCTATAACTAAGTATAATTAACATGTTAAGAGAAAGAACTTGGTCATTTGTTTAAAAATGTAGAAAATGGGCAAGTAGAAGTCAAATAGGCCTTATTTTGGCTATTTTGGATGAAAATGCGACCTTAAACTTAGTAAAAGGCCTTTTTCTGTGATTTCAAGGCTTAGACACCTATAAATAAGTATAATTGACATGTTATGAGAAAGAACTTGGTCATTTGTTTAAAAATGTAGAAAATGGGCAAGTAGAAGTCAAATAGGCCTTATTTTGGCTATTTTGGATGAAAATGCGACCTTAAACTTAGTAAAATGCCCTTTTTCTGTGATTTCAAGGCTTAGCCACCTATAACTAAGTATAATTGACATATTATGAGAAAGAACTTGGTCATTTGTTTAAAAATGTAGAAAATGGGCAAGTAGAAGTCAAATAGGCCTTATTTTGGCTATTTTGGATGAAAATGCGACCTTAAACTTAGTACAATGCCCTTTTTTTTGTGATTTCAAGGCTTAGCAACCTATAACTAAGTATAATTGACATGTTATGAGAAAGAACTTGGTCATTTGTATAAAAATGTAGAAAATGGGCAAGTAGAAGTCAAATAGGCCTTATTTTGGCTATTTTGGATGAAAATGCGACCTTTAACTTAGTAAAATGCCCTTTTTATGTGATTTCAAGGCTTAGACACCTATAACTAAGTATAATTGACATGTTATGAGAAATAACTTGGTCATTTGTTTAAAAATGTTGAAAATGGGCAAGTAGAAGTCAAATAGGCCTTATTTTGGCTATTTTGGATGAAAATGCGACCTTAAACTTAGTAAAATGCCCTTTTTCTGTGATTTCAAGGCTTAGCCACCTATAACTAAGTATAATTGACATGTTATGAGAAAGAACTTGGTCATTTGTTTAAAAATGTAAAAAATGGGCAAGTAGAAGTTAAATAGGCCTTATTTTGGCTATTTTGGATGAAAATGCGACCTTAAACTTAGTACAATGCCCTTTTTCTGTGATTTCAAGGCGTAGCCACCTATAACTAAGTATAATTGACATGTTATGAGAAACAATTTGGTCATTTGTTTAAAAATGTAGAAAATAGGCAAGTAGAAGTCATTGGCCTTTTTATGCTATTTTGGATGAAAATGCGACCTTAAACTTAGTAAAATGCCCTTTTTCTGTGATTTCAAGGCTTAGCCACCTATAACTAAGTATAATTGATATGTTATGAGAAAGAACTTGGTCATTTGTTTAAAAATGTAGAAAATGGGCAAGTAGAAGTCAAATAGGCCTTATTTTGGCTATTTTGGATGAAAATGCGACCTTAAACTTAGTAAAATGCCTTTTTCTGTGATTTCAAGGCTTAGCCACCTATAACTAAGTATAATTGACATGTTATGAGAAAGAACTTGGTCATTTGTTTAAAAATGTAGAAAATGGGCAAGTAGAAGTCAAATAGGCCTTATTTTGGCTATTTTGGATGAAAATGCGACCTTAAACTTAGTAAAATGCCCTTTTTCTGTGATTTCAAGGCTTAGCAACCTATAACTAAGTATAATTGACAGGTTATGAGAAAGAACTTGGTCATTTGTTTAAAAATGTAGAAAATGGGCAAGTAGAAGTCAAATAGGCCTTATTTTGGCTATTTTGGATGAAATTGCGACCTTAAACTTAGTAAAATGCTCTTTTCTGTGATTTCAAGGCTTAGCCACCTATAACTAAGTATAATTGACATGTTATGAGAAAGAACTTGGTCATTTGTTTAAAAATGTAGAAAATGGGCAAGTAGAAGTCAAATAGGCCTTTTTATGCTATTTTGGATGAAAATGCGACCTTAAACTTAGTAAAATGCCCTTTTTCTGTGATTTCAAGGCTTAGCCACCTATAACTAAATATAATTGACATGTTATGAGAAAGAAATTGGTCATTTGTTTAAAAATGTAGAAAATGAGCAAGTAGAAGTCAAATGGGCATTATTTTGGCTATTTTGGATGAAAATGCGACCTTAAACTTAGTACAATGCCCTTTTTTTGTGATTTCAAGGCTTAGCCACCTATAACTAAGTATAATTGACATGTTATGAGAAAGAACTTGGTCATTTGGTTAAAAATGTAGAAAATGGGCAAGTAGAAGTTAAATAGGCCTTATTTTGGCTATTTTGGATGAAAATGCGACCTTAAACTTAGTAAAATGCCCTTTTTCTGCGATTTCAAGGCTTAGAAACCTATAAATAAGTATAATTGACATGTTATGAGAAATAACTAGGTCATTTGTTTAAAAATGTAGAAAATGGGCAAGTAGAAGTCAAATAGGCCTTATTTTGGCTATTTTGGATGAAAATGCGACCTTAAACTTAGTAAAATGCCCTTTTTCTGTGATTTCAAGGCTTAGCCACCTATAACTAAGTATAATTGACATGTTATTAGAAAGAACTTGGTCATTTGTATAAAAATGTAGAAAATGGGCAAGTAGAAGTCAAATAGGCCTTATTTTGGCTATTTTGGATGAAAATGCGACCTTTAACTTAGTAAAATGCCCTTTTTATTTGATTTCAAGGCTTAGACACCTATAACTAAGTATAATTGACATGTTATGAGAAATAACTTGGTCATTTGTTTAAAAATGTTGAAAATGGGCAAGTAGAAGTCAAATAGGCCTTATTTTGGCTATTTTGGATGAAAATGCGACCTTAAACTTAGTAAAATGCCCTTTTTCTGTGATTTCAAAGCTTAGCCACCTATAACTAAGTATAATTGACATGTTATGAGAAAGAACTTGGTCATTTGTTTAAAAATGTAAAAAATGGGCAAGTAGAAGTTAAATAGGCCTTATTTTGGCTATTTTGGATGAAAATGCGACCTTAAACTTAGTACAATGCCATTTTTCTGTGATTTCAAGGCTTAGCCACCTATAACTAAGTATAATTGACATGTTATGAGAAACAATTTGGTCATTTGTTTAAAAATGTAGAAAATGGGCAAGTAGAAGTCAAATAGGCCTTATTTTGGCTATTTTGGATGAAATTGCGACCTTAAACTTAGTAAAATGCCCTTTTCTGTGATTTCAAGGCTTAGTCACCTATAACTAAGTATAATTGACATTTTATGAGAAAGAACTTGGTCATTTGTTTAAAAATGTAGAAAATGGGCAAGTAGAAGTCAAATGGGCATTATTTTGGCTATTTTGGATGAAAATGCGACCTTAAACTTAGTACAATGCCCTTTTTCTGTGATTTCAAGGCTTAGCCACCTATAACTAAGTATAATTGACATGTTATGAGAAAGAACTTGGTCATTTGGTTAAAAATGTAGAAAATGGGCAAGTAGAAGTTAAATAGGCCTTATTTTGGCTATTTTGGATGAAAATGCGACCTTAAACTTAGTAAAATGCCCTTTTTATGTGATTTCAAGGCTTAGACACCTATAACTAAGTATAATTGACATGTTATGAGAAATAACTTGGTCATTTGTTTAAAAATGTTGAAAATGGGCAAGTAGAAGTCAAATAGGCCTTATTTTGGCTATTTTGGATGAAAATGCGACCTTAAACTTAGTAAAATGCCCTTTTTCTGTGATTTCAAGGCTTAGCCACCTATAACTAAGTATAATTGACATGTTATGAGAAAGAACTTGGTCATTTGTTTAAAAATGTAAAAAATGGGCAAGTAGAAGTTAAATAGGCCTTATTTTGGCTATTTTGGATGAAAATGCGACCTTAAACTTAGTACAATGCCCTTTTTCTGTGATTTCAAGGCGTAGCCACCTATAACTAAGTATAATTGACATGTTATGAGAAACAATTTGGTCATTTGTTTAAAAATGTAGAAAATAGGCAAGTAGAAGTCATTGGCCTTTTTATGCTATTTTGGATGAAAATGCGACCTTAAACTTAGTAAAATGCCCTTTTTCTGTGATTTCAAGGCTTAGCCACCTATAACTAAGTATAATTGATATGTTATGAGAAAGAACTTGGTCATTTGTTTAAAAATGTAGAAAATGGGCAAGTAGAAGTCAAATAGGCCTTATTTTGGCTATTTTGGATGAAAATGCGACCTTAAACTTAGTAAAATGCCCTTTTTCTGTGATTTCAAGGCTTAGCCACCTATAACTAAGTATAATTGACATATTATGAGAAAGAACTTGGTCATTTGTTTAAAAATGTAGAAAATGGGCAAGTAGAAGTCAAATAGGCCTTATTTTGGCTATTTTGGATGAAAATGCGACCTTAAACTTAGTACAATGCCCTTTTTTTTTGTGATTTCAAGGCTTAGCAACCTATAACTAAGTATAATTGACATGTTATGAGAAAGAACTTGGTCATTTGTATAAAAATGTAGAAAATGGGCAAGTAGAAGTCAAATAGGCCTTATTTTGGCTATTTTGGATGAAAATGCGACCTTAAACTTAGTAAAATGCCCTTTTTCTGTGATTTCAAGGCTTAGCCACCTATAACTAAGTATAATTGACATATTATGAGAAAGAACTTGGTCATTTGTTTAAAAATGTAGAAAATGGGCAAGTAGAAGTCAAATAGGCCTTATTTTGGCTATTTTGGATGAAAATGCGACCTTAAACTTAGTACAATGCCCTTTTTTTTGTGATTTCAAGGCTTAGCAACCTATAACTAAGTATAATTGACATGTTATGAGAAAGAACTTGGTCATTTGTATAAAAATGTAGAAAATGGGCAAGTAGAAGTCAAATAGGCCTTATTTTGGCTATTTTGGATGAAAATGCGACCTTTAACTTAGTAAAATGCCCTTTTTATGTGATTTCAAGGCTTAGACACCTATAACTAAGTATAATTGACATGTTATGAGAAATAACTTGGTCATTTGTTTAAAAATGTTGAAAATGGGCAAGTAGAAGTCAAATAGGCCTTATTTTGGCTATTTTGGATGAAAATGCGACCTTAAACTTAGTAAAATGCCCTTTTTCTGTGATTTCAAGGCTTAGCCACCTATAACTAAGTATAATTGACATGTTATGAGAAAGAACTTGGTCATTTGTTTAAAAATGTAAAAAATGGGCAAGTAGAAGTTAAATAGGCCTTATTTTGGCTATTTTGGATGAAAATGCGACCTTAAACTTAGTACAATGCCCTTTTTCTGTGATTTCAAGGCGTAGCCACCTATAACTAAGTATAATTGACATGTTATGAGAAACAATTTGGTCATTTGTTTAAAAATGTAGAAAATAGGCAAGTAGAAGTCATTGGCCTTTTTATGCTATTTTGGATGAAAATGCGACCTTAAACTTAGTAAAATGCCCTTTTTCTGTGATTTCAAGGCTTAGCCACCTATAACTAAGTATAATTGATATGTTATGAGAAAGAACTTGGTCATTTGTTTAAAAATGTAGAAAATGGGCAAGTAGAAGTCAAATAGGCCTTATTTTGGCTATTTTGGATGAAAATGCGACCTTAAACTTAGTAAAATGCCTTTTTCTGTGATTTCAAGGCTTAGCCACCTATAACTAAGTATAATTGACATGTTATGAGAAAGAACTTGGTCATTTGTTTAAAAATGTAGAAAATGGGCAAGTAGAAGTCAAATAGGCCTTATTTTGGCTATTTTGGATGAAAATGCGACCTTAAACTTAGTAAAATGCCCTTTTTCTGAGATTTCAAGGCTTAGCCACCTATAACTAATTATAATTGACATATTATGAGAAAGAACTTGGTCATTTGTTTAAAAATGTAGAAAATGGGCAAGTAGAAGTCAAATAGGCCTTATTTTGGCTATTTTGGATGAAATTGCGACCTTAAACTTAGTAAAATGCTCTTTTCTGTGATTTCAAGGCTTAGCCACCTATAACTAAGTATAATTGACATGTTATGAGAAAGAACTTGGTCATTTGTTTAAAAATGTAGAAAATGGGCAAGTAGAAGTCAAATAGGCCTTTTTATGCTATTTTGGATGAAAATGCGACCTTAAACTTAGTAAAATGCCCTTTTTCTGTGATTTCAAGGCTTAGCCACCTATAACTAAATATAATTGACATGTTATGAGAAAGAAATTGGTCATTTGTTTAAAAATGTAGAAAATGAGCAAGTAGAAGTCAAATGGGCATTATTTTGGCTATTTTGGATGAAAATGCGACCTTAAACTTAGTACAATGCCCTTTTTTTGTGATTTCAAGGCTTAGCCACCTATAACTAAGTATAATTGACATGTTATGAGAAAGAACTTGGTCATTTGGTTAAAAATGTAGAAAATGGGCAAGTAGAAGTTAAATAGGCCTTATTTTGGCTATTTTGGATGAAAATGCGACCTTAAACTTAGTAAAATGCCCTTTTTCTGCGATTTCAAGGCTTAGAAACCTATAAATAAGTATAATTGACATGTTATGAGAAATAACTAGGTCATTTGTTTAAAAATGTAGAAAATGGGCAAGTAGAAGTCAAATAGGCCTTATTTTGGCTATTTTGGATGAAAATGCGACCTTAAACTTAGTAAAATGCCCTTTTTCTGTGATTTCAAGGCTTAGCCACCTATAACTAAGTATAATTGACATGTTATTAGAAAGAACTTGGTCATTTGTATAAAAATGTAGAAAATGGGCAAGTAGAAGTCAAATAGGCCTTATTTTGGCTATTTTGGATGAAAATGCGACCTTTAACTTAGTAAAATGCCCTTTTTATTTGATTTCAAGGCTTAGACACCTATAACTAAGTATAATTGACATGTTATGAGAAATAACTTGGTCATTTGTTTAAAAATGTTGAAAATGGGCAAGTAGAAGTCAAATAGGCCTTATTTTGGCTATTTTGGATGAAAATGCGACCTTAAACTTAGTAAAATGCCCTTTTTCTGTGATTTCAAAGCTTAGCCACCTATAACTAAGTATAATTGACATGTTATGAGAAAGAACTTGGTCATTTGTTTAAAAATGTAAAAAATGGGCAAGTAGAAGTTAAATAGGCCTTATTTTGGCTATTTTGGATGAAAATGCGACCTTAAACTTAGTACAATGCCATTTTTCTGTGATTTCAAGGCTTAGCCACCTATAACTAAGTATAATTGACATGTTATGAGAAACAATTTGGTCATTTGTTTAAAAATGTAGAAAATGGGCAAGTAGAAGTCAAATAGGCCTTATGTTGGCTATTTTGGATGAAATTGCGACCTTAAACTTAGTAAAATGCCCTTTTCTGTGATTTCAAGGCTTAGTCACCTATAACTAAGTATAATTGACATTTTATGAGAAAGAACTTGGTCATTTGTTTAAAAATGTAGAAAATGGGCAAGTAGAAGTCAAATGGGCATTATTTTGGCTATTTTGGATGAAAATGCGACCTTAAACTTAGTACAATGCCCTTTTTCTGTGATTTCAAGGCTTAGCCACCTATAACTAAGTATAATTGACATGTTATGAGAAAGAACTTGGTCATTTGGTTAAAAATGTAGAAAATGGGCAAGTAGAAGTTAAATAGGCCTTATTTTGGCTATTTTGGATGAAAATGCGACCTTAAACTTAGTAAAATGCCCTTTTTATGTGATTTCAAGGCTTAGACACCTATAACTAAGTATAATTGACATGTTATGAGAAATAACTTGGTCATTTGTTTAAAAATGTTGAAAATGGGCAAGTAGAAGTCAAATAGGCCTTATTTTGGCTATTTTGGATGAAAATGCGACCTTAAACTTAGTAAAATGCCCTTTTTCTGTGATTTCAAGGCTTAGCCACCTATAACTAAGTATAATTGACATGTTATGAGAAAGAACTTGGTCATTTGTTTAAAAATGTAAAAAATGGGCAAGTAGAAGTTAAATAGGCCTTATTTTGGCTATTTTGGATGAAAATGCGACCTTAAACTTAGTACAATGCCCTTTTTCTGTGATTTCAAGGCGTAGCCACCTATAACTAAGTATAATTGACATGTTATGAGAAACAATTTGGTCATTTGTTTAAAAATGTAGAAAATAGGCAAGTAGAAGTCATTGGCCTTTTTATGCTATTTTGGATGAAAATGCGACCTTAAACTTAGTAAAATGCCCTTTTTCTGTGATTTCAAGGCTTAGCCACCTATAACTAAGTATAATTGATATGTTATGAGAAAGAACTTGGTCATTTGTTTAAAAATGTAGAAAATGGGCAAGTAGAAGTCAAATAGGCCTTATTTTGGCTATTTTGGATGAAAATGCGACCTTAAACTTAGTAAAATGCCTTTTTCTGTGATTTCAAGGCTTAGACACCTATAACTAAGTATAATTGACATGTTATGAGAAAGAACTTGGTCATTTGTTTAAAAATGTAGAAAATGGGCAAGTAGAAGTCAAATAGGCCTTATTTTGGCTATTTTGGATGAAAATGCGACCTTAAACTTAGTAAAATGCCCTTTTTCTGAGATTTCAAGGCTTAGCCACCTATAACTAATTATAATTGACATATTATGAGAAAGAACTTGGTCATTTGTTTAAAAATGTAGAAAATGGGCAAGTAGAAGTCAAATAGGCCTTATTTTGGCTATTTTGGATGAAATTGCGACCTTAAACTTAGTAAAATGCTCTTTTCTGTGATTTCAAGGCTTAGCCACCTATAACTAAGTATAATTGACATGTTATGAGAAAGAACTTGGTCATTTGTTTAAAAATGTAGAAAATGGGCAAGTAGAAGTCAAATAGGCCTTTTTATGCTATTTTGGATGAAAATGCGACCTTAAACTTAGTAAAATGCCCTTTTTCTGTGATTTCAAGGCTTAGCCACCTATAACTAAGTATAATTGACATGTTATGAGAAAGAAATTGGTCATTTGTTTAAAAATGTAGAAAATGGGCAAGTAGAAGTCAAATGGGCATTATTTTGGCTATTTTGGATGAAAATGCGACCTTAAACTTAGTACAATGCCCTTTTTTTGTGATTTCAAGGCTTAGCCACCTATAACTAAGTATAATTGACATGTTATGAGAAAGAACTTGGTCATTTGGTTAAAAATGTAGAAAATGGGCAAGTAGAAGTTAAATAGGCCTTATTTTGGCTATTTTGGATGAAAATGCGACCTTAAACTTAGTAAAATGCCCTTTTTCTGCGATTTCAAGGCTTAGAAACCTATAAATAAGTATAATTGACATGTTATGAGAAATAACTAGGTCATTTGTTTAAAAATGTAGAAAATGGGCAAGTAGAAGTCAAATAGGCCTTATTTTGGCTATTTTGGATGAAAATGCGACCTTAAACTTAGTAAAATGCCCTTTTTTCTGTGATTTCAAGGCTTAGCCACCTATAACTAAGTATAATTGACATGTTATGAGAAAGAACTTGGTCATTTGTATAAAAATGTAGAAAATGGGCAAGTAGAAGTCAAATAGGCCTTATTTTGGCTATTTTGGATGAAAATGCGACCTTTAACTTAGTAAAATGCCCTTTTTATGTGATTTCAAGGCTTAGACACCTATAACTAAGTATAATTGACATGTTATGAGAAATAACTTGGTCATTTGTTTAAAAATGTTGAAAATGGGCAAGTAGAAGTTAAATAGGCCTTATTTTGGCTATTTTGGATGAAAATGCGACCTTAAACTTAGTACAATGCCCTTTTTCTGTGATTTCAAGGCGTAGCCACCTATAACTAAGTATAATTGACATGTTATGAGAAACAATTTGGTCATTTGTTTAAAAATGTAGAAAATAGGCAAGTAGAAGTCATTGGCCTTTTTATGCTATTTTGGATGAAAATGCGACCTTAAACTTAGTAAAATGCCCTTTTTCTGTGATTTCAAGGCTTAGCCACCTATAACTAAGTATAATTGATATGTTATGAGAAAGAAC
The DNA here is from genome assembly GCF_948465745.1 of Chenopodium album. Taxonomy (NCBI): domain Eukaryota; kingdom Viridiplantae; phylum Streptophyta; class Magnoliopsida; order Caryophyllales; family Amaranthaceae; genus Chenopodium; species Chenopodium album. Next base: position 55,572,938 of record NC_137836.1, on the reverse strand, counting down.
TTGGTCATTTGTTTAAAAATGTAGAAAATGGGCAAGTAGAAGTCAAATAGGCCTTATTTTGGCTATTTTGGATGAAAATGCGACCTTAAACTTAGTAAAATGCCTTTTTCTGTGATTTCAAGGCTTAGCCACCTATAACTAAGTATAATTGACATGTTATGAGAAAGAACTTGGTCATTTGTTTAAAAATGTAGAAAATGGGCAAGTAGAAGTCAAATAGGCCTTATTTTGGCTATTTTGGATGAAAATGCGACCTTAAACTTAGTAAAATGCCCTTTTTCTGAGATTTCAAGGCTTAGCCACCTATAACTAATTATAATTGACATATTATGAGAAAGAACTTGGTCATTTGTTTAAAAATGTAGAAAATGGGCAAGTAGAAGTCAAATAGGCCTTATTTTGGCTATTTTGGATGAAATTGCGACCTTAAACTTAGTAAAATGCTCTTTTCTGTGATTTCAAGGCTTAGCCACCTATAACTAAGTATAATTGACATGTTATGAGAAAGAACTTGGTCATTTGTTTAAAAATGTAGAAAATGGGCAAGTAGAAGTCAAATAGGCCTTTTTATGCTATTTTGGATGAAAATGCGACCTTAAACTTAGTAAAATGCCCTTTTTCTGTGATTTCAAGGCTTAGCCACCTATAACTAAATATAATTGACATGTTATGAGAAAGAAATTGGTCATTTGTTTAAAAATGTAGAAAATGAGCAAGTAGAAGTCAAATGGGCATTATTTTGGCTATTTTGGATGAAAATGCGACCTTAAACTTAGTACAATGCCCTTTTTTTGTGATTTCAAGGCTTAGCCACCTATAACTAAGTATAATTGACATGTTATGAGAAAGAACTTGGTCATTTGGTTAAAAATGTAGAAAATGGGCAAGTAGAAGTTAAATAGGCCTTATTTTGGCTATTTTGGATGAAAATGCGACCTTAAACTTAGTAAAATGCCCTTTTTCTGCGATTTCAAGGCTTAGAAACCTATAAATAAGTATAATTGACATGTTATGAGAAATAACTAGGTCATTTGTTTAAAAATGTAGAAAATGGGCAAGTAGAAGTCAAATAGGCCTTATTTTGGCTATTTTGGATGAAAATGCGACCTTAAACTTAGTAAAATGCCCTTTTTCTGTGATTTCAAGGCTTAGCCACCTATAACTAAGTATAATTGACATGTTATTAGAAAGAACTTGGTCATTTGTATAAAAATGTAGAAAATGGGCAAGTAGAAGTCAAATAGGCCTTATTTTGGCTATTTTGGATGAAAATGCGACCTTTAACTTAGTAAAATGCCCTTTTTATTTGATTTCAAGGCTTAGACACCTATAACTAAGTATAATTGACATGTTATGAGAAATAACTTGGTCATTTGTTTAAAAATGTTGAAAATGGGCAAGTAGAAGTCAAATAGGCCTTATTTTGGCTATTTTGGATGAAAATGCGACCTTAAACTTAGTAAAATGCCCTTTTTCTGTGATTTCAAAGCTTAGCCACCTATAACTAAGTATAATTGACATGTTATGAGAAAGAACTTGGTCATTTGTTTAAAAATGTAAAAAATGGGCAAGTAGAAGTTAAATAGGCCTTATTTTGGCTATTTTGGATGAAAATGCGACCTTAAACTTAGTACAATGCCATTTTTCTGTGATTTCAAGGCTTAGCCACCTATAACTAAGTATAATTGACATGTTATGAGAAACAATTTGGTCATTTGTTTAAAAATGTAGAAAATGGGCAAGTAGAAGTCAAATAGGCCTTATTTTGGCTATTTTGGATGAAATTGCGACCTTAAACTTAGTAAAATGCCCTTTTCTGTGATTTCAAGGCTTAGTCACCTATAACTAAGTATAATTGACATTTTATGAGAAAGAACTTGGTCATTTGTTTAAAAATGTAGAAAATGGGCAAGTAGAAGTCAAATGGGCATTATTTTGGCTATTTTGGATGAAAATGCGACCTTAAACTTAGTACAATGCCCTTTTTCTGTGATTTCAAGGCTTAGCCACCTATAACTAAGTATAATTGACATGTTATGAGAAAGAACTTGGTCATTTGGTTAAAAATGTAGAAAATGGGCAAGTAGAAGTTAAATAGGCCTTATTTTGGCTATTTTGGATGAAAATGCGACCTTAAACTTAGTAAAATGCCCTTTTTATGTGATTTCAAGGCTTAGACACCTATAACTAAGTATAATTGACATGTTATGAGAAATAACTTGGTCATTTGTTTAAAAATGTTGAAAATGGGCAAGTAGAAGTCAAATAGGCCTTATTTTGGCTATTTTGGATGAAAATGCGACCTTAAACTTAGTAAAATGCCCTTTTTCTGTGATTTCAAGGCTTAGCCACCTATAACTAAGTATAATTGACATGTTATGAGAAAGAACTTGGTCATTTGTTTAAAAATGTAAAAAATGGGCAAGTAGAAGTTAAATAGGCCTTATTTTGGCTATTTTGGATGAAAATGCGACCTTAAACTTAGTACAATGCCCTTTTTCTGTGATTTCAAGGCGTAGCCACCTATAACTAAGTATAATTGACATGTTATGAGAAACAATTTGGTCATTTGTTTAAAAATGTAGAAAATAGGCAAGTAGAAGTCATTGGCCTTTTTATGCTATTTTGGATGAAAATGCGACCTTAAACTTAGTAAAATGCCCTTTTTCTGTGATTTCAAGGCTTAGCCACCTATAACTAAGTATAATTGATATGTTATGAGAAAGAACTTGGTCATTTGTTTAAAAATGTAGAAAATGGGCAAGTAGAAGTCAAATAGGCCTTATTTTGGCTATTTTGGATGAAAATGCGACCTTAAACTTAGTAAAATGCCCTTTTTCTGTGATTTCAAGGCTTAGCCACCTATAACTAAGTATAATTGACATATTATGAGAAAGAACTTGGTCATTTGTTTAAAAATGTAGAAAATGGGCAAGTAGAAGTCAAATAGGCCTTATTTTGGCTATTTTGGATGAAAATGCGACCTTAAACTTAGTACAATGCCCTTTTTTTTTGTGATTTCAAGGCTTAGCAACCTATAACTAAGTATAATTGACATGTTATGAGAAAGAACTTGGTCATTTGTATAAAAATGTAGAAAATGGGCAAGTAGAAGTCAAATAGGCCTTATTTTGGCTATTTTGGATGAAAATGCGACCTTAAACTTAGTAAAATGCCCTTTTTCTGTGATTTCAAGGCTTAGCCACCTATAACTAAGTATAATTGACATATTATGAGAAAGAACTTGGTCATTTGTTTAAAAATGTAGAAAATGGGCAAGTAGAAGTCAAATAGGCCTTATTTTGGCTATTTTGGATGAAAATGCGACCTTAAACTTAGTACAATGCCCTTTTTTTTGTGATTTCAAGGCTTAGCAACCTATAACTAAGTATAATTGACATGTTATGAGAAAGAACTTGGTCATTTGTATAAAAATGTAGAAAATGGGCAAGTAGAAGTCAAATAGGCCTTATTTTGGCTATTTTGGATGAAAATGCGACCTTTAACTTAGTAAAATGCCCTTTTTATGTGATTTCAAGGCTTAGACACCTATAACTAAGTATAATTGACATGTTATGAGAAATAACTTGGTCATTTGTTTAAAAATGTTGAAAATGGGCAAGTAGAAGTCAAATAGGCCTTATTTTGGCTATTTTGGATGAAAATGCGACCTTAAACTTAGTAAAATGCCCTTTTTCTGTGATTTCAAGGCTTAGCCACCTATAACTAAGTATAATTGACATGTTATGAGAAAGAACTTGGTCATTTGTTTAAAAATGTAAAAAATGGGCAAGTAGAAGTTAAATAGGCCTTATTTTGGCTATTTTGGATGAAAATGCGACCTTAAACTTAGTACAATGCCCTTTTTCTGTGATTTCAAGGCGTAGCCACCTATAACTAAGTATAATTGACATGTTATGAGAAACAATTTGGTCATTTGTTTAAAAATGTAGAAAATAGGCAAGTAGAAGTCATTGGCCTTTTTATGCTATTTTGGATGAAAATGCGACCTTAAACTTAGTAAAATGCCCTTTTTCTGTGATTTCAAGGCTTAGCCACCTATAACTAAGTATAATTGATATGTTATGAGAAAGAACTTGGTCATTTGTTTAAAAATGTAGAAAATGGGCAAGTAGAAGTCAAATAGGCCTTATTTTGGCTATTTTGGATGAAAATGCGACCTTAAACTTAGTAAAATGCCTTTTTCTGTGATTTCAAGGCTTAGCCACCTATAACTAAGTATAATTGACATGTTATGAGAAAGAACTTGGTCATTTGTTTAAAAATGTAGAAAATGGGCAAGTAGAAGTCAAATAGGCCTTATTTTGGCTATTTTGGATGAAAATGCGACCTTAAACTTAGTAAAATGCCCTTTTTCTGAGATTTCAAGGCTTAGCCACCTATAACTAATTATAATTGACATATTATGAGAAAGAACTTGGTCATTTGTTTAAAAATGTAGAAAATGGGCAAGTAGAAGTCAAATAGGCCTTATTTTGGCTATTTTGGATGAAATTGCGACCTTAAACTTAGTAAAATGCTCTTTTCTGTGATTTCAAGGCTTAGCCACCTATAACTAAGTATAATTGACATGTTATGAGAAAGAACTTGGTCATTTGTTTAAAAATGTAGAAAATGGGCAAGTAGAAGTCAAATAGGCCTTTTTATGCTATTTTGGATGAAAATGCGACCTTAAACTTAGTAAAATGCCCTTTTTCTGTGATTTCAAGGCTTAGCCACCTATAACTAAATATAATTGACATGTTATGAGAAAGAAATTGGTCATTTGTTTAAAAATGTAGAAAATGAGCAAGTAGAAGTCAAATGGGCATTATTTTGGCTATTTTGGATGAAAATGCGACCTTAAACTTAGTACAATGCCCTTTTTTTGTGATTTCAAGGCTTAGCCACCTATAACTAAGTATAATTGACATGTTATGAGAAAGAACTTGGTCATTTGGTTAAAAATGTAGAAAATGGGCAAGTAGAAGTTAAATAGGCCTTATTTTGGCTATTTTGGATGAAAATGCGACCTTAAACTTAGTAAAATGCCCTTTTTCTGCGATTTCAAGGCTTAGAAACCTATAAATAAGTATAATTGACATGTTATGAGAAATAACTAGGTCATTTGTTTAAAAATGTAGAAAATGGGCAAGTAGAAGTCAAATAGGCCTTATTTTGGCTATTTTGGATGAAAATGCGACCTTAAACTTAGTAAAATGCCCTTTTTCTGTGATTTCAAGGCTTAGCCACCTATAACTAAGTATAATTGACATGTTATTAGAAAGAACTTGGTCATTTGTATAAAAATGTAGAAAATGGGCAAGTAGAAGTCAAATAGGCCTTATTTTGGCTATTTTGGATGAAAATGCGACCTTTAACTTAGTAAAATGCCCTTTTTATTTGATTTCAAGGCTTAGACACCTATAACTAAGTATAATTGACATGTTATGAGAAATAACTTGGTCATTTGTTTAAAAATGTTGAAAATGGGCAAGTAGAAGTCAAATAGGCCTTATTTTGGCTATTTTGGATGAAAATGCGACCTTAAACTTAGTAAAATGCCCTTTTTCTGTGATTTCAAAGCTTAGCCACCTATAACTAAGTATAATTGACATGTTATGAGAAAGAACTTGGTCATTTGTTTAAAAATGTAAAAAATGGGCAAGTAGAAGTTAAATAGGCCTTATTTTGGCTATTTTGGATGAAAATGCGACCTTAAACTTAGTACAATGCCATTTTTCTGTGATTTCAAGGCTTAGCCACCTATAACTAAGTATAATTGACATGTTATGAGAAACAATTTGGTCATTTGTTTAAAAATGTAGAAAATGGGCAAGTAGAAGTCAAATAGGCCTTATGTTGGCTATTTTGGATGAAATTGCGACCTTAAACTTAGTAAAATGCCCTTTTCTGTGATTTCAAGGCTTAGTCACCTATAACTAAGTATAATTGACATTTTATGAGAAAGAACTTGGTCATTTGTTTAAAAATGTAGAAAATGGGCAAGTAGAAGTCAAATGGGCATTATTTTGGCTATTTTGGATGAAAATGCGACCTTAAACTTAGTACAATGCCCTTTTTCTGTGATTTCAAGGCTTAGCCACCTATAACTAAGTATAATTGACATGTTATGAGAAAGAACTTGGTCATTTGGTTAAAAATGTAGAAAATGGGCAAGTAGAAGTTAAATAGGCCTTATTTTGGCTATTTTGGATGAAAATGCGACCTTAAACTTAGTAAAATGCCCTTTTTATGTGATTTCAAGGCTTAGACACCTATAACTAAGTATAATTGACATGTTATGAGAAATAACTTGGTCATTTGTTTAAAAATGTTGAAAATGGGCAAGTAGAAGTCAAATAGGCCTTATTTTGGCTATTTTGGATGAAAATGCGACCTTAAACTTAGTAAAATGCCCTTTTTCTGTGATTTCAAGGCTTAGCCACCTATAACTAAGTATAATTGACATGTTATGAGAAAGAACTTGGTCATTTGTTTAAAAATGTAAAAAATGGGCAAGTAGAAGTTAAATAGGCCTTATTTTGGCTATTTTGGATGAAAATGCGACCTTAAACTTAGTACAATGCCCTTTTTCTGTGATTTCAAGGCGTAGCCACCTATAACTAAGTATAATTGACATGTTATGAGAAACAATTTGGTCATTTGTTTAAAAATGTAGAAAATAGGCAAGTAGAAGTCATTGGCCTTTTTATGCTATTTTGGATGAAAATGCGACCTTAAACTTAGTAAAATGCCCTTTTTCTGTGATTTCAAGGCTTAGCCACCTATAACTAAGTATAATTGATATGTTATGAGAAAGAACTTGGTCATTTGTTTAAAAATGTAGAAAATGGGCAAGTAGAAGTCAAATAGGCCTTATTTTGGCTATTTTGGATGAAAATGCGACCTTAAACTTAGTAAAATGCCTTTTTCTGTGATTTCAAGGCTTAGACACCTATAACTAAGTATAATTGACATGTTATGAGAAAGAACTTGGTCATTTGTTTAAAAATGTAGAAAATGGGCAAGTAGAAGTCAAATAGGCCTTATTTTGGCTATTTTGGATGAAAATGCGACCTTAAACTTAGTAAAATGCCCTTTTTCTGAGATTTCAAGGCTTAGCCACCTATAACTAATTATAATTGACATATTATGAGAAAGAACTTGGTCATTTGTTTAAAAATGTAGAAAATGGGCAAGTAGAAGTCAAATAGGCCTTATTTTGGCTATTTTGGATGAAATTGCGACCTTAAACTTAGTAAAATGCTCTTTTCTGTGATTTCAAGGCTTAGCCACCTATAACTAAGTATAATTGACATGTTATGAGAAAGAACTTGGTCATTTGTTTAAAAATGTAGAAAATGGGCAAGTAGAAGTCAAATAGGCCTTTTTATGCTATTTTGGATGAAAATGCGACCTTAAACTTAGTAAAATGCCCTTTTTCTGTGATTTCAAGGCTTAGCCACCTATAACTAAGTATAATTGACATGTTATGAGAAAGAAATTGGTCATTTGTTTAAAAATGTAGAAAATGGGCAAGTAGAAGTCAAATGGGCATTATTTTGGCTATTTTGGATGAAAATGCGACCTTAAACTTAGTACAATGCCCTTTTTTTGTGATTTCAAGGCTTAGCCACCTATAACTAAGTATAATTGACATGTTATGAGAAAGAACTTGGTCATTTGGTTAAAAATGTAGAAAATGGGCAAGTAGAAGTTAAATAGGCCTTATTTTGGCTATTTTGGATGAAAATGCGACCTTAAACTTAGTAAAATGCCCTTTTTCTGCGATTTCAAGGCTTAGAAACCTATAAATAAGTATAATTGACATGTTATGAGAAATAACTAGGTCATTTGTTTAAAAATGTAGAAAATGGGCAAGTAGAAGTCAAATAGGCCTTATTTTGGCTATTTTGGATGAAAATGCGACCTTAAACTTAGTAAAATGCCCTTTTTTCTGTGATTTCAAGGCTTAGCCACCTATAACTAAGTATAATTGACATGTTATGAGAAAGAACTTGGTCATTTGTATAAAAATGTAGAAAATGGGCAAGTAGAAGTCAAATAGGCCTTATTTTGGCTATTTTGGATGAAAATGCGACCTTTAACTTAGTAAAATGCCCTTTTTATGTGATTTCAAGGCTTAGACACCTATAACTAAGTATAATTGACATGTTATGAGAAATAACTTGGTCATTTGTTTAAAAATGTTGAAAATGGGCAAGTAGAAGTCAAATAGGCCTTATTTTGGCTATTTTGGATGAAAATGCGACCTTTAACTTAGTAAAATGCCCTTTTTATTTGATTTCAAGGCTTAGACACCTATAACTAAGTATAATTGACATGTTATGAGAAAGAACTTGGTCATTTGTTTAAAAATGTAGAAAATGGGCAAGTAGAAGTCAAATGGGCATTATTTTGGCTATTTTGGATGAAAATGCGACCTTAAACTTAGTACAATGCCCTTTTTCTGTGATTTCAAGGCTTAGCCACCTATAACTAAGTATAATTGACATGTTATGAGAAAGAACTTGGTCATTTGGTTAAAAATGTAGAAAATGGCCAAGTAGAAGTTAAATAGGCCTTATTTTGGCTATTTTGGATGAAAATGCGACCTTAAACTTAGTAAAATGCCATTTTTCTGCGATTTCAAGGCTTAGCAACCTATAACTAAGTATAATTGACATGTTATGAGAAATAACTTGGTCATTTGTTTAAAAATGTAGAAAATGGGCAAGTAGAAGTCAAATAGGCCTTATTTTGGCTATTTTGGATGAAAATGCGACCTTAAATTTAGTAAAATGCCCTTTTTCTGTGATTTCAAGGCTTAGCCACCTATAACTAAGTATAATTGACATGTTATGAGAAAGAACTTGGTCATTTGTTTAAAAATGTAGAAAATGGGCAAGTAGAAGTCAAATAGGCCTTATTTTGGCTATTTTGGATGAAAATGCGACCTTAAATTTAGTAAAATGCCCTTTTTCTGTGATTTCAAGGCTTAGCCACCTATAACTAAGTATAATTGACATGTTATGAGAAAGAACTTGGTCATTTGTTTAAAAATGTAGAAAATGGGCAAGTAGAAGTCAAATAGGCCTTATTTTGGCTATTTTGGATGAAAACGCGACCTTAAACTTAGTAAAATGCCTTTTTCTGTGATTTCAAGGCTTAGACACCTATAACTAAGTATAATTGACATGTTATGAGAAAGAACTTGGTCTTTGTTTAAAAATGTAGAAAATGGGCAAGTAGAAGTCAAATAGGCCTTTTTATGCTATTTTGGATGAAAATGCGACCTTAAACTTAGTAAAATGCCCTTTTTCTGTGATTTCAAGGCTTAGCCACCTATAACTAAGTATAATTGACATGTTATGAGAAAGAAATTGGTCATTTGTTTAAAAATGTAGAAAATGGGCAAGTAGAAGTCAAATAGGCCTTATTTTGGCTATTTTGGATGAAAATGCGACCTTAAACTTAGTACAATGCCCTTTTTCTGTGATTTCAAGGCTTAGCCACCTATAACGAAGTATAAATGACATGTTATGAGAAAGAACTTGGTCATTTGTTTAAAAATGTAGAAAATGGGCAAGTAGAAGTCAAATAGGCCTTATTTTGGCTATTTTGGATGAAAATGCGACCTTAAACTTAGTACAATGCCCTTTTTTTTGTGATTTCAAGGCTTAGACACCTAAAACTAAGTATAATTGACATGTTATGAGAAAGAACTTGGTCATTTGTTTAAAAATGTAGAAAATGGGCAAGTAGAAGTCAAATAGGCCTTATTTTGGCTATTTTGGATGAAAATGCGACCTTAAACTTAGTACAATGCCCTTTTTGTGATTTCAAGGCTTAGCAACCTATAACTAAGTATAATTGACATGTTATGAGAAAGAACTTGGTAATTTGTTTAAAAATGTTGAAAATAGGCAAGTAGAAGTCAAATAGGCCTTATTTTGGCTATTTTGGATGAAAATGCGACCTTAAATTTAGTAAAATGCCCTTTTCTGTGATTTCAAGGCTTAGCCACCTATAACTAAGTATAATTGACATGTTATGAGAAAGAACTTGGTCATTTGTTTAAAAATGTAGAAAATAGGCAAGTAGAAGTCAAATAGGCCTTATTTTGGCTATTTTGGAAGAAATTGCGACCTTAAACTTAGTAAAATGCCCTTTTTTTTGTGATTTCAAGGCTTATCCACCTATAACTAAGTATAATTGACATGTTATGAGAAAGAACTTGGTCATTTGTTTAAAAATGTTTAAAATGGGCAAGTAGAAGTCAGATAGGCCTTTTTATGCTATTTTGGATGAAAATGCGACCTTAAACTTAGTAAAATGCCCTTTTTCTGTGATTTCAAGGCTTAGACACCTATAACTAAGTATAATTGACATGTTATGAGAAATAACTTGGTCATTTGTTTAAAAATGTAGAAAATGGGCAAGTAGAAGTCAAATAGGCCTTATTTGGGCTATTTTGGATGAAAATGCGACCTTAAACTAGTAAAATGTCCTTTTTCTGTTATTTCAAGGCTTAGCCACCTATAACTAAGTATAATTGACATGTTATGAGAAAGTACTTGGTCAATTGTGTAAAAAATTGTAGAAAATGGGCAAGTAGAAGTCAAATAGGCCTTATTTTGGCTATTTTGGATGAAAATGCTACCTTAAACTTAGTAAAATGCCCTTTTTTCTGTGATTTCAAGGCTTAGCCACCTATAACTAAGTATAATTGACATGTTATGAGAAAGAACTTGGTCATTTGTTTAAAAATGTAGAAAATAGGCAAGTAGAAGTCAAATAGGCCTTATTTTGGCTATTTTGGATGAAATTGCGACCTTAAACTTAGTAAAATGCCCTTTTTTTTGTGATTTCAAGGCTTATCCACCTATAACTAAGTATAATTGACATGTTATGAGAAAGAACTTGGTCATTTGTTTAAAAATGTTGAAAATGGGCAAGTAGAAGTCAGATAGGCCTTTTTATGCTATTTTGGATGAAAATGCGACCTTAAACTTAGTAAAATGCCCTTTTTCTGTGATTTCAAGGCTTAGCCACCTATAACTAAGTATAATTGACATGTTATGAGAAAGAAATTGGTCATTTGTTTAAAAATGTAGAAAATGGGCAAGTAGAAGTCAAATAGGCATTATTTTGGCTATTTTGGATGAAAATGCGACCTTAAACTTAGTACAATGCCCTTTTTCTGTGATTTCAAGGCTTAGCCACCTATAACTAAGTATAATTGACATGTTATGAGAAAGAACTTGGTCATTTGTTTAAAAATGTAGAAAATGGGCAAGTAGAAGTCAAATAGGCCTTTTTATGCCATTTTGGATGAAAATGCGACCTTAAACTTAGTAAAATGCCCTTTTTCTGTGATTTCAAGGCTTAGCCACCTATAACTAAGTATAATTGTCATGTTATGAGAAAGAACTTGGTCATTTGTTTAAAAATGTAGAAAATGGGCAAGTAGAAGTCAAATAGGCCTTATTTTGGCTATTTTGGATGAAAATGCGACCTTAAACTTAGTAAAATGCCCTTTTTCTGTGATTTCAAGGCTTAGCCACCTATAACTAAGTATAATTGACATGTTATGAGAAAGAACTTGGTCATTTGTTTAAAAATGTAGAAAATGGGCAAGTAGAAGTCAAATAGGCCTTATTTTTGGCTATTTTGGATGAAAATGCGACTGTTTTTAATTTTCCCAAGTATTTTAATTTTTACATATTAATTTAATTTATTCTAACATAATTTATATATATTCCAAGTTTTGCAAGGTGCAAAAGGGAGTTCCGTTAACAAGCAAGGAGCTTAATGAAGTTCGAGACATGTTGGCATCTTTCATCACTTTCAATTTGTAAATGTGGCATCATTTTGAATTTATACTTTGTTAATTATTAAAGTTTAAACTACAATATTGACTAGTTATTAGTATTGTTTGTATTTATTTATATATCACACTTTATTTAATTTGTTGTATTGCATTTGGTTTTTAATTATAAAAGTAGTCTAAATATATATTTTTAATTCTTGTTATGATTATTAATAATAATTATATAATGGCAGAATTTATAGCAATAATATGGCAGAACATTATAGCAGGATCAGTTGCAGGAATAATTGCAGGCAAAAAAAAAAAAAAATTTAGATCCTTTTATTGCCACCGGTTTACCGGTTCAAACCGGTGGCAATAGTCAGCCTTTAGCAGCAAAAAAAAAACCGCGCCATTTATTATTGCCACCGGTTAACCGGTGGCCATAATTATTATTACCACCGGTTAACCGGTGGCCATGAAGACTATTGCCACCGGTTTTGAACCGGTGGCCATTTGATGCTTTATTGCCACCCCCCAAATGACCACCGGTTCAAAACCGGTGGCCATGGGGGGTTTTCAACCGGTGGCCATTAGCAATTTTTGCCTAGTGCTACTTGACAATTGTTGGGGAGGAAGGGTGATTAGATGAATAAGATTGATTGATGTTGAAGCATGTTCATTAGATTTTCCTAGAATCGTTGGTTTTTGATTTGATTATTGGGGTGAAGTATGTTTTAAATGTTCATTGATGAGCTCTTTGCTTAGGGACAAGCAAAGGTTTCGCTCGGGGGAGTTTGATATGTCCATTTTATATAGTGTTTTACCCCCGTCCCTTGGTCGTTATTAGTAGTGTTTTTGGCTCTTTTGGGCCACTTTTATTACTAATTTGTGTGTTCTAGTGTTTTCGTAGTTTTAGTTGTATTTTTGCACTCTTGGAGCATTTTCCCGGGCTTTATAGATCAACTACGGAAGCTAGAAAGACATGACCACTTTTGGAGCCCAGGATCGGTGAGAGCCGGTGGTTAAGGGATCGGTAATCGGGATCCCGAGGCATTTGGACCGAGTGATCAAGACCCTACGTGGACATCCGGATTGGGCCGAAGAAATAAGCCCAATCGAAGTTCCAAGCCTCGAGGTGAAGCAAGGGCTCGATTGAGCAAGCTTAGCTCGATCGGGCAAGGCGCGGCAAGGCCAGGTGCTGTGCGTGCATAAGCGCCCCCGATCGTGCGAGCATCTAGCACGATCGGGCGATGCTGCTGGCAAGGAACGCGAAGAAAAAGGCACGCCCGATCGGGCGGCCCTTCGCCCGATCGGGCGCGTGTTTCTGGAAGAGCTCTTTTGTCGAGCAATTAGTTTCTAATTAGGAAGTTGTTTTAGTTTTGTTTAAGTACGTTTGAGGACGATTAGTGTTACTTATCATCTTCTTCTTTAGACTTTCTCTCTCTACTTAGGATCTTTTCTCTCTCTTAACTCTTCTCTCAACTCTTGTTCTTGATTATTTCCATTAATACAGATTTGTTTGGTAACGATTTCTCTTCTCTTAATCTTATTTCCCTTCATCATGACTTATTTTATTGCTTTGATTTGTTTAGTTTTTAATATGTGTGAGTAGTTCTATTTCTAGGGTTTTTGGGGATCCATAAATAATATGAAGGGGTAATTTATTGTTGTTGATTATCAATGCTAGATTAATTTCCTATTGATTGATTTAATGCTCTGTGACTAGATTTGCGCAGATCTTTTATGCATGAGTTTAACAATATTGATTCGAGATTCGACATATGAGAATTAATGTTTAGGTCTAGTTTCAATAGGCAGATTAATTTATAAATGGTTAAGTCGAGATTCGACATATGAGATTTAATACCGGTAAATTAATTGTGTGATTGTAATACGTAGCGAAAGCCCTTTACAATCTGGTTAATTGATGCATTGATGATTGACTATTATTGATTATTGGTATTGCATGATAATTTCTTATTGAATTGTTTTAATGTTTTACAATTGCGGCTTGTAAAAGTATGGCAATATTAAATTGATGAATCGAGCAGATGTTGGTTTGATATTAAAGGCTATTTTCAATAAGAACTTAGATCTAGTAAATTGCGAAAAACTGTTAGATCTATGGTGATTAATAAATTGCGAGAGCCTGTTAATCGTGTTATTTATGCAATGTCAATGATTGATTACTATGTTTTACCCTGGAGTATTATTTATTGGTGAACCTATGCCCTAGATCCTTTTATATATTGTTTTCTCCCTATTATTATTCCTTGTAGTTTAGTTTCATACTCAAATATAAATATTGGTTACTTAGATAATTTAGATTATAATAATTAATTAGAAGTAAAAAGACTTGTTTCCCTGTGGAGATCGACCCTACTTCCCTATCTACTTTAGTTAGAGGATTTAGGTATTTACTTTTGATTAGGGGATACGACTTTACCCTGTCAGGGCACTTAAAGAGAGGACCCCTTACGATGGGATCACCCTCCTTACAGTGGCGACTCCACTGGGGACTTAGAGGTTACAAGATTAGTTCGTAGTTATGGTTCAAGGTTTCCAACACTAGGTTGCCTATGGATTGTAACGAGAACTAACTTGGATTATAATCTCTAGTTAGAGTGCGAGACTCGAACGCATAATATCTTCCTTTTTCACAAAAGTAAAAATCAAACAAGCGACATTGCATCATGCATAATCATAGCACAGTTTAACCATTGGGGATTGACTCATTGACAAGGGGTTTCCAACACTAGGCTTCTATCCCAAATCAATAACAATCATCCCACTCATATCGCCAACAAAATGTTGGGAGGGCTATGTCGTGGGTCAACACGTTGAGTGATTCATTCGTGCATAATCCCTTAAGATATGGTACCTTTGGATACCCAAGCCTTGACCTTAGAATGACATTGTATGCTTCGACGGTTCCTTTTATGTGCTTATGTGACTACATGAATATGTGCTTCGTGTCTAATCTAACTAATTCCAACTTGCTACATAGAGATATGATAAAAAAAAAAATTCGCAAAAATTATGGTTCGACAAAAAAAATAAAATATATCGTTCTTTTTGCGTTTTCGCAAAAAAAAAAATGTCGAACCTACCAGGTGGCACGCACAATTGTCAAAGTTGCGCGCGCCCTCCAAGCGCAAGTTCTGAAGTTGCGCGCGGTACCTTCGCGCAACTCTGTGTCAGGCGCGCGCCCACTGTTCAACGTTGACTTTGACTCGTTACGAGCTATATCATACGGAGAAAATGATATTACCGCTTCAAGGTTAATAATTAAGTAGGTGCTAAAAATATCTCTTTGGCTAACAACGTTGTCTTACTTAGTTACCTTTACTTTGATCGTCGTTTTCGTTTTTTCAAAAAAAAAAATAAATCAAAAAAATGCTTTTTATGGTTCCTTTTGCGTTTTCGAAAAAAAAATCAAAAAAAATGTTTTTTTATCCTTTCTTTTGCGTTTTTGCAAAAAAAAAAAAAAAAAAAAAATTGTTTTTTAGCGTTCCTTTTGCGTTTTCGAAAAAAAAAACGCATGTGGCAGATGCTACTTGTTTTGGGGGTTTTTGTCCCTCGGGAGAGTTACGTCACGAAGACTGATCCGGGATGAGCTGTACCTGCAAAACAAACGGAGACACCTGTTGGGTGGTGCTCCGCCTCCAACGATCAAGTTAGTAACGTGAAAAGGAATAAAGAGTACGGAAATTTAGGTAGGTATCTGCTCGGATTCCAAGCTCAGGTGTTTCTCTGATGTAAGAGAATGCAGGTGTATTGAATGATAAAAAACGTGTCTCTGAAATGAGGGACATCTCCCTATTTATAGGGTCATTGGGAATTGCCCCTGATTAGTTCACTAAACCCTAATCATTTGGTGGGCTGCGCCGTTTTCCGGCGTTCTCGGGATTTGGGCCTGAAGGCCGCCTTTTCCCCTTTATTTCTGGAATGACACGTGTCAAGCAGGGATTGGTCCATTTTGGACCAATCTGAGGCTGACACGTGTCACCCTCTGATTGGGCCACGTGGCAGGGTAAAAATACCCTAAACATTTGCCCCTCACAGATGTGACGTGGCATGCCACGTGGCATCTGTGACACATGTCACGCTTCGATAGGTGGTAATTTTACCGTTACAGAGTAACCGTTCACCTTCTAGGTAAATTACGGAAATGTCCCTGTATTTACCCTCAACATATAGCCGTTTTACCCTCATTATTTTGTACATTTTACAAAAATTTTCTAGAGAGAAAAAACTTTGAGAGCAGAAGTCATCTGTTTGAGTCAGGCGCAAGCAAGAAACTTTGTTCTTCCGCAACCCAGCCGGACCCGCCTTCCTTCAGATACCAAATCCAAAGGTACCGTCTTTGTCTCTCTCAGCTCTTTTCTTTTTTCACCGCTTGTACATATTTCTTGCAATAAATGGATGCATCACCAACACACACGGCACAGCCTAGGTTAGAGTCCAGCCGGTCACCAGGGACGGCTGAGTCTAGGACTGGGAGTGCCGGCTCGGGGTGTTGGGACCACCCTTTGCCATGGATTCCGACCAGTTATGTGTCTGTGCAGGACACCATGGCTCGGACAATGCAGACGGCCAATGATCCAAATTACAGAAGCGAAGGCTCAGGCGGCCGAACGCCTGAGGGAGAAACGTCTGGTCAGGGAGACCAGACGGCTCTGGAGAGATCCCCTCCGCGCGCCCCTTCAACCCCTGCTGACTCTTTCTTGGACGAGTGTGACCAAGGCGGCGATGATGCCGCCTCTGCCCCCATGGACCAAAGCGAGAGGGAGTCGGAGAGTGACAGCTCCGCCTCTACCTCCGAGAGCAGCGATGACTTGCCCCCTCTTCCGGATAGCGAGGAGGAAGAAAGGAAAAAATGGAGTGAGAAGGACGATCCCTTCAGCATCCACGTCTCCTCCAAAGACCGGATCCAAATGGGGGAAAACTTAGAGAGCTTTAAGAAAATGCACCCGCTTGGAGACGGGTATAAGATCCGGGTGCCGCCTGAGCTGGGCACCATCGCTTGGGGGGATGATCAAGAGAACGCCAACAGCTATTTTGGCTGTTATGAGGCGGCGTTCAAAGCCGGCCTTCGCTTCCCCCTTCACCAGGCGGTGAAGGCAATTTTGAGAGGCTACGGCCTAGGGCTCTGGCAACTTACCCCCAACTCCTGGACCAACATTCTGGGGTATGTTGCCGCTTGCGAATTCCAAGGGCTCAACCCCGGCTGGGAGGCTTTTGCAAGCATGCATTACCTCAGCAGGAGCCCAGGCGGCTGGAGAGCGTGGTATACTCTAACCACGCAGCCGCAATATATGATGACCTTGGACAAGGTCTCCAAGTTCGATGGCTGGAAGCACAGGTTCTACCTGATGTCAGCCCCAACCAGACGGGAGAATTATGAATTCCGTCTGTACAATAAGAAGCCTGACTTGTTGGGCAGGAAGTGCGCTCTTCCCCGGATCCCAGAGGAAGACTTTGACAAAATAATTGAGGCAGACTTTTTCGGCCTCACAGACGCAACTCTGTCAACCGGGGAAACAATAAAAGTCCCTAAGAACTGGATTCCCAAGAGCGCCTGGTTCAGGGATGAATGCTTCTTAGCCGCCTGCGGGCTAGGGCACATGTTTAATAAATGTATGCACCTGAGTTCATACCGTCTGTAGTATTTTTCTATCGGTATTGATTTATGATTTTGACCAATCTCTTTCTTTTTGCAGAAGAAGCATTGAACATGCTGCAGACGGAGAAAACTCCCAAGCGGTCTTCTGCGGCCATCCGCAAAGAACTTGCGGAGAAAGCTGCGGCCGAGGTCAGGGCCAAGGTATTGAGCGCCTGTCCCTTTCTTAAGTTTATTTTATATACTGTCTTGCCCGGATACTAACCTTTACTTGTTTATTTTCACAGGGGGGAGTAGTTGGGAAATCGTTTGAGAAGAATCTCAAACGGGCTAGAGAGGAGGCCCCAGCCGTTCTCAATAAAATAAAAAGGTCCGCCTCTACGTCAACTCCTGGCACCTCAGCCGGGGCTAGGACGATGCGGATAGCGGGGCGACTCGAGAAGGTAGGCGGCAGCGTGTGCCTTGATCTTGCCAACCCCTCAGCAGCCGCGGGGTTCACCACGCCCGCAAGCGTCTCCAGCTTGGTCGGCTCTGAAGGTAAGAACCCTTTTGAATCCCCGCTTGAGCTGGGGTGGCCTTTACAGGTGAAATCCCACTCCCAACAGACGTCATCCTCAGACGGTCGGCAACAAATTGGTGCTGCCTTAGTTTCGCACTCATCACCTATTGATTGTGGTGCAGATCAAACTCAATCTCCCTGCTGGCCAGACGTCCAGAAGCATGCCAAGGCCATGCTGGAGGCCGTCCGGAAGAGGGATAAGGACGAAATCCCTGGGATAGAGACGTTCAACCTTGAACGCATTCTATCCCTTCTGGCTGAGGTAGGAAACTTGTCAATTCAATGTTATTTTTTCCAAGTGTTTTACCCCACCTGTAATTCTTATACCGCCTGCCTTTTGCAGGCCATGCTGCGGGTGGACGGGCTCAAACGTCCTTATTCCCGCAAACGGGAAGAGGTAAAAAGGGCCAAGAAGTCTGCCATAGACGCTGATAATATTGCTTTGCATTCAACTATCGTAAATGAACTTGAAACTAAAGCAATAATTATGACACAGGCGTCCAAAATCCAAAAGCTGGAGCTAGATCTGAAGGCGGCCGACCAGCGGGCTGCCGATGCTGAGACGGCCAAGAAGGGGGCGGAGGAGGCCCAGAAAAAGGCAGACGAGAGCGCCAAGCAGGCTGATGAGGCGCTTAAGAAGGCCCAGGCGGACCTTGGCAAACTTAAGTCCAAGGTTGAGAGGCTAGAGAAGGACGCTGCCCAGGCTCAGAAGAACTTTGCAGCAACCCTGGAGGCGGAGCAAAATCGCCTGGTTGCTAAGAGTGACGCTGACAACGACGCCCGTATGAAGATTGCCTGGGCTGCCTTGTACCCAGACACAGATTACCGCGTCAGGGCACTGGCGCACAGCTACGCCGAGTACGTGGTGTACTTGCGGGAGCAAGGCGAGCCAGAGCCTGCCTCCTTTGAAGCCTGGCTCAGCAACAATGAGCCGTCCGCGCCTGAGCTTCCTGGTCCTGGCGAAGCGCAGGAAATTCCCTCAGACAATGAGGAGAAGGGAGAGGACCCGGAGGCTCCGTCTGCAGCCCAGAAGTGACCCTTCAGCGGCAGTATGCCAATCTTTGCTTTTTAATTTTTATTCAGCGGCTGTATGCCAAAACTTGCTTTTTCCGGCCTGCGTGCCGAGTATTTGTGTTTTTACCGGCTATGGAGCCGGGTTAATTAACAATTTCTTTCTCCCGGACGGGGTCCGGTTAACATTCGATCCATTACAACCGTTTGGTTGGATGGACTTTTATGAATTGCACCGACTAAGTCGGTTTTGATCATTTAGCATTTGAATTTTTTGCCTAACTTATCAAAAGCATGCGGCGATTTCTTGCGTAACTAATCAGTAGTCCGGCTGTCTTTGCCCCTGGACGGCTGTGTGATTGGTTTCAATTGGAGCTGGTTGATTGACTTGGAAACGTCTGATGCTGCAAATAGCATGATATGTTTGTAAGTCAATCAATCACAGTAGTGATTGCCCCAAACCAAGTGCACAGCCGTACACCAACAGGCGTTTCAGTCACTACCCAGACGGCTTATGCCCGTCTTGATAGAGACTTCATAGCCATTGAACTCTTGCCCCAATTGGGGTGAGGTGCAATTTTAAAATAAATGTCCTAAGTGAGAACTTCAGCCGGTTACCGACTGATGCCTATGGGCATCCGGTATTTAGGAAATTCGTTCTTCATAGGTTATTTTAGTCAGACGGCTATGAGTTGACCAATTTGGTCGTTCAATTTTTGCCGTCTGCATGGATATGTAGAACCGACAGATAATCTGTTCTCTGCGACGATTGCACCCGGAGGGGTGTCGCCGGACGCCTTTGTCCATGTTGGGACAGGCGATTTTATAAAAATAGCAACCATCCGACCATTTTAGCCTCTGGTCCTTTTTGGGACCGGTTGTGTAGCCACTAAACGTTTTTGTGCTTAGTTTCTTAATCAGTGTTGAATCTTACCGGATGGATAATCAAACGATAATTTTGCAAACAAAGTCTGAATCTTCATTAACTGACACTGTTTACAAAAAGTTTACATTCTCAGAAGTAGTACTTTTTCAGATTGTCTACATTCCAAGTTCTAGGCAGGCGCCTGCCGTCTGGAGTTTCCAGGCGGTAGGTGCCGTCCCTTACTTCTTCATAGATCCGGTAGGGGCCTTCCCAATTTGGGGTTAGCTTTCCCAACTCATTGGCCCTACCGGTTGCCTCCATTTTTCGTAACACTAAGTCGTCAACTTTCAAGGGACGCTTGTGAACTTTTTTGTTGTAGGCTCTCGTCATTCTCAGACGGTAAATCTCATGACGCAAGGCGGCATTGCCCCTGCGTTCTGGGAGTGAATCCAATGCCAGGCGCATTGCTTCCCAGTTTGCCTCCTCATCATATAGCATGACTTTGAGAGTCGGCTCGTAATGTTCGATGGGCAAGACGGCTTTAGCACCGTAAACCATGAGAAATGGGGTTTCTCCGGTTGCCCCTTTCGTTGTTGTCCGGATGGCCCACAGGACATGAATTAATTCTTCTGCCCATAAGCCACCAGCTCTTTCTATTTTCTTTTTAATGCCGTCTGAGATGAGTTTGTTGAAAGCTTCAACTTGGCCGTTTGCTTGGGGCCGGCCAACAGATGCGAAATAGCTTGAGATCCCCTGATCTCCCAACCAAGTTTTTAGCTGAGTCGTCTCAAACTGAGGACCATTATCAAAAACCATAGAAATGGGTACCCCGTACCGGGTGATAATGTTCTTCCAGATGAAGGAAATTACGTCTGAGGTCTTGATGTTTTTAACTGCCTCAGCCTCAACCCACTTGGTGAAGTAATCCACAGCCACTAAGATATAGCGCTTTCCGCCTGGAGCAGGCGTGTAAGGACCTAGAATGTCCATGCCCCATTTTGCAAACGGGTTTGGGCTGTGGATGGCCGTCAGATTAGTAGCCGGACGGTGAATGAGTTTGCCAAATTTTTGGCACTTGTCACATTTCTTCACCAACTCCTTGGCGTCCGCCTCAAGAGTGGGCCAAAAGTAATGTCGTCTGGCTCTGACGGCTAGGGACCTGCCGCCTATGTGAGAGGCGCAGAATCCCGAGTGCAAGTCTTCGAGAACTTCTTTCCCCTTTTCTGGGGTGACACACTTCAATAAAGGCTTCAGAAACCCCGCCTTGAAGAGTTCTCCATTTTTTAACTCGAATCTTGCAGCTCGCTTTTTCAGGGAGGCTGCTTCCTGTGGCGAATCAGGAAGTGTGCCGTCTGAGAGATAGGCCCGGATGCCATCCATCCAGGTAGAGCTTCGGTCCAGAATTCCAACGGGATCCTCATAGATGCTTCTTTTTTCAAGAACTTCCCAGAAGACTGACCGAGGCGTATCATGGCAGGCGGAAGATGCCAGCTTTGACAATGCATCCGCCTGATTGTTTTCCGACCTAGGCACTTGATTCAGCCGGAATTCCTCAAGTGCCTTGGTCTCTTCTTTGACTGCCTGAAGATATTTAATCATAGCCGGATGAGTAGCCTCGTAGCTTCCCTCATACTGGCTAACAACCAATTGAGAATCAGAGTAGGCGTCAATTTTCATGGCCCCTGCCGCCTTACACATGCGAATGCCGGCTAACAGGGCTTCATATTCCGCCTCATTGTTAGAGGCCTGAAATTTGAAGCGTAGTGCATACTCAAATCTGTCTCCTTCAGGAGACTCATAAATTACACCCGCACCACAGCCGTTCTTTGTAGAGCTCCCGTCTACGTACACTTTCCAAACCTGATCAAGATTATCCGGAGCCACCGGACGGGTCATTTCCACAATGAAGTCGGCAAACGCCTGACCTTTCACTGCCTTTCTTGGTTCGTAAGCGATTTCAAGGCTTTGCATTTCAATAGCCCATTTCAACATTCTCCCGGATGAGTCCAAGGTAGACATTGGCCGCTTGAGTGGCTGGTCCGTGTAAATCACCACTGGATGTGCCAAAAAGTAAGGCTTCAATTTTTTGAATGCCATATACAAAGCGAGGCCAAATTTTTCAACCATGGGGTACCGGAGTTCAGCATTTTTAAGAACATGGCTAATGATGTAAACCGGGAGCTGCGCGCCGTCTCGCTTAGCAAGGAGAACGGCACTGAGGGCATGGTCTGAGACGACTAAATACATGTACAACGTCTCCCTAGGCAAAGGACTGACCAACCTAGGCAGAGAATGTAAATGCTCTTTCAACCTCTGGAACGCCGCCTCAGCATCATCCCCCCATTCAAATCTGGTCTTCTTCCTGATTGCTTGGAAGAAGTAGAGGCATTTGTCGCCTGACCGGCTGAGGAATCTTCCCAAGGCAGCCAGGCAACCGGTGAGTCTCTGGACTTCCTTGACAGAATGGGGTGACTGCATGTCAATCACCGCCTGTATCTTCTCAGGGTTAGCCTCTATCCCCCTTTGATCAATCAGGAACCCGAGAAACTTCCCAGACTCAACACCAAAGACGCATTTCTTAGGATTTAACATGACCTTATGCCGCCTGAGTGTGGTGAAGGTTTCTCGGAGATCAGCAAGGTGATCCGCCTGCTGCTTAGATTTGACTATCATGTCATCAATGTATGCCTCCACATTCCTCCCAATCTGATTAACAAAGACCGTATTAATCATTCGTTGGAAAGTGGCAGGCGCATTTTTCAAGCCAAACGGCATCACAGTATAACAGAATAACCCCTGATCAGTGACAAAGACCGTATCTCTTGATCTTTTTTCCACAGGGGTATCTGATGGAAGCCGGAATAGGCATCCATAAAGCTCATCAAGGCGTGGCCGGCTGTAGAGTCGACCAAGCTGTCGATTTTTGGAAGCGGATAACTGTCCTTTGGACACGCCTTGTTGAGGTCTATGTAATCAACACACATGCGCCAGGTCCCATTCGGCTTCTTAACAAGGACCACATTGGCCACCCAGTCGGGAAAACTACAAGGCCGAATGAACCTGGCATCTAGCAGCTTTTTGACTTCGGCAGCTGCCGCCTGACTTCTTTCCTCACCGTGGTTTCTTTTCTTTTGCCGGATGGGCTTCTTTTTGGGATCCACGGCAAGTTTGTGGACAGCGAGATCCGGGCTGACGCCTGGCATCTCTTCCACTTCAAAGGCAAAGATGTCTTTGAATTCCTTCAGCAGAAGGTGTAGGCTTGCACCCAAGGTAGCATGCGCAACCGTCCCAACCTTAACAGTACGTTCTGGACGGCTGTCATCCAGAACGAGATCAATGCATTCGTCAGCCGGTTGGGGACGAAGCTCATCTGACCGCTCACCGGTCAGTGATTGCTATTTTTTCTCCTTCTTCACCTCCACCAGCATAGGTGCCTTTCTTTTCTTACCGGCTGCTGGTGGGGCGGGAGCTGGGTCGGCATCCTTGACATTGTCAAGGTCTATTGGTTCGTGACCGCCTGGGGCCACGGTATCTCGAACGGCTGAGAGATAGCACTCTCGGGCCGTCTTCTGATCCCCATTCAAGGAACCAACAGAGCCGTCATCCCTCTCATACTTGATGAGCATGAGAGACGGGATGATTACTGCCTTGGCTGCGTTAAGGGTTGGCCTACCAAGGATGATGTTGTAGGCGGTCAACTCCTCAACGACCAAGAATCTGACGACAATGTGTCGTCCCTGGCCTTTCTCCCCCAGCCGGATGGGTAAGTCAATTCTCCCGGCTGGGTAGACCATCCCACCCCCAAAACCAACCAAGGGGTGGGTGACCGGATGCATGCTGCTGACATTGTATTTCAGCTTTTGCAGGCACCGGAGGCTGATGATGTCTGATGAGCTGCCGGTGTCTATAAGGATCCGTCCAACCAGCTGGTTGGCAACCTTACATTCAATGACCACCGGGTCATCATGCGGGCGGCGGACACTGCCCCTGTCCTTCTCAGTGATCAGGACGTCTGGGAAGGAGGAGCTGGCTTCCGCCTGCTCATCATCATCTTTGTCGATCTTTCGAAGATGGCTCTTGGTGCCCCGGATGGTAGGGCCACCACATGAGAACCCGCCCGTTATAGTGTAGACCGGCTCCTTGTCGGTATCCGAACTACTAGCAGGCTGGGGGGTAGTCTTGGAGGACTGACCCTTGTTTTTCTTTTTTGCCCCGGCTGGGGACTTAGAAATGTAGGACTTCAACAGTCCTTTGTCAGCCAGACGGTCCAACGCACGCTGAAGACTGAAGCAGTCGTTGGTGTCATGGCCAACTTCCTCATAGAACTGACAGAATTTATTCTTGTTCCGTGACTGGACAGAACTCTTCATAGGATTCGGCTTCTCAATGGACAGCCGGTCCTTTACCTCCATGAGGATGGAGTTGGAGTGTTTGTTAAACTCGTACTTGGGGACGTACGGTTTAAACTCTTTCTTTTTCTTCTGGGACGGCTGGTCAAAGTCACTAACCGCCCAGACTTCTTTTCTCTTCTTGCTCTCTTCTTTCTTTTTTGCCGGCTGAGCAGGCCGGCTGTCTTTCTGTCTGTCAGACTTCTTAGAGTCCGACTGACTGCCAGGCGAGCAGAGGTCGGTAGCTTGAATGTAGCTTTCCGCCTCCCTCAGGGCCGCCTGTAGGGTGAAAGCCCCTTTTCTGACGAGGTCGAACTTAAAGGTCGACCCGTCTTTCAGACCCTTAAAAAAGTCTGTAAAAGCTACCTCGTTCGACAGTCCTTGAATCTGAATTCTTATCAGATTGAACCGCCTGACATATGAGTGCAGCCCTTCTCTCTCTCCCTGCTTAACAGTGCTCAGATCAAGGCTTGTTTTCTTAGCAGGGATGTTCATTGAGAAGTTGGAAGCAAACAGGAAGGCGAGCTTCCTGAAACTATCGATGGACCCGGCCGGCAAGTTGCCAAACCATTGTTGGGCAATGCCCTTCAATGTAGCCGGGAAGCATCGACACCAAGCGGCATCATCCAACCCCTGCAGATACATGAGGTTGGTGTAAGCCATGAGGTGATCTTCCGGGTTGGAGGTACCGTCATAGGTACCAACCAACACATTTTTAACCTTGGCCGGCTGAGCCGCCTCGGTTATCTCTCGAGTGAACGCAGAAGGTTGTTCACCCAGGCGCAGCAAACGAAGCTGCCAGTCCAAAGGCTGGACATTTGGATATGCCGCCTGACCCCCAAAAAGGGCCGGCTGCATGAAGTGAGGAGGATATTGCCCGTAAGCCGGAGAAGGCATATACGGGACAGCCCCAATCATATGAGGGCCAGAATGGACGGTATCACCGCCTGTCTGACTCTCATGCAAGGAGAGTGCACTCCCTGCAGAAACGTTGTTGAAACTGTCTGGAAAGTTCGACGTTGAAGCCGACTCAGACAGCGATTGATTTCTCTTCCGGTTAATAATTTCCCGGGCATCAGAAGTTGGTCTTTTACTTCTCACCGGCTGTTGGGGCCGGCGTGTGTTATTGGTGTTCCCCCCAGGAAGGAGAATTTTTGACCAATCGATGGTCCCGGCTGCCTTCTCCTTTGGGTGAGGAGTGGGCTGCCGGTTTCTGACTGACTTCCCCTTTTCTGGAGGAGTCTTCTTCACCGACTGACCTTTACTTGGGCCAGCCTGGTTTTTGGTGATCAGCTTTGTAATTTCACCCTTGAAACTCGTCATGAACCTCATGAGTTCGTCTCGGGTGACAGGGGCCGATCCAGCTGCCGTTTGGGTTGCCCCTTCCGGCTGCCCAGTAGGTCTGCTCGGACCCGCCTGGGAGGCGCCCCGCTCCAAAGTCTCTTTGGGCCAGATGCGCTTGACTCTGAGAGAGCCGTCCTCGGCTGTAGAGGTTTCGACCTGAGGATCCTCATCCTCCTCGTGGTCTGTAAAAACTTCTGGGTCTTCACCCAGACGGTTAGGGGGTGGTACAGACTCTTGAACCATCTTCGAGGTACTCTCCCCACAGACGGCGCCAAATGTTTTGGGGGTTTTTGTCCCTCGGGAGAGTTACGTCACGAAGACTGATCCGGGATGAGCTGTACCTGCAAAACAAACGGAGACACCTGTTGGGTGGTGCTCCGCCTCCAACGATCAAGTTAGTAACGTGAAAAGGAATAAAGAGTACGGAAATTTAGGTAGGTATCTGCTCGGATTCCAAGCTCAGGTGTTTCTCTGATGTAAGAGAATGCAGGTGTATTGAATGATAAAAAACGTGCCTCTGAAATGAGGGACATCTCCCTATTTATAGGGTCATTGGGAATTGCCCCTGATTAGTTCACTAAACACTAATCATTTGGTGGGCTGCGCCGTTTTCCGGCGTTCTCGGGATTTGGGCCTGAAGGCCGCCTTTTCCCCTTTATTTTTGGAATGACACGTGTCAAGCAGGGATTGGTCCATTTTGGACCAATCTGAGGCTGACACGTGTCACCCTCTGATTGGGCCACGTGGCAGGGTAAAAATACCCTAAACACTACTCTTGAAGTTGCACTTTCCACCTTAGGCGCAAGATGGAGAATTGCGCGCGATACTATTTTTTATTATGATGATTCGTTTACGTACTTTATAATCAAGCTAGTGACATTACTTCTTATGAGGTTCGTCATTAGAAGTTCGCATCTCTTAATAGGACGTCATCAATATGTTTATTCTTAAACGTGCCTATTTTCATGTTCATCATTTTTTAGTTGTAATTGGTCAACCTTGATTTAAGAGTATAATTTATTTACCTCTTCTATGGTTTAAAAAGAAAATCCCGAGAATTTTACTTGGGATGATTGCCTCACAAAAAAAAAAAAAAAAAAGAAGAGAGAAATAGAACGGAAAAAAAAGAAATGTCGTTCTTAAAAATAATAATAAAAAAAAGGGTATGATACAAAAAAAAAATATTATTCTAAAAAAAAAAAGAGGAGATAATGATAAAATCGAGAAAATGATTTAATTATTTCTTGGATTTTACATTCGGAGGCCATCATTCTTTTTAAGCAAATAGTAAAATATTATCCTTTAAAGATGAGCAATATGAGAATCATAATTAAAAAAAAAAATGATATAGATCTCTATTTGCAATCTAAGTGATCAACAAATACCATAGTATATTTGATCATTTCATTTTAAGGAGTATGTTCGGGTTGATTAATATTCCTAAAATTTGATGAGCATTTTCAATCCAACTTCTTGACTCTTTCTTCTACCTTTTTCAAAAACAATTCATTGAAAGTAAAATCCTTAGATGATTACCTTGTTGAACTCAACACAAATCATGACATTCCATTAATGATTGTTTGTGAATTTTTTGACATTCTTCATCAACAAACTTGCTTAAAGTGAATTCATATTACAAGGATCAAAAAAAAAAAAAAGAAATAAAACAATCATTTTTACTTTGGTTCATTGTTTGAATGCTTGGCAGAAAAGGTTGAAGTGAACGCACTCAATTTCTCGTGATACACATTACTAGATCATCTTCCACATTCGCATACTAGTCCAATCATGGGTGACAAAGCAACATTGGAGAAATTTAGAGAGGAACTCCAAAACCTAAAGGCCCTACGAGAAGAAGAAGCCCAAATGAAGGCTCATAAAAAAGCAGAAAAGGCTAAAATAAAAGCAAAAAAAGAAAACATTCTGCAAGAAAAAGCAAGAGCCAAAAGAGTAGAGGCCTTGGAGAAACTTGTCCTTCGAGCTAACTCAGGGAATAAGTACTTCAATTACGAGCTTGCACCACAACCTAGTGGCAAGACTCTCCCAGAAAAGTTTTTGACTACGGATTTGCCAACCTTTAAGGTTACAGACAATCCTACGACCCACTTATTGAGCTTTATTGGAATTATGGCATTGAAAGGGGTTGAGCCAAGCCTATATGCATGTACTTTTCCTCTTTCATTGGACCCAACTGCTAGATCGTGGTTTTATAACCTCGATGCAAAACAAACTTCCACTTGGAGTGACGTTGTAAAAGCATTTTTAACCCAACATAGAGATAAAATCGAGCTCACAACTACCTTGCGCGATTTCGAATTGCTTAAGCAAGGGGAAGAAGAAAGCTTCATTGACTTCTTTTCCAGGTGACGATTAAAGGTTAATCTTATTCCATAAAGACCTCCGGATCATGAACTTATTGAAAGGAATAGTGTACTTCGAACAAGTGTACTATTCCGTTAGTGGGTTTAGAATTATTAGAAAGCTAATATATTCAGTAAGGTCAAGTGATCGGAATGCCTGGGTGGAGGCCGCTTCCAATCAGTAATATTAATGCATAATTAATATTACAGCTTAATCTTGACTGAACCCTTCGGGTCACACCCAAGCAACTAACGAACCGAAGCGACGAATTAATCCGAAAGGAATTAATAAGTCAACTGAGTAATTAATATTTAGACGTCGGGAATTCGAGCTTAGAGCATCGAAACCGAACGTCGGAAGTCGAGTCGAAAAATAGTAAAAGACGAGATGTGAAAATAATATTAAATCAACAAAGACCAAAATACCCCTAGCATCGGAACACCGAGTGCTAGGGGGTATAGCCAAGCTAGCAGCCCGCACCAAGTGCAGGGCTTGCTAGGAAGTTGCGGCTAGCTGCCCGCACCTAGTGCGTGGCGTGCTCGCATGCTGCAGCTAGCAGCCCGCACTAGGTGCGCGGCATGCCATCAGCAACTCTCGACAGCAGTAGCCCGCATGCAAGTGCATGGGGTGCCGGTCGAGAGAGTGCTAGCAGCAGCCCGCATTTTTTGTTGCGGGGATGGCTGGGTCGAGAGAAGGGCAACAGCAAATGGGAAGCCCACTTGGGTACCTTGGTGCCCAAGTGGTAGTTGCCAAGTGGCGCAAGGTGAGGGAGAGAGTGGGGAGCAAGTTTGGTCCCCCCTTCTCCTAATGGTCCTCACCTAACCTCTCACATGAGTTTGCCACTTGTTGATTTATTATTAGTTTGATTATTAATTTTATTTTAGCTTTAAAATAAAATGGGAAAAATCAAACTCTCCCACATTGATGGGAGAACTTTTCACACTCATGCATTTCCTTATAGATACCCAAGTGTGGGTATTGGGAAAAGCACTTGAGTAAGAGTTAAAAAAGGCATCACCATTGTGAAAACCTTTGAACTCATTAATTACTCGGGTTTTGGTCGGGCTTTGCTAACCCTAAGGCATTGGACCGTTTTCGGTGGTCGAGTTGTGGGTGGACTATTGTTGGAGGCCGTCGTAATTTCGAGGCTTGCTTTCGAAGTAAGAGCCCCTTCTGGTTGGGCGAAGCACGCTCCAAAGGTAATCGTTTTATCTTAATCTTGTGATTAATTTAATTATGTTTATGGTTTTATTTATTGCAAGTGCGGTCTTGTATTTGGGTTTGTTTCCGCAGTGAGTCGGACTCACCAAACCCCAACACTTATCCCAAAGTTCATAGACAATATGTCTCCACCATACAAGTGCCATTTACAATACCTTGGTTTAGACACATTTCAAAAAGTCTATACTGTGGGAATATTAATTGAAAGGGACTTGATAAATGAAACCATGAATCATATAGATGGACTTGATTTTTAGAGAGGATTTCACCTACGTCGGAAACGGACAAAGCTTGAAGACGCAATCTCAAGAAGTTGTCAACAATTCAAGATGTAGCACCCTAGGTCTTGTTTTGTTTCTTTTCTTTGTTTTATTTATTTATTTTTTATTTTTTATGATAGACTAAGAGATTCATGCTGTCAAATCTACTTATTTTGTACTCTCGTTAAGTAATGAATAAAAAATATATTTTCAAGTACGTCTATCTTGTTCTCTTTTCAATCTCTTTATTGTTATTGACTTGAATTAAATAAAACGTATACATACAAACAGGCAATATCAAAAGGCATACATACTCAACACTTTAAGAATCTTGATGATCTTTGGCTTACAAGATGTATTGAATGAAAAGAGGCCCATATTAGGCCCACAAAGAAAGGATATGATGATTTTACCAACACAGGAGGCAACTTGAAACTCCATAAATATAATCCCAGGTTCTTAACCTTAGAGAAAATCCATCTTTTTGGCAGCTTTTTTGAGCCTCGTCAATTGAGCCTTAGTTATTCAACCTACATTATTCCATACCTTGGGATGGGAATGGTGCAAAGATACAAATAGGAAATTGGGGGAACGAAACATTAGAGGGGGACACAAAGTTAGTTTAAACCCAAAAGGAAAGATCAAATGCAAAAGAAGAAAGAAAAATCGTTCTAAACCCAAAACAAAACTTGTAAAAAAAAAAAAAGAGAAAGAAAGGAGAGATGACAAGGAAAAGGCACCTAATGTAGGAAGTTGCCACACAAAGCAGAAAGGTTTAAATTTGAGAAGCACCAAAAGTAAGGGATTTTGGGAGTATACTTGAGCCTGTCCATCGTTCATAACCCCAAGCTTAGCAACCTTGGAAAGGCCCTCCTTGAGGTAGACCATAACCATATACCAAAATCATCATTCCATGAAAATATGGTCAATCTTAGGCCTTTGCACATATGGACCTACTATTGAGTAGTCATGCCCACATATAATATGCATGAAGTGTTGAGTTACGATTTCAAGATCATATAAAAAAAAAATTCAAATGATTTGGATGATTTGATAGTCATTGGCTTTATTAAATCATGTTAGTAAAGCAATCAAATCAAACTAAATTCGATGTTTTCCATATATTTTGCCAAAGAAAAATGAGATGATTACCACTTTAAAAAATAAAAAACAATCATCTTATTTTCTTTTAATAATAGGGCTATTTATTACCAAGGTAATTAAAGGTTCTATATACATTGCTTAGAAAGAAAAAGAGTGTAGACACCCAAATGTGTGTCCCAAAAACCAAACCCAGTGATGAATACCTTTCACGTCATTAGATTATCGAACGAAGCTAAAATGTGAAAAGTCTAGTGATGGGGATGTTTTTATTAAAATATCTCTTCTTTCTGTTTTTGAAAATATTTCTTTTCTTACCCTATTTTTGAAAAACGTGCATTACAGATTAGTTTGGTCCATTATATGGGTCCAATAATAGTGTAGTTGGATGGGGATTTAAAAGACCTTTCCAACGATATATTATAAGCCCAATTCCGATGAATAATGAGAAAGTAATGGCCAAAATACTAAACTGGGCCCAAACCGGATTTTACCTACGACCCAATGATCATGTGGAGGGTCCAAAGGTCTAATCCTATTCCTAAAATAATTAGGCTTAATTAGAAGCTTCTATAAGTTTTTAAAAGATCTTAATTATCCTTTACGAAAAGATAAGATTAAAGAATTTGAGTTAAATAAAAACTTTCCTTTTTAACAACTTTCCTTTTCTTAAATCCTAATTCTATTCGAATTTAAAGATGTTCAAAGACAGTCAGATTTTATTTTCGTGCCTCATAATATTTATCCACATCTTATATGGTTGGATATATCTTGAAATTATCTTCCCAATTATATATTATAATATTAAATCCGAGCCATAACGAAAAAGATATGAATGAGATATGAAACTCTATCCAAAACTGACACCGTCCCACTATTTCGGTCATATATTTTTATCTACAAAAGATTTTAATATGATTCTAATTGGGTTGAAACTTAGACATCAAGATATTTCCAACAACATATCATATGCCTTATTTGGACTTGTGGATCAAAAGATATGATAAAAACAAAATCCGCAAAAACTGTTGTCCATCGAGTTCTATTTCGATTCGAATTCGGATTCTCTTCTTATTCTTCGACCCTCTTTTTTCTCTATAAATAGAGGTCATATATCTCCTTTTTCAATCACCAACTCTCATCAAGAAATTCTTGATTCTCTCTCTCTTTCTAAGCCTAGCTTTTTACAAACACAATTCCTCATACATTAGCACTAGACACACCTAGCATTGTTCGAAGTTGCCTTCGCCCTAGACATGAATGGTTTGATTTCTGAGGGTTTGTTCCCAAATCTCTCTTTTAATTATTATTTAATTTTATTGTTTGGTTATTATTTTCCTTGAAGTTACTAACGTGTGTATTTTGTTATTAGAAAGAGATATGAGGCATCCAAGTAAGTGCTTTAAATTGATTTATTGATATAATGATATAGAAATCATGTCTAGGTTGTTATTATGATTCCTAGTGTCATGTTAGGGAGTTTTGATCTTCCTAGTATCATGTTTAGGATAAAGAATAAGTTCTTTAAATCAAGTATGATTGTTGGGATGCTTCCTATTTCTCTTCCTAATATTCATGTTAGTATCATGTTAGGGTTAAAGCTTTGATTGTTTAGTGACATGCTTGCTAGGGTTTGTTATTAATCTTGTTAGTATCATGTCTAGGATCTTTCTATTATTATGCTTTAACATGAATGATTATGATTATGAATATGGTTATTATTATTAATTTTTTATTATTATTATGTTGCTTGATGATTATTATTGTTATTGCTTGTTCACACCTTTTATGCATGTTTAAAGGGAATTGGTACTTGTAATCACACTTAATAAGATAATTAATAATCTTGTTTAGGTTTAATTTGATTATAATTCAAGTAATCGCCAATAATAGTTTATTTTTGCATTAATATTCAACCAATATAGATAAACAGGTTTAGGGTAAACCTATTGATTGCATGTTAGTCAGAAAGCGCACATGAATACAAGCAGAATAAAGTAGAGGCCTATTATTAGGGCAGGTTCAATATCTTTTAGGTTGGATTTGTACCTTCATCCCCGAACTACCAGTCATGGTTCCAGATCTATTGGAGTTGACGATCTCTTGGATCGTTAAGGGGTGTAACCTTCACCCTGTGAACGGTTTACAAGTTCCTAAAACTTGTTGGCGACTCTTTTGCTCTATCTTCCTTCCCTTTGGACGCCACCGTACTTTAGTGTATGATCACAGTGGGGTTCAAGCTAGGGATAATGCTTGAAATATTCCCTTCAGTTTTTGGCGACTCCACTGGGGAGGATTTCTATTTTAATTCCTGAAATTTATTTCGGCAATGATTTAGAATGAGTGGATGAGACTCGAAAAGTTCTAAGTATTTCATGTGCGTAATATTGATTAACGTTATTGTCATATGCATAAAAAAGATCTCATTGGAAATACCATCTGTAATGAGTTAAAAACACAGGATTTTTACACGTAGGAAATTTGAGGAATATCTTTCACAACTAGGATCGAATAATGCTGCGCGAAACTGGAAATTTTTATCGAGCAAAGAAAGCTGCTGAGGCATGTAGGAACTAGCGTCAGAAAACAGAGTCTAGCGCCGAGGATTTGACTCTGGTGCCAGGCGACACTCCTGTTGCTAGGCGCTAGAGCCAAATTGCGGCGTCGGCATCTGTTCGCTTGCGCCGAGTTCTTCCAATACCGTGCCAGAAATATGCGTTCAAATTTTGACCAGTTTTTAGCACTGTTTGCTCAATTCTACTTCCTGATTGAGTTTTTCTCACTTTTCTGAAACCCATATGTGTTCTACATATGGACATAGCCCTCTGGGAATTCATGCTCCATCTACCTGATTGAACGCTCTGTGCAACAAAGGGTACATCCGAGAATGTTTAATTCACCAAACCATGGAAGCGAGTTTTTAACTCGCGGTGTCCCATCCACTCGCGCCAACCCTTCAAAAGGTAAGGCTTCCGCGCAGTGCATCCGGAAAATTAACCATGGACCCTCTTTGACTAACCCATATCCTGAACTTTAGAGGACTAGAGCCATGGTTAGGTTGCAAACTCATTGCATCATGTTGTGACTACTTGACTACTTGTGTATCTCTTACTTGTGCATACTTATTAAGTGACTAAACTAACCGTTTGGTTTGACTTATGTTTGTAAATAAGCCTTAATAAAATAATTAATGACTAAAGGACTTTGTTTAATTAATTAATTAATTAATTTGAGGTAATAAATGTCTAAAATCGAGTCATAGTCCCTTTAAGTCAACCCGGATTTTTATTCCCGTATACTGCACAAGCGTCAACTTGTTTTGGTCATATCCGGAGTTCTAGAAAGAACTACGAGTCTTACAAACTATGGATCTATAGCCCCGAGTTTTATCTTTAATTTGGCGTTGGTTTCATCCCAATCAGAGTCCCAGATCAAAAATTATGACTAAAATATTACAACCTGTCCAGTTTAATGCATATACGTGATGTCTTAACTTAGTCTTTGCTTGAGTCTAGTCACATAGTCTATCCACATGGTCATGACATGAGTCTTAACATGTCACTTACACTCACTAGTCTTAGCACACACTTTGTACATACTCTTTTTACATCATGACTATGTCTTAGGTTCATGCATGAGTCGGTTTTTTTTTTCGTCATTTGAGTTGAGGTTACATTCTATTCCTAATTTTTTCATATCTCTCCATCTACATCATCTTTC
The DNA here is from genome assembly GCF_948465745.1 of Chenopodium album. Classification (NCBI taxonomy): domain Eukaryota; kingdom Viridiplantae; phylum Streptophyta; class Magnoliopsida; order Caryophyllales; family Amaranthaceae; genus Chenopodium; species Chenopodium album. The sequence continues at coordinate 55,538,667 of NC_137836.1, read as the reverse complement.
CATTCTCTACATGCTTTCTCCATATCACAACCTTCATTCTTCCTACCATCTTCCATCCATGCATGTTGAATCGAGTTTGAGTCATGTGATTGACAAACAAAAAAAATGAGGGTAATAATGAAACAAATGCACAAGGCAAGCTTCTCACCAAGATTTCATGCTTTCTTCTTCTTTTTTTCAAAACCTTTCCCCAATAAGTCTAGCATAGGCACCCTTCATCCTCCTTGAATTTATTTCTTAGAGTTTGATTTTTACCCTTTACTTTTTAAATAAAATGAGCATTTATTTCTTTGCATATGATCATTTCATTACATTGCATTAAATAAATAAAAAAAAAATCCATGTCGAATTAAGCTCAAGGTATACCAATGATTTGAGGCACCTCTTGTAGCCACATCATATCACCTTTCACCCTTCAAATATGCAATCTTTTTTTTGATAAACCACTTTAAGCCTCGTCTAACGATAGACCCTTCATTTTTCAACCTACATCTACCTAACTTTGGGATGGGATTGTGTGCAACTTATGCAATTTTCAATTTCATAAAAAGCTTGAGTGACTTCAAAAGATTAAAATAAGTAAAAAAAATAAATAAAAGTGTACAAAAGGGAAAGTGTTCCAATGTCTTTGACATGAACATGTTGTCGATATGAACACGTCTCAGATTGCGTCTCTTATCGAGTGCTCGGTACCGTGCCTGAGAAACATGAATACCAAGTGAGTGATAGACCGCATGATCGGGATTACCCACACTTATAAAAATAAAATAAATGCTAAAGTAAAATAAAGAGCTAAAAAAGAGTAGAAAACCTCAAGCATGAAAATACAAATATTCAATAGCAAAGTTGCACACCTTGGGGGCTTATCGAGGGTCTTGAGCCTTTTTCCCCTTCTTCTATAACCTTTAGCCTAACCACGTTACAACCCCTTAAAAAGACCTTTTTGAGGTATACACACACTTGTGCGAGGTTTGGCTAGAGCTACGTTCGGCCTGATTCCTAACGGATACGTAAGCAACCTCACATCGAGGTGCGGCCGTAATAAACATGCATTCATATTCACATTCACACACCATGGTCATATCAAGGGATCCCCTGTGCTCATACCTATTCACTTAGAGCTAGACTTGGGGGCTTGATCCTTACATCATTAGCCTACCTAGCCTAAGAGTCACCATTATTTGACTTTTTTAAAAATAATATCTTTCCACACACTTAGCCTTTGCGGCCTAACTTTAGTGTCACTACACAGATACATGACCTAATATACTTTCCCTTAGGAACCCATTGTCATGAAATCTTAACATAATGTTGAAGCATGCCTTGTCATATCAACATCACTCATCAATCATAATCATCATTGCATCACAAAGTATGAAGTACTTAGTCTCCGCGCCTAAGTTACCTAAATACTTTCATCATTGAGTCAACAATTGAGATAGCCTAGGATGAATTAATCCTTTCACCCTGAGAGATAGTATCAAATGACATTTGACTAAGCTCATTCAACATGAACCTTCAAAAACTTCAATTCTTTTGTGTGTCTTTCTTTTCCGGGAGAAAGTCGGTACCCTCCACAAAAATGACGGAAAATTTTTGCCTTTTTGCATTTTTCGAGTCGCACGATCACATTACTATGCACACACGAGTCATGTACACACCAAGTCATGTCGTGTCATATCACCATGATTTGAGTCTAACACATGTGTCAAATACTTCGAGTCGAGTCAACCTCGAGTCAATCACAGCGAGTCAAGTTTATACCTTGAGTCATGTCAAATCAATGAGTCAAGCAACACTAAACATTAGGTAAACCCTAATATAATTAAAGAAAGATAAGAAAAGTCCTATAGTCAAAGATTAAATACAGGTGCATCCCAGCAAGCAAGAACTTTCCCGGATTTTTTTCGAAAAAACCGCAAATATGCCACATGAGATTCCTCCAAGATAAGAGGAGTTACATAGATCAGTAAATTAGAGATGAAGAGCTTTAATTTACAAAAGATTTGAGCGGATTTGGGTTAAAGGAAACGACCAAGCTCAATGTTCGGAGCAAAACCAAGCAACAACAGCAGCAAGAGCAGAATAGGGAAGACCCGACTCCAGCACTAGACGACAAGGCTGTCGCCTGACGACAACATCTGTCGTCTGGCGAGAGAGTTCAGCGCCTGGGGCTAGATCCCAGCGTCTGGAGACAGAGCCAATTCTTGGCGCCAGCAATATTCAGCAGTGACAGAGATCGAAGCCTCTCAGAATGGTTATTTCGACCTCATACAACAATTTCGGGTTCCTTGGTACGCCAGTTAGCCCCTGTAAGCAAATTGACATGGTTAGTAGTCGGCTCGATTACAATCATAGCAAGTGATTGACCTGACAAAAAAAGCTTCTCACTTAGCTTAAGCGCCTAAACATTGGCTCATTACAAACACCAATGTATCGGTTTAAAAACAAGCACTTAAACGATAATATTTCCAAATACGGATTGTCACGCATTAAACGACAATATTTCCAAATATGGATTATCGCGCATTCTTCAACGACAATTTTTCCAAGATTGGATTGTCATCTCTGGCAAAGTTTCCAAGCGTGGATTGTCGTGCTCCTTCTCTGTTTGGCAATTTTTTCCAAGTTCGGATTGTCATCGCTGGCAAGCTTTCCGAGATTGGATTGTCATACACCCAGTTCCCTATGGAAAAATTTCCCAAAGGATTGTTGTAGGTCTCTATTCATCATAAATATCGGCAAAGGTTCCTCAACGTGGATTGCCATTCATTTTAGTAAGTGGCAAATTTTCGCAAAGTTGATTGTCGGTCGACTCTTTTTTGCAAATGTTCCAAGACGCGGATTGTCAATAGTGAAAAAATTTTCCTAAAAGGATTGTCACATAGCGTTGGCAAATTTCCAAGGTGGATTGCTTTCAAGAGTTATATTCCAAGATGTGGATTGTCGATCGTAGCAAAGTTCTTATGACAGATTGTTACGAAGCATTGGCAACTTTTCCCAAAATTGGATTTTGGCAAATTTTCTGAGATACGGATTGTCGCTTCATCGTGGCAACATTTCCAAGGATGGATTGTTACGTGGCTTTGACAAATTTCCCAAAATTGGATTGTCATACATTATACAAGAGTTGTGTTGGCAACTATTCCCAAAGAAAAGAGGATTGTCATCACAGAAAAAGCACCGACATACTGGTTCATCAACAGCAAAACTCAAGCACCATTAAGGATCAACAAGCAGTGGTCTTTTCGAAGACTTTCACGGCGGAAATTGGAGGCAGTTACAGGCGTAGCAGTCTTCAGGCGTTATTCTCTAGCTTGCAGAAGATCGTCAAAACAAACATCAGGATGGCGTTCCCCTAGCTTGTGTAAGGTTGTCACGACAAATGCATCAACAAATCGGTTACCTTCAGAGACGTGTGCTTGACGGTGCAAGATACACGTTTCTTAACTCTTTTATCTGTTTAACTAACGCTAGTTTGGAGGTACCAGTGTTACAAGAATGATTTAGGATCGTAGAACATTCTGAGTCATTCTCCGTCCCTATCGCTACTTTGACTTTTGTTTTCGAAACTTACGTTTCTCAAAACTCAGTCAAAGTGGGGGATTTTGTAAACACCCAAATGTGTCTCCCAAAAACCAAACCCAGTGATGAATACCTTTCACGTCATTTGATTATCGAACGAAGCTAAAGTGTGAAAAGTCTAGTGATGAGGATGTTTTTATTAATATATCTCTTCTTTCGGTTTTTGAAAATATTTCTTTTCTTAAGCTATTTTTGAAAAATGTGCATTCCAGTTTAGTTTGGTTTATTATATGGGTAAAATAATAGTGTAGTTGGATGGGGTTTGAAAAGACCTGTCCAACGATATATTATAAGCCCAATTCCGATGAATAATGAGGAAGTAATGGCCAAAATACTAAACTGGGCCCAAATCGGATTTTACCTACGACCCAATGATCATGTGGAGGGTCCAAAGGTCTAATCCTATTCCTAAACTAATTAGGATTAATTAGAAGATTCTATAAGTTTTTAAAAGATCTTAATTATCCTTTATGAAAAGATAATATTAAAGAATTTGAGTTAAATAAAAACTTTCCTTTTTTAAAACTTTCCTTTTCTTAAATCCTAATTCTATTCGAATTTAAAGATGTTCAAAGACAGTCAGATTTTATTTCCGTTCCTCATAATCTTTATCCAAATCTTATATGATTGGATAGATCTTGAAATCATTTTTCCAATGATATATTATAATATTAAATCCGAGCTATAACGAAAAAGATATGAATTAGATATGAAACTCTATCCAAAACTGACACCGTCCCACTATTTTGACCATATCTATTTATCTACAAAATATTTTAATCTAATTCTAATTGGGTTTGAATTTAAGACTTCAAGAGCTTTCCAACGACATATCATATGCCGTATTTGGACTTTTGGATCAAAAGATATGATAAAAACAAAATCCACAAAAACTACTGTCCATCGAGTTCTATTTCGATTTGAATTCGGATTTGCTTCTAATTCTTTGACCCTCTTTTTTCTCTATAAATAAAGGTCATATCTCTCCTTTTTCAATCACCAACTCTCATCAAGAAATTATTGATTTTCTCTCTCTTTTTAAGCTTAGCTTTTTACAAACACAATTCCTCATACATTAGCATTAGACACACCTAGCATTGTTCGAAGTTGCCTTCGCCCTAGACGTGAAAGGTTTGATTTCTGAGGGTTTGGTCCCAAATCTCTCTTTTAATTATTATTTAATTTTATTGTTTGGTTATTATTTTCCTTGAAGTTACTAACGTGTGTATTTTGTTATTAGAAAGAGATACGAGGAATCCAAGTAAGTGCTTTATATTGATTTATTGATATTATGATATAGAAATCATGTCTAGGTTGTTATTATGATTCCTAGTGTCATGTTAGGGCGTTTTGATATTCCTAGTATCATGTTTAGGATAAAGAATAAGTTCCTTAAATCAAGTATGATTGTTGTGATGTTTCCTATTTCTCTTCCTAATATTCATGTTAGTATCATGTTAGGGTTAAAGCTTTGATTGTTTAGTGACATGCTAGTTAGGGTTTGTTATTAATCTTGTTAGTATCATGCCTAGGATCTTGCTATTATTATGCTTTAACATGAATGATTATGATTATGATTATGGTTATTATTATTAATTTTTGATTATTATTATGTTGCCCGATGATTATCATTGTTATTGCTTGATCACACCTTTTATGCATGTTTAAAGGGAATTGGTACTTGTAATCACGCTTAATAAAAAAATTAACAATCTTGTTTAGGGTAAACTTAACTATAATTCAAGTGATAGCCAATAATAGTTTATTTATGCATTAATATTCAACCAACATAGATAAACAGGTTTAGGGTAAACCTATTGATTGCATGTTAGTCAGAAAGCGCACATGAATACAAGCAGAATAAAGTAGAGGCCTATTATTAGGGCAGGTTCAATCTCTCTTAGGTTGGATATGTACCTTCATCCCCGAACTACCAGTCATGGTTCTAGACCTATTGGAGTTGACGATCTCTTGGATCGTTAAGGGGGTAACCTTCACCATGTGAACGGTTTACAAGTTCCTAAAACTTGTTGGCGACTCTTTTGCTCTATTTTCCTTCCCTTTGGACGTCACTGTACTTTAGTGTATGATCACAGTGGGGTTCAAGTTTGGGATAATACTTGAAATATTCCCTACAAAGAGTTAACACAATAAATTGATTTGATGTATCGACAGCCTTGACGTCAACTTTAGATGTCTTTTACAACTCTTGAGCATTGGTCTTCTCACTTATCATAAGCAACTAATATGTCCGCCTGCGTGGGATATCTCCATCTTCTCTAGGCGAGGAACATTGATTGAACATGATTGCTACATGAAAAAAATGATCATTATCACTATCACACGTATACCTCACTGCCAAGTCATCACGATGATTCAAATATTAAGTCAATAATCCTTGCTTTTCGAAAACATGTCTAATTTTATTTCTTTATTCTTCTATGGGAAAGTTGGATTCCCCTTCCTTTTTATACAAATTCGTCTTTTTTGTTCATTTCTTTTTTAGGGGGTAAGTCGGGATGATCCCTCCCATTTGGCAACTAAAATACTCGGAAATAGTATTTCTGCTCTTTACCTCAAATTGGGGGCTTAAAAAAGCCAGGACATCCCCACTTCTCTCTATTTACAGATTTGAATGCGCTATTTATGCTGCGAAATCAATGTCATGCAAAGCTTATTACGAAACATCTTAATAACTTTAAATGACAAAGGGTTAAATACCACTTCCTATTATTTGACCAAGATAATTAATTATGTTACTTGATCAAACAATTTATGATAAACATATGCAATATTCCGCAAATTGAAAATAAAAATCTAGGGCCCTTAAATAAACATGAGAAACATCTCCTAGCATATGTATACATGAACTCTAAAATTCACCTAAGTCTACACTTGGGGGCTTCAAATTAAAAATGCAAGTCTCACCTTAACTTTCATTTTAAAATGAGACTATATTTTGGAAAGTGATTCGAATGATTTTATAAATTATTCTAACACTTCACCAAACTTAGGTTTGATAAACATTCGTTTTCGAACTACGGTGCTTATTTAATTGAAAGAAATTCACTTTCAATTAGCAAAATATGACAATGACGACAAAAAGTAAAACTTAACCAAAATCAGATATACGAAAGTTTACTTACATTTTCATATCTTTGTTTAAATAAGTTGCAAATTACAATTTACCTTCATCAATCTTGGACAAAAAAAGTCACACTCAATTACGAGCTAGACTTTTGTATCCATTTTGGGTTCAATTTTGAAAAAAATATTATGTATTTTGCCAACTATAAAAAGTTGCTTTTCAAAACAAACTTTTATTTAAATTATTGGACCCTTTCCAAATTTTGAATTCTAGTTCGAAATAACCCGTCTCTAATAAAAAATAGTATTCAAAATTTCCTTTCTGAATTTTTGTTTCATTTCCTTAAATAAATAAATTTTCAGATTCTCAATAACTGTTTTGATAATACATGTAAGTACATTTATATTTCCAAAAGGAATGAATTAAGATTCGACTTCTTCTTGACTCGAACTTGCTCTCGCTTAGTTCTTCTGCGAATATTGGCTAAGGATGGTAAACAAACCACCTACTAGACCAAAATCAAAGATTGATAAGAACAAAGAAAATACTTGATGTTCTAAATCAACTTTGAGAATAAAATTACCACAATGATCTTTACAAACGTTTAGACATTAGGTATGATATACTAAACCTTAAACACGATTGTTTTGGTTTATAAACAAGCAAAGAACTAACTTGCTTTCTTGAACATGACTTTAATCAAAATGTGAAAGCCATGTCATAGTCCTAAATATCTCAAAACAAAATAGGACATATACATAGGTCCATCTCAGTACCATATGAATGGCCTAAATGATAGCGAGTCATTAGAACTACCCCAAATTGGGGGCTCCAAGACTTGTGAAATAGAAAGAATGCACATAACCCGACACATGGGGGCTCTAATATCCACAAGAAAAAAAAATAATAAATGAGATATTCATGCCATTCGAGCTACTTTCAGGAATCGCCTAAGCTACAAATGGTTTACGTAGATCTCGAGCCTTACAATTTTCAAATGCATCACAATGATTTAATAATAATTTTTTTCCTTTGAAAACTAAGTTTGCAAATGAACTTGGCCATTAAACAAGTTACATACTCGAGCCATTTTCAAGTTCAACTTCAAAAACTAATCTTAGTGCATAATTGTTGTTTCAATACTTCAATTTACACTAGAGATTAGAGAGTATGACTAGTATAGAGCAAAAGAAACAAAATCATGATACATACTTGCTCATATGAAAGTTTAGTACTCAATCATTCATCATGAAAATTGTATCAAGACACTTTATTAACATAAGACAAACAATTTCATGAGTTAGAATGTAAACAAAAGACTCCTAAATTCTAAATTAAGGAGTCTTCATTTAAAATTATTCTCCATTGTTGCACATGATCTAGGGCGAGATTAGGTCGTTGAAAACTAATCTACCCTTGGTCAAAACAAAATTTATAATCTCTCAACACACCTTTATACAAAGCATAGAGTAAGTCGAGGGTCGAACCCCTAGGAATGGGAAATGAATGCTAAAGTCAAAGCTAAGCTATTTCGAAGCAATAAAGTGAGGTGTGTGTGTCCAAAACAATCAAACAATCAAATGAAATCAAATTTAACAAGCACTAGGGTTAGGATCCGCATGTACTCAGAATGGACATAGCTAATTGGGATTGGAGATGACTAAGTCAAGTGTAAGGTAGGCTAATCTCCTAAAGGTCAAGCTAGCGCCAACTACGAGAGACTCTAAATAGGAGCCTTGCTAACCTACTCAATCGACAAAAGCAAGCCACATATCAATTTTCCGTGTCAATGCAAGCCTACAATGCATTCTAGTGTAACAAATCAAAGTTAGCTACTCTTCAATTAATCACACACATGCACTTAATCAATCAACCAATTTAATCACTACATCAACTCCATCAATTTCCCCCAATTAAAATTAATCCATCACTCATACATGCTTCACCATTCCCCCTAGCAAGAGAACTACTCACAATCCATTGAAATTAAGATCAAAACTAAACTAATCAACAATGTCATCATCATCATATCAATAGAACTAATTCAATCACAAATTCAATTCAAACTTGAACAATCAACAAAACAATTGAAATGATAAGATGAAAATTGCATTAAAATAAAAGAAATCCTTACAAACTTGCTTTCAATTCAATGGAGGAAATGCTAGAATAAACAATCTTCAACCATCAATCAACAATCAAGAACTTCTCTCTCTACAATCTAGAGTTTCTCGCTCTAAAATTCTAGCCTAATTTCTGAATTAATTCTCTCTGATGATTGTCTAATTCTCCCCCTAAAAATAGAAAGAAAATCTATATATAGTTAAACTAACTAAGAGAAGTTAGTTAGATTGTCCCCAAATAAACACATACAGGCGCGGCCAACCATAAGGGGGAGCACGGCCGCGCAAAATAGGGTACGGAATAGGGACCCAGACAGGCGCACCCTAGCCACCAGGTTGCGCGGTCGCGCCGTGGTCGCGCGTGCCCGCGCTTGGGAGCAGGGGATTCCTCTTCCCTATCATTCCGATGCTCCTCATGCGCTCCATTTAATGCTCTTGATAAACACGAAACCTTGCAGTTTCTAAACTCCATGTTTGCGGGTTCAAGACTAGGAATCATGGCCCTACGGCTTAAATGCACAAATCAAGGTCTTTAGGACTTGCACTTCTCCATGCTTGAGCTTTAAATGGAGACCTCTAGGCATCCTAATCAATGCCAAACTTGGGAAGAGGCTCGGGAAACTTTGAAAACGACATTAACCTGATAAATAAAGGAAAACAAGCAAATAAAAGAGAAAATAACAAAATAAACCAAGAAATGCATAAAGAAAGAAATCAAACTAAGAAAATGCGAACTAAAAGAAATAAAGAGTAAAATTAAGGAAAAGCGAAGTAAAAGAGCTATAGAAAAGCATGAAATTCATCCTAAAAAGAATCAAATGAGTGCCATAAATGACACTCATCAGCACACATTGGAATTTTGCAAGGAGGATAACATCTACTTTCTCGAGATTCAAAACAGTGACAAAATTTGAACTTAAAAGAAATAATTCAAATGTAGCAAGAATAGACGAAAAATTTGAACAACATTTCATTTTTCCCTTGTTCTAATGAATGACCAATATTAATAGAATTAGCAAATTTCTTTTTTAAAACTATTAATGGTCAAAAAACGGTTTAAACACACTAGTTTAATCGTTTCCAAGATCCTAGTTGTTATCATAATAAGACTAAACACGGGATTTGTAGACCCATTTCAAGCAACATGAAAGGGTCTAATTATTGAAAACAAGCAAATCATCGAAGTCACCCAACACTGGGGGCTACAACATTCGAAAATGTAATATGGGGGCTTACGAACCCGAAATATAACCAAGCTACACCAGTTTGATGATCTCTTTAAGAATTTCCTAAACTAACTAGTTTTGTGCAATTCTTGAAATCACATTTTTATAAGTGAATAATAATAACCATCAGTTATTTTTATCATTGATAAAACCAATTTTGCAACTTACGCATGAAAAAAATAATAATAATAAACATGAGTCGCAAGAACAAATTCATGCTATTATAAAAGTTCAAAATTTCATTGATAATTCTAATGCGTAATTGTTGTTCTAAACACTTTAATTTACATTAAAATTAACAAGTATAGTCTATGCGAGCAATAAAGTTCAAGCACAAAGTAAAAATTAGAACAGAAAATATATATATGCTTGGCATGCTTATACAAGATCGATACTTTGTCACTGTACATGAAATGTGTATCAATATATTGCTTAAACATGTCACAACGACAAACAAACAAATTCATGAAAATAAGTCAAATAAAAAACCCCCAAATTCAAAATTGAGGGTTTAATGGTTCGAAAATCGCCCAAATTCAGCCAAGAATGAACAAATTATGGCAAATATGAATAAGGGACGAGATCTACTTCCTTTAGCTTTGAAAAACAAGAAAATCCGAGCTCTTTAGAGAGAGAAAGAAGTAAAAATCGTGAAGGAAGGAGAGAGAAAGAGAAATGAAAAATCTTGCTCAGTGATTCTATTTTTGTCGACTTAAATGTCGCGCGCAACTGAATTAGTTGCGCGTGATAGACCAACGCAACTTAGAATGATGCGCGTGCCTGGCCAGCGCGACCCACTGAGTTTTGCGTGGATACTGGTAAATAATGAAAAATATTGAAACACACCATTAGCATCAAATTTAGCATGCACTTCATCATCATGAACAAAAGGAGAAATAGAGTTGAATTCATGTGTTCTAGGTTCACTTAAAGGATCATGTAACAAATCATGGGAATTCATGCTAATATTAGAAGAATCAAGACATTGTGCATCATTATTAGAATCATGATTACCCCTATTATAAACATCCCAAGAAAACCAAACATAACAATCCCAAGAATTATCAATTGACAGTGCTCTAAATTCACCATTATGCATGCATTCAATTTCATCCCTATTTTTCTCATTCAAACCAAAATAACAAATCTCACAAACCTCCCAAATATTACAACAATTATAGTCTAAAAATCCCTTAAGTCTAATGAAATATTCAAAAAAAGGGTCATTGTCATATTCAGGAAATGATAGACATGCCATTTTTTTTTACAAAACAAGCAAAAATTTAAATAAAAGAAAAGTATACACAAAGACCTAGACTCAAGCAATCAAAAACACTCAAACATAAACACCGTTCCCTGGCAACGGCGCCATTTCGACTAGGGAAAACTAGGTCGTTATCTAATTTTCCCTCGATCAAACTAAATTTATAAACACTTAACAAACCTAAATACGAGTATAAAGGCAAGTCAAGGGTCGAACCCAAAGGAACGGTAATGTTCATGCACTTTCAATTATGTTCCTAAGCTAGGTCGAAGATGAAGGTAAGGGAAAATACTAACAACTAACAAAACAAGTGAACAAGGAAATAAAACACTAGGAACGGTGATCAACAAGTAATCATGTCAATTGCAACAACTTGGGAAAAGCATGCCAATCAAAGGTTGTGAAGACTAATGATAAGAGCAATCAATTGGAATCAAAGAGCTATCTCCTAATTGTTAAGCTAGGGTTCCCTATGAATAACAAACTATGATAATCACAATCAAAACCAATCGATCATTGCAATTCCTAAATCAATTGTTCGTGTAATTATCAATTACAATGCAATCTAGCATAATTCTCAAGGCCTAATCGAATTACACACATGCAAACCTTCACTAATCACTTTAATCTCAACAATCAACCAACATAATTCCCAAATTAATCACAATTAATCAATTATACAAGTTTCACCCAATTCCTAGCTAACAACTACTCAAATATCATCATCTATCAACGATCAACTAAAGAAATCAAGAATCAACAATATATCAAGAACAATTACACTAATCAAGCATCAAACATCAAGATTAAACCAAACAAAAATGAAATTAAACAAAGAAATAAGGTGAGAAAGAGTTAAGAATGCTCATTGATAATAGACAAGATCTTCAACACAATTATCACACTTGTATCTTCAATCTCTCAATCACCATTGAAATTCCTTCACTTTCTCTCTCTAAAACTACTCCTAATCTAGAGAGAGGAACTCCTAATCTACCATTATCCTCCTTAGAGGAGAGAGAAACTATTATGAACTAAAGTATTTCATGTATCAAGAATAAAGAAGGTAGTATATTATATAAACAAAAGGAGAAAAGAAGTTAAAACACGAAGATAACTTAGAAAGCGGTGCCTGCGGAGAAATCAGTCGTGCCTATGGAGGAGAACAGCTAGAACAGAGCAACACGAGGCCGCACCTGCGGCTAATGCCCGCACCGCAGGGTTCCCGCGGCTAGCCCGCGGTGAGTTCCTACTCGAAATTTGGTGATTTGGGCTGCAGCAACCCGCGCTCGTGGGCAGAATACACTCGCCCGCGGCTGTTGGGTGCATGGCAGCGCTGCTGGGCTGCTGGCTGCTCGGGTGTGCTGCTGCTTTACGCGATTACTCGGGGCTGCTTCTTGGTTGCTTGACTTGCATGATTAGCTTCTCAAACTCGACTCTTTTAACTTCCTTGAATGCACTAGAGCTCCCTCCTTGATTATTAAATCCTGGGAAACTCGACAAACCTACCAAACAAATGAAATAAACAGAGAAGCGAGAGAAATAGCCGAGAAACAAATAAAATAATAACAAAACCATTAAAAGCACGTATTTCTAAACTTACACGCAAACACGCAAATCAAACAGTTTTCCCTAAAAACACGACATAAACGACTAAAAGCGAGCATAAAAATATGAAGATAACCTAGCCTAAGAGTGCCATAAATGGCACGCATCAATCATCAAGGAGGGCCTCATATTTGGCTGTCTCTTCATCGTCGTCCTCGGCTTCATTTTCGTAGTAGCCAGGTGTCTCGACAAAGGGAGAGAAGGGTTGACCGACAGCCTCGCACTCTTCCTTCATGGTGAGGAAGTCCAGCCTTCTAGTGAACCGCTAATAATAATAAGCAAGCTCGTCCGGTTCCACCATCATGGCAAAGGCGTCCTCAAAACGGTTTTTGAGGCTAGTGATCGGCGTCTATTCGATACGGACGACGTCAGTTGGAGGAATATGCCTTGAACCACTTAGATGATTTTTCAGCTCTTCTACCTCATTCCTAAGAGGCTCGGCCTCCTAGTTGCTCTCATCTGCATCTTGAAGAGCCGCGTTCAAGGCTTCCCAACTGCACTTAGCTGGTCTTACGAGGGGTGGAACTAGGTCGTTGTAACTAATTATCCCTCGGTCAAACTAAGTTTATAAACACTTAACCAACCAAAATATTAGTATAGAGGCAAGTCAAGGGTCGAACCCAAAGGAATTGTAATGTTCAAGCGTTCTCAATTATGCGCCTAAGCTAGGTTGAAGACAAAGATAAAGAGAGAACATTAACCAACAACCAAACAAAGAAACCAAAAAAATAAAGCACTAGGAACGGGAATCAACAAGTAATCATGACAATTGTAGCAACTCGGAAATACATGCAAGTCAATGGTCGTGAAGTCTAATGGCAAGCTCAATAAAAAGAGTCAACAAGTTATCTCCTAGAGGTCAAACTAGCGCCAACTACGAGAGACTCTAACTAGGAGCATCACTAATCAAGCTCAATCGACAATTGCAATTCCTAAATCAATGGTCCGTATCATTAGAAACTATAATGCAATCTAGCATAATTCTCAAGGCCTAATCAAATTACACAGATGCAAACATCCATTAATAACTTTAATCTCAACAATTAATCAACACAACCCCCAAATTAAGCACAATCAATCATACAAGTTTCACCCTTTTCCTAGAAAACAACTACTCAAACATCACCATCTAGTCACAAAAAACTAAAGAAATCAAGAATCATCAAAATATGAAGAAAAATTACACTAATCAAAGATCAAACATCAAAATCAAATCAAACAAGCTTGATTTATCTAATAAAAGCAATAAATGAGATAGAGTTTAGAAATGCTCATTGATAATAGAGAAGATCTCCAACACAATTGTCACCATTGAATCTTCAATCTCTCAATCACCATTGAAATTCCTCACTTTCTCTCTCTAAAATCTTCTCCTAAACTAATCGTAAAACTAGATAGAGAAGCTCTCAACTAAGATAAAATTATGATCAAAATCTAAAAATGAAACTTGCTCTCCAAATTGCCCCAAAAATCGGGTTACAAAGATATATATAGGAGGCGCAAACAAAAACTAAGCAAGACGAAAACCTAAAGAGGCGCGGTCGCGCGCCCACGCCCATGGTCTGTGCGCCCGCGCTGATCTGGGTTTCTTCGATCTTTCTCGCGCTCGTGCGTTCGCTAAGGTTTTTTAATGAATACACAACATGATGATGATGAATGTTAAGAGAGGAAGTCCCAAAAGCACTAGATTGTGGGTTAAACACCCTGTAGACACCCATTTGTGTCTCTCCAAAAACAAAACTTAGTGATGAATACCTTTCACGTCGAATCATAATCAAATGAAGTGAAAGTTTGGAAACTCTAATGTTGTGGTTAGTTTTTATTAAAATTCTCTCTTTATGTTTTTAATAACCTATTTTATTTCATGAAAATAGCCAATCCTGTTCATTTTGGTCCATAACAAGGGTCCAATAATAGTGTAGTTGGATTGGGCTCAAAATGAGCTTTTCAACGATATATTATAAGCCCAATTCCGATGAATAATGAGGAAGTTATGGCCAAATTACTAAACTTGGCCCGGTTTGATCTTTATATGCGGCCCAATGATCTAGAGGATGGCCTATTATGAGTTATCATTCCTAATACAATTAGGATTTATTATAGTCTTCTAGAAGATTCTTTTGAATCCTAATGTGATTAGGAATGATAAACAAGTTGTATGAGTTTTATTTAGAATAAAAGAAGTGTTTTAAATGAAATTACGATTTTACCCCTCGTATGGACTTGTACACTTGATTTTATCAAAAAATAGAAAACATGTGGAAAATCGCCTGCAGCGACGAACGCCAGGCTGTCCTCCGATTCTTTTTTATCATATCCGGACTGTTTTAATTATAAATAGCGTTCTTAGACCTCTGTTTTTTAATCATCAACTCTAACCAAGAATTCTTGATACTCTATCTCTCTTTCTAAGCTAACCCTTTTTTACAAATAAAATTCAGCATTCACAAGATCTAGACACACCTATCATAATTAAAAAGTGCCTTCGCCCTAGACGTGAAAGGTTTAATATTTCTAAGGGTTTGGTCCCAAATATTTATTTCAATTATTTAATTTAATTGTTTGATTTAAAATTTTCCTTGAAGTTACTAACGTGTGTATTTTGTTATTAGAAAGAGGTACGAGGCATCCAAGTAGGTACTTTAATTGTTTAATTGATATTTTGATATAGAAACCATGTTTAGGTTGTTATTTTGATTCCTAGTATCATCTTAGGATGCTTTTTTAGTATGATGTTTAGGGTAAAGAATAAGTTCCTTATACCAAGTATGATTGTTGTGATGCTCCTTATTGCCTTTCTTAATATCATGTTAGTATCATGTTATGCTAAAGCTTTGATCTTTAAATGTTTAATGACATGCTAGGGTTTGTTATTAATCTTGTTAGTATCATGCCTAGGATCTTGCTATTATTATGCTTTATTGTTAACATGATTATTTTTATAATTGTTATTATTATGATGATTTTCATTATGATTGTTTTTATGATGATTATTATTATGTAGCTTGACAATTATTGTTATTGCTTGATCACACCTTATATGCATGTTTAAAGGGAATTTGTACTTGTAATCACGCTTAATAAGATAATTAATAATCTTGTTTAGGGTTAATTTGATTATAATTTAAGTGATTACCCATAATAGATTTATTTGTGCATTAATATTCAACAAACATAGATTAAACAGGTTTAGGGTAAACGTATTGATTGCATGTTAGTCAGAAAGAGCACAAGAATACGAGAAGAATAAAGTACAGGCGTATTTTTAGATTGGATTTGTACCTTCATCCCCGAACTTCCAGTCTTGGTTCCAGACCTATTGGAGTTAACAATCTCTTGGATCGAGGGGTGTAACCTTCACCCTGTGAACGGTTTACAAGTTCCTAAAACTTGTTGACGACTCTTTTGCTCTAACTTCCTTCCCTTTGGACGCCACCATGCTTAAGTGTATGATCATAGTGGGGTTCAAGTTTGGGGTAATGCTTGAAATATATTCCCTACAGTTTTTTGGCGATTCCACTTGGGAGGATTTCTATTTTAATTCCTGAAATTTATTTCGGCAATGATTTAGAATGAGTGGATGATACTCGAAAAGTTCTAAGTATTTCGTGTGCGTAATTTTGATTAACATTATTGTCATACGCAAAAAAAAAGGTTATCATTGGAAAGACCATCCATAATGAGTAAAAAACATAGGATTTTTATACGTATGAAATTTGAGGAATATTTTTCACAACTAGAATCGAAATAATGCTGTGAAAAACTGGAAAATTTTAAGAACACAGACAGCTGCTGAGGCATGTAGGAACTAGCGTATAGAAAACAGAGCCTGTCGCCGAAGATATGGCTCTATCGTCGAACGACAATTCTGTCGCCAGGCGACAAGGCTCATATCCTGGCGACAGTCCCTGTTGGCTAGCGTTGCGTTCTTCCAATAACGAGCAAAAAATATGCGTTCTTTTTTTCGACCAATTCTACCACTGTTGGCTCGATTCTACTACCTGATTGAGTTTTTCTCACTTTTCCGAAACCCATATGTGTATTACATATGGACATAACCCTTTGGGAATTCATGCTCCATCTACTTGATTGAACGGTCTGAGCAATAAAGGGTACATCCGAGAATGTTGAATTCACCAAACCATGGAAGCGAGTTTAACTCAAGGGGTCCCATCCACTCGCGCCAACCCTTCCTACGGTAAGGCTTCTGCGCGGTGCATCCGGACTCATAACCAGGGACCCTCTTTGACTAACCCATATCCCGAACTTTAGATATCTAGAGCCATGGTTAGGTTGCAAACTCATTACATCATATTGTGCCTACTTGACTACTTGTGCATTATTTGTTGCGCATACTCTATTTGTTTTTCCTAATCGTTTGTTTGAATTGTGTTTAAGACTAAATAAACTAAAAAGATTTTGCCTAATCAATTAATTAATTAATTTAAGTAATTAAAGATTAATAAATTAATCAAAATTGACTTAGTACGCCTTTAGGCCTTTCCCGTAGATTAAATTTTTTTAAAGTAGTCCCAGATTAATGTTCAAGTAATGGCGCAAAATTTGGGCTGCAGCGCCAAACGCTGTTGTGCAACACCGAGCGACAACTTTGTCGTCTGGCGCTGCACTGTTGTGTGCGGCGACAGTCCTGTTGCTTTGGCTACAGTTCAGATTTTTGCTCTAGTCATCACGACGAGTCTAATTAAAATGTTTATTAATTAGTTTGGTTATTTTGTTAATCGCAAAAACCTTATTTAGTCCTTAATTAAGTCAAAGCACTTAGTCTCATGGTCTTACACAAGAGTCATAGCATATCACTTGCACTCACAAAAAAAGCACACACTAATATGTATATACACTTTGACCATGTGTAGAGAGTCTTGTATGCGCGTGTTTTCCGTCATTTTTTTAGGGGGGGGGGGGTAAGTCGGATATTAATCCTCCAATTAAATCACTTGTTTGAACCCATATACTTGATCCCCAAAAATATACACCCTATTTTTGCTTTTTTTTTTTCTTTTTCTTTATAAACCCGTAAAGTCAAAGTCAATTTGAGTCAAGCCACTAAAACAAATAAAATGGTTTAATTTACAGCGCGTGGTGAAGAAAGGAAGGGCGTTTAATCAGAGACAACCTTTTTGTTCATGTACAACTTTTTGATAAACCAATCAATCGAAAAAGAAAAGCTAAGAAGATAATGGCAAGTCAAGAAGAAGTCAATGAACTTAATAAGCAAATGGCTGGTGTTACTGGGATGCTAAAGGCCTTAACCATCCAAATCAATGACCTTGTGAAGCAACAATAAATGGAGCTCATGAAGGAGAGTTTGAGCAAGATATCTAATGACTACAGGTTCCAGGGCATTAGCTCGCAAGGGGTCTCGGTGGACAAGGAGCATCTTCCGAAGAAGTTCAATGCAAACGATATCCCAATATTCAAGGCAACTGATAACCCTTATTTTCATTTAAGAGCCTTTGAGAATATAATGAATATTAAGGGGATTGATAGGAAGGTCTTTCATTCTTAATTTTCATTATCTCTTGAAACCGTTTGCCAACAATGGTTCTTTTTCCTTGACAAAGAGAAAACCTCTACTTGGGAATCAATTGTAAACGCTTTCATTGATAGGTATAAATGCAATATTCAATTTGAAACTGATCATAGGGAACTTGAAATACTTAAACAAAAAGAAAATGAAGGCTTCACTTCTTTCTTTAATAAATGGAGAGAAACCTCTACTAGGATTTTTTAAGTACCAAGTGAAAAGGAATATGTGAGGATGTTCATTGAGAACCTCCAAGAAAAGTACTCCAAGCATCTTAAGTATAAAAACAACTTGCATACTTTCAAGGCCGTCTATGATATTGGGATTAACATCGAAGATGACCTTGCTAAACAAAAAGCTGCTAATAATAACAACTCCAATAGTGGCTGGAAAGGTAAGAAGAATGACAATCCTTCTTCTTAAAAAACCACCCACTCAAATAATGTTAGTACCTTTAATTTGAGTGAAGTCCTTGCTATGAACAACTAAGGACAAAAGAAACCATTTAGGGGGAACTTTACTCCTATTGGTATGAGTTATGACACCGTATTCGACCGACTTAATGCAAAAGGTCTTATATTTCCCATTGAACCATTTGGGGATCCACTTGTTGAAAAGAGGACAGCTAACTGGAATCCCAATGCACATTGCAAGTATCACCAACGCAGGGGCCATCTCATTGAGAACTGTTGGAAGCTTAAGGAAGCTATCCAAGAATTGATTGACAGCAATAAGCTTCCATTCCCCCCTACAAGCAAGAAACCAAGCATTAACAATGCACCCCTCTCTGATTCTTTGGCTATCTCTGATGAGGAAAACCGTGTTGATTATTCATCCCTCATCAAACCTGTTGAAAAAATTCATGCTATCGAAGAAGAGGATGAAACTTTTTTCGATGTCATGAATGATTTCCCTTCCGGACAAGAGCTTGTAACTAAGGAAGAAGTGTGGTTTCTCATACGATCAATGTGGAAGGGAATAGACTTATTGCGTGAAGCTATTGAATTTGCAAAGAAGAAAGAAAAGGTGGCTTAAAGCAAGCATGTCAAAATCCCACATATGGAGAAGAAACCATTTTCTCTCTAAGTAATTGACACACACAAGAAGAGTAATAAGCCCTACACTCCAATTGGGACTTCCTAAGCTAAAATGTTCAAAATTCTCTCCGAGAGTGGTAAGGTTAAACCTCTCGAACCGAGACCATTTGAGTCATTAAAAAGGACAGATACGTTCTATTGTCCATATCATCAATCAGGGGGACATACCATCGAGAATTGTTTTAAATTCAAAGATTTAATTCAAAAGGTGATTGATAACAAGAAGCTAGTCCAAATTCAACAAGAACAAGATATTAGAATCCATGGGGTTTGGGACAACGATGATGAAGACATCTATCTTAAGGATATGGAAGAACCTCTACTTTCAGTCATATATCCAATAAGCGATTTTCGGGATTAAGAAGATTCACCCATAGATGTCCTCACAAGATCCGGGAGAATGCAACCTCCCATCTCTACACAACCTATTCCTACCGTACAACAAGTTCCCATACCAATTATAGAGGACAACGATGTTGTCAAACAATTCAAGAAGACTAAGGTCGAAATAAATGTATGGACACTTCTAGCTACATCCCGAGAACATAGGCTGGCGATAATGAACACCTAAGACAAGACAGGGATAGACTCCGAAACCACCCTTGAAGGGTTGGCTAATTTCCTCACAAGTGATCTCCCTAGTCTCATTAACTTGATCACCTTTTTTGACAAAGATTTACCTCCTGACGGTGACAAGCATTACAAGGCTCTAAAACTCACAGTAGTTTGCAAGAGGATGAACGTCCTAATCACTCTTATAGATAATTGATAGGCAATCAATGTCTGTCCACTTAGACATGCGAGGATGTTAGCAATAAGGGATGAAGATTTAACCCCGTCGACACAAGGAATAAGAGCCTACGAGAAGACTCGTCGCCAAGCACTTGGAAAAATCACCATGAATGTAACGGCGGGAGCAATAGAACATGCTACTACCTTCCAAGTGGTAGATATTAAGGCTTCCTTCAACTTATTGTTGGGACGCCCTTGGCTTCATGACCTTAAGGTTGTCCCTTCATCCCTTCACCAACAAGTAAAATCTATAGTTGGAGGGATCCCTGTTACAATCGATGCTTCACCTATGAGGATTAAAGCCATTGAAATTCCGATTAATAATGTGGAGCACAATGTGAATGATGAAGATTTATGGGGCTTTAATGAAGAGGTCACCTTAATCGAGGAAGATGAAAGGACCCTTCTTTGCCACGACCCCTGCTGTAATATGACGGTAAATGTTATCCTCAAGAAATAGGGACACTTTCCCGGAATGACTCTAGGAAAGAAAAAGAAGAGAGCAAAACAAATGGAATTACCTGGCCTCCCTAAGTTAGACACTTTTGGACTTGGTTTCGAACCGACTCTAGAAGATCTAAAGCGAGCTAAGGAAAAGTCTAAAGCGCATAGGAACGCTCGCACCCAAACAAAGCGATCCCAATGGACCAATATCCGCTTACTCTTAATGGACAGTTTATAAGAGAAGGAGAGGACTATGAATTTCCGGAGCCCTTTGTTGTAAATGGCATAACCGGGGTTCGAAATCTTTCTGGATTGCTACTTTGTAGATGAGATCTCAACTCCTATTCACAAGGAGAAAGTAACCCCATGCTTTGAATTTAATGTCATGGGACTCCTCTTTCGGCGCGAGAAGGATGAGCCAAAGTATATAAATGAAAACTCCTCGCTCATTCAAACGGTTCCACTAAGCGAGAATTTCGATCATTCAAAGCTAATCACTCCAGCAGAGGGCTTAATCCAAGGATGGCGCAAGACGGTCAAGGGGACAACTCCGAATGGAAGAAAAATCTCGATAACGACAAGAAAAGGACAAATGTTTGAAGAGTCGTCAGTGTCAGAGTCTTTTCCTATAGAGTCTTCCAAGTCCTTAGCTGTAGCACCTCTTTCTTATTCTCCTTCTTCTATTTTAGCATCTACTCCTAGGATAGTTAGCAATCAAGTCCATGAGGACATTTCTTTATTCGATGTAATGATTTTAGAATTTAATAATATGTCTTCTTCCTCTTACTCCTCGTGTTTTTCTTTAACCCGAGATGACGAGCATTGCTTAACTAACAATGAAAATGACAAAGAAAATATTAAAGCAATGGAAACACTTGAAAAGAAAACACCAATAATTGAGGATATTGAAACGGTTGGCATATCAAATGATTCAACCATTAAAAGAGAAGTTAAAATCGGATTAACGCTGAATAAAAAAGAAAGAACCGATTTAATTAATCTACTTAAAGAATTTATCGATGCATTTACTTGGTCATATGAACATATGCCAGGTATGAATAGAGAAATAGCTCAACACACTATACCACTAATTCTAGGAATGAAACCTGTAAAACAGAAGTTGCGTCGAATGAAACCCGACGTAGCTCTTAAAATAAAATAATATGTTCAAAAGCAAATAACTGTAGGTTTTATCAAGGTATCCAAAAACCCTAAATGGGTAGCAAATGTGGTCCCAGTTCAAAAGAAGGATGGCAGGGTAAGAATGTGTGTCTACTATCGAGATTTAAATAAGGCAAGTCCAAAGGACGACTTCCCTTTTCCACAAATCGACATCTTAGTGTATAATACAACAAATCATGCACTTCTCTCGTTTATGGATGGATACGCGAGGTACAACCAGATTCTCGTGGCGGAAGAAGACATGGAGAAAACGACATTTTATAACACCTTGGGGTACTTACTGCTATATGGTAATGCCATTCGGGTTAAAAAAACGTGGGTGCTACTTACCAACGAGCAGCAATTGCCCTACTCCATGATATGAATGCATATGTGGACGATATGATCGTGAAATTGAAATATCACCCAGAGCATCAAGTAGCCTTAAGAAAATTATTCGAAAGGCTAAGAAAATACAACATGAGGTTGATTCCATCCAAGTGTGCTTTCGGAGTCACCTTAGCCAAGCTCTTGGGATATGTCATAAGCTCTAGAGGAATATAGATAGACCCAACCATAATCAAGGCGATTATGTAATTCCACCGCCCAAAACCGAGAAACAAATTCGAGGATTTATTGGCCGGTTGCAATATATAAGTAGGTTCATATCGAAACTAACAACGATATTTGAACCAATATTCAAGAATCTCAAAAAGAATATGCCAGTAATATGGGACGACGAGTGTCAAAAAGCCTTTAAAAAGATCAAAATTTATCTCGCAAATCCTTCCGTATTAGCACCAGCGCTTTTAGGGATTCCTCTTAGGTTGTACTTAACAGTCACCAAAGAGATTTGGGGGCTATGCTTGCACAAGAAATAGAAGGAAAAGAAAATGCAATCTACTACCTAAGCAAGAAAATGCTCGAGTATGAAGTATGCTACACACCGCTTAAGAAATTATGTCGTGCATTAGTATGGGCCACAACCAAGCTAAGACATTACATGCTCGTGCATACAGTCTTTGTAGTTTCTCGAATGGATCCACTTAAGTACTTGTTCGAAAAGTCTACACTTAATGGGCGCATATAATGGTGGATAGTCAACTTAGCTCAATTCGATGTAAGATTCATGCCTCAAAAGGCTATCAAAGGATCTGTGGTCTTGGACTTCTTAGCGGATTTCCCAATAGAAGATTCGACGCCAATACATGACAACTAATTTCCAGATGAAGACTTGATGGTCACATATGACGATACTTGGACTTTATACTTCGACAGAGCCTTAAAGGATGTGGCGTTGGAGTACTATTAGTATCTCCTAAAGAGGAGCATGTAACAATCTATATAAAGTTAGATTTCGACGTTACCAACAACGCCGCTGAATACGAAGCGTGCGTGGTAGGCCTCAAAATAGCTTTGGCATTGGGATTGAAGAAATTGCGAATATTCGGAGACTCTTCCTTGATCATCAACAAAATTTCCAAAAGATGGAAAGTAAGGAGTGAAAGTCTAGCCCCTTACCAAACTTATCTAGAAACTCTCACCAACCAGTTGGAAAAGGTAGAATACACCTATCTACTTAGAGAGGAAACCAATTTGCTGATGCCTTGGCAAGACTAGCCTCAATGGTTATGATTCCCACGGAAATCGAGCAAATGCCTTTAACCATAGAAAAAGGCATAAACCGGCCTACATTTAAGCCATAGAAGATGATGAAATGATCCAAGAAGAAGAAGAATAAGAAGAAGAACAATGGTTTACGGATATACTCAATTATGTCACCAAAGGAGAATATCCTCCTCATGCTGACCAAAGATTAAAACGAGCACTCAGACTCATGGCTTCCCAATATGTACTCATAGACAACGAGTTACACAAAAGGGTACCTAAGGGTCAACCTCTCCTATGTGTAGGGAAAAAGGAAACCAAAAGAGCTATGAGGACAGTCCACGAATGCATTTGTGGAACTCATATTAATGGCAAAATGCTAGTCCAAAAGATAATGCGAGAAAGATATTATTGGACTACCATGAATAGGGATTGTCATCAATATGTAAAAAGATGCCCCAAATGCCAAATATACACTAATTTGCAACATGTTCTTCCATCTCTACTCTACACCTATACTTCATCATGGCCATTCTCTACATGGGGAATTGATATTATTGGTAAAATTACCCCTCCTGGGACAGGAGGTCACTAATACATTCTAGTAGCAATTGATTACTTCACAAAGTGGGTTGAAGCACAACAATATGCTAAACTCCCTGCAAAACATGAAGCACTCTTTATCAAAAGGAATATTTTTTGTCGATATGGAGTCCCATATGAGATGATTATTGACAATGGAACTCACTTTTAAGCTGAATGTGAAGAATTGTTACTAAAATACGGTATACATTACCATCATTCCTCTCCCTATAGACCTCAAGCAAATGGAGAAGTTGAGGCATCTAACAAAAATCTAAAGACTATTATCGAGAAAATGACATAAAATTACAAAGATTGTCCTGACAAACTCCATTTCGCACTTTGGGGTTATCGCATGTCAATTCGCACATCAACATGATATACGTTATTCTCCTTGGTTTATGGAATGGATGTCGTACAACCTGTAGAGATAAATATACCATATTTACACATTGCATTACAAAGCAAACTCGATGAAGTTGAATGGACTAGGGAAAGATATGAAGAGCTAATTCTACTCCATGAAAAGCAACTAGAAGCTCTACATCATACCCAATGCTATCAAAATCGTGTGGCTAAACACTTTAATAAGAAGGTCAAGACAACAAACATCAAAGTAAGGGACTTGGTGTTAAAGGCATTAAGGAAAAATGTTTTAAATCCAAGAGGCAAATTTAGGCCTAATTGGTCCAGACCATATATCGTCAAAACCATTCTGTCAAGAGGTGCAGCAAAACTAACTGATATGGATGGCAATGTGTTCTCAAACGTGATGAATCTTGACCAACTTAAAATGTACTACCCATAATTACTTGAGTAGGAAACTTAAGAGAGCTACGTTTGGCTTGATTCCTTAGGAAAGGATATATAGGCAACCCTTTACAGAGTGCGGCCACTTTTATTTTCACAAACCTCGCATCCCAGCAGCAATAAAAATTCGACGCAATATCAACGCCACGAAAAGAAGTCTGTCGCCAGAGGACAAAGCCTGTTGCCCTGCCCGGCGACAGACAGCAACGTCTGGCGACAGAAGAAAAATAGCGGCGCCGATCTTCTTCGAATATCTGGGCAAGTTTCGGTGTATTTTTGAAAATTTTCGACTTCCGTACTCGAGAAAATTTCTGGAAATTAATTTAAGTTGTTTTCATTGCTTTAATAAATTAAATTTAAAAGGTATTTAATTAAAAAAGTTAAAATTAATAAAATAAAGTAAATATAACATTATTGATGGAATTTAAATAAAAGCTTAATAAAATAAATTGACTTAAAAAATTTAAACTAATCTAATAAAATTGGAAATTAAGCAATGGTTCAATCTTTCTTCTCTTTCTTTTCCCTCTTCCAATTTTTATCTGCATCCTCTTCATCGTCCATGACTTTAGCTAATAGGCATCCTTTAGAGGACCTACATTCAATTTTAGAATGAGGATTCCATGCTTCTTTTCTACCTAAACCTTCTTTTCTGCAATGTCAGCTTTTCTTTTCTCTTTACCTATAGTAGTGTCTTTATTCTAAGGCATCACAGGTGTTTTAAGTCCAACTTTTTCACCCAAGCGTTCCTTAACAGGAATCACTTTGTCACCTAGACGGCTCTTCACATTGGTTCTACTCTGATTTTTCTTCATGTCCTTTGTAGGCTTATTAAGAAGCAAATTCTTCACATTATTGGGCATGGAAGGAGGAACCTTTTGGGTAATCACTTCCCATAAAGGCCTAGCACTCCAATATGTGTCAAATTTCTCAACTTCTTGTGAAACAGGGAATTCATAGGGACGACGGAGATCCCAGAAGAAATTTTTTTAAGTAGACCGTACTGCCTTTTTACCTTGTAGGGATAATAAAAAGTCGTCTTGTTAAGTTTGGAAGACGACAGAAGGGTTGCTTGTTGACACCAACCATCTTCTCAATCTTCCACCATGGGACGACCCACTTGATAGCAAAATCACAAGAGGTAAAAATTTTACTCCACTCACGGAAACCCATCTTAGAGAAACGCTTCTTTCGCCTCACAAAGCAATTTTGGAGTGTATTTTTCAATGTTTTCAGGATGACTAATTAATTCTAGTCTCTCCATTCGCCATATTATAGACATCTAAAAATGTCTCCCCAAAACCAAACCCTCAAACAGTTCTACCTTTCACGCCTTTGTTTAAGGACAGAACCACGAGTAAAATATGGAATCCTTGGAGTGCTTGAAGAAGGAATTTTGAAAGAAGAAGGGTAGGCTAGTGTATAGAGGACAAAAAAATAGAGAATTAATTAACACCCCGTACATCAGAAAAGAGGGGGTATTTATAGAAAAAATGTGCTAAGGGAACACACGGAACCCTAAAAAGATAAAAACCCTGAAAAGTATACCACGACACGATAATATGTACCGTGACACGGGAAATCCCACCGTCAGACGGGGAACATTCCCATGATACGGTGTACTGCTGTGTGACGCGGGAAATATTTAGTGAACGGGGGACAAAACGCGTTAAGGTTTTACGTAGAAAGGACACGGAAACCCCTATGGCACAGCAGGTGCCCCGTGTCACGGAGAATCCCACCGTCAGACGGGATAGTTTCCCGTGACACGGTGAACAAATGCCGTGACGCGGGAGTCTGTGGTCCGTTTTTCCGTCTGAATTCATTTTTAATCCTAATTTCGTTCAGCATTTTAAGTGGCGATTGATAATTTAGGGCCATTTCTGATTGATTATTATTATTTGGGCTAAAAAAAGAAAATAAGTAAATAAAATAAATAAAAGGTTTGGGCAAAAATAAATAATAAAACAATAAAAAAAAAAAAGGTTTGGGCTGAAATTAAAAACTATGCTTTGACTAAACATCTAGACTGATAAATGGACTATTCATAAATTGAATTTAATCAAATACGATTTTTTAAGCAATCTCGGGATTAAATACCGAACCCGACCAATAGTGGTGGTGAAAGGTTGTTCATCATCAGGTTTTGTTTCGGGGAGACATTTTTAGATGTCTACAGAAGCCCCCACTTTGACTGAGTTTGTAGAAACGTCAGTTTCGAAAACGATAGTCAAAGTATTTGATAGGGACGGAGAATGATTTAAGAAGTTATGCGATCCTAAATCACTATGTATACGCCGATACCTGCAGAAAAATGTTAATTGCACAGATAAAAGAGTAAAGGGATAGAATACATATCTGGCACCATTGTATCGGTGACAAATGAGTTTGGCAGCTTCCTATGCTTGAAGGAATCCACTGGATGACGTTCGTTGAAATGCTTTCCATGCCTGAGGAAAGCCGAGTTATGAATTTGGTAGCTTTTTAAGCCTAAAGAAACCTACCGGATGGTACTTTCCATGCCTAAGGAAAGTCGACGTTTGATTTTGGTGTCATTCTATGCTTGAAGAATTCCACCGATTGTGCCTTCCATGCTTAAGGAAAGCCGACTTGGCGGTTTTCTATACTTGAAGAAAAATCCACCGATAACGCTTTCCATGCTTGAGGAAAGCCGACTTGGTGGTTTTCTATACTTGAAGAAAAATCCACCGATAACGCTTTCCATGCCTAAGGAACGCCGACTTGGTGGTTTTCTATACTTGATGAAAAATCCACCGATAATGTTTTCCATGCCTGAGGAAAACAGACAACTTATATAATTGCTGAAGCTTGTAAGTGTATGATGGTTCAATTATCCCTGAACGTGGGTCGCGGATAATTCACACCTTCAAGTCAACTATCCGACCATATTAGGTGTTTAAAATGTCGACAAATTGACTTTGAAGCTTACTAGGGGTAAAACGGTAATTTTGACACCCTTTAAATGTCAGTTAGAATTTTCCGCGTAATTAAACTGAAAAACTAACTGTCCAACTTGTGCGGAAAATCGTGCTATTTTGGTCAAAATGCCAGAAATATTCGCTGACAGCTTCAAAGAGCGTGCAGGACAGCAAATTGGGTACCGCGCCACGTGGAAATATCCAGCGACACGGAGCTTCCATCCTGTCAGACGGTGCATTTCCCGTGTCGCGGATTTAGTTCTTGCTCAAAACGCCCACGCGCCACGTGCAAAAGGCCATGCCACGTGCGTGAACACCGTTACTTGATAACGGAAAACGTGGAACGGGAACGGGGTTACGTAACGGTCACTTTTTGTCTTTAATTTCAAGCTGCTCTTCACTAATTTCGCCATTTTCTTTCTTATTCTGCTCTTTCTCTTCTCCATATTTTTTTATCTTAAATTGCTCGGAGTACCGCGCCACGGCGTTGCTGCACCGACGCAAGTCTGTCTTCACCGTGTCACGATATCAGTCACCGTGACACGGCGGTTCTGCTGCTGTTTTGTTCCATTTTTTTTAAAAAAAATTTCTCGTCGCTGCTGCTGTTCATGTGCTCTTCGTTTCCGTCAGAAGGTCACCGTGACACGGGCAGGTGTACCATGCCACGGCTGGGAATACCGTGCCGCGGTATTTGGCTGTTGCGTTCCGCAGTTTTTCTCGAGCATTCTCGAGCTTTTCCGAGCTTGTTTCTTCACCAAATTCACTCAAATTTCTGCTATCTTACTTATTTATGAATTCTTACGAAGATCCATGTAAGTTCTCTTGCTTTTCGTGTCAAATTTTGCTTCAATTTGAGTAACTTTCAAAAAAACCCCTAGAAAATAAATTTAGGGATTTTTGATTTTGAGGTATTATGTTGAAATTCTTGCTATGAATTAGCTTGTATATGTATGTATGTGTGTTTGTGAGCGGTTTGAGACAAAAATTGCATGATTAGGTGAAAAATTGAGCAAATCCCTCTTTTTTGGTACTACTTTGGTGTTCTTGTTATTTTTGTCGTTCCTTTGCACTTGTATTGATGATATATTGGTTTTAGATCTTGTAAAATATAACATGATGTGTTGATCTATTATTTTTGTGCAATTTTGAAACATGTTTTGTTTTGTGTATGTACTATATTGTCAAGGAGAACATATTATCATGCAATTAGGAGAACATAGTATTAGTTCGTCATGGAGAAACTAAATACTAGAAAGAATTCAATTATTTAGCTAATTTTTAGCCTTGAGGTAAAAATTTAGCGTATAATAGAAAATGCAACTTGAAATAACCATTAAGTTGTTTGGAATAAATAACTAAATAACTTAGGAAATGATGCTAAGCATTTAGATTTTATTTTTGTAATACCATGCATAGACAACGGGATCGCGATCTTTCCTCTCGTGGCCGGCGTCAGGCTTTTCGGAAGGACACTCCCACAGTTCCTCAGGGCATGGACGACGATGCCCTAGAGACCGAGCCTCATCCTTCTTCGAGTAGGGGCAGGTGGGTTCCACCTCCGTGGTCGTCAGATGAGTTGGTTTTCTCCGTGAGAACCACGTTTCTTAGCGTCCACTTGCCGGCATAGTCGATGGCACGGTTCCGGAGCTGGAGATTTGGTTCCTTAACTTCATTGGATTATCACAATGGATCCAGTTACGAACGCCTTGTGGGAATCTGCTAGTTTAGTTGACTTTATGCGGCGATCGTAGGGTTTCGCAGTCCCCGGGGTTGTGGCGCGACAGTCGTTCGGCGTTATTGGAGTATTTTTGGGATACTACCAACACTTTTCACTTTGCTTGGGGGGAGATGGCAGTGAACCCTCTAGATTTTAGCATGATCAGTGGTCTACGCTTCACCGACCGGGCCGTACAGCAGATGTCTGATCTTCCTTGGGGTGCGGCTGAGGCCGCTGATTTGTTAGGTCCGATCGTTCAGCACATCAGGACTCAGCCGATGGCTCGAGGTGGTCCTAGGAAGGGGCGATCAGAGTTGGCTTCTGTTCTGGCCTTTGGTTTTGACATGGATGAGACATCACCTGAGCAGCGAGTACGGATCTTTTTTTTTATTCTCATTTCCATGACTCTTTCTCCTAATAGGAGTTCGCGTGCGCTCTTTTCCTAACTTCGTTCTTTGCTCAAGATCAGTGAGATAGGATCCTTTAGCTGGGCCAACCTTGGATATGCCGATATTCTCTTGTCGTTACGTCATGACTGTAGGCAGCTGAACGACAAGGCCCCCGTCACTGTATATGGGTTATGGAGAGTTGTAGAGGTGACGATCTGTTGACTCGAATGAACAATACAAGAGTGGGGGGGGGGGGTAAATTTTATTGTAGAGGAACTAGGGTAATTTTTGCGAAATTCTTAAAGGAACTTAAACAAAAACTTTAAAGTGCAAGAGAGATTTTACGTGGAAAACTTCTTGGCCCTAATCAAGAAGAAAAACCACGACCACAAGGGATTTTAAACTCAACTCTTAATAATAATAGGGCAAACAACCTATTACAAATTAAGACTCTAAACTCAAGTTCCTCAATGAACTTAATTTCCCCCTTAACTAATCCCTCAATCAGTTAAGCTCTCGAATCTCTCTCTTTCTCCTTGCTTCACTCAAAGCAATTACACACTCTAGAGTTTACCAAAACTCTACCCCAATACAACTCAAGACAAAACCCCTAAGATGCTAAGTACAAGGACACTCAAGGACTTAAGTGGATTTTTTACTCTTTTCGAAAAACTAAGAATTGTAATGCTCAAGTGTACTCTTCAAAATAGAAAACTGATCCTATTTATACAAGAGGAAACCAGTTGAAACCTTACGTTTACCTTAACTCCCACTACACCACAACTTCCATGAAATAAGGAAGTGCAGTTCGTGGATGCTTGGGCAGCAAGCTGAAGCGCACAAAAGGAAGTGGTTCCTTTATTTTCTCAACCTCTGACTAAGTAAAAAGCCGTATTTTAAAAATAGTTTTACCAAGTTAGATTTTCCAAAAGATTAGGATAAAATCAAAACAAAACATCTTTTAAATAAATAAGATATTTTTCAGTTAAAAAATAGTATTCTGAAATAAGATTAAATCTTGTTTAAAACAAGGAAAATAAAATCTTTATAACTTGAAATTAAATCCACTTAAATTCTATCAATTTGCCATGTACTTAACATATATACAAGAAGCCTAAAATAAATAATAAAGATACAATAGACTCCTTGGAACACAGTGAAGCTTCGACTCTGGAGCTTCAGTTCCTCACTAAAGGAACTTGGCTACTGATTGTCTTCTATGCTTGTCCATAGCTCATCCTTTAGACTTGTTCCATGCTCCATTCTAACTCTAGAACTTCGTTGCATATAAAACCTGTCAAGTACATCAAAGCTAATAGACAAAAGTTAAAGCCCTTCTGGTTTGCTTAGGTTCCTTGCGTCATCATCAAAACTTAAGATCAACAATATTCCCCCTTTTTGATGAATGACAAACCTAAGCAAACTCAAAAAAAAAATTGAAGGACAATCAAAGAAAAACTAAAAATCAAAATGAACTAGCTATAGTTAAACAAAGAACTGAATGAAAGTTATACCTTCTATTTTTAGATGGATGGAGAGCTTGTCAACAATTGAGTTTTGCCTTCTTTCCCCCTTTTGGCGTTCATCAAAATTAATGCACACAAATACACATAACTAAACACAGCACCATTGTAATGGTTTGTGTCCAAAGCATAGAGCAAAGCACATATAGGCAGAAATAGTACGCAAATAGTCATAAAGCAAGCAAGCAACATCCATATAAACAAACTGATGTTCCTCCAGAACAACAAAAACAAAAGAAAATACCCTGTTTTAAGTGTTTACAGACCCAAAAGAAGCAAAAAGAAACAAGTTCAAATCGGATCAAGTTCAAGAAAATAAAGGTTTAGAGCGAAGACAGAAACATCAAGCTTTAGGGGCAGAGGACTGGGTCTCTTCTTCAGCATCATTCTCTAGCACCTCTTCAATGACCAAGTCCTCCAATTTCTTCAGCAAGTCAGCCTGCCCTTTGGAGAGAGTTGATGTGTTCTGGTGCATTGCTGAGGTGAGCTCTGTGGAAGCTTTCACCAAGTCTGACACTACCTTCTCAAGAGCTTCAATTCTTTGAATCAACCCTGGTTGAGCATCAACTAGCTTGTGCACTGTCTCCTTGAGAGCCTTAAGTTCCAAGGTGGAACTCACAATGCTGAACCCAGCAAAACTTGAACCTGTAGGAAAAGTTTTTTCAACAAAAGCTTGAAGGATGCCCTGTTCCCCCTGAGAACCAATTTTCTCTTCAAGTACCCCTTGATCCCCTGGGGCACTGGTTCTCTCTTCACTCAGATCAACCACTGCAGCAGACTCAGCCTTGTCCTTCCCTCTTGGCCTTATAGTCAACCTAGTACTCTTTCTCTTCCCAGAGCTTTGAGTATCCTTCCGGTTTGACATCACAATCACTTCTTTCTTTTTCTGGTCACCTTCTTTCTCACTGTCCTCTTCCTCCAACCATTTATCCAACTCTACATCTTCCTTTTTCTTCAAACTACTCTCATCCTGTTTAGGCTTAGGAAGGGATTTTGAGAGAAATTGAGTAGTTCCCTCAACAACAGTTAGGTTTCGGGCTTCAAGTGTTTTGGGTTGGACATAATGGTTGGTCTTAAGTGTAAGGGATTCATAGTTAGTCATGGAAATTCCACAACTTTCAAGAAGAGTGATTATTAAATTTGCATATCCAACCTTTAAATGAATGGCAAGACAATGAGTGAGGTGCTGGATCATCAAAGAAGGAAAATTTATCTGTATTTTGTTTTCAAGACAATACATAAGCACAGCATCAAGGTGATTTGCCTCATGCCTATGCTGGGTTCTCGGAATGATAGCTAGATGAACAAAAATAAACAACAGCTTTTGAATAGGTGAAAACAGGTTATGGTTGGTTCGAACTTTGGATGCCTTACCACCAATTGATTCAACAATCTTTTCAATAGAAACACCCTCAACACTTAATTCAGTTTCTCCCTTAAAATACTCATCAAATCCCTCATTAGGGGTTCCAAACACAGCAGCTAAATCATCAGCATCAAAACTAATTTTCTTGTTTTTAACTTTGCTAACACAAACACCATTCACATTCTTAAAATTCGCACAAAATTCCTTTAACGGTGCATGTGCAATCACATTGTCATAACATTCACTAAACAGCTTAATCTAATTTAGTGCTTCAAGAATATCAAGAAGTTTAGAGTACTTACTCGATTCGCACCACTTTAGATTTATACAAAACCCAGGAATGAACCGCTCAGAGCTGGCTTCTATCCTTTTGACAGCAGCGGACTTCGACTTTTCCCCCTGAATTGGTTCACCCAGTTCCTCATAGTCCAATTCTTCTTCAACCTCGATATTTCTCCTTTTCGAATCACTGCGAGCCATGGGTTTGTTTTGGAGTTTTTCAGCAACGTTTTTGACTGAGGTGTCAGTCTCTATTTCCATGGGTGATTCCTTTTGAGGAGAGTTTTGAATTTTGGGTGAGATTTCCATGGGAATTGGAGAGGTGTCACTAAAAATGAGTGTGTATTTTACGGAGTGAGGTGGTGAGGAACAGTGGTTAGGGTTTGGCTTCATTATATAGTGGTGGAATTTAGTGTGGTGAGTTTGGTCGGTGGAATGGTGTAGAAGGTTAATTGAATGGGGTAGGTGTCGATTGATGAAGGATGGCACAAAACTTTTCACTTGGTCAGATTTTAATGTGATTTGACATGAAGGGTTTAGATTAATTGAAGATAAATTTTGATCAGGAACTTTGAATTGAATGCAAAAGGTCACGGGTATTTAATCAACAATTTCAAGGAACGATTTTTAATTTTAAAAGATAAGCGATGAAGAATAATTCAAAAGATAAGATTTTAAGTAGATAAAATTAATCAACTGACTAGTTAATTAATTCACAACAAGATAGAATAAAATCTTATAGATTATTTCGGAGGAACTAGGAACAAATCAACATAATTTGTAATAACACAGACATGCCTAATGCAATTTGATTTCTTCACATACAGCCACAATCCCATATGTATTGCCATACACTCTAATGCGTAGGACTATGTTTTCACATATACATATTGTGTAAGATACATATAATGCATGCATGACTGACTTATACCTTGGGGGAACTTGAGGTCTTCTTAACTCAATTGTATCATACCAAGTTCCATGCGCATCTTTTCAAATTTGTCCCTGCTCAAAAGCTTAGTAAGAATGTCAGCAATTTGATTTTCTGTTTCGCAAAAATCTAACTTAATTAAGCCTTTTTCCACATTATCCTTAAGGAAATGATGCCTTATGTGAATATGTTTCACACGAGAATGATGAACTGGTTCTTTTGAAATGCATATGGCACTAGTATTATCACAATAGATAGGAATGCAATTATATTTCATACCATAATATCTTAGTTGTTGTTTTATCCAAAGTACTTGAGAACAACAGGCTGCAGCTGCCACATATTCAGCTTCAGCAGTTGACAAGGCCACTGTGTTCAGTTTCTTGGATCCCCAAGAAACTAGGCATGGCTCGAGAAACTGAACCATTCCTGAAGTACTCTTCCTATTCACCAAATCTCTTGCATAGTCAGCATTTGCAAAACCTTTTAAATCAAAAGTATCACTTCTAGGATAGAAGAGACAAAGATGATCAGTTCCTTTGAGATATCGTAGGATCCTTTTTACTGTTGTAAGATGTGACTCCTTAGGATTAGATTGAAACCTTGCACATAAGCCAACACTAAATGCAATATCAGGTCTACTAGCAGTTAAGTATAAAAGGGATCCAATCATACCTTTGTATTTGGTTTGATCTACGCTAGTTCCTTATAGATCTTCATCTAACCTTTTGCTTGTTCCCATTGGTGTATGGTTGGTCTTTGCTTGGTCATGGTTATATTTCTTCAGTAGTTCCTTGACATACTTTTGTTGGTGAATTGCAATACCTCTTTCTGTTTGTTTGATTTGTAGTCCAAGAAAGAAGTTGAGTTCCCCCATCATGCTCATCTCAAATTCACCACTCATTAGCTCAGCAAAGTACTTGCACAAGTTTTCGTTAGTTGCTCCAAAAATAATATCATCAACATATATTTGAACAACTAGTAAATCAGTTCCTTCAGATTTTAAAAACAAAGTTTTATCTACTTTACCTCTTTTAAAATCATTTTGAAGAAGGAACTTAGAGAGCCTTTCATACCAAGCTCTAGGTGCTTGTTTTAGCCCATAAAGAGCTTTATCAAGCTTAAAGACATGATTAGGAAATTGGGGATTTTCAAAACCTGGAGGTTGTTCCACGAACACCTCCTCTTCAAGAAAGCCATTTAAGAAAGCACACTTAACATCCATTTGATACAGTTTGAAACCCATAAAAGAGGAAAAAGCAATTAACATTCTAATAGCTTCTAATCTAGCAACAGGAGCAAAAGTTTCTTCAAAGTCAATACCTTCTTGCTGATTATAGCCCTTCACAACAAGTCTTGCCTTGTTTCTTACAATTGTTCCATATTCATCCAGCTTGTTCCTGAATACCCACTTGAGCCCTATAACCTTTTTGTGCTTATGTTTTTCTTCAAGATGCCAGACCTTGTTGCTCTCAAACTCATTGAGTTCATCTTGCATGGCAATTATCCAGTCAGCATCCTTTAGAGCTTCTTCATGATTTCTTGGCTCAATAATGGATAGGAAGGCTTGAAAGGCACATAAGTTCCTCATCTGTGATCTGGTCTGAGTTCCTTTACCAATATCACCTATAATAAGGTCTGTTGGATGAGAGCCTTGGTATTTGAATGGCTTTGGTTGAAACTCTCTGGTAGGAACTCCTATTTGAGGCACTTCTTCTTCAGCTTCTTCTACATTTTCCTCGTTGCAAGATTCTCCATGATCTTGTTCCTCCGGGGTTTCTTGATTAGGAACTTCAGCATTTTCTTGATGTTCTTGCTCAGGTTCCTCACTTACTTCCTTGGTTTGCTTGGAGGTTTCTTCCTCTTCTTCCCTGTCTCTAATCATATCAATTTCATAATCAATATTGTCTTGTTCCTGCACATTCATAAACATATTAGATTCATCAAATATCACATGAATGCTTTCTTCTACGCACAATGTATTTTTATTATAAACTCTGTAAGCTTTGCTATTTGATGCATAGCCAAGGAACACAGCTTCATCACTTCTTTCATCAAATTTTCCTATGCTCCTTTTCCCATTATTATGAACAAAGCACCTGCATCCAAAAGCTCGAAAGTGAGAAATATTGGGTTTTCTGCCCTTAAACAGTTCATAAGAAGTCCTATTGATGATTGGTCTCATCATAACTCTGTTTATGATATAGCATGCAGTATTTATGGCTTCAGCCCAGAAGTTCCTTGGAAGACCACTAGCTATGAGCATAGTTCTTGCCATGTCTTCTAGAGTCCTGTTCTTCCTTTTAACAACTCCGTTCTGTTGATGAGTTCTTGGGGCTGAAAAGTTATGATCCATGCCATTTTCTCTACAAAAGTCATCGAATCTTAAATTCTCAAACTCTGTTCCATGATCTGATCGAATGTGGATAATTTGATTTCCACTTATCTTTTGTACTCTTTTGGCAAAGGACACAAATTCATCAAAAGTTTCATCTTTGCTAGACAGAAAAATCACCCAAGTAAATCTAGAAAAATCATCAATAATAACTAAAACATATTTCTTTCCACTTCTACTTTGAACACGCATGGGACCACACAAATCCATGTGAATTAGCTCCAATAGCTTTATGGTGCTGACCATGTTTTTTCTTTTAAAAGAAGATCTGACTTGCTTGCCTCTCACACATGCATCACAGATGTGTTGTATGAGGAACTTGACTGAGGGAAGCCCTACAACCAAGTTCCTTGCTCTAAGTTTATCCATGAGTGAGAAGCTAGCATGTCCAAAACGTTTATGCCATAATAAAGGATCATCATTAATGACACTTAAGCAGGTAAGGTTGTTTCTTGGAACAGAATTTAGATCCACAATGTATGTGTTCCCTTTTCTAGTTCCTTCAAGAACAACCCTTCTTGTTTTATCATTAATGATGTTGCATGAATCAGAGGTAAAACTTACAGAGTTTCCTTTATCACAAAATTGTGATATGCTCAGCAAATTGTGCATCAAACCCTCGACCAGAAGTACATTTTCTATTGAATGAGAACTGGACCTTCCTACTTTTCCTTTAGCAATTACTTCACCCTTTTTGTTGTCTCCAAAGGTCACAGTTCCTCCTGGATAGGCCTCTAGTGAGAGAAACTTTGATTTATCTCCTGTCATATGCTTTGAACAACCACTGTCGAGGTACCACGTGTTGTTCCCCCTCACTAGGACCTGCAAAAGAACTTAATGGTTAGATTCAGGAACCCGGGTTTCCTTGGGTTCCTTGGACGTTGAAGCAATATCAGATTTCTTTACCCAAACTTGCCTAACATTCTTGCTAACAGACTGTTCCTTCTTGTTGCAAGTAGTAACAAGATGACCAGTCTTACCACAGAAGGTACATACTTTATAACTAGGCAGGTCTACATATTTTTTTTTGCCCTTATGCTTAGAACGTATGAATCCTAGACCTTCAGTTCTTTTGGTTTGAGCATTCTCAATCCACTTAGGAATTCAAAACTGACTAATGCTTATTTCTTTTCGAAGCTCCAGTTCCTTCTCCAATTTTGCCTTTTCAATTCCTAACTCGTCAAGATTATATTTTAATTTTTCAAAATCCTCATTGAATTTAGGCAAAGATTCAGAGGAGGAACTTGGAGATACTTCTGCACTAGCAAGTTTGTATTGAGTCAGTTCTACATTAACCATGATATTTTCAAACTTGAGTTTCTCATTCATTTCTTTTAAGAGAAGATTCTTGTCAAAAAGTTCAAAAAATCTATTCTGAACATCAGTTCGTTGATTTTTAATCCACGTACTGTGTTCCTTGCAGACTTTGAGAGCTCTTTGACATTCACCTAGACGAATACTAGTACGAGTCCATTCATCTTCCAATTCAAATACTAAATCAATTAGAGCATCTTTAGTATAAGTCTTAAGCACATTAGGATCAAGGAATACCTCTTTAGCAAGCTCATCATTGTAAGCCTTTTCATCACGTTTGGCCATCAAACACAAATGAGTTGTTTCTTCTTCAAGTTGTTCCTCTTCATCCTCACTTTCAGAATCTCCCCATGCAGCAATCATAGCCTTCCTAATGTCTGTTTTGTTGAAAGGAGTTTTGTTGTAGTTGCTCTTAACTTGTTCCTTTGCCTTCCCTTTACCTTTCTCTGTATCCCAAAGTGGACACTCACGAATAAAGTGTTCTAGAGATCCACATTTGTGACAACCAGAGTCAGCTTTTGAAGTAGAGGGTTTCTTGGTGAAGTTCATCGACTTGTTGTTTCGGTTGAACATTCTTTTGAACCTTCTCACCAGCATAGCAGCCTCTTCTTCATCGACTTCAGAGTCTTCTTGATCTCCAGCTTTGAGAGCTAAGCCTTTTCCTCGGTTTCCTTCACTGTTTCTTGTTCCTAGGTGCAACTCATGAGTCATGAGGGAACCAGCAAGTTGCTCAATATTGAACTTTGTGAAGTCCTTTATTTCTTGTAAGGCCGTTACCTTGGCTCTCCACCTCTCATCTTGAGGGAGGCTTCTTAGAACTTTTATGACCTTCTCATCAATAGGGATTTGCTTTCCAAGAGAAACCAGCTCATTAATAATGTTAGTAAATCTAGTTAACATTTCCTGAATTGATTCTTTTGGTTGCATTTCAAACCGTTCATATTTTGACATAAGCAGGTCAATTTTAGAGCGTTTCACTTCGTTAGTTCCTTCATGAGTAACTTGAAGTAAATCCCAAATTTCTTTAGCATTTTTACAACCCATAACTCAGTTGTGTTCATGGGGTCCAAGGCCACAATGAAGTAATTTAACTGCAAGTGCATTAATTTCCATTTTCTCAAAATCTTCCTTATCAAATTCAGACATGGGTTTAGGTACTACCTCATTTTCACCAGTAGTTTTGGTAATTTCGAAATCACCAACTTCGATCACTCTCCAAACCTGGTAGTTGTCGGCTTTGATAAAAATCTCCATCCTGTTCTTCCAATAGGTGTAGAATTTCCCATTGAACATAGGAGGACGCTGCGTAGAGTAACCTTCTTCCAGTTTCTCGTGATTGTTCATCTTGATTCCAAGAACTTGACTCGTCAGGGTTTCCTGATTTCTCCGAGGAACCTGCTCTGATACCAATTGTTGACTCGAATGAACAATACAAGAGGGGGGGGTGAATTGTATTGTATAGGAACTAGGGTAATTTTTGCGAAATTCTTAAAGGAACTTAAACAAAAACTTTAAAGTGCAAGAGAGATTTTACGTGGAAAACTTCTTGGCCCTAATCAAGAAGAAAAACAACGACCACAAGGGATTTTAAACTCAACTGTTAATAATAATAGGGCAAACAACCTATTACAAATTAAGACTCTAAACTCAAGTTCCTCAATGAACTTAAGTTCCCCCTTAACTGATCCCTCAATCAGTTAAGCTCTCGAATCTCTCTCTTTCTCCTTGCTTCACTCAAAGCAATTACACACTCTAGAGTTTACCCAAACTCTACCCCAATACAACTTAAGACAAAACCCCTAAGATGCTAAGTACAAGGACACTCAAGGACTTAAGTGGATTTTTGACTCTTTTCGAAAAACTAAGAATTGTAATGCTCAAGTGTACTCTTCAAAACAAAAAACTGATCCTATTTATACAAGAGGAAACCAGTTGAAACCTTACGTTTACCTTAACTCCCACTACACCACAACTTCCATGAAATAAGGAAGTGCAGTTCGTGGATGCTTGGGCAGCAAGCTGAAGCGCACAATAGGAAGTGGTTCCTTTATTTTCTCAACCTCCTTGACTAAGTAAAAAGCCGTCTTTTAAAAATAGTTTTACCAAGTCAGATTTTCCAAAAGATTAGGATAAAATCAAAACAGAAAATCTTTTAAATAAATAAGATATTTTTCACTTAAAAAATAGTTTTCAGAAATAAGATTAAATCTTGTTTAAAACTGGGAAAATAAAATCTTTATAACTTGAAATTAAATCCACTTAAATTCTATTAATTTGCCATGTACTTAACATATATACAAGAAGCCTAAAATAAATAATAAAGATACAATAGACTCCTTGGAACATATTGAAGCTTCGACTCTGGAGCTTCAGTTCCTCACTAAAGGAACTTGGCTACTGATTGTCTTCTATGCTTGTCCATAGCTCATCCTTTAGACTTGTTCCATGCTCCATTCTAACTCTAGAACTTCGTTGCATATAAAACCTGTCAAGTACATCAAAGCTAATAGACAAAAGTTAAAGCCCTTCTGGTTTGCTTAGATTCCTTGCGTCATCATCAAAACTTAAGATCAACACGATCTTTCCTTTTCTGGTTTTGGCTTAATTTGTTCGACTCGTATGCTCAAAGATTTCTTTTCATTGTAGCTATGGTTCTATGATTACTTTCCGATATTGGCCCCTCGACGGCATCGTGGAGCGGTCCATGACTTCCCTGTCGGAGCTAGATGGCGTGACCGAGGCGAGTCACGAGTGGAGTCTGTCCCTGCGCTACGCGGGCTGCTACGCCGAGGCACCTCTTCTATTGGTGTAAGAATTAATTTTGTAGCCCATTATTTTCTATCTTAAGATTATTTTCTGCGTTTCATTGCAACTTTTTATGGTTTTCAGGTTGTTATTGATGTCCAGTATCGGCCTTGGGCTGGGATGTCTAATCTTCCCGAGGCCTTGCAGCCTTCGGCATACCGCACTGTTTTTGTTGGTACTGGACCTGGGAATGTGTCGTTCGTCAGCACAGTGGTGATCGCTTTGTGGTGCCTTTGTCGCCACCGGAGTCGATGCTAGACTCACGCTTGCTTAGGGAGTTGATAAACAGGGGAAAGCGCTACACTTTTCCTTAGAGGGAGCTTTTACGTATGGAGGGCGATTATGCACAAGACTTGCTTCCCTCCTTGGCTCCTCCACCCCGTCTTCATGAGGTATGATTTCTTTAGAGAATTTTTGTTCTAGTCTCTGTTTAAACCGTGAAATAACCTTATTATTCGATTGTATTTTCAGACGACTGTTCGCCGTGTGGGGAAGATTGAGATTCCGCCTTAATTCGTCCGCTACCCGGGGCCGATTGGTATTACCGCAGACCATATTTCTGACGCGCCAGAGGCTTTCAGACAGGCGCAGGAGTCTTTGC
This sequence comes from Chenopodium album, assembly GCF_948465745.1. Taxonomy (NCBI): domain Eukaryota; kingdom Viridiplantae; phylum Streptophyta; class Magnoliopsida; order Caryophyllales; family Amaranthaceae; genus Chenopodium; species Chenopodium album. Next base: position 55,497,475 of record NC_137836.1, on the reverse strand, counting down.
CTGATGTTTTTGAGCCGGTAAGCTTTTTGATACATTATTCATCCCTTTAAATACCGCTTGTTACTGATTTTTTCTTTGCTTTGTTCTCAGCCTACTCACCCGGAGATGATGGGCTTCATGAAGTTGGTTGACGCTTTGAAGTACTGCATCATCAAGCTTCGGCGTGGTGCGAGTTGTCGGGGCGGTTCTGGCGATGTTCTTGAGGTATGTTCACTTTTTTTTTCTTTTTTACCATTAGTTCTATCTTTCGCCATTGACATCTTTTCATTTTGTGTCTTTCAGGAGCGACGGAGGTCCCGCTCGCGCTTGAGGCATAGAGGCTCGGACGAGGGGGAGCCTAGTCGTGGCAAACGATCTCCTGAGGTTTGACAACATTCTCAGTCTCAGCGGGAGACTCAGCTTTCAAGGTCAGTGGAAGCGACAGTCGTTTTCAAAGTCTTCATAGGCTGAGTTCAGGCCAGTTATCACTCTTGTGGATCAGGGCCTATACTCAGCTCCATCGTTAGGGGCGCTTCCTCCACCGATGCCAGGCTTGTTTTCAGTTCCAGTGTATGGGACGATGCCTCCACCGACGCTTCCTACCTCTTAGAGTAAGTCTACACCGTTTGCCAATTGGACGAGTCCTGCTTTGAGTTTGACTGCTACTGGAGTTACAAGGACTAGTAGGGATACTACTCCTCGTACGCGGATGATGGCAGGACTATTTGGCTGACCACTCCCGTATTCACGGGCTGGAGATGACGCTGATCCTCACTCTTCTAGTTCTAAAGATTTTTAACCGAGAGTTGTTATTTGTGCATACTGTGATGTCACTTGACGCTGCTTATTTATTATGACTCATTTTGTACATTATTCATAGTTTATGTATTTATTAGTGTGTATTAGTGTGTGCTTGAGACTCATTGTGTGTGATTGTGTATTTATTAATGACGCGAAAAAAAACGTAAGTTGAGGGTACCGACCTTCCCCAAAAGAAAAAGGAAATAAAAAGAAAAGAAAAAAGGGATAAGTTTTACAAGTCCTTCTAAAATAAATAAGTATGGAAATGGGACAAGGTTTACAACTTCCCCAAAAAAGAAAAAAAATATAATAATAATAATAGAAATAAGAATAAATAATTAAAAAAATAATAATAAAAAATAAGGATAAATAGAAATAAGAATAAAGTAATAAAAATAATAAAATAAAATAATAAAGATAAAAAAAACATAAAAATAATAATAATTAAAAAAAATTGAGAATTTTATTAGGAATGAAACTCTCGAAAAACGGAATTAAAAGATAAACGGTGAGGATAAAATAATAAAAATCCGGATAAATATAGGAAAAGGATGGAAAATGAAAACGCATGGGCACCGCGACACGGCACTATACACCGTGTCACGAGAAAGGCTGTCGTGTCGCGGCATAAATTCCCGTGTCACGGAACGTGTATTTTGTAACGGTGTGGTTTACGCTTATAGAAACATAGATTCTGAGTATTTTCGAGCGTTTTTGCTATAAAATAGGACTAGTATATTCATGATATGCGTAATTACGAAACATAAAATAATTAGAATTTCATATTTCAATAATAATGTCTCAGAATTCTTATAATACATTGCGCGACTGGTCTTATTCTTTGACCAATGTTGACCAAAGAGAGTTGGAATTGTTTCATGTCAGGGGTTTATTAGCCCTGAGATATGTAGCGATTGAACATGATTTTCTTAGGGCAGCATTAGACAATTGGAGTCCAGAAACACATTGTTTTAAATTTTATTACGATGCAATCTGTCCCTTATCGAAGGAATTCGGTGCCATCTTTCGGTTTCTTGCCATAAATCTTATTGCCATGCCTTGAAAGGAATGGTGTCCTTCGAACAAGTGTATTATTCTGATAGCGGGTTCAGAATTATTAGAAAGCTAATATATTCAGCAAGGTCATGTGATTGGAATGCCTTGGTGGAGGCCGCTTCCGATCAGTAATTTGAATGTATAATTAATATTAAAGCTTAATATTGACTGAACCCTTCGATTCACACCCTAGCAAATATACGAACCGACTCGAAGAATTCATTCGGAAGAAATTAATTCGTCGCCTGAGTATTAAATATTTAGATGTCGAAAATTCGAGCTTAGAGCGTCGAAACCGAGCGTAGGAAGTCGAGTCAAAATAATAAAAGACGAGACACGAAAATAATAAATCAACAAGACCAAAATACCCCTAGCTTCGGAATGCCCCGAGAAAACCGAGTGCTAGGGGCATTTGTTGTAGCATGGTGGCTAGCATGCGCATCAATGCTAGCATCACATGCTAGCAGCGCAAGCCAACACGCGCAAGGAGCATCGGCACTCAGCAGCAGCCCGCATCCATGATGCGCGGCTTGCAAGACGAGTGCACAAGCAGCCCGCACAAGCCGTGCTGGGCTTGCTGGTCAGCAGCGTCAAGCAGCCCACACGCTTGTGCTGGGCCTGCTGGCAGCCCACCTTGGGTTCCTTGGGGCCCCATTATGGTGCCATGTGGCGCATTGTAAGGGGAGGCTTAAGGAATGAGGTAGCCGGTTTTTGGAGAGGGAGTGGGGAGCAAGTTTGGTCCCCCCCTCCTCCAAATGGTCCTCACCTAACCTCTTTCATGAGGTTACTACTTGTTGATTTATTACTAGTTTGATTATTTATTTTATTTTAGCTTTAAATAAAATGGAAAAATCAAATTCTCCCACATTGATGGGAGAGCCTTTTCACTCTCTTGTTTTCGTTATGACTACCCAAGTTGGGGTATTGGGAAAATCACTTGAGTGACAGTTGAAAAAGGCATCACCATTGTGAAAACCTTTGAACTCATTTAATCATTCGGATTTTGGTCGGACCTAGCTAACTCCAAGGTAGCGGACCTAAAAAGTCGGTGTTCATCATTTGTGGGTGGATACCGTTGGAGGCTCGGTATTTTCGGAGCTAAAGCTTTCAAGTAAGAGCCCATTAGGTCGGGCGAAACACTCGTCAAAGGTAAATTCCGATTCTATCCTTTTATGTATATTTGTTATGCTTTATGGTTTTATTAATTGCGAGTGGTTCTTTGGGTCTGGGTCGTTTCCACGATAAGTTGGACTTACCAAACCCCAACAGTGGTATCAAAGCCACGCTTGTTTAATTTTAAAATCATAATATTTTTTAAGGTGATTTTTATGGCTTAATTTTTCTGGTTTAAGTTGCTAATTAGATTAGTAGCTCGTATTATCTATTTTAACCTTCGTATTTAAGCTACCTTCAGCCCTGAACCCAGATTTTGACCCAAAAATAGTGAATTTTGGGTGGAAAATGTGTTCAGGAAATGGTTTTAATTTTCTAGGAGGCGGTTTTTAGCAACAAAACGACCAAAAATGCTATTTTCGATGGTTTTTTCGTTTTTACAAAAATATTTAAGTCTTTCTAACCTTGAAAATTAATTGCATACATATTTTATATGGAATTTTAAACCTCTTTAGGCATGGTTACTTCGTAGTAATTTGTGCTTGAATGCTTGGTTTTATTTTTCACATAATTGCAAACTAATTGCATTAAGTGTGAAATTGTTGTTCTTTGAGGGTTCCAAATATTAAAGATTCAATCTTTATTTATGTTAAGTGATTGAAACATTATATTACTAAATTCCATGAATTTTTGTTAAACTTTGTTGATTTAATCATTTTTTAGTCGATAACTTTGTGATAGAAAAATTGTTTATCTTCATATTGGAAGATATAATTTTTCAAGGATTCACAAGTATTAAGGTTGGAATCTTTATTGAGTTTATGTTCATTTTTCCAACTATCTCTTATTTTGTCAAAACTCAAAGTTAATTTAAATTAATTAAATTAATAGTGAGTATTTTCCCTATTATTTTTGTTGCACAAGTTAAACCAATTTTAATAAAGAATAGTTCTTGGGAATTATTTTGGTTGCATGCACTTTAAAATTTTTATTTTGAGTTAGACTTGTTTAAATTTTAATTTTGCTCATTATATTAGTTCTAAAATTAATTTAGAATTAATTTCGAAAGTCACGCAAAATTTTGGGGATCAAATCCCGAGGCTAATGGCACGCAAAACAAGGAAAGAACACCCTTGGCTAGCCGGGCTGCATAGTAGCCCGCATGTGGCTGCCATGCCCTGTGCGTGCAGCTATTGCGTGGCTGGTGTGCACGGCCGCAAGTAGTAGGAACACAAGCAACGCAGCACAGCAGCAACACGCTGCCATGTGCGTGCGTGTGTGTGTGCTGTGTTGCGTGCACTTGGGGCTGCTTTGGCGCGGTGATGCGGGGCACGAGCACATGGTGCATCGTTTGGACTTGGTGCACGAATTGTGTAATTAGGGGTATGCGTATACGTTGCTTGCGGAGCAGTGTAGTGCAATGAATTCGTTCAACATAGCCATCAAGGGCCACGTTTTTTATGTGTGAAAGGTCGCTGATGTGGGCGGTGTAACGCTTAGCGACATCGGGCCCAGTCCCACGTTCATTGAGCATCTAACGGTTGTGCGCAATGTGAGCACTCCGTGTCTTAGTGCTAGGAACTTAGACATTTCGGACTACGTATTTTTTCTTAATAATTGTCGTTTTAATTATTTTATTGATCTTATTTCTTTTAATTATTTTAATAAATTTTGGAGGCTAGGCCTCGGTTTTGAGCGGCATTGGCAAAATATATTTTGAAAAATATTGGGAATTACCGGCTTAATTAATTGGATTAATTAAGTTGGATGCCGAATTTAGTGGGAGCTTCAAATATTAAATTGCGCTTATTTACATCACCGGTTAAAACAACTTTGACTAGTTTTAATTAGGCGTGTTAATTGGATTAACCACCTAGATTAGTTACTAGTTCACGCGTGTTTTTTGCATTGTTACTTGTTTATCGTTTTAACACTACTACAAAAATGGCCAAAGAGACCCATCCAAAAAAGCCAAAGAGTTTGCTCCAGAGGCGGTCTCTAGCTAAGCGGTCTCTTTAGCAAAGAGACTGCTAGAATGAACAAACTAAGACCGCCAATTGTTGAAAGGCAGTCTCTAGAATGAGAAAACTATGACTGATTATTGATGTTAGGCGGTCTCTTTTTTAGGAAAACTAAGACCGCCCATTGCACTTAGGCAGTCTCTATTTTTTTAAAACGGAGACCGCTTATCTAACTTCACTGGTCTCTTGGGCATCATTTTTTTTAAAAAAAATAGCTTAATTTATTGATTTTTAAATCGTAAATTAAAATTACATTTCATTAAAATAACTAATTGATTTTTATATATTTATACATGGTATAGACTATAGAGTACAAAATTTTACAAAATCTAGAATTGCATATATAAAAAAATCATTAATCCTATAAAATGCTTCTTCAAACCGAACTTCAACAACTCATTCTTGTAGATCTTCTTTAGCTTCGAATATGAACTGATGATCCATTTGATTATAAGCTACAATTAACATATAAAAATTAGCTTAACCTAGAAAAAAATTGTAGTTAACAACAACCTCCACCTCAAAAAAAATAAAAATTAATCCAAATCCAGAATTTCAAAAGTTAATTAAAAAAAAAAACCCATAATTCAAATGGAGTACCCAAAAAATACTATTTTACCCCAATTGAATTACTAAAATCATTAATAACCTACGAAAAATGAAAGAAAAGTATAATTAAACAGAAATTTTTTATATTAAAAAAGAAGTTTGCTAAAATTAGTCCTCTTTGTGAAATGAGATCTGACTTTCAGTTTCAACACACTCTTTCGTTTGGTAATTTGTTTTATTTTTTTTACGGGATCTTTTGTTTAGTATTTTTAAATAACCTATCAAGAGTAGATCTAGTAATCCATTGTGATTTTGATATGTATTTTCATCTAATTTAAAGAATGTAAACTACAAGATTTGTTGAAAAAATCAAATAAATTACGAAAACAAATTCAAGAAAAATTACCCACATATATCAAATCGAAAATCAACTCATTCAGAAAAATAATATACAGAAAGAAAAGATGAAGAGGGGGGAGAGAGAGAGAGAGATACAAACCTTTGACCCTAAAGAGAGAACCGAGTGTTTGGAGCTATCGCTACCGCCGCTGCCCAGAAAGAAAAGGTGACGAGTTGGTTGCAGACGCTACCGCCGCGCGACAAGTGATGATGAGGGATGTATAGGGCGGAGTTATGTTGGCGGGGCTGAGATCGAGAAGGAGAAAGTATGGGTGAAGGAGTTTGAATGAGAGCAATAGAAGTGCAAAGGTTAGAGGTGGTTGCATGACTTGCCTCAAAATAGAGAGAGAAAGTCAGGGGAAGGATTAGAAAGAAGGAGGCTGATAGCAAGCTAGGGTTATAAAATGAGGAGGGAGTAAAAAGAACGGTTGGGTTAAAGCCCAAAAGCCATAAAGGAGATTAAAAGAGAAAATGATAAAGTAAAAAAAAGTAGCGTGTAAGTGTGAAAAAATAGCAAGAGACCGCCTATCTTAAATATGTGATCAAAGGTGTTAGATGCAGAGACCGCCTAACTTAAATAGGCGGTCTAAGGTGTTAGTCTAGAGACCGCCTTTTTAAGAACACGGGTCCCTCTATTTTAAAATTACAAATAAATAATTCAAGAGAGACCGGTTATCTTTGGTAAACGGTCTTTATTAATTTTCACTTTCTTAAGGTAATATTAGATAGACCCGTTATTTGTAATATTGGGTCTCTTGAAACAAAGAGACCTGTTATTCAATCAAGCGCTCTCTTATCTTAGGTCTCTTTGGCCATTTTTGTAGTAGTGTAAAATGTATGGGCCATTCACAAATAGTGAATGGATGAATGTAATGTATATTCCCTCACAGGTTTTATGAAATGGCAACTAGTGGGGCCCGATTAGGATAGAAAATACGGACTGCGATCCGTGAAGTATTTTTGTAAATCTAAATATGGTGTGCGTACCGTTGAGTATTTTTGTAACTTAATATTTAGATTAGGATAGAAGACGTAGTCATGAAGTTGCAAATGAAGACCTTTTGAAGATATCAAGGGGTCATGCTAGTTGCCAAATGCATCTATATTTATGTTTTTCGATAAATATATATATGTTTATGTATATGAATTATATGTTAGATGCATGTTTAGGATTTCGAATGTTGTGATTATTAACTAAGTTCACTTAAATCAACCAACATAGAAACCCTAGGTCCCTAAATTTTGAATAAAAACTTGCCATTCCAAAACAACTCTTACCGGCCGAACGAGGGTAGTGGTGGGCTACGCCAAAGCGAGGCATCACTACCTCTCCTAGGAAGTAAGGCATACCGGGTATGCAAGTTGGTTTTGGTTATACTCAACGATATGAGTGATGGAGTCCTAACATGTCGTCGCAAAGTGAATAAATTGTTGAGAGAGCATTAGATGCGACGATTTATTCAACCAAGAGTGGCTTGGAGCCATTAACAAAGCGTTGCTTACCTTAGGAGATTGAGTGTTAAGACAAGCCAAAGCATGCTTAACCACTCTTTGTTTCTTCGGATCTTGGAATCGACTTATTCTCACCAAATTGGGGAAAACTTTAAATGTGTAAATAAGACATTTTAAATAACTTTGATTAAAATCCATGAATTCAATGTTATTTAAATTTCATGAATGGTTTTTCATTTCAAATTCTTTTAATTGTAAAATCATGTCTTCAAACAACTAAAGCAACCAATTCTCGTTATGCTCAATTCTCGACAAGGAGAAGTTGAGTGGGCCAAATTTTCTTGATTGGCAAAGGAACTTGCGAATTGTTCTCATGCAAGAGAAAAAGGAATATGTCCTTGATGAGGAAATGCCCGAGGCTCCCAATGAGGAGGTGACTCAAGGTGCCCTAAATCGATGGCAAAGTGCCAATCGAGATGTCAAATGCATCATGTTGGCCATAATGTCTCCGGAGCTTCAAAAGGCTTTCTTTGCGAAGGAGACAGCTTTTGAGATCATTTTTGAACTACAAAATATGTTTCAAGAGTAGGCCCAAACTGAAAGGTTTAAAACCCAAAGGCAGATCCTTGAGAGCAAGCTAAAGAAAGGAGAGTCAGTCATCCCACATGTACTCAAAATGATAGTATTGTTTGAGAACATGGGAAGGCTTTATGTGGGGTATTCAACCGAGATGGCAATTGACATCATTCTCCACTCGTTGCACAAAGGCTATGATCAGTTCAAGAAGAACTATAACATGCACAACATGGAGAAAACCCTCACTAAGCTTCATGGTATGTTGAAGCAAGCAGAGCTAACGCTCAAGGATGAGGGAAAGCATGATATGCTCATGATAAAAAAGGGCAAGCCGTTCAAATTCTCAGGCAAGAAGAAGAAGGCTTTAAGGGGAAGGGGAAGGGAAAGAAGAAAACCGTTCCGCCTAAGTCTAAAGCTACCAAGGATAACAAAATGAAAAAGGTAGCATCTTCTAAATCTGATTCCGAATGCTTCTACTGGAAGAAGAAGGGACATTGGAAGAGAGATTGCCTCAAGTTAAAGGAAGATTAGAAGAACGGAACTATTGCTTCTGAATCAGGTATATTCGATATAGACTTTAACTTCACTAGCTTAGCATCATGAATATTAGATACCAGATGTGGCTTACACCTTTGTTCCAATTCTCAGGGACTTCGGGTCGGCTAAAGAAGGGAGAGGTTGAACTTCGGGTCGGTAATAGAGCCAAAATTAGTGCCGTATCCGTAAGAACTCTCAGTTTGTGTTTGCCCACCGGGCTTGTTTTGGAACTAGATAATGTTTATTACGTTCCCAACATTACCAAAAACATCATTTCAATTTCGGCGTTGGACGCCAAGGGTTTTGAATTTCGAGAAAAAGACAATGAATATTCATTTTATCTCGATAATGTTTTATATGGTATTGCACATTTTGAAAATGGTCTTTATGTGCTTGATCTGGACAAACAAGTTTATAATGTGTATAATACTAACCATGGAGTCAAACCAAACTTACTTTTGGCATTGTCGTCTTGGCCACATTAATATCCAACCCATCAAGAGACTTCTACAAGAAGGTGTTCTTGACTCTTTCGATTTAGAATCTTTTGAGAATTGTGAGGAATACTTATTAGGAAAGATGAGTAAGCAGCCATTCTCTATGCTAGGAGAAAGGGCAGGAGACTTATTAGGTCTAATACACACTGATGTATGTGGACCAATGAGCTCAACCAAAAGAAATGGACACCGATATTTTATCACCTTCACAGATTACTATAGTAGATATGGTTATGTCTACCTAATGTCACATAAATCTGAATCGTTTGAAAAGTTCAAAGAATTCCAGAGTGAAGTTGAAAATTTGCTTGGCAAGAAAATAAAAGCCCTTCGATCGGATCGAGGTGGTGAATACTTAAGCCAACAATTCGATGACCATCTGAAAGAAAAAGGTATACTTTCAGAATTGACACCTCCAGGAACTCCTCAATGGAACGGAGTATCCGAAAGGAGAAATCAAACCTTGTTGGACATGGTACGATCAACAATGGGTCTTAGTGTTCTTCCTATCTCTTTCTGGGGACTCACACTTCTAACTACGACACTAACACTGAACCGTGAACCATCAAAAGCTGTAGAAAAGACTCCATATGAATTATGGACAAAGAAACCTCCTAGGTTGTCTTTTCTAAAGATATGGGGATGCGAAGCATATGTCAAGAAATTGATTTTTGACAAACTTCATCCCAAATCTGACAAGGTTTACTTTGTGGGCTACCCAAAAGAAACCAAAGGGTATTACTTCTTCAACAAATCAGAGAACAAAGTGTTTGTTGCTCGCGATGGTGTCTTTTTGGAGATGGAACACCATTCCAAAATGACAAGTGGGAGGAAAATCAAACTCAACGAAGTTCGTGAGGATGAGCAACAAAATCAGAATTACAGTCAAAGTGCTCAAACAACATCTGTTGACGCAAGTCAAAATGATCAAAATGTGCAAAGTCAAACCGACAATGCAAATGCTCAATCCATTACCCTACGTAGGTCTCAGAGGCCGAGATCTCAACCAGATAGATATCTTGGTTTAGTATTAACCGAGATATATCAGAGGACGTCCTGATTATAGATGGAGGTGAACCGGAAACCTACAAGCAAGCGATGACAAGCACCGACTCTACTAAATGGCATGAGGCCATGAGATCTGAAATGGATTCCATTTTTTAAAATCAAGTCTGGGACTTGGTTGACTTACCCGAAGGTTACACGCCTATCGGATGTAAGTGGATTTTCAAGATGAAAATCGACAAAGATGGAAATGTATTCATTTACAAAGCTATATTGGTGGCAAAAGGTTATAGACAAATTCATGGTATTGATTACGATGAAACCTTATCACCAGTCGCAATGCTTAAATCCGTTCGGATCCTCCTAGCGATTGCTGCATATTATAACTATGAAATATGGCAGATGGACGTCAAAATCGTGTTCTTATATGGTATTTTGGAAGGTTTTGTCGAACAAAACAATGCTGGGAAGGTTTGTAAGCTTAAGAAATCCATTTATGGACTAAAGCAAGCTAGCACAAGTTAGAATTTGCGATTCGATGTAGCCATCGGTAAGTTTGGGTTTATCAAGAATCCAAATGAATCTTGTGTTTACAATAAAGTCAGTGGGAGTGACATCGCCTTCTTAGTCTTATATGTCAATGACATATTTCTCGTTGGAAACAACATTTCGTTGTTAGAGTCTGTAAAGGCTTGGCTTGGAAAATGTTTCTCAATGAAAGACTTAGGAGAGGCTTAGTACGTACTAGGTATCAAGATCTATAGGGATAGATAAAAAAGGATGATGGATTGAGTCAAAGTACTTATATTGATAAGGTACTTTCGCGATTTGGCATGGAAGGGGCCAAGAGAGGTCACTTGCCAATGTCACATGGCATAACCCTGAGCAAGAAGCAGTGTTCATAGACACCTGATGAGGGGGAAATAATGAATCTGATTCCATATGCTTCGCTTATTAGATCAATCATGTATGCCATGATATGTACTAGGCCAGATGTATTGTATGCCTTGAGTGCTACGAGCCGTTACCAATCAGATCTAGGAGAGGCCCATTGGACTACGGCCAAAAATATCCTAAAGTACCTGAAAAGGAACAAGGATAAATTCTTGGTATATGGTGGTTTAGAAGAATTAGTTGTTGAAGGTAATACCGACGCAAGCTTCAAGACAGATAGAGATGATTTCAAATCACAATCTGGATATGTGTTCTGTCTAAATGGAGGAGCGTTCATTTGGAAGAGTGCCAAGCATAGTACAACTGCAGATTCTACAACTGAAGCCGAGTAATTAGGAGCTGCTAAAGCGGTTAAGGAGGCTGTTTGGATTCGTAAGTTCATTGGTGAACTCGATGTTGTACCCTCTATAAAGGGTCCAATAGCCCTCTATTGTGACAACAGCGGTTTCACATGATTCGAGAATGGAAATCAGAAGGTGAAATCAGAATTTGCAAAGTTGGAACGGATGACAATGTAGCCGATCCACTTACTAAACCTTTGCCTTAAGTTAAGCACAACAAGCACGTTGAGGCAATGGGAATCAGGCATGTAGGAGACTGGCTTTGATTTCCTTATTTAGTGTTTTAATTAAATTTTGAACATTTAATGTAAGATACTAAGAAAAATCATTCAAGTTTTGGAGTGATGTAAATTTCATGCAATATTTTATTACTCCGTTTTCTATTTAATTGTGGTTTAGGATTAAATAATGAGTCCATTTTATTCTTGGAATATTCAAAATAGGGTATCAAGACCAGTCTTGATATGGAAACACCTATTAAGTGAACATTGAATATTATAATAAAAAATTGTCCCTGATCGAGGTCATTTAAACGATGGACGATTAATGACCAATTGAGATTAGTGTGTAGTTTGATTTATAGCACTGTTTCTTGTGTTACGAGGACATGATTGTCATAAATAATTTGCACAGGTATTGGTTTAGAACCATACTGGATTGACCTATGAGAATACCGTAAAGACATTAAAGATCGTCATGAATTATACTTCTCATTATGGCTATCGGAACCTATTTCCTTGACCATGAGTATTGTGAGTTCTCTTGTTTGAGTACTAGTCCGTTTTAATGTTGTCAAACGTCTGCCGTAATAGGGGATTATAGCGGCAATACCCGGACGGCTAAGTCCTCTCAGTAAGAGGAGCTACATTACAAGACTGAGATTGTCCCCCTAATAAAATCGGGAAGATGTCTTTGTTGTATACAAGGCCTCTCGTAGATCGAGACAGTAAAATGCATGGCCGTGCTCGGATAGATTTTAGAAATCATCTGTTTATTGACAATCGAACTTAGAATCGAGAAACACTTTTGGACGTAATAAGGATGACGAAATAATCTTACCTTATAGTTCATGAAGAGACATGAAGAGACATAGGAAAAAGGCTATACACTAAATGCTCACTTGTCCATAAGGACAAGTGGGAGATTGAAAGGAATGGTGTCCTTTGAACAAGTGTATTATTCTAATAGCGGGTTCAGAATTATTAGAAAGCTAATATATTCAGCAAGGTCAAGTGATCGGAATGCCTTGGTGAAGGTCGCTTCCGATCAGTAATGTTAATGTATAAATTAATATTACATATTAATCTTGACTAAACCCTTCGGGTCACACCCTAGCAAATATACGAACCAAATCAACGAATTAACTCGGAAGAAATTAATTCGTCGCCCGACTATTAAATATTTAGACGTCGAAAATTCAAGCTTAGAGCGTCGAAACCGAGCGTCGGAAGTCAAGTCAAAATAATAAAAGACGAGACACGCAAATAATAAATCAACAAGACCAAAATACCCCTAGCATCGGAATGCCCCGAGCAAACCGAGTGCTAGGGATATTTGGTGTAGCATGGTGGCTAGCACGCGCACCAAGCCGAGCCTAGGCTGGCTGGTGCGTGCTAGCGCACCAATGCTAGCATCGCATGCTAGCAGCGTTGGCCAACGAGCAAGGAGCATTGGCACTCAGCAGCAGCCCGCATCCATGATGCGCGGCTTGCTGGCCGAGTGCACAAGCAGCCTGCACAAGTCGTGATGGGCTTGCTAGTCAGCAGAGCCAAGCAGCCTACACGCTTGTGCTGGGCCTGTTGGCAGCCGCACATGGCAGCCTACCTTGGGTGCCTTGGTGCCCAAGTGTGGTGCCATGTGGCGCATTGTAAGGGGAGGCTTGAGGAATGAGGTGGCCGATTTTTTGAGAGGGAGTGGGGAGCAAGTTTGGTCCCCCCTCCTCAAAATTTTCCTCACCTAACCTCTCTCATGAGCTTGCCACTTGTTGATTTATTAATAGTTTGATTATTTATTTTATTTTAGCTTTAAAATAAAATGGAAAAATCAAATTCTACCACATTGATGGGAGAGCCTTTTCATTTTATTGTTTTCCCTATAAATACCCAAGTTGGGGTATTGGGAAAATCACTTGAGTGAGAGTTGAAAAAGGCATTACCATTATGAAATCCTTTGAACTCATTTAATCACTCGGGTTTTTGTCGAACCTTGCTAACTCCAAGGTAGCGGACCTAAAAAGTCGGTGTTCGTCCTTTGTAGGTGGATACCGTTGGAGGCTCGGTATTTTCGGAGCTAAAGCTTTCAAGTAAGAGCCCATTAAGTCGGGCGAAGGACGCGTCAAAGGTAAATTCCGATTCTATCCTTTTATGTATATTTGTTATGCTACATGGTTTTATTAATTGCGAGTGGTTCTTTGGATCAGGGTCGTTTCCGTGGTAATTTGGACTTACCAAACCCCAACATGCCTACCCTACGTGAGTATTATTACCAAGACTTTGAACGCCATCTAAATCTGACAGGTCCAGATTTAAATAGAATTGTGTGTGGTAATGAGGTAGACTTAGAGAAACTTGAGAAACTTTTATTTGAAAACGGTTGGATAGGACATGCTTCTCTAGCGTCTGTACTTGAACATGTTGAATCTGGGAGATCTCCTATGCCTACGTGCCTTGGAGAAACTTTGCGCGGCCTTGACGAAGCAAAAGCTGACCGGAAAGCCGTCAGGAAGGGCTCTCTAGTACTACTGCAGGTAAAAAGCGCTTTGAGTAGCCCCCGTGACACAAAACAGGCATCGTGTCATGGTGCACTTCTGCCTTGACACGGTGCATTCTACTGTGTCACGGTGGATTCAGCAAATTTTTATCTATTTATTTTTTTTTCCGACTAATTTTTTTTTTAATTTTGCAGATTTTGTTGACGGAGCGTTTAGAACTTTTTGAAGCCCCCGACGATATTGAAAAATAAAATCCCAACAATCTAGTCCGCAGTAACAAGAATTACTCTGTGAACATGTCGTATGAAGATTGGAAGAATTTCTTTGCAAAGCGAGAATTTTCCATTCGTTGGGTGGTGCCTTGGTGGAGGCTTACTAGGATGGTGGTACGAATGATACCCCGTATTTTCGCGTTCCTACTATCTCAAGGCTAACTTTTTATTTTCCTTCTCGATTGATGCGACAATATGGACTTGAACAAGTAATTCCACGCTATAACGATAGTCCTCGTGAAGTATCATTGCATGAAAGTAACCTTCACAAGTACGAGGCTTATTGGAGTGGAAAACCTTTGTGGACCGTTTCCGCAAGTAACCAAGCTCCTCCTCCCTTATATAGTGCATACAAGGCATGGTTAAATCCTAGAAGTATAAGGGATCGAGTCAGATCACACAACTTTGATGTGAAGGGCTGTCTTAGAAGTAAGAAAATGCCTCCTAAAGATCGTCTAGGTCCTAGAACACAAGGGATTGAGTTTAAGACTCCTATAATGTCTAAAAGGAAGAATTGTGGGAAAGGAAAGCGTAAGGAGAAGATGGTTTATAGAGAGAAGCAACCAAAGAATTCTAAGAAAGGTGAAAGGGGTGAAAGTTCGACTAGGGGTGTGACGGTTCGGGCTACAAAAGACACATTAATGGTTAAGGCCGACCTAGTTGAAAAAGAGAAGGAGGTTCCTAAAGTGAAGAAGGATTAGATCAATATTGCATGATGCCAATAATTGTAGTCACATTTATAATAGCATATTTATTTTCGCCTTAAAAAAAAATTACAATGACATTTTTTTATATATATATCTCCGAGTTAAGAAGTCGGACGCAATGGAAGAATAAAAAAAAACGTCGAACAAATAACATAATTCGCAAAGTCTGCGTCACGAAAAAAAGGAAATCTCAAAGTCTGATATTCCACCGTGCCACGGTGGAAACTGCCGTGACACGGTGGAATACCCCGTGGCGCGGTAATATTTTTATTTATTTATTAATTTTTTTTTTGCTTCAATTCCACCGTGCCACGGTGGAAACTGCCGTGACACGGTAGATATTCCCGTGGCGCGGCAATATTTTTAATTTTTTTTTGCTGCAATTCCACCGTGCCACGGTGGTAGCTGCCGTGACACGGTGGAAATTCCCGTGCCACGGTGGACTCTGGATGCTGAACCGGCAACTTTTTTTATTTTAGCTCCATTTTGCCGTGACACAATGTTGAACTAGCGCGTGTCCTTGATCGACGGAGGAAGGATTTTATTTTTTTTATGCGGTCTGGCCCCCTTGAGGGGTTGCTTACGTATCCTTAAAAAGGAATCAGGCCAAACGTAGCTCTATTGGGTCATGAACCCATGCAACTAGGCATAGAATTTCTTAAGTTGATCCATTTTGGATAAATTGTGGAAACCGCTACCGTCCATGTCTACCAATTGTGCCAATTTGCCAGACAAGATGGATTTAACAATGTACGGACCTGGCCAATTTAGTCTGAATTTTCCTCTTGGATCCAACACATTTTTGTGAAGTGCCTTTAGCACCAAGTCACCTTCTTTGATGTTCCTAGTCTTGATTTTTTTATTGAAATGTCGTGCCATACGCTATTGGTTGGTTTGGACATGATCAAAGCTGCCAAGCGTTTTTCGTCAAGTAAGAATAGTTCATCATATCTTGCTCTAATCCAGTCGACTTCATCTAGTTAGCTTTCCAACGCGATTTGGAGAGAAGGGTTTTCGAGCTTTATTGGTTGTAAACCTTCAACTCCATAGACCAAAGAGAAAAGGGGTAGCCCTCGTTGATGTACGAACAGAGGTTCGATAACCCCAAAGGGAGAAATGTAGCTTTTTTGGCCAATCTTTGTAATTTTTCGTCATCTTTTCGATGACTATTTTCACGTTTTTGTTGGCCGATTCGACTGCACCATTTGTTTGTGGTCTGTTGGGTGATAATCTGTGATGCTTGATATGATATTTCTGTAATAGTTCCGCGCACTCGGCTTGGAAATGCGTTCCGTTATCACTAATAATCTCATGAGGTACCCCATAGCGGCATATGATATTTTTCTCAAAGAATTGAGCTACATGTTTTGCCGTTAACTTAGCATATGAGGCAGCTTCGACCCATTTGGTGAAATAGTCGATTGCTACGAGGATGAATTCATGTCCCTCTTGTCCTGGTGGCGTTATTTTTCCAATGATGTCGATAACCCCTAGTAGAGAGAGGCCATAGAGAAGTATATGTGTAGAGAAGCGAAGGTGGAACGTGCTGTAAGTTTGCATAGACTTGACATTTTATACATTTCTTGACGTATTCAAGACAATCTCTCTCCGTGGTAGTCCAATAATAACCTTGTCGTTGAATCTTCTGGACTAACATCTTAGCATTCATATCCGTTCCACATATGTTGGCATGAATATTTTCCATGGTTTTGTGTGCTTCTTTCTTGGCTATGCATAAGAGATTTCTCCCTAGTGCAGTCCTCTTGGGGAGTTCTGCCCTAATGAGTACATATTGTGAGGCTAGGAGCCTCAAAGCACGGCGTTCCCTTTTATTAGTATTAGGAGGGTATTCTCCTCTCGTCATGTAAATAACGATATCTGTATACCATGGCTCTTCATCTTCTTTTTGTGATTCTTGTTCATTATCAAGTGCGTGAACATAAGCCGACTCATATCTTCTTTCTATGGTCAACGACATTCTGATTGTTTCCGTTGGTATTCGCACCATTGATGCTAATTTCGCCAGTGCGTCGGCAAACTGGTTTTCTTCTCTAGGCAAGTACATATATTCCACTTCATCTAGTTGCTCCGTGAGAGTTTCCAGACGAGCTTGATAAGTAGCGAGACTTTCACTTCTCACCTTCCATCTCTTGGAGATTTAGTTAATGATTAGTGATAAATCACCGTAGATTCTGAGCCTCTTAATTCCCAAGGCCACAACTGTTTCTAATCCCAAAATGCATGCCTCGTACTCTACGGCATTATTGGTGACATCAAAGTCGAGCTTCATGGAAATTGGGATATGCTCTTCATTGGGTGATACGAGCAAGACTCTTACACCACAACCTTTTTGGTTTGAAGCTCCGTCAAAATAGAGCGTCTAGCTATCATCTTCAATCATGAGTAAATCTTCATCAGCAAAATCGTACTCATCTTCTTCTTTCTCAACTTCTTCTAGCGGAAAATCTGCTACGAAGTTAGAAACCGCAGAACCTTTGATGGCTTTTTGTGGTACAAATTTCAAGTCAAACTGAGCAAGATTGACTATCCACCTTGATAATCTGCCATTGAGTGTTGCCTTTTCGAACAAGTACTTGAGAGGATACATCTTGGACACGACATGCACTGTATGAGTGAGCATGTAATGTCTTAGTTTATGTGCGGCCGACACAAGTGCGAGACAAAAATTTTCAAGCAGTGTGTATCGTGTCTCATATCCTTGAAGCTTCTTGCTCAAATAGTAAATTGCAATCTCCTTGCTTTCGATATCTTGTGCTAGCATTGCCCCATCGTTTCCCTTGTGACCGTAAGGTAGAGTCGAAGAGGAAAGTCAGGCATTGCTGGCGCAAGCACGGTTGGGTTTGCCAGGTACTCTTGCTTTGATTTTGTCGAATTCTTTTTGGCAATCATCATCCCATGCGACTGGGACATTTTTCTTAAGCTTCTTGAATATAGGTTTGCATATCGCCATGAGTTTTGATATGAACCTACTTATATATTGCAGCCTTCCAATGAAGCATCGAATTTCTTTCTCATTCTTAGGCAGTGGCATGGACATGATCGCTTTCACTTTTGTGGGATCAATTTCAATCCCTCGAGAACTGATCACATAACCAAGTAGTTTGCCTGACGTGACCCCAAATGCACACTTTGTTGGATTTAATCTCATGTTATACTTGCGGTGTCTTTCAAAGAACTTGCGAAGTGCAATGATGTGGCTTGGGCAATCTTTTGACTTAATGATCATATCATCGACATAGACCTCAACCTCTTTGTGCATCATATCATGTAACAATGCTGTGGCTGCTCTTTGGTAGGTGGCACCTGCGTTTTTCAACCCGAATGGCATTACCTTATAGCAATATGTACCCCATTGTGTGATGAATGTGGTTTTCTCCATATCTTCCTCGGCCATTAATACTTGATTATATCGGGCATAGCCGTCCATGAACAATAGGAGTGCATGGTTTACTGTGTTATCGACTAGAATGTCAATGTGAGGTAGAGGGAGCCCATCTTTCAGGCTTGCCTTATTGAGTCCCTGTAATCAACACACATTCTGACCCTTCCATCCTTCTTTGGAACTGGTACCATATTTCCTATCCACTCTGGATACTTGGATACTTTGATGAAACATGCAGCTAATTGCTTTCTTATTAATTCTTTGATTTAGAGGGCCACATCCGGTTTCATACGGCGCAGGTTTTGTTTGATAGGCTTCATACCTAGAATGAGTGGTATCGTATGCTAAGCTATATCTCTGTCAATTCCTGGCATATCTTGGTATGACCAAGTAAATACAACAACAAATTCACTAAGATAGTTAATTATCTCTTTGCGTTCGTCTTGACTTAGTGTTAATCCAATTTTTACTTCTTTGATAGTCGTATCATTAGAAATATTAAATATTTCTGTATCTTCAATAACCGTTGTTTTATTTTCGTGTTCTTCCATTTCTTTTATTATTTCTTTGTCATTTTTATCATTAGCAAAGCAATATTGATCAGGGTTAGGGGAATGACACGCATCGTAAGCAAAGGTATTCATTTTATTGAATTTATTGGTCAATATATCAAGAGGGGAAAGGTCAGCTGCGACCTCGCCAAAATTATTTGGGATAGAAAGAGAAAACTCAATAAGAGACTCAGGATTGGACTCTATAGCAGAAAGAGGGTTGGCCTCAGACACGTCTACAAACTTAGACTCAGACTCGGACTCGGACCCAGGCGACTCAGACTCATCAAACATAGGACCTTCGCCAGCGGTTATTTCCAACTTCTCTCCGCTTGGCGTAGTGATCTTCACTGTCTTGCGCCATCCCTTTGACACATTATCAGCCTGGACGATTAACTCGAAGGGGTCAAAATCCTTGCTTGATATAACACCTTGAATGAGCTCGGAATCATCATTGCAAACAGGCTTGGATTAATTCTTTTCTAGTCCAAAAAGAAGGTTAATGTTCTGATCATCAGAGCTTGGACTAGTTGGTTTCTCGGTTGTGAAGAGTTCTTCGCCTTCATCGACGAAGTCACAATCAAGGAACATCTCGAACCCAAGCTCACGCCTCCCATCGTGGACGAAAGGCTCAGGGAATTCATAACATGGGAAGTCTTTCCCTTCTTTGATATATTGGCCATTGAGGGTGAATGGATATGGATCCATGGCCATTTCCGTCTTCATGATTCGAGCATTATTGCGAGCCTTCATTTCCAAGAGGGCTTGTTTCACATCTTCTTTTGTTGGCTTGAATCCCAAGCCAAAGGTATCTTTCTTGAGTGCACCAGGATGGCCCCAAAGTTCAGCCATTTTCTTTTGGAGTCCGAGGGTCATTCCAGGGAAATGCCCTTGCTTCTTCATAATGGAATTAACATTGGCATTTGAATAACGATCGAAGTCGAGATGACACTTCTCCTCTTCTTCGATCATGAGAACATCATCGAGTGAAAAACCCTAGAGATCTTCATCTTCTTTGTCAAGTTCAACATGGACGATGGGAGTATCGATAACTTGAACGCGCATGGGGGAGGCATCAATGGTAATTGGAACCTGTCAAACTATGGCTTTCACTTTTTGGTGCAACAACGATGGGATCGCCTTTAGTTCATGAAGCCAAGGACATCCTAAAAACATATTGAAAGAAGCCTTAGTATCCACCACCTGAAACTTGGTGCGACATTCAATGGCTCTAGTAGTTATGTGTAGCATGATAGTACCCACGGCTTGACGACAAGTATAATTATAAGCACGAATCCCTTGAGTAGAGGGAGTCAATTATTCATTTTTATGCCTAACTTCTTTGCAGTGCGCAGTGGGCATACATTGATTGCAGAGCCATTATCAACCAGAATCATAGGAACATTCATCTGCCTACACAGCACAATGAGGTGTAAGGCCTTGTTATGTTGGCCCCCTTTTGGGGGCAGATCTTTATTAGAGAAGGAAATCAAGTTGCAAGTACTTGGCAATTCAGTAGTGAGAAAGTTGACCAGCCCTTGAGGAGTCATATCATCACCAACTCCTATTTTCACCAGAGCATTCATCACAGCCTTCCGATGCTCGTGAGAGGTGGAAAAAAGCTTCCATACATTCATTTCCACCTTGGTCTTTTGTAATTGTTTGACCACATTGTTGTTCACAAGGTAGATGGGATCAACTATTGGTTGTGATTGCGGTGGAGGTGGAGGTGGAATAGGCTGTTGCAATCGTCCACTTCTGGTGAGAAGCTTGACCTCAAGGTCTCCCTAAAAATCTTCACTTGTGCCAAGAGGCGAACATGCTATATCTTTGAGATAGACGTCATCATCGTCACTATCCCAAATTCCATTTACTTCTTCATAGCTTGAGACGAATATAACTTCCGGTAGAGGTTAATTCACAGGTTAGATGAGTATTGACGGATAAAAAGAGACTTCATCTCCCATGATAACCAAAGCATCAGAAAGAGGGCTTGTTTTAATGTCAGGCTTCTTGCCCCCTAGAGGGACAGGAAGTTGATTAGAATCAATCAGGTCTTGGATTGTATCCTTAAACCTCCAACACTTCTCAGTATTATGACCCTTTCCCTTATAAAACTTGCAATGAGCATTGGGGTCATAGCTAGCAGTTCTGTTCTCTGGTCGAGGTTCTGGAAAAGGTCCAATTGGCATGATCAGTCCTTGACTATGCAAGCGATCAAAAGCAGCATTATAAGTCATTCCCAAAGGCGTGTAAACCCTCCTTTGCCTTTGGAATCTTTGAGGGGGAGCATTAAGAGCCAGCACATCATTGATATTGACATTGTTGGTAGCATTATTGGGCTTGGAAGACGAAGAAGAAGGAGTGTCGTTCTTCTTGTTTTTCCAAGTGTTGTTGTTATTATTGTTGCTACCAGCAGTCTTCATCAGTTCATCTTCGATATTTATTCCAATATCGTATACGACTTTGAAGGTATTCAAAGGCAGAAACTTCAAGTGTTGTTTGTACTTATGAGTCAAATTTGCGATAAACAGGCGAACCATCTCTTTTTCCTTGGGAGGATCCACCAAGAGCGCAGCTGTTTCCCTCCACCTTCTTAGGTAAGTAGTGAAGCCATTATTCTCCTTCAGTTTGAGAATGGAGAGTTCACGTTCAGAAGTCTTGGTTTGGATGTTACACTTGTAACGATTCATGAAGCTTTCAGTAACGTCCTCCCAGGTCGCAAAATGTTTAAACTCTAGAGAGTAGAACCATTGTTGACAGGCATGCTCCAAGGAAAGAGGGAACACAGTAGGGAAGAGCGTCACATCTACTCCCTTAAGAGCCATAGTCGCAGAAAAGGCCTTCAAGTAGAAGAGCGGATTATCAGCAAGCTTGAACTTGGGAATATCAGCAGTTGAAAACTTCTCTGGAATTTTGTCCCTTATGGACGAAGAGGTGATAGGTTGCTCCACATAAGTGAACTCTTTAGAGATCTTACTCTTATGTTCCTTAATCTTGTCCATTGCAGTGGTAGTGACATTGTTTTGGTTGTCTTGCTCTACCGTGTCGACTCTAGTGGTGAGTGTTTGCATCATGTGAGACAACATTTCAATTTTCTTGTTGATGTTCTCGATATCTTCCTTAGTAGCCATTAGTTGAAAGTAGACTGGAGATGGATCTTGTGGAGATGATTGTGGTGGTTTCCTTTTATGCATCTTTGGTATAAGAGGTTGTTAAGGTATTGACGCGAACCGTAACAATCTACCCCTGCTTCTTGGCCAAGTGCCGTGACACCGAAACAAACACACCTTTAATGACCAAACTTAACCTTAACCCATCCGAAATTTTTTTTTTTTAATTTTGATATTCTCTTTATTTTTTTTTACCTTTTTTTTAAAATAAAAAAAATATATGGGAGGATACCATCCAACTTAATCCGAAAAAAAAACCGACACAAAAAAAACGACATTAGACTACCCTAAAATACAGTCATGAAATGGTGCACGACTAACGGGAAAAGTGTGTGAACACAACATGTGAGTGATTAAGTGAAGGTTATGGACACATGTTATGCTCGTATAGCTAGACGGGACACCAAACCAGACATACGAACCTCATAAGCAGGCACAAATACAAAAAAAAAGCTGATTGGACAAACTTCCTAGGCACCGGGTCACGGTGCTAACTGTCGTGACACGGTACAGAGCACCATCAGACAGGGTAATGTACCATGCCACGGCATTGCACACTGTGGCGCGGCAGACCTGCCGTGACACGGTGCGCAATTCCAGGCCTAAATTTGCGTATTTTTCTGATTTTAATCAGTTTTAGTTCGTACTAATTACTATGTGGAAAAAAAACCCTAGGTCATGGGTTATACTAAAAGAGCAAACACAAGAGGGTTAGCAACAAACAAACCATGTAGCATTTAGTCACGATGATGTAAAAAAAGAGTTCGCAACTTAAGGTCAAGATCTATGTTCAACTATTGGTCAAGCTTTGGGTGTCAAAAGGGTACCATGGTTAAGAGTTTGGACGCGTTAGCAAGGCAACCTCCCTTGAGGCTGTATGCCAACGGGCGGCTCCGCGAGTTCGTGATGAAATCGAACTCGACTCCATGGTTTGGGTGGATTAAATAACTCGGATGAACTGTTATTGCCATGAGCGCTTTTGGGTTGATAGAGCTTAAATCCTCTGGGGCTAAGACGCATGTAGAACACATACGTTTTTTTCAAAAAAAATCGAAGGAAGTTGACTGTGAAAAGAGAATACAAGCCACTAGACTAATTTTAGGATTGCCGTGACACGGCAGAGATTCCCGTGCCACGGTGCTGCACACGGTTAGACGGTGTACTGCACCGTGACACGGCAGATTCTGTCGTGGCACTACGGTCATAATATTTTTACTGGTGCCCTGTTTTCCTTCGTACGCAATCAAGTTATTCAATTTTGCCAACGGGAAAGACCTAAATGCGACGTTAAAACGTCAATGTTTATGCAAAAATGCCAAATTAATCACGGGATTATTTTTCAAGAATCTTTCAAGTCTCATCCACTCATCTTAATTAAATATCGATCACTCAAATCGATAAATAACCAAGAATCCTCCTTACTTGAATCGATAAAAATGTCTCCCCAAAACCAAACCCGATGATGAACAACCATTCACCGCCACTATTGGTCGGGTTCAGTATTTAATCCCGAGAGTGCTTAAAAAAAATCGTATTTAATTAAATTTAATTTTTGAATAGTCCATGGATCAGTCTTGATTTTTAGTCAAAGCATAGTTTTTAATTTCAGCCCAAACCTTTTTATTTTATTTTATTGTTTTATTATTTATTTTGGCCCAAACCTTTTATTTATTTTATTTACTTATTTTCTTTTTTTTAGCCCAAATAATAATAATAAATCAGAAATGGCCCGAAATTATCAATCGGCACTTAAAATGATAACGAAATTAGGGTTAAAAATGAATTTTGACGAAAAACGGACCACAGACTCTCGCGTCACGACATTTGTCCACCGTGTCACGGGAAACTGTCCCGTCTGACAGTGGGATTCCCCGTGACACGGGGCACCTGCTATGACACGGGGGTTTCTGTGTCCTTTCCGCGTAAACCCTTAACGCGTTATGTCCCTCGTTCACTAAATATTTCCCGCGTCACACAGCAGTACACCGTATCACGGGAATGTTCCTCGTCTCACGGTGGGATTTCCCGTGTCACGGTACATATTGCCGTGTCGCGGTATACTATTTTAGGGTTTTTATCTTTTTAGGGTTTCGTGTGTTCCCTCAGCACATTTTTTCTATAAATACGCCCTCATTTCTGATGTACGGGGCATCAATTAATTCTCTATTTTTCTCTCCTCTATGCTCTAGCCATAACACTAGCATACCCTTTTACTTTCAAAATTCCTTCTTCAAGAACTCCAAGGAGTCCATACTTTACTCGTGGTTCTGTCCTTAAAACAAGGCGTTAAAGGTAGAAATGTTTGAGGGTTTGGTTTTGGGGAGACATTTTTTTATGTCTACACATATCTATAAATAAATTTAATGCAAAAAATTAGTATTTGTTCCAGGTGTGGATCCAAGGGTTTTGCTGGGTTAGTTAGGCCCCGTTGACAACCTACACAAGGCAACACACATAAACTGCCCTCGGGGGTGGCTCGAGGAACCCCCCCTCCGATGCTTATGTTAGAGAGTATTTAGAGAGAGAAAGTATACTTAAAGAGATGTAGAGAGTGTAATAACTTGTGTGTCTAACTTCTTTTCCGTTGTACTTTGCCCTCTATTTATAGGTGTACGATCTCCTTCGTGGAGAGTTCAGCATGGTCAGCTCATCGAGCCGACTCTTTCGGGCTGGTGAGCCCCTCACAGTTGGTCTCTCGGCAATGAGTGCGCACCCCGAGGAGCTGGGAAATAGTTCAGTGGGAGCTATCCTATACAACTTGCCCCTTAAGAGGTGGTATGAGGTCACTCATGCTGAATCTTCTTTTCATGGCGTAGCCTTCCAATCTTGAGCCCAGATGGAAGGAATAGCTTAGCAGGAGCTATCCCCTACAACTAGCCCCCCGAGAGGTGGTATTAGGTAATTCATGCCAGCTGTTCTGAGTGTTTAACCTAATTGGCCATGGCTCAACGGGTCATCTAGCCAAATTACCCAACACACTCCTAGCCCCTCCTGTCTCTGGGTTGGTAACGCAATCCAGAGACTTGAATGGTGAGGTTGGAATCTTGGAGAGGACTCTATCGTAGTATTGAGTGTTAAAGGTGGCTTTGTTTCTAACTGTTGGGCTCACACTAGGTCGCCGCTTGCTAAATCGTTAGGGGGAGATTTTGATCACTCCCGCTAAACTCTGAGAAATGATGATCATGCTGAGAGGAATTTCGATCACTCCCACTGAAGTTTGAGAAATGACGATCATGCTGAGAGGAATTTCGATCACTCCCGCTAAAGTTTGAGAAATGACGATTCTCTGGTGAGGAATTTCGATCACTCCCGCTGAAGTCTGAGAAATGACAATTCTGCGGAGAGCAATTTCGATCACTCTTGCTGAAGTCTGAGAAATGACGATTCTGTAGAGAGGAATTTCGATCACTCCCGCTGAATCCTGAGAAATGACGATTTTGTGGAGAGGAATTTTGATCACTCCCGCTGAAGTCTGATTTCTTTTTTTGGGCGGGAATAGCATTTGCATGAATGGGACATGTGTCGATCATCCAATCCTGCAGTTTTGATTTTACCGAAGTGACATGGTGTAGACATCTAGTTTTGGCCTCCTGTCCCGACAAGAAGTGAAATGACGATAAATAAAACCTTCTTCATGTTGGATCGAAGTAATGAATGCTTATGGATAACTAGTTAAGCCACAAAACACAAAAGACTAGCCCAAATTAAAGAGAAAGCCAAAACAAAGGTCCAATTAACTAAACTCGATCATAATTAGGCTTTAGCCCGTGCTTAAACCCTAATAATGATGGATTTAGGAGCGCCTGGGTTAAAACTTTGTGCTGCCGCAGAAAAAGTCGCGCTGGGCTGCCGCGCGCAACGAATTCGGTTGTGCTCGACACCCAGCGCAACTCTGGTACAACTTTCAGAGTTGCGCTTCGGAAGATTGAAAAATTATTCGGAATTATACGGAAAATATAAAATCGAATCTTACTATAAAGCCGCGCGCAAGACCAACAATTGCGCTGCACATAGCACCGCTACTCTATAACTTGCACCAACAATTGCGCGGAAAATATAAAATCGAATCTTACTATTATCTGTTGCGCGCGACACCTGCTGCGGAAGATTATTGCTCAAAACCATAAACCTTGTTATTCTCTATAAATACGAGCTTAAACCGAGGCTTCAACAGACATAAATTAACCTAAAATTCTATGTCTTGTCCCTAGATAAAAAAAAAATTATACAACTTAAACAAACCTAATACGAGTATAAGGCAAGCATACGGGTCGAACCACATGGAACGAATAAACACTACCAAATGTTATCGACAATTAAGCTAGTTCGGAATAGGAGATAAATAAACTAAAGTCTAAAGATGCTATAACAAGAAATAAAACACTAAAAGAAATGGTTTAGGTATAGTATTAACTTTTACATAAACAAAGGCATAGAAATTGAATTAACTATGATCTAAACATGCTCGAATATCGAAGTAAAGGATCTAATCTAACCGCCTTCCTGGGTCAATTGGCTTCTCCTAACATAGCCTCTATGTTTCCAAATTAGTACCATATACTAGGAGAAACTATTAAATAACAATCGATAATAATGATCCTTAACTAAGTCAACTTCCGTTCCTTGTTAGCAAAGATTCACCTATAATCAACCAACAATGTGCACTTGCCAGAAGATCAAAGAATATCAAGCATGTAAAGACTTTAATCACAAATAAATACATTCTAAACCCTAGAACATGCTCAAGATCCAACTACACCACAACCATCCCCTTAATGGGGGAATTAGTCACTAATCAAGCTAATAACAAGATTAATTAACAAATAATCAAGAATAAACTTGACTAACAAGCAATACCAACAACTAAAATAATAATCAAAAGAAAGCAATAAAAATGGAGGAGAGAGAGTTAGAGATTCTCATTGATTGAAGATGAAAGTCTATAGAAAAGATGATCAATTTCTTCTTCAAAATCCAAACTCAACAATGGTGAAACCCTTACTTTCTCTCCCTAAACTACCCTAATCCTAACCTAAACCTAGAGAGAGAAGCTCTCCTAAAACTAATTAGAGAATAGAATAATTGGTAATTGTTATCTCCTTTCATGTCCTACTAATTACCCTTAATATGGGTATATATACAAAGCTAATGAAAACTAAGCAAATAATAGAAAAGAAAAAAAAAATAAAAAGGAAAAATAATGAAAGAAGCTAATTATAAAAAAAAAAGAAAGAAATAAGAAAAAGGGAAAAGAAAAAGAAATAAAATTAAAAGAAAAAGAAAAACAAATCCTCCAAAATCCAAAACATCAGATGTTTTCTCCTCTTTCGCATTTAGCTGCTTTGAACTCCATTGAAGCGCCTTACTATCACCACCGTTCATCAACCATCATCATCAAATCGTCACCGCTCATCCTCCTCGTTTATCATCAAGCATCAAATAAAAACCGTTCGATCTTCATTAAGAATCACGCGCGAAGCTTGTGAAATGGTTCGGTCAAACCATGGGTTGGTGTGGCCGAACTAATGGGTTGGTTCGATCGAACCATGGGTGTGTTCGACCACACCTCTTCAAATTACAAAACCTCAAAAGTTTCTAACTTGTACTTCAACCGAACTCCTATGCGGTTTGCTCGAACCCAATTAGAATTGCATTTTGCTCTAATTTTAGCTGATGCTTGTGCGAATTTGTGATTGGATTAATTGTTGCAGATGGTCTGTGATGGCTGGTAGATGCAGTGAAGGGCTGCTGTGCGCGGTGGTGATTGGTGGTTGAAATTGCAGGGAAGAGGAAGTTGCGTGGGCTGGTTGACGTGAGGGAGCAGGGGGTTGCGTGAGCAACGCTGCTGCTGGTTTGTGGCTGGTGTGAGGTACGGTGGTGTTGCGGTGCGCGAAGGGTGGACGTAGGAGGTTAATTAGTGTGCATTTTGGTGGTTTGCGTGAAGGCTGCGATAGGTGGGAGATGCTGCAGTGGTGCGGCTCGGCTGTGAGGTGGAGGTGGGTGATAATGGTTGTTGTTTTGATAATTGGTGGTTACGTGAGGGAGCAAGGGAAAGGTTGGTGGCTGTTACGGGGTGTTAGTGAGTGGCTGCTCTGGTTTTGGTTGACGGTGGTGCAGGGGAAAGAAGCAACAGTGGTGTAGGTGGTTTATTGGTGCGTGAGGGAGCAGGGGAATTGGTGTGGTGGAGGATAATAGGAGGTGGGCATCATCAATCAAAGTAATGCACACTTAAACTCGTCCCCGAGCTCCGAACTCACTTGACAGTAAACCCGAACACCTACACACAAAACCGAGAATAGAATTAGGACAATGAATAAAATAAAATAAATAAAATAGAAAATAAAAGAAATAACACTAAACTTATAAAAATTAAATAAAACTATACAAGTAAATAAAATAAAATAAATAACAAAATAAACTTAAAACTAATAAAAACTATGAAAGTAACAAAGAAAAGGAACGAAATAAAATAAATCGAAAGCAATTAAAATATGAATATAAACTAGAAACTAATTAAATAAAGAAATTAAAATAAAACATACTAAAACTAAGAATTAAACTAGAAACTTTATTAAAAGGAAAACAAGAGAAAGAAAGGGAAAATAAGATAAAATAAACACGGAAATAGCTCTAAAACTACTATCTAAGAGTGACATAAATGTCACTCATCAAATTCCCCCAAGCTAAACCTTTGCTCGTCCTCGAGAAAAGCTAAGGCAAAAGAGAACCAGATGGAATTATTGAAAGCAAAAGAAACCAAATAAAAACAAAGAGAAAGAATGTACACTAACTCACTTCCGTAGGAATCACGGATGCATTTAGCATATGCATCAAGCCCTTTTAACCCCCATGTCACCAAAGAGGTCGAGTAAGCTCTCGTGAGGGTTTCCTAAGAGGTTTAACCCACAACTCTTGGAAATACATAACATTCAAGGCAATGGTGAAATCAAGAAAACTTGAGATTTGAAATTTCAAACCAAACACAAACAACGGGCTAAGTGCACAAGAATACAATCCTTTCTAGACATTAAAGTTAGCCAAGCAAAAGAATAGCTAAGGTTGGTACACACATAAAGCATGCAAAGGGTAGAGAACTTAGAAGGACTTACACTCCTCCTTATCTCCAACCAAACTTCCGCGTTCTCTCTAGTTTTGCATCCACTTTAAAGGTGATATCTCGAGATTCCTCGAAGGAAATGAAATAAATAAACAATGAAAAACATTTAGGTTACCCGACATCTTGGCATCGATAGCTCACTCAATAGGCTTGGCTTGATTACCCTCCAGCGATAGTAACTAAACCTCACTAAGGTCAAAAGGTCTTAAAAGGGTTTAAACGTTTAGGCTAGGGTAAAGGGTATGGAAATAAATTTGGAAATTGGTGGTAAACTTAGAAGTGAAGCAAGGTTGATCATTCCTCAATTCAAACTCAATAAACTACTAACTTTCAAAAAAAAAATTTCTAGCAATAGATCACAAAGTAAGTCCTCCCCCAAGCTTATTCTTTTTTCAACCAAACAACAAATATTTTTTGTATTTTCTAAATATTTTTTTTTCTTTTCTCTTTTTTTTTCATTTCTTTTTATTCATTGCTCTCGCCTCTTTTCACTTTGAGCGGCCTTTTCTTTCATTTCCTTTCTTTTCTTCTCATTTGTTCAAACCATTCAACATAACACAGATAATCACAAGTACCAAAATTTGAGTTTTTCACTACTTTTTCATTCTTTTTCTCTCTTTTATTAACAAAAAATACAATACAAGTCCTAAGAATGCTTCACAAAAACTAATAAAGGTGAAAATAAAGCAAAGGTCCATTGGTTTGTAATGTGGTTATGCCAAAGAATGAAAAAAGGCTCAAATTGGGTTGCTAAATGAGCAAATGCAAAAGAAAAATAAGAATGGAAAATAATAAAACAGAAAAAAATCCTAATTGCCTACGTCTTCCCATAGGTTGGTTCGGTCTCGATCTCGGGTAGAATCAAGCCAAATTCTCGATATGAGCTAGCAATGTCGAGGATCCAAACGCCACACATGCAAGAAATGTAGAAGGCTAGAACAATATAGACACATCCTCACAAGAATGACGGTAGTGGAATAGCAAAAATCACCTTTAAAGCTTCAACAAGCTAGAGAGCGACAACCATCTTACCACAAACCAAGTGAGCTAAGGTCTCATAGCTCTTAAGCTCTACTACTTTGTGAATGATATATGTGTGAACCAACCCCGACATCCAAGTGCACGAAAACCTCTAACAACTAGGAAAGAGAGTATTCTAGGTGCTAAAACCCAAATATGTTCAATATTGAAACAAAACATTTTGAAACCTTGACTTGAATGCCATGGAAAGACACTATACACACGAATAATCACAAAACCAACAATACTCAAGAAAGCATATACAATTGTGCAAGATAAAATCATGATCAATCAAAGCTATAAATACCAAAAGTCAACTCAATAAGGCGCTCATGGCCATCCAAACATAGAAAACCAATCTCAATAATAGACTTTGGCAAGTATGGGAGAAATAAATCAAGCAATCATGAGACTATGGATTAAGAAACCACCAAGAGATATAGATAACCCCCCAAGATAGTGAATAGCTACTCCCCCAAACTAGAATGGAGCATTGTCCTCAATGCTCAAAATAAAGGCAAAAAGGGTGGGAGGGAGTGGAAGAAAGAAAACTCATCCACATAACAAATCATAATTCATTAAATCCACATGCATTTAAGAAAGCAAATTTAAGATGAGGGAAGAAGGAAAGAGTAAACCAAATGTGAGGTGCAGTGGGTGTTGAAACCCGCAATTGAGCACATCGTCCACATTTTCATCTAATTCCTTGTCTTTGTTGCTTTACCAAATGCAAGCAATCATTGGTGTGATTCTTCTCAAGGATCTCAATCCAAAATCCTTTCACATGACTATATGCATCAAGTACCTATACACATAGACAAGAGAGTAAACAAAATTGAGAAACGTAAAAGAAAGAAAAAGAAAGCAATAAAACTTGGGTTACTTCCCGAGAAAGGCTTGCTTAACGTCAAAGCATGACCAATCTAGTAAATAACCCGACAAAGAACACAAAAGCTTGTCATACGCACCGACAAAAATA
This sequence comes from Chenopodium album, assembly GCF_948465745.1. NCBI lineage: Eukaryota > Viridiplantae > Streptophyta > Magnoliopsida > Caryophyllales > Amaranthaceae > Chenopodium > Chenopodium album. The sequence continues at coordinate 55,466,263 of NC_137836.1, read as the reverse complement.
TAAAGAAATAGAGTATACGCGATGCTCATATGACAAGAAAACATAAAGTACAACGAGACTTTATGCTTGAGAGAAGGGAGAAAAGAAAAATTAAAAGAATCAAAAGAAAAATCAAGAAAATAAGAAGAAAAAGTAGAAGAATAAAAAGAAAAATAGGGAGGCAAACTCTCCTCACAAAAATCTTTTTGGTTGGCATTATAACTCTTTTCCTCATCAACAATGAAAGAGTTGGGGGCTTCGGAAGCATAAATAGGAAAAGGATCCCTAAGAGGTTGTTTGAGAAAAGAAGGGAGGAACATAGGATTGTAGGAGATATGGTTAAACCTTTGGGAGAAAGGTGTATGAGAAAGGGAAAAAGGGGTATCTAATCCATTATCACAAGATCTCACATCATTAATGAGGGAATGAAAATCAATCATGGAATCCTCAAATGAAGAACCCTCACGTTCTACATCTCCATCAAGCTTAAAAACTCCAAGGGATTCAACTTCAACCTCCTCTTCACGACCTTGAACAACATCTCCCTTAAATTTCTCAAGGGCTATAATCTCAAAAAATCCAGAGTGAATGGGGGCAAATAACTCTCAAACTCATCTCTTTCTAATGAAGCCTTATCAATGAACTCAGTTATAAGGTTATGGGCTACCGTTTGAAACTCAAGAAATATTTGGGCCATAATCTCAAATGAGTCCAAATCATCATGGATAGACGAGTCAAAAGCTTGCTTATTGGAATCATCTAGGGGATTATGGGGAACACCTTTAGAATTAATGTAAAAATCGGATGCAATATGAGAAAGAACGTGCACTTCATCATCATTAGAATGTACCTCATTACATTGAGTTAAATAGGGAGGGGAGTTGAAATCATGCATTACATGGTCACTATGGGGAGCATCAAGCACATCATGGTAATTCATATTAGACAAATCATGACAATTAACATCAACATTAAAAGCATGAGAAGCCCGAACATAAGTCTCATGATTGGCCCTCTCCCAATCATAATTATCCCTAGCTAACCATGAATAGAAATCCCAAGCTTCATCCGAAGACATGTCTTGAAATCTACCATTTAACATATTGTCAACTACTCCTCTAAAATGCTCATTTAATCCCAAATTAATGATTTCAAAATAATCACCCTTGGTAAAACCTTTAACACCATCTAGGAAATCCTCAAGTATATTGAAATACACCTAAAACAGTTCATTATCAAATTGAGGAATAGAAATATAAGCTATTTTTTCAAATAAAGCAACACAAATAAAAACCAACAAATAGAATGAAAATTATAAACAATGGATTAGTCTCAATAAGATAACACAACGGTAATGGAAGCCGTTCCCAGCAACGGCGCCAATTTGACAAGGGAATAAACGCGTCAATTGTCTATCCCTAGATAAAAAACAATTTATACATCCTAAACAAACCTAATACGAGTATAAGGCAAGCATAGGGTTCGAACCACAGGGAACGAATAAACACCACCAATTGTTATCGACAATTAAGCTAGTCCGGAATAGGAGATAAATAAACTAAAGTCTAAAGATCCTAAAACAAGAAATAAAACACTAAGAAAAATGGTTTAGGTATAGCATTCACTTGAACATAAACAAAGGCATAGAAATTAAATTAATTATGAACTAAACATGCTCGAATGTCGAAGTAAAGGATCCAATCTAACCGCCTTCAGGGGTCAATTGGCTTCTCCTAACCTAGCCTCTATGTTTCCACATTAGAATCATATACTAGGAGGTACTATTAAATAGCAATCGATAATAATGAACCTTAACTAAGTCAATTTCCGTTCCTTATAGCAAAGATTAACCTTTAATCAACCAACAAGCTGCACTTGCAAGAAGATTAAATAATATCAAGCATATAAAGACTTTAATCACAAATAAATCAATTCTAAACCATAGAACATGCTCAAGATCCAACTACACCACAACCATCCCCTTAATGGGGGAATTACTCACTAATCATGCTAATAACAAGATTAATTAACAAATAATCAAGAATAAACATGACTAACAAGCAATACAAACAACTAAAATAATAATCAAAAGAAAGCAATAAAAATAGAGGAGAGAGAGTTAGAGATTCTCATTGATTGAAGATGAAAGTCTATAGAAAAGATGATCAATTTCTTCTTCAAAATCCAAACTCAACAATGGTGAAACCCTTACTTTCTCTCCCTAAACTACCCTAATCCTAGCCTAAACATAGAGAGAGAAGCTCTCCTAAAACTAATTAGAGAATAGAATAATTTGTAATTGTTATCTCCTTTCATGTCCTACTAATTACCGCAAAAATGGGTATATATACAAAGCTAGTGAAAACTAAGAAAATAATAGAAAAGAATATTAAATAAAAAGGAAAAATAATGAAAAACTAATTATAAAAAAATAAAAGAAAGAAATAAGAAAAAGGGAAAAGAAAAACAAATAAAATTAAAAGAAAAAGAAAAACAAATCCTCCAAAATGCAAAACATAAGAGGCTTTTTCCTCCTTTGCATTTGGCTGCTTGAACTCCATTGAGGCGCCTCACCATCACCACCGTTCATCAACCATCATCATCAAATATTCACCGCTCATCCTCCTTGTTTATCATCAAGCATCAAATAAAAATTTTTCGATCTTCATTAAGAATCACGCGCGAAGCTCGTGAAATGGTTCGGTCGAACCATGGGTTTGTGTGTCCGAACTACGGGGTTGGTTCGGTCGAACCATGAGTGTGTTCGACCACACCTCTTAAAATTACAAAACCTCAAAAGTTTCTGACTCGTAATTGAACCGAACTCCTATGCGGTTTGCTCGAACCCAATTGGAATTGCATTTTGCTCTAATTTTAGCTGATGCTTGTGCGAATTGGTGATTGCATCAATTGTTGCATGTGGTTTGTGATGGCTTATAGATGTGGTGAAGGGCTGCTGTGCGCGGTGGTGATTGGCGATTGGAATTGCAGGGAAGCGGGAGTTGTGTGGGCTGGTTGACGTGAAGGAGCAGGGGGTTGCGTGAGCAACGCTACTGCTGGTTTGTGGCTGGTGTGAGGTACGGTGGTGTTGCGGTGCACGAAGGGTGGACGGAGGAGGTTATTTGGTGTTGATTTTGGTGGTTTACGTGAAGGCTGCGATAGGTGGGAGATGCTGCAGTGGTGCGGCTCGGCTGTGAGGTGGAGGTGGGTGATAAAGGTTGTTGTGTTGGTAATTGGTGGTTGCGTGAAGAAGCAGGGGAAAGGTTTGTGGTTGTTACGTGGTGTTGGTGAGGGGCTGCTTTGGTTTTGGTGGACGGTGGTGCAGGGGAAGGAAGCAGCGGTGATGCAGGTGGTTGATTGGTATGTGAGGGAGCAGGGGAATTGGTGTGGTTGAGGATAATCGGAGGTGGCCAGCAACAATAAAAGTAATGCACACTTGAACTCGTCCCCGAGCTCCGAACTCACTTGACATGAAACACGAACACCTACACACAAAACCGAAAATAGAATTGGGACGAAGAATAAAATAATATAAAAAAATAAATAAAATAGAAAATAAAAGAAATAACACTAAACTAATAAAAATTAAATTAAACTATGCAAGTAAATAAAATCAAATAAATAACAAATAATAAACTTAAAACTAATAAAAACTATGAAAGTAACAAAGAAAAGGAATAAAATAAAATAAATAGAAAGCAAAGAAAATCTGAAAATAAACTAGAAACTAATTAAATATAGAAATTAAAATAAAACATACTAAAACTAAGAAATAAACTAGATACTTTATTAAAAGGAAAACAAGAGAAAGAAAGGGAAAATAAGATAAAATAAACACGGAAATAGCTTTAAAACTACTACCTAAGAGTGACATAAATGACACTCATCATTACCCCTTACGACGGGATCACCATCCTAACAGTGGCGACTCCACTGGGGACTTAGAGGTTACAAGATTAGTTGGTAGTTATGGTTCAAGGTTTCCAACACTAGGTTGTCTATGGATTGTAACGAGAACTAACTTGGATAATCTCTAGTTAGAGAGCGAGACTCGAACACATAATATGTTCCTTTTTCACAAAAGTAAAAATCAAACAAGCAACATTGCATCATGCATAAGCATAGCATACTTTAACCATTGGGGATTGGCTCATTGACTAGGGGTTGCCAACACTAGGCTTTTATCCTGAAATCAATAACAATCATCCCACCCATATTGTCAACAAAATGTTGAGAGGGCGATGTCATGAGTTAACACGTTGAGTGATTGATTTGTGCATCGTTTCTTAAGATATGGTACACTTGGAGACCGAAGCCCTGACCTTAGAATGGCATTGTATGCTTAGACGGTTCCTTTTATGTGGTTATGTGACTACATGAATATGTGCTGTGGTTCAATAAAAAAAATTCGCAAACATTATGGTTTAATAAAAAAAAAATAACAAATAAAAAAAAAAAGTTGTTGAACCTGCAAGGTGGCACACGTAACTGTCAAAGTTGCACGCGCCCTCCAAGCGCAAGTTCTGAAGGTGGGCGCGGCACCTCCGCGCAACTTTGTGTCATGCGTGCGCCCACTGTTCAACGTTGACTTTGACTCGTTACGAGCAATATCATACGGAGAAATTGATATTACCGCTTCAAGGCTAATCGTTAAGTAGGTGCTAAAAATATCACTTTGGCTAACAACGTTGCCTAACTTATTTACCTTTACTTTGATCGTCGTTTTCGTTTTTTTGAAGAAAAATATATCTGAAAAAAAATGTTATTTATCGTTCCTTTTGCGTTTTTGCAAAAATAAAAATAATTTTTTTTACCGTTCTTTTTGCGTTTTCGCAAAAAAAAAAAAAAAAAAAAAAAAAAAAAAAAAAAAACATGTGGCAGATGCTACTCTTAAAGTTGAACTTTCCACCTTAGTGCAAGACGGAAAATTGCGCGAGATACTATTTTTTGATTATGATGATTCGTTTACGTACTTTATAATCAAGCTAATGACATTACTTCTTATGAGGTTCGTCATTAGAAGTTTGCATCTCTTATAGGATGTCATCAATATGTTTATTCTTAAACGTGCCTATTTTCGTGTTCATCATTTTTTTAGTTGTAATTGGTCAACCTTGATTTAGGAGTATAATTTATTTACCTCTTCTGTGGTCTAAAAAGAACATCCCGAGAACTTTACTTCGCATGATTGCCTCACACACAAAAAAAAAAAAAAAAAAAAAAAGAGAGAGAGAAATAGAACGAAAAAAAAATAAATGTCGTTCTTAAAAATAACAAAAAAAAAAGAATATTATTCTTCGAAAAAAAAGAGAGAAGATAATGAATGATAAAACCAAGAAAATGATTTAATTAATTCTTGGATTTTACGTTCAGAGGCCATCATTCTTTTTAAGCAAATAGTAAAATATTATCCTTTAAAGATGAGCAATATGAGAATCATAATTACAAAAAAATGATATAAATCTCTATTGCAATCTAAGTGATCATCAAATACCATAGTATATTTGATCATTATAAGGAGTATGTTCGGGTTGATTAATATTCCTAAAATTTGATGAGCATTTTCAATCCAACTTTCTTTACTTTCTCTTCTACCTCTTTGGAAAAAAATTCATTTGAAGTAAAATCATTAGATGATTACCTTGTTGAAGTCAACACAAATCATGACATTCAATTAATGATTGTTCGTGAATTTTTTGACATTCTTCATCAACAAACTTGCTTAAAGTGAATTCGTATTACAAGGATTAAAAAACAAAAAGAAATAAAACAATCATTTTGACTTTGGTTCATTGTTTTAATGCTTGGCATAAAAGGTTTAAGTGAACACGCTCAATTTCTCGTGACACGCATTACTAGATCATCTTCCACATTCGCATACTAGTCCAATCATGGGTGACAGCATTGGAGAAACTTAGAGAGGAACTCCAAAACCTAAAGGCCCTACGAGAAGTAGAAGCCCAATTAAAGGCTCATAAAAAAGCAAAAAAGGCTAAAATAAAAGCAGAAAAAAGAAAACGAAGACATTCTACAAGAAAAAGCAAGAGTCGAAAGAGTAGAGGCCTTGGAGAAACTTGTCCTTCGATCTAACTCGGGGATTAAGTACTTCAATTATAAGCTTACACCACAACCTAGTGGCAAGACTCTCCCAAAAAAGTTCTTGACTACGGATTTGCCAACCTTGAAGGTTACAGAAAATCCTAAGACTTACTTAATGAGCTTTATTAGAATTATGGAATTGAAAGGGATTAAGCCAAGCCTATATGCATGTACTTTTCCTCTTTCATTGGACCCAACTGCTAGATCATGGTTTTATAACCTCGATGTAAAACAAACTTCTACTTGGAGTGACGTTGTAAAAGCATTTTTAACCCAATACAAAGGTAACATCGAGTTGACAACTACCTTGAACGATCATGAATTGCTTAAGCAAGGGGAAGAAGAAGGCTTCATTGACTTCTTTTCTAGGTGGCGATCAAAGGTATCTCTTATTACACAAAGACCTTCGAATCATGAACTTGTCCCAAAGTTCATAGACAATATTTCTCTACCATACAAATGCCATTTACAATACCTTGGTTTAGACACATTTCAAATAGTCTATACTGTGGGAATATTAATTGAAAGAGACTTGACAAATGAAACCATGAATCATATAGATGGACTTGATTCTTAGAGAGGATTTCACCTACTTCTGAAACGGACAGAGCTCGAAGACGCAATCTCAAGAAGTTGTTAACAATTCAAGATGTAGCACCCTAGCACTTGTTTTGTTTCTTTCCTTTGTTTATTTTTTATGATAGACTAAGAGATTCATGCTGTCGAATCTAATTATTTCCAAGTACGTCTATCTTGTTCTCTTTTCAATCTCTTTATTGTTATTAACTTGAATTAAATAAAACATATACATACCAACAGGCAATATCAAAAGTCACACATACTCAACACTTTAAGAATTTTGATGCGCTTTGGCTTACAAGATGTATTGATTGAAAAGAGGCCCATCTTAGGCCCACAAAGAAAGGATATGATGATTTCAATAACACAGGAGGCAACTTGAAACTCCATAAATATAATCCCATGTTCTTAACCTTAGAGAAAATCCATCTTTTTGGCATCCCTTTTGAGCCTCGTCAATTGATCCTTAGTTATTCAACTTACGTTATTTCATACCTTGGGATGAGAATGGTGCAAAGACACAAATAGGAAATTGGGGGAACGAAACATAAGAGGGGGACATAAAGTTAGTCTAAACCTAAAAGGAAAGATCAAATTCAAAAGAAAAAAGAAAAAAAAATCATTCTAAACCCAAAACAAAACTTGTCAAAAAAATAAAAAAGAAAGAAAGGAGAGATGACAAGGAAAAGGCACCTAATGTAGGAAGTTTCCACACAAAGAAGAAAGGTTTAAATTTGAAAAGCACCAAAAGTAAGGGATTTTGGGAGTATACTTGAGCTTGTCCATTGTTCATAACCCCATTCCTAGCCACGTTACGACCTTGGAAAGGCCTTCCTTGAGGTAGACCATAACCATATACCAAAATCATTATTCCATGAAAATATTTACAATCTTAGGCCTTTGCACATATGGACCTACTATTAATTAGTCATGCCCATATATAAAATGCATGAAGTGTTGAGTTATGATTACAAAATCATATAAAAAAAATTTCAAATGATTTGGATGATTTGATAGCCATTGGCTTGATTACATCATGTTAGTAAAGCAATCGAATCAAACTAAATTCGATGTTTTTTTCCTGGTCGCGGGTAGAAGTAGGTCGTTGGGACTACTAACCCTAACCAAATTAGAAATTTATAATACCTAAACTTACACTAAACAAGTTAGTGGCAAGTAAAGGGTCAAACCCAAAAGGACTAAGTGTATTAATTTGTGCCAACTAGACTACTAGGGAAGGTCGTGAGATAGAGAGAGGTTAAACTAATCACTACTAAGAGAAAATAACTAAAACTAGGGAAAGTGGAATCCAATCACATTAATGCATTAAACAACATCAAACAAATAGATGAAATTGACCTCGATTAGGAACATCAACACATTTAACTCACTCTCGCACAATTAAGCATGTTAATTATTCTACTAAACTAATTCACTCTCTTGCAACTAGCCTAGCAAAGGTATGGAAGAATTTAGGGCTCTCAACCAACTCACTCTCGCACAATTGATTGAAAGCACAATTAAAAGCATAGAATCGATTAGCTAGAAAGATTCTAGTCCATTAAAGCATCATCCATACACAATAATCAAGAAACAATTTCATACTAATCACAATCAATCATTCAATTCATTAATATAACCTTCAACCAATTCCCTAGAACAAGACCTAAGCTAAGATAATTAAGAAAGACATGGAAAACAAGGTAAAATAAGAATAAAAACAAGATTAAACAAACAAATTAATTAATCTACTCAAATCAACAAAGAAAAATCAAAAACTAAGAATTAAGCAAAGAAATAAAGATGAGAGAAAGTTAGAAAATGCTCATTGAATAGATGAGAAGAAGTTCCACAAAGTTGCTTCTTCAACCTCTTAAAAACTCCATGGAAATCCAAGCTTTCTCTCTCTACACTACTCCTAAAACTAACCCTAAGAGAGAGAAAATGTAGGCTAAACTAATCTAATCTATCTAAAATAAAATGTTGATTGAAAAGTTATGAGAAAATAACCCCAAAGGGGTATTTATAATACAAGTTAAAAAAAATAAAATAAAAGAAATTAAAACTAATTAAAATTAAATACAAACAACCAAACTAAAATAAAATAAAATAAAAGAAAAAGAAATGGAGAAATAAACCCAAAAACCCCCAAAATTCCCACCCAACCCACGATTTCCACCAGACTAAGTTTTCTTTATGCCCCTTCTTCATTTAGTGGCTGCTCCAAACTTTCATCCTCAATTCCATTACTTAGAAGCCGCATGCGTCTTCACCCTTCATCGAAAATCTTCATCAAACAAAACTAAATCGCGGCCGTCCGATTTTCATTAAAATCACGTGAAAAGCTCGTGATTGACCCACAATTGCGCGCCCGCACAGAAGTCGCACAGCAAGTCTCGCAAAGCTATTGCCTCAACTCAATTTTGGACTCCATTTTGTGCGCTTTCTGACTGGGCTACGCGGCCGCGAGTAGCTGCTCTGTGAGTTTGGGTGTTAGGCGAATTGCAGCTGTAATTAGTGAGTAATAGGGTTGGAGATTGGTGGTTGATTGTGGTTGAATTACGTGGGGTGATGTGGGATGGAACTGGTGCGCCAAGGTGGTTGGTGGTTCAGGTGGTTTGGGTGGCTGCGTGGTGGTTGATTGGAGTTGCGGGGTGTTGGTGGTGATTTGGGTGGTTGTTGTGCGCTGAGTTGAGGTGGTGCGAGTAGGGTGAGGTGGCTAGTTGTTGCTGTTGGTGAGTAATTGGGTTGCTGGTGGTTGTTTGGTGATGTTGGTTGCGGTTTATGGGAGCAGGTGATTGGTTGGTGATGGTGGTGGTGCGACTGTTGCTGTTGGTGTTGGTGTTCTTGGGGGAAAGCAGGGAGTAGGGGAATTACTTGGTGGTTGTTTGGTGTGTGGAAGAGGTGAGTTGCGTGGCTGGTGGAGGTTGGTAGAAGGTGGTTTGGTATTGTTGTTGTTGCGTGAGGTGTGGGAGTGAGAAGGAGGAGCAGGGGCTGCTGGTGCGAATTGGTGAAGGGGTATTGGTTGCTGTGGCGGCTTGAGATGGTTGGTGAAACAGGGGAAAATTGGTGGTGATTGCTGGCGGATTGGTGGTGTTGGTGTTGGTTGATACGAATTTTGGTGGTTGTAGCAGGGGAGTTGTTGCGGAAATTGAAAAGCTTTGACTTGGACCTTGAACTCGAGCCTACACACAAACAAACCCGAGGATAAAAGTGTGAAACCGAGACAAGTAAAATAAATAAATAAAAAGGAAATAAATAAACTAAATTAGAAAAAGAGAAGTGACACTAAACTAATATAAATAAATAAATAAATAAAAGTAAAATAGAAATAAGAGAAATCAAACTAAAACTAATAAAGACATAAAACTATACAAGTAAATAAAATAAACTTAAAACTAATTAAAACTATGAAAGTAACAAAGAAAAGGAACGAAATAAAATAAATCGAAAGCAAATAAAATATGAAAATAAACTAGAAACTAATTAAATAAAGAAATTAAACTAAAACATAATAAAACTAAGAATTAAACTAGAAACTTTATTAAAAAGAAAATAAGAGAATAAAAGGGAAAATAAAGGGAAAATAAACACGAAAATAGCTCTAAAACTACTCCCTAAGAGTGACATAAATGTCACTCATCAAAACTAGAAACTAATAGAAAAATAAATAAAAAGAGAGAAACTAGGAACTTATTAAATAACAAGAACTAAAAACTTAAAATATAAACATAGAAAATAAGATATTTTAAATAAATTAAGAAAATAAGCTAAAAACTTTAAAAAATTACTAAAATACTCAAAATAAAGATAAACGACGCGAAGAAGCAAATAAAAGAAATAAAGGATAAAAGGGTTAAATTATAGGAAAAATAAGCCGGAAAACGACTCAATAAACACCCTAAAAGTGACATAAAAGTCACTTATCATTTCCATATCCTTTGCCAAAGAATAATTAGATGACTATCACTTAAAAAAAAAAAAAAAACACAATCGTCTTATTTTCTTTTAACAATAGGCCTATTTATTACCAAGGTAATTCAAGTTCTATATACATTGCCTCGAATGAAAAAGATTTAACACAATAAATTGATTTGATATATCGACAGCCTTCATGTCACTTTTAGATGTCTTTTACAACTCTTGAGCATTGGTCTTCTCACTTATCATGAGCAACTAATATGTCCGCCTGCGTGGGATATCTCCATCTTCTCTAAGCGAGAAACATTGATCGAACATGATTGCTACATGAAAATAAAATGATCGTTATCACTATTACACGTATACCTTACTACCAAGTCATCACGATGATTCAAATATTATGTCAATAATCCTTGCTTTTCGAAAACACGTCTTATTTTCTTTCTTTATTCTTCTATGGGAAAGTTGGATTCCCCTTCCTTTTTATAAAAATCCGTCTTTTTTGTTCATTTCTTTTAAGGGGGTAAGTTGGGATGATCCCTCCCATTTGGCAAATCAAATACTTGGAAACAGTATTATTTTTCCTCTCTTTGCCTCAAATTGGGGGCTTAAAAAAGCCAGGACATCCCCTTTTCTCTCTATTAACAGATTTGAACACGCTATTTATGCTGCAAAATCAATATCATGCAAAGCTTATTACGAACCATCTTAATAACTTTAAATAACAAAGGGAAGAATACCACTTCCTATTATTTGACCAAGATAATTAATTATGTTACTTGATTAAAAAATTTATGATAAACATATGAAATATTTCACAAATTAAAAACACAAGTCTTGGGGCTTTTAATAAACATGAGAAACATCCTGTAGGGAATATTTCAAGCATTACCCCACTGTTATCATACACTAAAGTACGGTGGCGTCCAAAGGGAAGGAATCTAGAGCAAAAGAGCCGCCAACAAGTTTTAGGAACTTGTAAACCGTTCACGAGGTGAAGGTTACACCCCTTAACGATCCATGAGATCGTCAACTCCAATAGGTTTGGAACCATGACTGGTAGTTCGGGGATTAAGGTACAAATCAAACCTAAAAGAGATTGAACATGCCCTAATAATAGGCCTCTCCTATATTCTGATCGTATTCATGTGCGCTTTCTAACTAACATGCAATCAATAGGATTAACCTTAATCCTGTTTATCAATGTTGATTGAATATAATGCACAAATAAATCTATTATTGGCGATCACTTGAATTATAATAATTTTAACCCTAAACAAGATTATTATTTATCTTATATAAGCGTGATTACAAGTACAAATTCCCTTTAAGCATGCATAAAAGGCGTGATCAAGCAATAAAAATAAATATCAAGCAACATAATAATAATAATAACAACAACAACAACAACAACAATAATAATAATAATAATAATAATAATAATAATAATAATCATCATCATCATCATTATAAAATAATCATGTTAAAGAATAATAATAGCAAGATCATAGGCATGATACTTACAAGATTAATAACAAACGCTAGCATGTCACCAAACAATAAAAATCAAAGGTTTAGCCCTAACATGATACTAACATGAATGTTAGTAAAAGAAAAGAAAGCATCGCATGAATCACAATTGTCATATTTGATATTAGGAATTACCCTAAACATGATACTAGGAAGATCAAAACACCCGAACATGACACTAGGAATCATAACAACCTAGACATCATTTCTATATCATAATATCAATAAATCAATTAAAGCACTTACTTGGATGCCTTGTACCTTTTTCTAATAACAAAATACACACGTTAGTAACTTCAAAGAAAATAATAAAACAAATAACTAAATTAAATAATTGAAATAGAGATTTGGGACCAAATCTTCAGAAATAAAAACCTTTCACGTCTAGGGCGAACGCAACTTCGAATTTGGCTAGGTGCTTCTAGGTCATGTGAATGCCGAATTTTGTATAGAAAGTGAGAGAAGAATTCTTAAAAACTAGAGAGAATAAGAAAACTAGAGAGTTAATATTATTTGATGATTGAAAACGGAGGTTTTAGGAGGCTATTTATAGAGAAAATCAGCCAAACGGATAGAAAAACAAATCAGAGTTTCGACGAGAATAAAACAGGTTAGCGCCAGACGCTGAATATTAGCGCCAGGTGCTAAGGCTAGCACTAGGCGCCAAGCATTAGCGCCAGGTGCTAACAATTTTTTTCACACGCTCTCTTAATTTTGATAAAATTTAACCGTACAGAGGGGCAAAATCATATTTTCCTTAAAAACACTCATTTATTCTGATTAAAACTTTAAAAAGAAAAGAACCTTCTAATTGAATTTATCAATGCTAATTGAATTAGGAATGAAAAGAACCTTCTAGAAGAATCTAGAAGATTAAAATCAATTTTAATTACATTAGGAATGATAAATCCATATTAGGCCCACCTCTAGATCATTGGGCCGCATATAAGTATAAAAAAGGGCCCAGTTTAGTAATTCGGTCATAACTTCCTCATTATTCATTGGAATTGGGCTTATAATATATCGTTGGAAAACTCATTTCAAGCCCCATCCAACTACACCCTTATTGGACCCTTACTATGGACCAAACCAAACTGGATTAGCTGTTTTCTTAAAATAGGTTTTCAAAAACAGAGAGAAGAGAAAAGAAATTAAAACTATCCGCAACACTAGACTTTCCACACTATCACTTCATTCGATTATGACTTAACGTGAAAGGTACTCAAGACTGGGTTTGCTTTTTGGGAGACACAAATGGGTGTCTACAGAAGCCCCCACTTTGACTGAGTTTGGAGAAACACAAGTTTTGAAATTAAAAGTCAAAGTAGAGATAGGGACGGAGAATGACTCAGAACGTTCTGCGATCCTAAATCATTCTTGTAACGTCGATACCTGCAAACTAGTGTTAGTTAAACAAATAAGAGAGTTAAGAAACGCGTATCTTGCACCATCGAGCACACGTCTCTGAAGGTAACCGATTTGTTGCTGTATTGTTGTATTTTTTTATAACATTCCGCAAGCCAGGGAATGCCATCCCGCTGTTTATTTTGACGACCTCCTATAAGCTAGAAAATGTCGCCTGAAGACTGCAACGCTTGTAACTACCTCCAATTCTGCTATGATAGACTTCTGCAAGCTAGAAAACCCCATCGAAGATTACTTCGCTTGAAACCACCTTCTAGCACTTTGTGACCATCTTCTGCAAGCCAGGGAACACGATCGAAGATATCTTCGCTTGAAATCACCTCCAGTTGTTTGTGACAACTCTCCACAAGCTAGGGAATGCTGCCGAAGATATCCTCGCCTGAAGCTATCCTCATTTGTTGCGATAATATTCCGAGGAAAATTACCTAAGACCCACGCTTGTCGATCTTTAAAAGTTCGCTTGAACTTTGCTTCCACTATGCCAGTACGTCGGCGCTTTTGATGCTTTTGAACCTGTATGTCGGTGCCTTCTAAATTAGGAACCAGTATGTCGGTGCCTTTACTGTATGAATCATTATGTCGGTGCTTTGCGATGAGCCAATGCTTGGCGCTTTAAGCTACGTGAGACGATCATTCATCAGGTCGATCACTTTATGCAATTATAATCGAGCCGTTAACTAATTCATGTCAAATTGCTTAGAGGGGCTAACTAGCGTACCATGGAACCCAAAATGTTGTAAGAGGTCAAAATAACCGCAATGAGTGGCTGAACATTCTGTTGCTGCTAAAACTCCGCTAGAGCCACATATATGGCTATATCGCCAGGCGCAGGCACTAGCGCCAGGCACTAAACATTATCCTCTTGCGCCAAGGCCTGTCGCTTGGCGCTAGAGTCGGGATTTCCATATATGCCTCTTTCTTCGTCATTTTCGCTGCTACTGCTCATTTTTGCTTGAGAAATCGCCGATGAACTCAATTCACTCGTTCTTGCTCGTTTCTCAACCGAATTTGCTCAAATATGTTGCAAATCGAAGCTTATTTCATCCATTTTCCTGATCTATGTAAGATTTCTCCAAACTCACTCCGGTTTTGATGAATTTTGCACATGTTTGTTCATGAATTTCTTGAAAATTCGAAACTTGAATTGCTTAATTTACTCTGTTTGTCAAATTTTATGCCATGAAATTGCTTGATTATATTTATATATTGCCTTGGGAGTAATTTGAAACTTGTTCTACTTAATTTGGTGAAGAAATGAAAAAATCACCATTGTTGGACCTCTTAAGGTCGGGAATACAATGTGGCTTGTTCTTAGTGTTCTTGCTAGCAATTCTTGTCCATTTTGTCACAATAATTACCATAGTATTGCAAGAAATTGTTTGGATGCTTGAAAAATGTCGTGTATGCTCAATTTGAAATTGTGCTCTGTTTTAGTACTATGTACTCTGTTTTTTACGAACATAGTATCACGCGGCTAGGCAGACCTTAGATACTATAGAACCTTAATTCATGATTATTTTTCACAATTTAGCATGGCTAGACAGCGAGGTTTGGGTTCACGGTCCCGAGACGCACGACGGGAGCATGAGCCCGTAGAGAAGGACGCCGACCCGTCCACTTCTATTGGTCCCCTCCCTGAGTGGGATGAGCGGACTCTATACTTCTACCCCGTCCACCATATTTCTGAGAGGGTGCAACGTGGGATCACGGTTGGTAGGACGCGCTACCACGGCTCAGGCTTCGATACCCTGGGTGACCTGTACAAGTGGTATATCGGTGCCGATGGAGAGGTGAGACTACTCTTCGAGTCTTGCGGGTTAATTGCAGTGTTCGAGACCTCGGAGGCCATGATTGCCTCCAGCGGGGGTCAAGACGTGGCTCGTGCCCTGGTGGAGTTCTTTAAGGACACCACAAACACTTTCCACTTCCCCTGGGGTGAGATGATGGTCACCCTGACCGACTTCAGTCTTATTACGGGACTGGAGTTTAGTTCTACTGCGTTGCCATTTGACAACGAGATCAGCGTATTTTCTCTTGAGGTTGAGGAGCTGTTGGGTCCGATTGCTGTTTGGGCTCGTGCTGAGGTAGAGTCGACTTAGTTCAGCTCCACCCGAGAGCAGCGGGTGCACATCTTTGTGCTTATCTTGCTGTCAGGGACGTTTTCCCTTGACAAGGGTAGTAGAGTGCTGCTTTACAACTTACCTGCGGTCCGTGATCTACACTTGATCGGTACTTATGACTGGGCTAGCTTGGCCTATGCTCACTTCATTCGAGCGTTATGAGACGCGTGTCGACACCGGTCCTTCACGGGAAACGTCGCTCTGTCCGGATTCTGGAGAGTCGTAGAGTTATACTTTATCTCCCATAAAGTTTTGCTCTAAGTTTTGGTTAGCACTTGCTGATACTTTTTTGCCTTTTGTAAATCTTGTTCTACGAGTACTTTCCCTCAGTTGCGCCGGCGAGATCGTCGCCGCGCAGATTTCTAGTAAGTGCTTGTTGGGGAGGTCGCCGCGCTGAGATGTCTACTGCTTATGTCCGAGATCAGATCATCTCGGTATGGTTCTTTGTATATTTGAACACTTTTGTATTACCTTTGATGGATTCTTATCTTATAGGCGTTCTTTGCAGGAGCCTGACGTGCAGTACCAGCCGCGGATCGGCTTGGTTATCCCTAGGTTAGCTACGCAGTATACCGCTGAGCGTCGCTATTTCTTAGGGACATATGGAGCAGTTGCATATCTTGGGGAGAGGGTTGCTATTCCGCATTCCCCAGACATTTTTGTCGTTCCTGCTCCTCCACCGCGTCATATGTTCAACGGCGCGAGGTTGTGAGCATGTTAGAGAGAGCTAGTAACCCTTGGCGATCTTATACGATCCCTGGGCGGTGCTATGATGTGGAGCTGCTGCCGTTGTTAGCTCCAGTCCCTGTACTGGCTGAGGTAGTGGCGGTATGATTTTCATCTTTTACCTTTTATTAAGTATCCCCAAGTGATGTTTAAACTTTGATTTGTTTTCGTCAGGTTGGACCTACTGAGATCGTGCCACCTCGTATGTCCATCCATTATCAGGGGACATACGAGCCGATCGAGGAGATGATTCCTCCGGCTCCTAAGGATGAGCGCTTCGTGAAGCAGTCGATTCCTCGTCACCAGAATAGGGTAAGCTTTATTTACTTAAAATTTTGTTAATATATGTTATGCATCATTACTGACTTTATTCCTTGACAGTTCTCGCGCGAGGTGGTCACGGCGATGGCACGGTGTACAGATGCCTTTCGGAGCCAGCTCGTTCGGATGAGGAATGTGTCTACGTGTCGTCGCGACGACGCCGTTCAGGAGGTAGTTTCCCTTCTTATTTTTGCATTACTACTTCTATTTTGATTGTTTCTGACTTAGTTTCTTCTTGCAAGGCCAGCCCATTTCTTCTCATACCCGGACGAGACCTTAGGTGCGGAGAGACCTGGCGAGGTTTAGCTCTAGACGTCGCCGTACTGGTTATGGCGGTCGGTGTGGTCGTTCTGAGGCTGCCCGGACCGAGGCGGTGGAGGGCTCGGGCTCTTCATCTGAGGGTGCACACGCTGCGCCGGTAGGCCAGGGAGAGGCTACCTTGGCTCTTAGAGGTGTTGGGATGTACGAGGTCAGCTCGTCATCGCAGCAGCCTCCACAGCCTCAGCCTCAGGGTGATCTTGGGTGGACATATCCTGAGCTGAGTTTTCCACCTCCTGCGGAGACTAGAGCTGGTGGAGAGGTTACTCCTAGTACTGCGCAGTTTTATGACATGATGGGCGTCTCTCATCATCTACGTCCTCCGGCGTCGTAGTTTGTACCTGTGCTTTTTTATTTTGACTTTATATAGAACTTTGCCTTTATTAGACTGTATATATATATATATATATATGAATTTATTTATTTAACTTTTATTTTTATTTTTCATTTATGTGCATGTTTGTGTGTGCAAAGGATTGCGATAATTTTGCGCAAAAATTGCAACAATTCCGTCATTTTTATTATAGATGGAGGGTATCCTACTTTCTCCCCCAAAAGAAAAAACAAAAAAATTAAAATATTGGCTTTACAAAAACTTAAAAATTAAGTCTAAATAAAATCCAAAAAATATAATTAATATAATTGATAACAGTATAACAAGAATAAAAGCTCGTAAAGTCGTTGTTCAGACTCCAATTAGTGCCATCTGCTATGAGCTCGTAAAGTCTAAATAAAATCTAAAAAAAGTGGTTTTTGAAAATCTCGTATGATAAGAAACGCCAGCGCCATCTGGCGCCACGCGTTTTGGGTTAGCGTCCGACGCTAACTCTTAGCGTTTAGCGCCAGGGTCTGGCGTTTGGCGCTGATGAGCGCTGACTCTAAATCCGTTCCGGATTGAAACTGTGCCGATTTTGTTTATAAATAGCCCCCTGATCAGCCGATTTTCTTCATAATTTCAGCAGATTAAATATAACCTTAGCTTTTGAAAGAATAATAATCATGTCTTTAGTTTCTAAGAGTTTTTCCAACTTCAGTCATGAATGGTGTCGGTCTCTAACTGCCAAGGAGAGAAAAGAATTAGACTTTTTTCATATGGGGGTATTTATGGTGTCAAGGGGGTAGATCTTGATGTAGACTTTATTCATACCGCCTTAGAATATTGAGATGTGGATACTCATTGTTTTAGACTAGGGTGTGATGAAATTAGCCCATTGCCAGAAGAATTCGGTGCTATCTTAGGCTTCCCTACATAAGATCTTGCAGTAATCCCTAGAATAAATGAATATTATTATAAGGATTTTGAGCGCTTTTTTAATTTATAAGGCAAAGATCTAACAAATATAGTAGATGGTAGCATAGTTAATTTGAAAGAATTTGCTCGCCATTATTTTGATAGACCTTATTTTGAGTCTTTTCATGTTTATAGAAGAATGGCTTTTCTAGTTTGCATGCTTAACCAATATCTTCTTACTAGTGGTAGCACTAATGAGGGTCAAGCAATCATACCGACTGTTTTGGAGCAGATTGAATCTGGGAGAAATCCAATGCCATTAATCGTTGGAGAGACTATGCTTAGTCTTGATGAATTGAAAAGAACTCCAAAAGCACCCTTTCGGGGCTCTCGAGTTTTATTACAGGTAGAAAATAATATTTTTAATTACAGAAATCAAAAACATATTTTTGTATAGTAATATTAATTTATTTGCATTGAATCTTTTTATAGATGTGGCTAATGGAGTGACTAGAATTAATTAGTCCTCCAGACAATTTTGAAAAATACACTCCAAATTGCTTTGTGGGAAGGAAGAAACGCTTCTCTAAGATGGGGTGCCATGAATGGAAGAAGGTATTTGCCTCTTGCAACTTTGCCATCAAGTGGGTCATCCTTTGGTGGAAAATAGAAAATATGGTTGGTGTCAACAAGCAACCCTTCTTCCATCTACCAAGTTTATCGAGGATGACTTTTTATTATCCCTGCTGGGTAGAAAGACAGTATGGCCTACTTCAAACAATTCCTTTTGGGGATCTTCGTCGTCCCTATGAATTTCCAGTCTCTCAAGTAGATAAATTTGATGCTTATTGGAGCGCTAGACCTTTATGGGAAGTGATTACTTAAAAGGTTCCTCCTTCCTTGCCCAATGATGTGAAGAAGTTGCTTCTGAAGAAACCTTCAAAGGACATGAAGAAAAATAAGAGTAGAACTGATGTGAAGAGTCGTCTAGGTGACAAGATTCCCGTTAAGGAACGCTTGGGTGAAAAGGTTGAGTTCAAAACACCTACAATGCCTAGGAAGAAAAGCTCTACGAAGGATAAAAGGAAGAGAAAAGGAGACACTTCAGAGAAGAAGGCTTGGGTAGAGAAGAAACAGGAGGTCCTAGCTAAGGGAGAAACTATTTACTCCAAAATTGAATGTAGGGCCTCTAAAGGATGCGTACTAGCTAAAGTTATGGATGATGAAAAGGATATAGACAAAAATTGGAAGAGAGCAAAGAAAGAGAAAAATTTGTTTAAGCATTGCTTGACTTTCAATTATTAGAATTAATTTTAAATTTAAAGTTAATTTGTTTAAGCTTTATTCAAATTCCATCAATAATGTAATTGTTAGTTTATGAAGTTGCAGCTTTTTTTAATTAAATCATCTTCTTTAAATTTTATTTATTAAACCAATGAAACTGAAATTTTAATTTTCCAGAAATTTTTTAGTACAGAAGTCGAAATTTTTTCGAAAATCACCGAAATATTCCCAGGTACTCCCAGAAAAATAGCGCCGCTCTTTTACGACTAGCGCCTGCTGCGGCAGTCTGGCGTCAGGCGACGGACACTGTCGTCTGGCGCTAGAGTTAATCGTCTGGAGACGGAACTCTTTCTGTGACGCCGATGCTTCGTTGAGTTTCTGTCGAATTTATCCGTAAGTCTGGGATGCGAGGTTTGCAAAAAGTAAAGTGGCCGCACCCATAAAGGGTTGCCTACGTATCCTTTCTTAAGGAATCAGGCCAAACGTAGCTCTCTTGAGTATCCTACTCAAGTAATTATGGGTAGTACTTTTTAAGTTGGTCAAGTTTTGTCATGTTCAAGAACTCACTGCCATCCATATCTGTTAATTTTGCTGCACCTCTTGATAGGATTGTTTTGACAATATAGGGTGCAGACCAATTAGGCCTAAAATTCCCCCTTGGATCTAAAACATTTTTCCTTAATTCTTTTAACACCAAGTCTCCTACTTTGATATGTTTTTTCTTGACCTTCTTATTAACATGTCTAGCCATACGAGTTTGGGAGCATTGAGTATGATGTAGAGCTTCTAGTCGTTTTTCATCAAGTACAATTAGCTCCTCCTATCTTGCCTTAGTCCATTAAACTTCACCGAGTTTGCTTTCTAATGAAATGCAAAGAGATGGTATCTCTAGCTTTAAAGGTTGTACGACATCCATTCCATAAACCAGGGAAAATAGCATATTTCCTGTTGATGTGCGAATTGACGTGCGATAATCCCACAATGCGAAGTGGAGTTTGTCAGGCCAATCCTTGTAATTTTTTGTCATTTTTTTGATGATAGTCTTTAAATTTTAATTTTATTAGCCGCTTCGACTGCTCCATTTTCCTGAGGTCTATAAGGAGAAAAACGATGATGGTCGATGCCATATTTTTGTAACAATTCTTCACACTCAGCTTGAAAGAGAGTTCCATTGTCACTTATCATTTCATTGTGGGACTCCATATCGACAAATAATATTTCTTTCGATAAAGAGTGCTACATGTTTTGTAGTAAGTTTAGCGTATGATTGTGCTTCAACCCACTTTGTGAAGTAATCAATTGCTACTAGGATATATTCGTGACCTCCTGTTCCTGCGGGAGTGATTTTACCAATAATGTCAATTTCCCATGTGGAGAATGGCCATGGTGCAGTGTAGGTGTGGAGTAGGGATGGAGGAACATGTTGTAAATTGGCGTAGATTGGGCACTTAGGGCATCTTTTTACGTATTGGTGACAATCCCTATTCATAGTAGTCCAATATTATCCTTTTCACATTATCTTTTGGACTAGCATCGTCTCGTTCACGTGAGTTCCACAAATGCCTTCGTGGACTATCCTCATTGCTCTTTGAGCATCCTTTTTTCCTACACATAAGAGAGCTCGACCCTTAGGTACCCTTTTGTGTAACTCGTTGTCTATGTGTACGTATTGGGAAGCCAAAAGTCTTAATGCTCGTTTTGCTCTTTTGTCAGCATGGGGAGGGTATTCTCTTTTGGTGACATAGTTAAGTATATCCGTATACCACGGTTCTTCTTCTTCTACTTCTTCATCTTGGATCACTTCATCATCTTCTATAGCTTGAATATAAGCTGGTTTATGCCTTTTTTCTATAGTTAGAGGCATTTGCTCGATTTCCGTAGGAATCCTAACCATTGAGGCTTGTCTTGCTATGGCATCAGCAAATTGATTTTCTTCTCTAGGTAGATACATGTATTCCACCTTCTCTAACTGATTAGTGAGAGTTTCAAGATATGTTTGGTAAGGGGCTAGGCTTTCGCTACTTACTTTCCATCTCTTAGAGATCTGATTGATGATCAACGAATAGTCCCCAAAAATTCGTAATTTCTTCACTCCCAATGCCAAAGCTATTTCAAGGCCTACCACGCATGCTTTGTATTCAACAACGTTGTTGGTAAAGTCGAAATCTAGATTTATGGAGATTGGAACATGCTCTTATTTAGGTGATACTAGTAGTACTCCAACGCCACATCCTTATTTGTTTGAGGCTCCATCGAAGTATAAGGTACAAGTATCATCTTCCGTGACCATCAAGTCTTCATATGGAATTTCATTGTC
The DNA here is from genome assembly GCF_948465745.1 of Chenopodium album. Classification (NCBI taxonomy): domain Eukaryota; kingdom Viridiplantae; phylum Streptophyta; class Magnoliopsida; order Caryophyllales; family Amaranthaceae; genus Chenopodium; species Chenopodium album. The sequence goes on along the minus strand of NC_137836.1, from coordinate 55,444,413 downwards.
ATGTATTGGCGTTGAATCTTTTATTGGAAAGTCTGCTAGAAAATGAGAAACCACAGATCCTTTGATAGCTTTTTGAGACATGAATCTTACATCGAACTAGCTAAGTTGACTATCCATATTGATATGCGCCCATAGAGTGTAGACTTCTCGAACAAATACTTGAGTGGATCCAATCGGGAAACTACAAAGACTGTATGCACGAGCATGTAATGTCTTAACTTGGTTGTGGCCCACACCAATGCGAGACACAATTTCTCAAGTGGTGTATAGCGTACTGATCGAGGGTAAAAGTAGGTCGTTGGAACTATTAACCCTAACCAAATTAGAAATTTATAATACCTAAACTTGCACTAAACTAGTTAGTGGCAAGTAAAAGGTCGAACCCAAAAGGACTATGTGTGTCAATTTGTGCTAACTAGACTAGTAGGAAAGGTTGTGAGATATAGAGAGATTAAACAAAATACTACTAACAACAAATAACTAAAACTAGGGAAAGTGGAATCCAATCACATCAATGTATTAAACAACATCAAACAAATAGATAAAAGTGACCTCGATTAGGAACATCAACACATTTAACTCACTCTTGCACAATTAAGCATGTTAATTATCCTAATAAACTAATTCACTCTCGTGCAACTAGCCTAGAAAGGGTATGGAAGAATTTAGGGCTCTCAACCAACTCACTCTCGCACAATTGATTAAAAGCACAATTAAGAGCATAGAATCGTTTAGCTAGAAATAATCCATAAAAGCATTACCAAAACACAATAATCAAGAAACAATTTCATACTAATCACAATCAATCATTTAATTCATTAATATAACCTTCATACAATTCCCTAGAACAAGACCTAAGCTAGCATAATGAAGAAAGACATGAAAAACAAGGTAAAATAAGAATAAAAACAAGATCAAACAAATAAACTAATTACTCTACTCAAATCAACAAACAAAAAGCAAAAACTAATGATTAAGCAAAGAAATAAAGATGAGAGAAAGTTAGAAAATGCTCATTGAATAGATGAGAAGAAGTTCCACAAAGTTGCTTCTTCAACCTCTCAAAAACTCCATGGAAATCCAAGCTTTCTCTCTCTACACTACTACTAAACTAGATAGAGAAAATCCTAATCTAACCCTAAGAGAGACAGAATATAGGCTAAACTAATCTCATCTATCTAAAATAAAATGTTGATTGAAAGTTTTGAGAAAATAACCCCAAAAGGGGTATTTATAATACAAGGCTTAAAATAAAACAAAAGAAAATAAAATGAAAATAAAACTAAATAAAATAATTAAAATAACAAAACTAAAATAAATAAAAAGGAAATAAAAATGAAAACAAAACACAAAACACAAAACACCCCCCAAATCCCATCAGACCCACGAAATTCATATACCCCCTTCAATCCCTTTTCTCTTAGTGGCTGCTCTGAACTTTCTTCACCCATTCACGCATCATCATCACCGTTCATACTCCATCATCATCAGCAATTATCACTTAATCACCACCGTTCATCAACCACAATCATCTAGCATCACCAGATTCTCGGCCTTTGGATTAACTGAAGAAATCGTGGCCGTCCAATTATCATAAAAATCACGTGAAAATCTCGTGATTGACCCACAATTGCGTGCCCACACAAAAGTCGCGCACAGGTCACGCAAAGCTACTGCCTCAACTCTGATTTTGGACTCCAATTTGTGCGCTTTCTAACAGGGTTGCGCGGCCGCGAATTGGATGCTCTGTGAGTTTGGGTGTTGGGAGAATTGCGGCTTTAATTAGTGAGTAATTTGGTGATGATTTGGGTGGTTGTTGTTGATTGGAGGTGGTAATTGCTGTTGCGGGTTGTTTGGTGGTGTGGTGAAGGTTGTAGGTGGAGCTGGTTGTTGTTACGGAGGTGATTGGTGGTTCAGGGTGGTGTGGCTGGGTATAGGTGGTGCTGGTTTGGTTGTGGCTGAAGGTGGTGCGCGAAGGTAGCAGGGGATTGTGGTTTATTTGGTGTTGCGGGGTGTTGACTGTAGTAATTGTTGCGGGGTGGTTTTTGGTGGTAGATTGAAGGTGAGTGGTGGCTGCTGGAGTCGAATTAATGGTGGTAATTGCTGGCTGTTTTGGTGGCGAAATGGGAGGTGTGGCTAGGTTGTTGTGAGGGAGCGATGGTTGGGAATTGGTTGTTGATTTTGTGTTGCTAGGTGCGTGAGGTTGCAAATGGTGGTTAAGTGAGGGTGGCGGCAGATGTTGCGTGGCTGGGCAGTGCTGCTGTAGGAGGCTGGTGGTTTGCGTGGTGATTATTGGAGGTGTGGGAATACGTGAGGAAGCTGGGAGCAGGGGAAGTGAGGTGAAGAGAATGTGGTGTAGGTTTAGGTGATGGTGGGGTGTATGATAAGCTGGCAGTAGTAGGTTGGTTAGGGGAAGCATCTTGTGAATGATGTTTGGCTTGAATTCGAGACTCCATTTATGACTCAAAACTTGAGACACATATATTGAACCTCGAACCTTGGACCTCCGAGCACAATCCTACACAAACCAAGAAAACCGAGAGAAATAGGGATAAAAACTAAAATAAAATAAAACAAGATAAATAAAGTAAAATAAAATGCTAAAACTAAAGAAATAATAAAATAAAATGAAATAAAATAAAATAAAATAAAACAAACTAGAAACTAAAAGAAAATAAATAAAATGAGAGAAACTAGGAATTATTAACTAAAAATACGAAAATAAACTAAAAACTATTAAAAACTACTAAAATACTCAAAATAAAGATAAAAGACGAGAATAAGCAAATAAAAGATATAAAGAACAAAATGGGCAAAATTATTGTATAATAAGCCTGAAAGCGACTCAATAAACACCCTAAAAGTGACATAAAAATCACTTATCACGTATCTCATACTCGAGCATCTTTTTACTTAGATAGTAGATAGCATTTTCTTTGCCTTCTACTTCTTGTGCGAGCATGGCTCCCATTGTTTATTTGGTGACTGTTAAGTATAACCTAAGAGGTATTCCTGGAAGTGCTGGTGCCAATACGGGAGGATTTGCAAGATAGGCTTTGATCTTTTCAAAGGATTTTTGACAGTCGTCATCCCATATTACTGGTACATTCTTTTTAAGCTTTTTGAATATTGGTTCACATATTATTGTCAATTTTGATATGAACCTGCTTATGTATTGCAACCGGCCAATAAATCCTCGAATTTATGTCTCGGTTTTAGGCGGTGGCATTAACATGATTGCCTTAATCTTGGTTTGGTCTATCGGTATTCCTCTAGAGCTTATGACATAACCCAAAAGCTTGCCTGAGGTGATTCCAAAAGCACACATGGATGGGTTCAACCTCATGTTGTATTTTCTTAGCCTTTCGAAGAATTTTCTCAAGGCTATTTGATGGCCTGGGCAATCTTTTGACTTCAAAATCATATCGTCCACATACTTCAACTTCTTTGTGCATCATGTCATGGAGCAAGGCAGTCGCTGCTCGTTCATAAGTAGCACCCGCGTTTTTCAACCCGAATGGCATTACCGTGTAGCAGTAAGTACCCCATGGTGTTATGAAGGTTTTTTTCTCCATGTCTTCTTCTGCCATGAGAATTTGATTGTACCCCGCATATCCATCCATGAACGAGAGAAGTGCATGATTCGCTGTATTATCTACAAGAATATCGATGTGTGGTAAAGGGAAGTCGTCCTTTGGACTTGCCTTATTTAGATCTCGATAGTTGATACACATTCTTACCCTTCCATCCTTTTTCGGAATTGGGATGATGTTGGCGACCCATTCGGGGTATTTCGATACCTTGATAAAACCTGCAGTTATTTGTTTTTGAACTTCTTCTTTTATTTTAAGAGCTACGTCGGGTGTCATTCGACGTAACTTTTGTTTTACAGGTTTCATTCCTGGGATTAGTTGTATGGTGTGTTGAGCTATTTCTCTATTAATACCTGGCATATCTTATATTACCAAGAAAATACATCGATGAATTCTTTAAGCAGATTGATTAAATCGGTTCTTTCTTGTTCATTAAGTGTTAATCCGATTTTAACTTCTCTTTTATTGGTTGAATCATTTGAGATATCAACCGTCTCAGTTTCCTCAATTATCGGTGTTTTCTTTTCAAGTGTTTCCATCGCTTTAATAAGTTCTTTGTCATTTTCATTTTTAGTTAAGCAATGCTCGTCATCTTGGGTTAAAGAAATGCATGAGGAGTAAGGGGAAGAAGACATATTATTAAACTCAGAAATCATTACATCGAAAAGAGATATGTCCTTAGGGACTTGATTGCTAATTATCCTAGGGGGAGAGATAGAAGAAGGGGGTGCTAAAACTAAAGACTTAGATGACTCTACAGGAAAAGACTCTGACTCTTAATCTGACTCAGACAACTCTTCGAACATCGGTCCTTGCCCTGTCGTAATGAAGATTCTCCTTCCGCTTGGAGTAGTCACCTTGACTGTCTTGCGCCACCCTTGTAGTGGTCCATCTGCTGGAGTGATGAGCCTTGAGGGATCAAAGCTTTCGCTTTGTAGGGCCGTTTGGATGAGCGAGGAGTTATCCTCTATGTACGTCGGCTCATCTTTTTCTCGCCCAAAAAGTAATCCCATGACATTAAAGTCAAAGCATGGGGTTCTTTCTCCTTGATAAGAGTTGGGATTTCATCTAGAAAATAGCAATCTAGGAAAATTTCGAATCCCGGTTTCCTTATGCCATTTACGACAAAAGGTTAAGGAAATTTGTAGCATGGATAGTCTTCTCCTTCTTTTATGAATTGTCCATTGAGAGTAAGAGCATACTGATCCATTGGGATTGCTTTCTTTTGGATGCGAGCATTCCTACGTGCCTTTTTCTTTTCCTAGGCTCGCTTGAGATCTTCCAGAGTCAGTTCGAAACCAAGTCCGAAAGTGTCAAATTTAGGGAGGCCAGGTGATTCCAGCAATTTTGTTATTCCTTTCTTCTTTCCTAGAGTCATCCTAGGAAAATGTCCTTGTTTCTTTAGAAAAGCGTTCACTATCATATTGTAGTGGGGGTCGTGGCAGAGAGGGGTCCTTTCATCCTCCTCGATTAAGGAGACCTCTTCATTAAAGCCCCACAAATCTTCATCATCTTCATCGTGCTCCACATTAATTATTGGATTTTCTATAGCCTTAATCCTCATGGGTGAAGCATCAATCATAATGGGAATTCCTCCAACTATGGCCTTTACCTTTTGGTTGAGAGATGAAGGGACAGCCTTTAGGTCATGAATCCAAGGGCGTCCCAACAATAATTGAATGAAGCCTTAATATCTACTACTTGAAATGTAGTAGCATGTTCTATCGCTCTCGCCGTTATAATCATAGTAATCTTGCAAAGAGCTTGACGACGAGTGTTGTCATAAGCTCTTATTCCTTGTGTTGACGGGGTTAAGTCTTCATCCCTTATGCCTAGCATCCTCGTAGTTCTTAGTGGACAGACATTAATGGCCGATCCATTGTCTACAAGAGTCATAAGGACGTTCATTCTCTTGCAAACTACTGTGAGGTTTAGTGCTTTATAATGCTTGTCACCTTCTGGAGGTAAGTCCTTGTCGGAAAAGGTGATCAAATTGATAGGACTAGGGAGATCACTCGTAAGGAAGTTAGCCAACCCCTCAAGAGTGGTGTCAGAATCTATCCCTATCTTTTCCAAGGCATTCTCCACTGCTAACCTATGCTCTCGAGATGTTGCTAGAAGCTTCCACTCATTCATTTCAAACTTGGTTTTCTTGAACTTTTTGACAATTTAATTGTCTTCTATGATAGGTATGGGAACTTGCTGCGTAGTCGGTATAGGTTGTGTCTAAACAGGAGGTTGCATTCTCCCAGATCTTGTGAGGACGTCTATAGATGAATCTTCTTTAACCCAGAAGTAATCCATGGCATATGACACTGATGGTGGAGGTCCTTCCATGTCTTTTAAGTAGACGTCTTCTTCATCACTGTCCCAAACTCCATTAATGCTTATGTCTTCCTCTTATGGAATTTGGACTAACTTTTTGTCATCAATCATTTTCTGAATTAAATTTTTAAATTTAAAACAGTTTTCAATAGTGTGACCCCCTGATTGATGATATTGACAGTAGAACCTATCTGTCCTTTTTAGTGATTCAAATGGTCTCGGTTCGAGAGGTTTGACCTTGTCATTCTCGGAGAGCATGTTGAACATTTTAGCATATGAAATCCCAATTGGAGTATAGAGTCTATTACTCTTCTTGGGTATGTCAATTGCTTGTAGAGAGAAGGGTTTCTTCTTCGTGGATGGGACCTTGTCCCAATTTTTCTGAAGCTCTTCTAATTGTTTCATCGCAACTTTGAGAGCTTCACGCAGCAAGTTTGATCCCTCCAACATGGACAACATAAGCAATTGTATATCCTCCTTACTTGCTAGTTCAGTAAAGTCAACCATGGCATCGAAAAAGATCTCCTCCTCTTCTTGAATAGCATGGATTTCTTCAATAGGTTTGATGAGAGATGAGGGATCAATCTCGCTTTCCTCATCATAGATGGCCAAGGAGTGAGCGAGAGGTGCATTATCAATGCTCGGCTTCTTACTGGTACGAGGCAATGGCTGTTTGTTGTTATCGATTAAATCTTGGATAGCTTCCTGAAGCTTACAACAATTTTCGGTGAGATGGCCCCTACCTTGGTGATACTTGCAATGTGCATTGGGGTTCCAATTAACTGTCCTCTTCTCGATCGGTGGGTCCCCAAATGGTCCAATAGGAGTTATAAGACCTTTGGCATTTAATTGGTCAAATGCGGTGTCATAACTCATACCTATAGGAGCAAAGTTCCTCCTTAATGGTTTCTTTTGTCCTTGATTATTCATAAAAAGGACTTCACTTAAGTTAAAGGTACTAACATTGTTTGAGTGGGTGGTTTTGGAAGAAGAAGGATTGTTGTTTTTCTTTCCTTTCCAGCCACTGTTGGAGTCATTGTTAGCAACTTTCAGCTTAGCCAGGTCGTCTTCAATATTGATTCCAATGTCATAGACGGCTTTGAAGGTATGTAGATTATTCTGGTATTTCAGATGCTTAGAGTACTTCTCTTGAAGGTTCTTGATGAATAACCTCACAAATTATTTTTCACTTGGTACTTCAATCATCTTAGTAGAGGTTTCTCTCCATTTGTTGAAGAAAGAAGTGAAACCTTCACTCTCTTTCTGCTTGAGGATTTCAAGTTCCCTATAGTCAGTTTCAACTTGAATGTTTCACTTGTATCTATCAATGAAAGCATTTACTATAGACTCCCAAGTAGAGGTTCTTTCTTTTTCAAGGGAAAAGTACCATTGTTGGCAAACGGTTTCAAGAGATAGCGAGAACAAAGAGGGAAACACCTTTTTGTCAATACCCTTGATGCTCATTATTATTTCGAAGGCTCTTAGGTGAAATTAAGGGTTGTCAGTCGCTTTGAATTTCGGGATGTCGTTGGCATTCAACTTCTGCGGAAGAAGATCCTTGTCCACCGAGACCTCTTGTGAGCTAATTCCTTGAATCTTATAGTCACAAGACAGTTTGCTCAGACTTTCTTGCACGATGTCCATTTGCTTCACAAGATCATCGATTTTGAGGGTTAAAACCTTTAACGCCTCAGTCACAGTAATCAATTGGTTCCTAAGCTCATTAACTTCCTCTTGAGTTGTCATTACTGGCTTAGATTTCCTTTTACGAGCGATTAGTTTGTCGAAAAGTTGAACTTGAATAAAAAGGTTGTCTTTGATCAAACGCCCTTCCTTTCTTGACCACGCGCTGTAAACTAAACCATTTTTATTTTAATGACTTGACTCAAATTAACTTTGAATTTACGGGTTTTGAAAAAGAAAAAAATAGCAAAAATAGGGTGCATATTTTTGGCAAAAATAAGGTGTAAATTTTAGGGAATTAAGTATGGGGTTCAAACTAGTGGTTCAATTGGAGGATTAATATCCGAATTACCCCCCTAAAAAATGACGAAAAATACGCGCAGACAAGACTCACTTAGACATGGTCAAAGTGTGCATTAGTGTGTGCTTTATATGGTGAGTGTAAGTGACATGCTTTGACTCTTGTGTAAGACCATGGGACTTAGTGCTTAGACTCGATTAATGACTTGACACGGTATTATTACCAGAAAAATTAACCAAATTGACTAGCCAACTATTCAATTAGACATAAGGTGAAGACTCGAGCAATAAACCGAACTATCGCAAAAACGACAAGACTGGCGCCTCCCTTTGAAGTGTAGAGCCAGACGACAGGACTGTTGCCAGGCGCTACACTCCACAGAGTGGCGCTGAAGTTTTAATCTTGGCGCCATTACTGGAACGTCGATGTGGAACTGCTTTCGGTATTACTACTCTATAGGGTATACCTAAAGTCGTACTAAGTAAACTCTAATTAAATTATTAGACTTTAATTACTCAAATTATTTAATTAATTAATTACGCAAAGTTCTTTTAGTCATAAATACGTTTATTTAATCTTAACATAAGTCAAACAAACGGTTAGGAAAAAACACATAGAGTATGCACAACATATCATGCACAATTAGTCAAGTAGGCACAATATGATGCAATGAGTTTGCAACCTAACCATGTCTCTAGTTATCTAAAGTTTGAGATATGGGTTAGTCAAAAGAAGGTCCATGATTAATTGTCCAGATGCACCGCGCGGAAGCCTAATCGTGAAGGGTTGGCGCGAGTGGATGGGACACCGCGAGTTTAGAAAAACTCGCTTCCATGGTTTGGTGAATTCAACATTCTCGGATGAACCCTTTGTTGCTCAGAGTGTTCAATAAGGTAGATGGAGCATGAATTCCCTGAGGGTTATGTCCATATGTAGAACATATATGGGTTTAAAAAAAAGTGAGAAAAACTCAATCAGGAAGTAGGATCGAGCAAACAGTGCTAAAAACTGGTCAAAATTAGAACGCATATTTCTGGTTCGGTATTAGAAGACCTTGGCGCCACCAAACAGAGGCCGGCGCCACAATTTGGCTTTAGCGCCTGGCGACAGAAGCTGTCGCCTGGCGCTAACGTCAAATAATTGGCGCTAGACTTTGTTCGCTGACGCTAGTTCCTACGTGCCTCAACAGCTTTCTGTGCTCGATAAAATTTTCCATCTTCGCGCAACATTATTTTGATCCTAGTTATGAAAGATATTCCTCAAATTTCCTAAGTGTAAAAATCCTATATTATAACTCACTACGGAAGGTTTTTCCAATGAGATCTTTTTTATGCATATGACAATAATGTTAATCAAAATTACGCACATGAAATACTCAGAAATTTTCGAGTCTCATCCACTCATTCTAAATCATTGCCGAAATAAATTTCAGGAATTAAAATAGAAATCCTCCTTAGTGGAGTCGCCAGAAACTGTAGGGAATATTTTAAGCATTACCCCAAACTTGAACCCCACTGTGATCATACACTAAAGTACAATGACGTCAAAAGGGAAGGAAGCGAGAGCAAAAGAGTCGCCAACAAGTTTTAGGAACTTGTAAACCGTTCACGAGGTGAAGGTTACACCCCTTAACGATCCATGAGATCGTCAACTCCAATAGGTCTGGAAACATGACGTGTAGTTCGGGGATGAAGGTGCAAATCCAACCTAAAAGAGATTGAACCTGCCCTAAGAATAGGCCTCTACTTTATTCTGATCGTATTCATGTGCGCTTTCTGACTATCATGCAATCAATAAAATTAACCTTAATCCTGTTAATCTATGTTGATTGAATATAATGCACAAAAAAATCTATTATTGGCGATCACTTGAATTGTAATCCTATTAACCCTAAACGAGATTATTAATTATCTTATATAAGCGTGATTACAAGTACAAATTCCCTTTAAGCATGCATAAAAGGCGTGATCAAGCAATAATAATAAATATCAAGCAACATAATAATCATAATAACTATAAAAATAATAATTATCATCATAACAATAATAATCATCGTTATAAAATAATCATATTAAAGCATAATAATTGCAATATCCTAGGCATGATACTAACAAGATTAATAACAAACCCTAGCATGTCACTAAACAATAAAAATCAAAGCTTTAGCACTAACATGATACTAACATGAATATTAGGAAAAGAAAAGGAAGCATCACAGGAATCACAATAATCATATTTGACATTAGGAATTACCCTAAACATGATACTAGGAAGATCAAAACACCCTAACATGACACTAGAAATCGTAACAACCTAGACATGATTTATGTATCATAATATCAATAAATTAATTAAAGCACTTACCTGGATGCCTCGTACCTTTTTCTAATAACAAAATACACAGGTTAGTAACTTCAAGGAAAATAATAAAACAAACAATTAAATTAAATAATTGAAATAGAGATTTGGGACCAAACCCTCAAAAATCAAAACCTTTCACGTCTAGGGCGAACACAACTTTGAATTTGGCCATGTGCTTCTAGGTCTTGTGAATGCGGAATTTTGTATAGAAAGTGAGAGAAGAATTCTTAAAAACTAGAGAGAATAAGAAAACTAGAGAGTTGATATTATTTGATGATTGCTGATGATTGAAAACGAAGGTTTTAGGAGGCTATTTATAGAGAAAATCAACCAAACGGATAGAAAACCAAATCAGAGTTTCGACGAGAATAAAACAGGTTAGCGCCAGACGCTGAACATTAGCGCCATGCGCTTAGGCTAGTGCCAGGCGCCAAGCATTAGCGCAAGGCGCTAATCCCTGTCGTCAAGCGCTAACAATTATTTTCACGCGTTTTCTTAATTCTGATAAAATTTAGCCGTACAGAGGGGCAAAATAGTATTTTCCTTAAAAACACTCTTTTATTCTAATTAAAACTCTAAAAAGTCAACCAAAGGCTATTTATCAATTCTAATTGAATTAGGAATAAAAAGAACCTTCTAGAAGAATCTAGAAAACTAAAATCAATTCTAATTGCATTAGGAATGATAAATTCATATTAGGCCCTCTTCTAGATCATAGAGCCGCGTATAAGTTTAAGGGCCCAGTTTAGTAATTTGGTCATAACTTCCTCATTATATTATTCATCGGAATTGGGCTTATAATATATCGTTGGAAAGCTCTTTTCAAACCCCATCCAACTACACCATTATATGACCCTTTTTATGGACCAAACAAAACTAGATTGACAGTTTTATTAAAATAGGTTTTTAAAAACAAAGAGAAGAGAGAAGAAATTAAAACTATTCGCAACACTAGACTTTCCACACTTTCACTTCATTCGATTATGATTCGACGCGAAAGGTACTCATCACTGGGTTTGGTTTAGGGGAGACACAAATGGGTGTCTACAAATCCCCTAGCATATGTATACATGAATTCCAAAAGTCACCTAAAGTCTACACTTGGGGGCTTCAAATTAAAAATATAGGTCTCACCTTAACACTTCAATTTACATTAAAAATATAGGTCTCACCTAGCATAATTGTTGTTCTAAACACTTCAATTTACATTAAAAATAACAAGTATAGTCTATATGAGCAAAACAAAAGAGAAATAAAGTTCAAGCACAAAGTCAAAATTAGAATAAAAAAAAGAAAACACATATATGCTTAACATGCTCATACAGGATCAATACTTTATCACTTCACATGAAATTTGTTGCAATATATTTCTTAAACATGTCAGAACGACAAAAAAACAAATTCATGAAAACAAGTCGAATAAAAAAACCCCCCAAATTCAAAATCTGGAGTTTAACGGTTAGAAAATCGCCCAAATTCAGCCAAGAATGAACGAATTATGGCAAATATGAATAAGGGACGTGAACTACTTCCTTTAGCTTCGATAAACAAGAAAATCCGAGCTTTTTAGAGAGAGAAAGAAGCAAAAATCGTGAAGGAAGGAGAGAGAAAGCGAAATGAAAAATCGCGCTCAGCGATTATCTTTTGCTGACTTAAATGTCGCGCGCAACTGAATTATTTGCGCGTGACATACCAGCGCAACTCAAAAAGATGCGCGCTCTTGGCCAACGCGACCAAATGAGTTGCGCGCGGATACTGGTCGCTTAAATGACTGGTATCCGGATCTTGATCCGTTTGATCATTTTTCAACGGTTTTTGCTTGTCATTAGACGTAATGGCACGCAAATTATCAAAATCTTTTTTAAATTGCTTTGCATATTGTAGTTTGTTTTCTTCTTTGTTAGTTTTTTGCATCATTCTTGCATGCACACCGTGCTTTGTGCCTTCCCTTAGCATACATTTTGAACGTTTTTCGTAAGAGTGCCTTAAGACGTTTTGTGGTGGTGCTTTACGTAAAAGCACCCATAAACAGGTTTGTTATTTTACTGTACTGATTTTACAAATGTTCAGGTTTTCTTCTGTTTCACGTCCGAAGCAAAAAGGAAGGCATTTTCATGAGGCGTAAAAATGCAAATGGCGTATCGTACGATGCAAAATTGTACGACGTAGGTGATGCGTAAAATTTCACTCATCCCAAGCTTTGCGAGATCTATCTCTCGGGACTAAAAGATAGAGAATTACTGTAGGCGTTAGCTCACGAGTAACCAGGTGCGCCGAGCCTTCAGGAACATGCACTTCATGAATGGGAGCAAATACAGTAGTTAATGCGCTTACTAATTTACCGGGCAGTTAGGGTGTGAATCTATCCCCTGTATAAAGAAGCGACGAGATGATGTCGCACTCATGTAGTCACGTGCCCCCAGTCTTGAGACACGTGTACTCATCTTGTGGACAAAACTGATGAGAGAGTTGCTGACTTTCTTCCCTCTCACTGAATTTGGATATATGCCTCCAGTCCTGAGACATGTATTTCTATCCTTTCGGCTCGAATATAGGACCATTTCGGCTCAAATACCGAAAACCCTTTTTTCATCTTTTACTTTGTTAAAGTCAGGCTAAAGTTTCAATGACATATCGAGGGACTTTATACCAACGATGACACGATTGAGAGGAAATCCTCCCCTTTTATTCTTTTAAAACCGATCTATTCTCATGACTTGACATCACTCAGAATACTTTTAGTTGTAAGAGCGTTCTACAATTGCAAAGGATCAATCTAGGAAGGACTTTTTCTAGCCTTAATATCTACTTGTTTCAAACACTTAGCGAACCAAGGATTGTTTAGAAATCCTTAAACATTACTAAAAGATTTTCTATCCTTAGAGAACTTTGCAAAATGAGTCTCGGATTCATTTCCTTGACTACTTTGATCGTCGTCTATTCAGGACTCGATCAAAGTGGGGGCTAACTGTTGACATCTACTTTTGGCCTCCTATCCCGGCAGGAAATGCAATAACGATAAATAAAATTTTCTTCATGTTGGATCGAAGTAAAGAATTCTAATGGATAACTAGTTAAGACACAAAACACAAAATACTAGCCCAAATTAAAGAGAAAGCCAAAACAAAGGTCAAATTAACTAAACCCGATCATAATTAGGCTTAAGCCCGTGCTTAAACCCTAATAATGACGAATTTACGAGCGCCTAGGTTAAAACTTAGTCCTGCCGCAGAAAATGCCACGCGCATCTGACAAAGTCGCGCTGGGCTGCCGCACGCAACTAATTTTGTTGAGCGCGACACCCAGCGCAACTTTCAGAGTTGCGCTTCGGAAGATTTAGAAATATTCGGAATTGTACGGAAAATATAATATCGAATCTTACCATAAAGCCGCGCGCAAGACCAATAATTGCGCTGCACATAGCAGCGCAACTCTATAACTTGCGCTGGGTTACCGCGAGCAACTTCATCTGTTGCGCGCGACACCTGCTACGACAGATTGCTCGAAACCCTAAACCTAATCATTCTCTATAAATACGACCTAAAACTGAGGCTTCAACAGACAGAAATTAACCTAAAACTCTTGCGAAATAACTTGTGAACTTGTGCAACCTAGCCCTCTTGTCTTAAACACTTACCCTTTCGATACTTTGTTACTACGGTGGAGGTTCCCCAACAAGAAGGTGTCCATAAGTGTTCTAAACGGAGATCTAGCAAAGAGAAGTGGTAAATTCCCGTGCACTTAGTTAAATCACCTTTATTTTCTTGTTTAAAAGGACTTTAATTAATTAATTAGTGTTGTTTGATCACCTTTATATTAATTAATTAATCAATTCCACATAGCATCTTGCTTTAAATAAAGATTAGAATTAAATTAAATAATTGTTGGTTGATCACTTAAGCAAAGGCGAATCTTGTTTATTTTCTTGTTCTTTCACGAATATTATTAAATAAGAATAACGACTTAGCAATGTAATTCCTACGTGAATTAAAGTTTGTAAATAAAATCAACTAAAATAATTTTAGGTATCGCGTTGCATATATTGTTTGGTGTTGAAATTGTGAGAAAGGAAGAACTAGTAAAGGCCATACAAGGGGTAGGATGACGATTCCCCTATAAAAGGAACGTTATCATACTACCCTCGCTCTCGAACACATTTCTTGTTTATAGACCAATTTGGGCATGGGTAAACTTATGATTTGTGCTAATTCTTCCATGAACTCCACATGGAAGAAAGGCATAAACGAGGTTTATGAGTTTTTCCTAAAACTTATTGGCAACTCCTACTTGTTTCTTACAAAAAAGCGTGATGATAGAATCAATTCTAATTCAAGGTCCCCCAAACAGTCAGGAATTCAAATCCTACTACACGCTAACAAGTGTAAAGTCCCAGGCTTTTAAGTGGCCAAGGGCATTTAAGAAGAGTACCCCTTATGACAGGATAACCCTCCTTACACATGGTGGTTTGGTTTTACTTCATGTCCAATCGCCCATTAATTCTGTATTAATTTCACTGTAACCCACTTCTTTTTACCTTCTTTATTTTTTCATCTTCCGCGTCTTCTTTCTTTTATTTACAATTCTCTTTCTTTCTTGTACCTATTCTTAGACGTGTGTTCCCCTCCATTGTTGTGGTAAGTTTTTGCTTCTTTTGTCCTCATTTTTACTTTTCTCCTCTTTGTTCTTGCTTTCTTACTTATTTTGCCTTTCTTTTTCTCTTGGTTGCAGTTTTGAACTCCTCTTTTGTTCGAGTTCTAGCGTTTGCAATTGTTGTTGTACTTTGTTGCTTTCTGCAACTTTTTCTCTAAAGATACTTATTTTGTATCTTTTGTTGTATTTACTTACCCAATGTTGCTTCTTTTGCTTTTTTCCTCACAAAATTGTATCTTTTGACTCGCTTCAATTATCATTGTCTTATTTTTACCCCTTTTTTTGCTGTTGTTGTAATTGCGCTCTTGATTCCTTCTTTTCATTTCTCCATTGTTCTTGTCTCTGTAAACCGCTTTTCAATATTTGGTGCGTTATTACCTTCTTCTTCATTTCTGCGGGCTTTTTGTCTTCGTAGATTTCACAATGTCTGATGCTTCTAACAGTTAGAACATAAGTGAGCCTCAAGTGGCCACTAAGTCGGATTCTTCTTCTTGATCCTCTTTTCCAGGTGAGCACTCTGCGCACACTACTCCTATTTCTCTTTCTTCTTCCTTCGTTCCTATAGAAATTGTTATGCCCCCTGATTGTCCCCCCGCTCCGAGCAGGACGGGTACTGCTGCGGCTCCTACTACTGCATCTGGATCAGGTAGTAGTCGTCCTGCTAAAGGTAGTTCTTTTCACCCTTTCCGATGGGAGCCTCGTCTTGACTTCTTTGACTTTTATTACGAGCGGGTGCTTGTTAAGGATGGGATACTATTGTCCCACCTCACTTGTTTAAGGCTGCGCGCAATGCGCCATAAAATTTTAGCTGATGTTGTCAAGGCTAATCCCCCTAACGTGTCTCTTGTTAGCCCCATTCCCCATGTTCATCCCCTAAATAGTTTTTCTTGGCTTGATGACATGGCTGATATGAATCGGTTTGATCATTATCTAGTGCGGGGTGGCAGTGTTGAGACTTCATCGCCGTCTCCTTCTCCAACCGTCCCTTCAAGCAGGTTAATTGAATCCCCAGGTGATCTCTCGTTTTATGATTGTCATCCCACTTATGTTGTGGAGCCTGTAGAGGAAGGCAAGACTGAGTTCTTTCTGGATGACAAGTGCTATGGACCCAAGAACTGCGTGTTGGAATCTAGTTGGCGTAAGGACGCCAAGAGGTTGAACCTTGCTTTTGTCGGGCAAAAGTTTTATGGTTTTGGTGAGGGCTATAAGTTGGTCCTGCCTGCTAACGGTGCGAATTTTTCTGCTCCTCCTGCTGGTCATATTGTTGTTTTTGCTTCCCAGCCGGATTTGGGTCTGATGTTTCTCCTTGACCCTACCCTGGAGAAGGTGTTTCATGCCTTTAATATTTGTATATCTTTGCTACATCCAGCTTCTCTTCACACTTTGATATGCCTACTATGGTTGCTGCGGTTTTGAAGGTATCCTGAGTCCTTACACCTATTCATGTCTTTAATGAGCTTGAAGAGGTATGCTTCTGAGACTGAATCTGGGTGGTACTATGTTGCTCCCAAGGAAGGCAGAGTTTTATCCTTCCCAAAGCTTGGTCGCTTTAGGGATTGGACTTGCAAGTTTTTCAGGGTAAAGGTACCCTCTACTTTTGTTGTGCCGCAAAATTTCAGGGAGATTCGTACCAATATGGCTGGGGTTAATGTCTCCCCCTCTTAGTCTGGTTGTGAGACAGTGGCTTTTGACACTCTGCAGGGAGCGGGAACTGGTGATTCGATGTTTCCCAAGATCTGGCTGCCAAACTCTATATACATTGTAGGTAACGCGTAGCTCTCTGCCACGCATTTATGCTATACGCATGAGGCTGGTGAGTTTTTTTGCCTTCCTTTCTTTCCTTTTTTTCTTTTGCTTTCTTCGCCTTGGTCCTTATATTATTTTGTCTCCTTGTTTTCTCTCCTCAGGTTATGACAAGTTGGACAGGCGTATTCTTGGGCTGGCTGACAATTAGAAGGATCCCCTGACTGCTACTCCCGATAATCCTCCAAAGTGTTTTAACACATTGGAGGTGTATGCTGGTTCCCTGAAGAATGAGCTGTCTTTAGCACCGTGATAGCTGCTGACCGTGCAGGATCCAGCCGTGCTAAAGATGAGCCCTCGTCCTCTAATGTTGGGTGTAGACGCGAGACTCGGCCTGCCCCTCGAAGAGCGGCTTCAAAATCTAAGGGGTTAGTGGCGCATGACGCTTATGCTGAGAAGCAGCCTGCTATGGCTTTCAGCCAAGTGGCACCACAGACTTCTGTTGCCAAAAGACAACTTGATGAAGCTTCCGATGGTCAAAAGAATACCGCCGATGATTTTGTGGATAGCGTTCTGAAGTTTCCTCTGATGAGGTTCAGACTACTGCTTTGGGTGTAAAGCCCACTTCCTCTGCTGAGCATGTTCTGCTCTTTTCATCTGACATCAATATTGCTACTACTTTGAAGGATACTTTGGATCCTTCTGCTGAAGCCATTGACTTCCAGCTCCTTGATAAGACTATTATGGAGATTCCAAAGTTTTCGCAACGCCATGCTAGACTGAGAGGGCGACTCCGAAGCGCCACCAGAGGTGGGCACTCTTTGGCGGGGGGTGATCATAAGCAGGATCGGTCAGTTATTAACTTAGAGGATGAACCTATGACCTCGCCCGCCGCTGAGGATGAGCCTACTGCAAAAAAGGCTGGCACCTCCTCGAGCCATGATCTCTTTGCTTCTCACTCTGCTAATACTGGGCTTCCTGGTGGGAATACTGACGGGGGGGGTAGATACTCAGAACTCTAGTGAACTTAATCATTACGTTTACCAATTTCTGAGTGATGCTTTTGAGAACCCGCTGTCTGCTACCTCAATCTCTCTGTTGGGGGTACCTTTCGCCCTATTGGGCCCATTGAATTTTCTGAGGTCCCCATTGATATCCACCTTCACCCCATACTGTGCTCTACTGGAGCTGAGAATTCTCCCTTTCGACCTGAGATGAATGTGAGGGCCGATGAATCCTTGTTTTTGGACGACCCCCGGAAGGGCGGTACCTTGGGGTATCGTCTTACTCAGGGGGTTCGTCTTCCAGCAGATTCTACGCGCAGCTCAGTTAGTCTTCCTGCTGCTACGGCTTGTCATGACTTGCAGAAGGTTAGTAATTGCTTTTAGCCTTCTCTTCTCTGATTCTGGTTTTTCTTCCTTCTTTTGCTTAGTCTTATTTTTTTTAATGTCTAGTCATATTATTTTTTAAATTGATTCTTATTCTGGCTTACTCTTTTCATTCTTTGCCTTTTATGAAGCTTGTGAGGTCTGTTGGAGATTTTTCCAATGCCTTACTTTCAGTGGAGAATAAGTATCAAAATCAAGGCTTGATTTTTTCTCAGAAGAATTTAGAGGTTCAGCAGGCTCGGGCTGAGAAGGATGCTATCGTTAGCGAGGTGACTCCTCTAAGGAAGAGGGTGGACGCCCTGCAACTCCAGTTGGGAGAATTTCAGCTCACCCAGACCAAGCTGGCGAGCTGCTAGGAGCAGTTATTAGCCTCTCAAGTCAGGGTTCTGGCGTTGGAAGCAGAGATTGCTGATCTGCGAGCCGGGAATGTAACTGAGCTGGAAACTCCTAGGAAGGAGGCGCTTAAGACCTTTGCTCTCTCCCCTGCTCTTACTAAGTTATTGGCTAATCTCCATGACAGTGGATGGGAGGCTGCTGCCCGCTGCGTTAGCAGCTTGTATGGTGAAGGTACGGAGCAGCAAGATCGCTTCAACACCTTCTAGGCTAAGGTGGAGGCTATTGGGGAGGCTAGCTTTTTCGAGTTGCCTGCTGACCATCCTCGTGCTGCCAACTGCAAGGTACCTGACCACGCCGTGCTGAACATAAAGGTTTCCCTCTGTCCCGACATTGCTGCGGTTATTGGGGTGGAGTCCTTTGCTTGTGAGCAAAAAAGGTTATGGCGGCTGTAACCTTCCTACTCTAGTGGTTCTTCTGAGTTTCCATCACCCAGATCTGTAGTGACTTGAATTTATATCTCCTTGACTTGATTTGCTGAGTGTTTCCTCATCCTGGTAGTTGAGGGCTCAGTTTTGCATATGCAGTAACTAACTTGTTGGATGTTTACTCTGTCCTGTTGGGCAGGGGTTCAGCTTTATAATGTCTGTATTTAATGATTTTTCTGCTATTCCGTCCACTGATTGTCTTGTAGTTAATGTGCGTGTTTGAGCCAGCTGCTGAGCTAAGGTGTAGTAGTGCCGCCTAGACCTTAGCACAACAGCCTCTTTGTTGCGTTTTTATTGAAGCCTTGTAGGTTGGGCCTCCTTGTTTTCTTGATTTGGCTGCTGGGGGCTTTCTTACTTTCTTGCTCCCTTCTATATTTAGCTAGAGCTTACGATGAGCTTTGCTCTCTCTGGCCTGTTTGTGCTGCGTGATATGCTTCGTGTATTCTACTTGGTTCTTGTGGAAGCTTGCTTGCACATTGGTTAGCCTATCCTATTTGTTGACTGCTTGGCATCACTCGTTCAGTCTGCTTTGCTGAGACTTACTTGTGTCGACCAGCTTTCAGCCGTTTGTTTGTGCTATTCAGCTCGTTTATGCTGTGACTTGTTGTTATGTGTCATTAAGCTTATTTATGCTTTGACTTTCTGTTTCATGTCATTCAGCTTATTTATGCTGTGACTTGCTGTTTTGTGTCATTCAGCTTATTTATGTTGTGACTTGCTGTTTTGTGTCATTTAGCTTATTTATGCTCTGACTTGGTGTTTTGTGCCTCTTACTTCTTTTCGCAAGGGCTTAACATATATCTATCTCCTCCTTTTCTCCCCTTCAAAGAGGTGAGCTGGGTGGGACTAAGAGAACCTTAGTGTTGCCCACGCAGCTTATCCTTCTCCGCTTTCACTGTCTTCTCCTGCTTAAGATGAACGTACCAGGCCTCCCCCTCAGGCGTCCCCGAGGTGGTGCCCTGTTTTACTTTGAGTAGGTAAGGTAAGTTTGTAGGGAGGGATGTTCTTTTGTTTTTAACGTCGTCTCACTGCTTCCTGCTAAGGTGCTTTCTTCCTTCAGCTCTTGCATGTGCTCTTTCTTTTTTTTTTTTTTTTAAAAAAAACATGTTAGTATACGATGCTAAAGCATGACATATTTAAACAAATTTACGCAATATACTCCTCACGTAGAGACTCGTAATTCATTGAATTAAAATGGCTTAACTGCCTTAATTGACATAACATGAACTAAATAGAGTTCTTTGCAAGATTGAAACGATTATTCCCAACTCTACTTAACTTCTTACTTTATCAAACAAAATATTTCTTTAACACATTATAATTGAAACTATTCCTTAAGACCCGACCTTCTTAATCTTCGAGGAGGAATACACCTGGTCCTACCTACTCATGGATGATGAAGGGGCGTTCCCAATTTGCTGACAGCTTTCCATGCTAGTTTCCTCTTCCCACTGCTGCTGTCCTTCTGAGGACCAAGTCTCCAGGCTGGAGCTCCTTGGGCTTGACTCTTTTGTTGAAAGCTTCAGAAATCCTGGTCTTCTGCGCTACCAGCTTGAGAGTTTCTTGCAGCCTTATTTCCAGCAGGAAGTCAACTCCTCCAGCATGCGCTTTTCATTTTTTTGCGGCTCATAGTGTTGTATCCTCAGGCTGGGAATTTGTACCTCCACTAGAATAACTGCATAAGCCCCGTAAGCTAGAGTGAAAGGGGTTTTTACCAGTGGATTCATTTTCAGTGGTTCTGCTCGCCCATAACACTTCAGGGACTAGGTCAGCCCAAAGCCCTTTGAGCTCATCCAGCTTCCTCTGCAGGGTTGTTAAGATCAGCTTGTTTGCTGATTCATGAAAGGAATGGTGTCTTTCGAACAAGTGTATTATTCTAATAGCGGGTTTAGAATTATTAGAAAGATAATATATTCAGTAAGGTCAAGTGATCGGAATGCCTGGGTGGAGGCCGCTTTCGATGAGTAATATTAACATAATTAATATTACAGCTTAATCTTGACTGAACCCTTCGGGTCACACCCAAGCAAAATATACGAACCGACTCGACGAATTAATTCAGAAGAAATTAATTCGAGCTTGGAGCGTCAAAACCGATCGTCGGAAGTCGAGTAAAAAAAAATAAAAAGACGAGACGCGCAAAATAATAATAAATCAACCATATTCCCAAAATACCCCTAGCATCGGAATGCCCCGAGAATCCGAATGCTAGGGGCAAAAATGTCCAAGCATAGGTGGCTAGCAAGCGCACTAAGTCGAGCCTAACATGGCTGGCTAGGTGCGTGCTAGCGCACCGTTCTAGCAGCCACGCACAACAGCAGCTATCTGTCGCGTGCACGTGGTGCAGCAGCGCACGCACTAGCAGCCACGCTCAGCAGCAAGCCCGCACCTAGTGCGTGGCTTGCGCGCACAGCAGCAGCCCGCATCTTGGTGCGGGGTTGGGCTCGGGCTGCGCTCGTGGCTGGGCTCGTGGCTAGGCCATAGGGCCGGTCACTATGGGGAAGCTTGAGGAATATGGGAGCAAGTGGGTAAGGACATGTGGCACAAGGTGAGTATTGAGTGGGGAGCAAGTATGGTCCCCTACTCTCCATGTGGTCCTCACCAACCCATTTCACATGGTAATGCCACTTGTAGATTTTTTATTAGTTTACAATTTTGATTTAATTTAGCTTTAAATTAATTTGTGGAATTTCATGATCCCACATTGATGAGATAGAAATTCCCACTCATACTTTCCTCTATAAATACAAACCTTGGGATTTGGAGTAAAGTGCTTGAGTGGGAGTTAGAAAGAGCATTCCATATTTTGGGAAAAACTCTTAAACTCCATTAACACTTGGGTTTTTGTCGGACCTTGCTAACTCCAAGGTAGCGGACCTAAAAATTCGTGTTCATCCTTTGTGGGTGGATACCGTTGGAGGCATGACATTTGCGGTGCTCAAGGTTTTCAAGTAAGAGCCCGTTTTGAGAGGGCGAAGCTCACTTCAAGGGTATGATTCGTTCTTCCTTTTCTTGTGGTTATTTATTTATGCTTTATTGTTTTATTAATTACGAGTGGTTCCTTGGGTCGGGGTTGTTTCCGCGGTGAGTCGGACTCACCAAACTCCAACAGCGGTATCGGAGCCCTGCTCGTTTAATTTTATAATCATGTTTTTCAAGGTTTATTTTGGCTTATTTTTCTGGTTTATGTTGCTAATTAGATTAGTATCTCAGTTTTATTTATTTTAAGCCGTTTTTAATGTCGAATTTGGCCTAGAACCCAGATTTTCGCCCAAAAATAATGAATTTTGGGTGGAAAAGGTGTTCTGGAAAGGTTTTTATCCCAAAGGGACCGTGATTTTAGTCAAATTCCGACCAGAAATGCTTTTTCGATGGATTTTTCGTTTTTAAGTCTTTTCTAACCTTGAAATTAATGGCATAACTTGTTGATTATGTGGTTGATTATTTGCATTATTATCTGCATTTTTAAGTCCCCTTAAAGCACACTTACTTGGTAGTATTTGATGCTTAAAGGTTGATTTATTTTTACATAATTGCAAACTAATTGCTTTTTAGTGTGAAAATTTTTGTTTTGAGACTTCCTAAGTGTTAAAGATTCAATCTTGATTTGTGATAAGTGATTAACAACTTAAAAAACAACTAAATTCCATGTTATTTTATGTTAAACTTTGTTGTTTTAATCATTTAGAGTTGATTGGAAACATGAAGTTTCAATTTTTGTGATAGAAATTTGGTTATCTTCATGTTGGAAGATACAATTTTCAATGATTCACAAAATTTAGATGTTGGAATTTTCATTTGAACATTCAAGTTCATATTTTTCCAACTTCCCCTTACTTTGTCAAATTCTCAAGTTTAATTTAAATTGATTAAATTAAAAGTGAGAAATTGCCTCAACTTTGTTATTGCACCAAGTTAAACCAATTTAACTAAGAATGGTTCTTGGAATTATTTTGGTTATTTGCACTTTGAAATTTTATTAAGTTAGACTTGTTTAAAATTTTATTTTTTGCTCATTAAGTTAGTTCTAAAATTATTTTATAATTAATTAATTATGTCTCGCGAAATGGGATCAAATCCCGAGGCCATGGCACGCAAAACGAGGCAAAGAACCACCCTTGGCTAGTCGGGCTGCATAGCAGCCCGCATGTGGCTGCCAAGGTGGCTGCCCCGCCTTGCGTGCAGCCACACGCGCGACAGCAGCACACGACACCAGCAGCCAAGCACCAGTAGCCATGGATGTGCGTGCGCGTGCGTGCGGCAGTGGCAGCAGCCCATCGCTTCTTGCCGCGGGCCGAGTGTGCGGAGTTTTTTGTGTGTGCATATGCTTGGTGCGGTGAGGTGAATAGCCGTAGTATGCTTGGTTTGCATGAGCCGCGATTATTCGAGTTTTCTTAGCAAAACGCTTAAAGCGAAAGCCACTTGAAATGCGGTTGGGTTAATATTTTTTTTTTTTCCGTTTTATTTATTTTAATTAATTCTGTTTATTTTAATTAAAATTTTGGGAGGCTAGGCCTCGGTTTTGAGCGACATTGACAAAATTTTATTTTGACAAGTTTGGGTGTTACCGACTTAATTAATTGGATTAATTAAGGGAAATGCGGAATTTAGTGCGAGCTTCAATTATTAACGACGTCAATTACATAATCGGTTAAACAACTTTGACTAGTTTTAATTAGGCGTGTTAATCGGATTAACCACCTAGATTAGTTACTAGTGCGCGCGTTGTTTAAATGCATTTTACTTGTTTGATATTGTAAATTGCATGGGCCATTCACAAATAGTGAATGGATGAATGAAATATATATTCTCTCTCACAGGTTTTATCAAATGGCAACTAGTGGGACCCGATTAGGATAGAAAATACAGACTACGTGCCGTTATGTATTTTTGTAAATCTAAATACGGTCTACACACCGTTAAGTATTTTTGTACCTTAATATTTAGATTATTCATAGTCGTAGACACTAGTATTTGCATAGTTTGGTTAAGTCTTGAAGACGGCGTATCTTGGAAGACAAAGCCTTGAATTGCAAATGAAGACCTTTTGAAGATTAGAAGAATTCAAGGGGTCATGCTAGTTGCTAATATGCATCTATAATTTCGCTTTATATTTTATGCTTATATACATATGAATTATTCGTTAGAGGCATGTTTAGGTTTTATTTATGTTGCGATGATTAGTTAAGTTCACTTAAATCAACCAACATAGAAATCCTAGGTCCCTAATAATATTGATTAAAACTTGCCTTTCCAAAACAACACTTACCAACCGAACGAGGGTGATGATAGGGTACGCCAAAGCGAGGTGCCATCACTTCTCCAAGGCTCATAAGGCCCACCGGGTGTGCACGTTGGTTTTGGTTTAACTCATCGGTATGAGTGAGGAGTCCTCACATACCGTGGCAAAAGAGATACATCGTCAAAGATGAATTAGATGCGACGATTGTCTAACCAAGAGTGGCTTAGAGCCATTAGCAAGGCAATGCTTACCCTAGAAGATTGAGTATTAAGACAAGCCAAAGCATGCTTAACCACTCTTTGTTTCTTCGGATCTTGTAATCGCCTTATTTTCACAAAATAGGGACAATTTTACGTGTAAATAATACACTAAATAAGTATTAAAAATTTGCATGAATAAAATTCAATCTTATATATAAGTAATTTTTAATGGTTTTTCATTAAAATTCTTTCAATTGTAGAATCATGTCTTCAACTAATGACAACGACCTTATGTACCCAGAACTTCCCAAAAAGTTACCATTTTTGCTCAATTTGGTGAACTTTAAGGAATGGGAAGATGAACTCCGAAAGACACTCAGAAATTACTACCTAGAGCATATCTTGGACACTCCGATCCCCAGTTTCTACTCGAAAGGGATCATGAGTGATGAAGCTCATGAAGAATGGAGCATGGATTGCAAGAGAGTTTCGAAACTCATGGAAAACTCCATCCCAATTCAATGGAAGGAGATTTTCTCCGGCTATTTTCCGGACATGATGCTCAAAGCTTTTGAGGATGTAGTCAATTTGAGGGTCACCAAAAGTGCTAGGGGCAATTATAATGGTCACGTGGAGGATGTGACTAGGTCACTCTCCAAAATGAGAATGAAGCCACCGCAAGATGGTTGTCTCTCGAAAGAAAGACAAGAGGTGTGGGGAAAAGTCTACAATGCGAGACATAGGCCCGGAATGCAACTTCAAGCTCATGTAATTAACATGACAAGGCTATTAAACCATCTGGAGCTAATTGGCAAACCAGTGGAAGGCGAGCAAGCGGCTCACATGCTTCTTATCTCTCTTCACTCGGGATATGTGGGGCTTAAAATGCGTCTCACCGCAAATAGGGATACACTGTCCTTAAGGGAAGTCATCCAAGAGCTCCAAAAGACCTATTCTTGCAAGACAAGAGGAAAATGCGCTGCTTCTATTGTGGTAACCCCGGACACTACAAAAGAGAATGCAGCAAGTATCTGAATGATGAGGCGAAAGGAAAAGTAACCTCAACCTCAGGTATCATCTTAAACACTTGAATATAAGCAATTTTAAAAGGTATTAGATACCGGAAAATTGACTCACAATACCCTCCTTTTTCAGGAACCAAGTGAGCGGTGCTTTTTCATGTTGAAATGAGTACACAAGTAGGATGAAGGTGATCTATCCAAGAAAACTTGTAATCTCATGTTTTGTCTAAAGAAGTAGAACTTATTTAGTTTTATGCACCATACTTTTAATGTATTTTCGACGTTGGACGTCGTTTTCATCAACCAAGACTTTTGTTTTGATGTCTTGAATATATTTATGGAATGACACTTTCACGTATTTTTAGACAAAATGTTTGATACCAATGAAAAGAAAGCTAAGACTACACCCTCTAGTCAAACTTACTTGTGGCATTGTCGTCTTGGCCACATTAACATCAAACGCATCAAGAAGCTTCTTCAAGAAGGTATTCTTGACTCATTTGATTTAGAATCCTTTGAGAATTGCGAAGGATGTTTATTAGGCAAGATGATAAAGCAACCATTCTCCAAGTTGGGAGAAAGGGCCGGTGACTTGTTGGGACTAATACACACCGATGTATGTGGGCCAATGAGTACACCCGCAAGGAGTGGTTATCGGTATTTCATAACCTTCACGAACGATTATAGTAGATATGGTTATGTCTATCTAATGTCGCACAAATCTGAATCGTTTGATAAATTCAAGGAATTTCTGAACGAAGTTGAAAACCAACTCGGCAAGAAAATCAAAGAGCTTCGATCGGATCGAGGTGGCGAATATTTGAGCCAAGAATTCGATGACCATCTGAAAGAACATGGAATACTTTCAGAGTTGACACCTCCGGAAACTCCTCAATGCAATAGAGTATCTGAAAGGAGGAATCAAACCCTGTTAGACATGGTCCGATCGACTATGGGTCTTAGTGAACTTCCAATCTCTTTCTGGGGACATGCGCTTTTAATTGCGGCACTTACACTTAATCGTGCTCAGTCAAAGGCAGTGGAAAAGACTCCATATGAATTATGGACAAATAAGCCTCCAAGGTTGTCTTTTCTCAAGATTTGGGGATGCAAAGCATATGTCAAGAAACTCATTTCTGACAAACTTCATCCGAAATCTGACAAGGTTTACTTTGTGGGTTATCCAAAAGAAACCAAAGGGTATTACTTCTACAACAAATCCGAGAACAAAGTGTTTGTTGCTCGTGATGGTGTCTTTTTGGAGAAGGAGCATCTCTCCAAAATGACAAGTGGGAGGAAAATCGAACTCGACGAAGTTCGAGAGGACGAGCAACAAGGACAAGTTGACAATCAAAGTGCTCACGAAGCATCTGTTAACATTGGTCAAAGTCAAAATATGCAAAGTCAAATCGACAATGCAAATGCTCAGTTCATTACCATACGTAGGTCAACTCGGCTAAGATCTCAACCTGACAGATATCTCAGTGTTGTATTAACCGAAGATCAGGACATCCTAGTAGTGGATGGAGATGAGCCGGAAACCTACAAGCAAGCTATGAAGAGCCCCGACTCTGCAAAATGGCAAGAGGCCATGAAATCCGAAATGGACTCCATGTTTGAAAATCAAGTATGATTTACCCGTAGGTTACACACCTATCGGATGTAAATGGATTTTCAAGATGAAAACCGACAAAGATGGAAAGTATTCATTTACAAAGCAAGGCTGGTAGATAAAGGTTACAGGCAAATTCACGGCGTTGATTATGATGAAACCTTTTCTCTAGTAGCTATGCTTAAGTCCGTTCGAATTCTTCTAGCGATTGCTGCATATTACAATTATGAAATATGACAGATGGACGTCAAAACCGCCTTCCTCAATGGAATTTTGGAAGAAATTGTGTACATGACACAGCCTGAAGGTTTTGTCGACCAGAACAATCCTAAGAAGGTATGCAAGCTTAAAAAGTCCATTTATGGATTAAAGCAAGCAAGCAGAAGTTGGAATCTGCGATTTGATGAAGCCATCAGTGAGTTTGGTTTTATCAAGAATCCAGATGAGTCTTGTGTTTACAAGAAGGTCAGTGGGAGTGACATCGCCTTCCTAGTCTTATATGTCGATGACAATTTGCTTATTGGAAATAGCATTCCGTTGTAAGAGTCTGTAAAGGCTTGGCTCGGGAAATGTTTTTCAATGAAAGACTTGGGAGAGGCTCAGTACATACTAGGCATCAAGATCTATAGGGATAGATCAAAGAGGATGATAGGAATGAGTCAAAGTACTTACATCGATAAGGTACTAGCTCGATTCCAAATGGAAGGAGCCAAGAGAGGGCACCTACCCATGTCACATGGCATAACCTTAAGCAAGAAGTAGTGTCCAAAGACACCTGATGAGCGAGAAAGGATGAGTCGTATTCCATATGCTTCGCTTATTGGATCGATCATGTATGCCAAGATATTTACTAGGCCGGATGTATCGTATGCCTTGAGTGCTACGAGCCGATACCAATCAGACCCAGGAGAGGCGCATTGGACTGCGGCCAAGAATATTCTTAAGTACCTGAAAAGGAACAAGGATAAATTCCTGGTCTATGGCGGTAAAGATGAATTGGTTGTTGGGGGATATACCGACGCAAGCTTCTAGACAAACAGAGACGACTCCAAGTCACAATCCGGATACATATTCTGTCTCAATGGAGGAGCGTTTAATTGGAAGAGTGCAAAGCAAAGCACAACCGCTGATTCTACAACTGAAGCCGAGTACTTGGCAGCGTCTGAGGCAGCCAAGGAGGCAATTTGGATTCGCAAGTTCATTGATGAACTTGGTGTTGTACCCTCCATCAAGGGTCCAATAGACCTCCATTGTGACAACAATGGAGCTATTACTCAGGCTAGAGAGCCACGAGAACATCAGAAGTTCAAACATGTCAAGAGGCGATTTCACATGATTCGAGAATGGAAGACAGGGGTTGAAATCAGAATTTGCAAAGTGGGAACGGATGACAATGTAGCCGATCCACTTACTAAACCCTTGTCTCAAGGGAAGCACAACAAACACATTGAGGCAATGGGAATCAAGCATCTCGCGAACTGGCTTTGATTTCCATATTATAGTGTTTTTATTAAATTTTGGACAATGTTAATGTAAAGCACTATGATGAACCATTCAGTTTTTGGAGTAATTAAAATTTTTCATGCAATTTAATTCACTCCGTCTCTATTTAATTTTGGTTTAAATTAAATAATGAGTCCATTCGATTTTAATAAATATTCAAAATACGGTATCAAGTCAATGGCTTGGATAAAGAAACACCTATTAAGTGAACATTGAATATTTTAATCTAAAATTATCCCTAATCAAGGTCATATTTTTTTTGGACGATTAATGACCATTAGAGATTAGTGTGTAGTATGATTTATAGCACCGTTTCTTGTGCTATGAGGATATAAATCATTTGCACAGGTATTGGTTTAGAACCATACTGGATCGACCTTTGAGAATTCTTTAAGAGATTTAAAATCGTCATAAGTATTTTTCTCATTATTACTATCGGAACTCTTTTCCTTGACCATGAGTAGTGGGAGGTCTCTTGTTTGAGTACTAGTCCGCTTTGGTATCCGCCAAACGTCTGCCGTAACTGGCGATTATAACGACAGATATTGGGCGGCTTGGTCCTCTTAGTAAGAGAAGCTACATTACAAGACTTGAAATATCCCCCTCCTAACAATAGGGAACATGTCTTGTTGTTTACAAGGCCTCTCGAAGAGCGAGACTATGAAAATGCATGGTCGTGCTCAGATGGATTTTAGAAATCATCTGCTTATTGACAGTCAAACTCGGATTTCGAGAAACACTTCTGGACGTAACAGAGATGACGAGTAATCTTACTCTGTAGTTCATGAAGAGACATAGGAAAGGGGCTATACACTAAATACACACTTGTCCGAGTGGGAGATTGAAAGGAATGGTGTCCTTCGAACAAGTGTATTATTCTGATAGCGGGTTCTGAATTATTAGAAAGCTAATATATTCAGTAAGGTCAAGTGATTGGAATTCCTGGGTGGAGGCCGCTTCCGATCAGTAATATTATAGCTTAATCTTGATTGAACCCTTCGGGTCACACCCAAGCAAAATATAAGAACCGACTCGACGAATTAATTCGGAAGAAATTAATTCGTCGCCCAAGTGTTAAATATTTAGACGTCGATAATTCTAGCTTGGAGCGTCGAAACCGATCGTCGGAAGTCGAGTAAAAAATAATAAAAAGACGAGACGCGCAAAATAATAATAAATCGACAATATTCCCAAAATACCCCTAGCATCAGAATGCCCCGAGCATCCGAATGCTAGGGGCAAAAATGTCCAAGCATAGGTGGCTAGCAAGTGCACCAAGCCGAGCCTAGCATGGCTGGATAGGTGCGTGCTAGCGCACCGTGCTAGCAGCCACGCACAGCAGCAGCTAGCAGCCGCATGCACGTGGTGCGTGCAGTAGCTAGCTACCGCAAGCTAGGCGTGCTAGCAGCGCACACACTCTCAGCCACGCTCAGCAGCAAGCCCGCAGTAAGTGCGTGGCTTGCGCGCACAACAGCAGCCTGCATCTTGGTGCAGGGCTGGGCTCGGGTTGGGCTCGTGGTTGGGCCATAGGGTCGATCACTATGGGGAAGCTTGAGGAATAGCGCAGCAAGTGGGAAGGACATGTGGCACAAGGAGAGTATTAAGTGGGGAGCAAGTATGGTCCCCTACTCTCCCTGTGGTCCTCACCAACCTATTTCACATGGTAATCCCACTTGTAGATTTATTTTTAGTTTGCAATTTTAATTTAATTTAGCTTTAAATTAATTTGTGGAATTTCATTATCCTACATTGATGGGATAGAAATTCCCACTCATACTTTCCTCTATAAATACCAACCTTAGGATTTGGAGTAAAGTGCTTGAGTGGGAGTTAGAAAGAGCATTCCATATTTTGGGAAAAACTCTTAAACTCCATTAACACTTGGGTTTTGGTCGGACCTTGCTAACTCCAAGGTAGCGGACCTAAAAAGTCGTGTTCGTCCTTTGTGGGTGGATACCGTTGGAGGCACGGCATTTGCGGTGCTCAAAGCTTTCATGTAAGAGCCCGTTTTGAGAGGGCGAAGCTCGCTTCAAGGGTATGATTCGTTCTTCCTTTTCTTGTGGTTATTTATTTATGATTTATGGTTTTATCAATTACGAGTGGTTCCTTGGGTCAGGGTTGTTTCCGCGGTGAGTTGGACTCCCCAAACCCCAACACTTCAGCTTGGTCGTTACTCTACGGGTGACAAACTAAGGCACTTGCATTCTTGGAGCCCATGTCCTCCAGGTAGTCCTTGATTGTGTCGTAGTCGAATTGGCATCCAGGGTAAAACACCATGCATTGTGGTACCCCAAACCTTGTGCTGATGTTTTTCCATATGAATGTCCTCGCTTGGGTTGTCTTTATGAACTTAGTGGGCTCAGCCTCTATCCATTTGGTAAAATAGTCTACTGCCACGATAAGGTACTTCCTACCCGCTGTCCAAGTGGTGAAGGGTCCTAATATGTTCATTCCCCACTGAGCAAACCGGATAGGGCTGAGGATTGGAGTCAGGTCATTTGCCGGCTGGTTTATGACTTGGGAGTATTTTTTACACTTTTCGCACTTTTTCACATATGCTAGTGCGTCTTGAGCAAGAGTTGGCCAGTATGCGCCCCTTTTGAGGACTTCTATTCTCAATGCCTTTCCACCAATGTGGTTGGCACATAATCATGAGTGCGCTTCTTCCATGATATTCTCCTGCTCCCAATCTAGAATACACCTTAGTAGTGGTTTCGAGAAGCCTTTCTTGTTCAGCTCTCCATTCATTTCCACATACTAGTTAACTTGGCTTGTACGAGATTAGGGAATCCACAATGTTAAAGTACGTAACCAAAGTGAAGGAGTTGGCCGCTCAGCTAGTTCAATTTGAGATAGACCTGGTCCCTAGAGCAGGAAATTTCCAGGTCGACGCATTATCGAAGTTAGCCAGCTCCACATTGCAAAGCCTTTCGAGGATAGTGATGGTGGAAGTCCTGGAAGAAAGTAGCATCTTTTTTCACTTTCTTGGTTTGTACTTCATCGTTCGGCAACGAGCCGTGAACTTTGTATGCCAGTATGTCCATGAACCAGGCTCGTTGTTGTGCAATGCAGTTCACCCGCTCTTTTTCATCGATGCTACTTTCTTCCAGGACTTCCACCATCACTATCCTCGAGAGGCTTTGCAATGTGGAGCTGGATAACTTCGATAATGCGTCGACCTAGAAATTTCCTGCTCTAGGGACCAGGTCTATCTCAAATTGAACTAGCTGAGCGGCCAGCTCCTTCACTTTGGTTACGTACTTTAACATTGTGGATTCCCTAATCTCATACTCCCCCCTTAACAAACTGGCTACAAGTTGAGAGTCGGTCTGCAAGTGTACTTTCTTGGCTCCGGCTGCGATACTCACACGTAAGTCTGCCAAAGTTTCCTCGTACTTTGCCTTGTTGTTTGATGCCTTGAATTTGAACTTTATGGCATACTCAAACACATTTCCGTCTGGGGATGTCACCATGATTCCTGCCCCACTTCCTGTTTGGGCTGACGATCCGTCTACCTCTACCTTCCAGATTCCGATATCATATTCTTTGTCCTCGTACGAGGCCTCCAAAATGAAGTCTGATAGGGCTTTCACTTTGATAGTTGCCCTAGGTTTGACCTTGAACTCATACTCGGAAAGCTCAATGGCCCACTTCAAGAGTCTGCCTGATGCATCCACTTTTTTATAGCGCTTTCTCCAATGGGTGATTTGTGAGTATTTGTATTACGTGCGTGTCAAAATATGGCTTCAACTTTCTTGCTGTTATTTGGCGGTACCTTTCTTATACCTCAATCAGCACATGGCTCACAAAGCATATTGGTCTTTGTTGCTTTTGTCTTTTTACGAGGAGGACGGCTGCGATTGTTTGAATTGATGCATAAATGTACAACTATAGTTTTTCCTTCAGCTTCAGGCTGATTATTGTTGGGAGCTTAGTCAGATGCTCCTTTATGCCCTGAAAAGCTTCTTTTTCTGCTGCTCGCCACTTAAATTCCTTGTTCCCTTTTAGCAGCTGGTAGAACAGTGCGGCCATTCTTCCTGTCAACCGCATGACATCTTTGTCAAATGCTCCTTAGGCTTTGTCAGCTGACTTGCTGATGAACCTAGTCAGTGGTGCGGCCATTCTGCCTGTCAACCGCATGATATCTTTGATGCACTTAGGCTCTACTTAGCTTAAGACTGCGTCTACCTTCTCTAGGTTTGCGTCTATTCCCCTTTCCCTGATTAGGAAGCCTAAGAATTTTCCTAAGCTCAACCTGAAGACACATTTCTTCGGGTTGAGTTTGATGTTATATTTGTTCAAGGTGGCACATGTTTCTTACAAATCCATGTTATGCCCTGCCTGTGTGACGCACTGGACAATTGAGTCGTTCACATACACCTCAACATTTCTACCCTTTTGGTCCATGAACACTTTGTCCATTGTCTTCTTGAAAGTTGCTCCAGCATTCTTTAGCCCAAAGAGCATAACTATGTAATTATACACTCCCCCTTCAATGATGAATGCAGTTTTTGATTTGTCTGGGTTGTGCAAGCTGATTTGATGGTACCCTAAGAAGGCATCCAAGAAGCTTAGAAAAGCATGCCCGCTGGTTGAATCTACTAGCTGATCGGTTCGCAGCAGCAGGTAACAGTATTTTGGGCAGGCTTTGTTGAGATCTGTGAAATCAACACACATCCTCCATTGGCCATTTGCTTTCTTCACCATGACCACGTTGGCTAGCCAATCTGGTTAGTTATAGGGCTCAATCAATCCAGCTTCTAAGAGTTTTTCCACTTCTTCCTTAATTGCTTGGTTTTTCTCCATGGAGAAGCTTCGCTTTTTCTGCCTTACCAGCTTAATATCTTCTTTTACATTCAGCCTGTGGACCATGACAACGGGGTCTATTCCGGGCATCTCATCTGTTGAGAATGCAAAGATTTCCTTGTTCTTTCGTAGCAGCTTTATGGGGTGTACCCCCACTCCTAGATCAATATCCTTTCTAATTTTCACTATTATCGAAGGATCACCTTCTGTGAGCTCAATTGTAACATGCTCCCCACTGGGAAGTGGTCTAGCCACTTCCTCCTTTGCAGGCTCAAAATTTTCCATGGCTAACTTTTGTTTCTCCTTCTCCCTGTGATATTCCTTGTGCTTCCTCTTTCTTGACTTCTTCTCAGGTTGCTCAGTGGGCCTTTGCTCTGTGACTGGCTGCCGTCTGGTCCTAGCGGGCTGCTTTAGAGTAGTTACGTAAAATTGTTGAGCCGTCTTCTGGCTCCCCCTCAACTTTGCCGACCGCCCTTCATTAGTTGTGTATGCCATGCCAAGATAATAGGTGGAAATTACTCCGCTGATCTTGTGGATGAGCGGCCTTCCCATAATCACATTGTAAGGCGAAGGAGAGTCTATCACCAGGAACTTTGCTTGAACATCGTGTCTTTTTGACCTTTCACCTACTTAGGCTGAGAGCTCGATTATGCCCTCTGGGTTCAATCCAAACCCGTTAAACCTAGTGACTTCATAGCTCACCCTTTTTAGATCATTCATGTCTAACTTCAGCTCCTTAAATGCACTAATATATATGATGTTGGCTGAGCTGCCACCATCTAATAGCATTCAGTCCACTTCCCAATTTTCTATTCTCATTGTCACCACCAGTGGGTCATCATGAGGATAGATTATGCCCTCTTAATCATACACATCAAATGTGGCACGTGGCTGCGGAGGAAGAGGTGGCCACCTGAGCTTCTCGTTATAGTTTATCTGATGTATCATTGCCCGTAGGTCTGCCCGTGCCTTGTTCACTGTTCCCCCAAGCATTGGTCTTCCATTAATCAGATACACCAGCTTTGTCTTCATCCCTTCTTTTAGGGGGATTAGCATGCTCCTTCAACTGATTCAAGTACCCCCTTCTGACCAAGTCCTCTATGTTGTCTTTCAGGTGCGTGCATTCATCAGTTGTTTGGCCATGATCCCTATGAAAGTCACACCACTTGCTGGGATCACGGTTCCTATTAACCATCCTCGGGGGTCTTTGCCACTTATCATCAGCTTTGTTCACGCTGAAGATGTGAGACCTTAAGTAAGTGAGCGGGGTATATTGGTCGAACCTTCCAGGTCTTCCTCCTCTCTTCGGATCTTACCTTCTCACCCCAACAGCTCGATCTGCCTCCCTGTAACCTTGTTCAGCTCTGCTGGGTTGATTCGCCCTGGCTGCGTTTTCTGCCCGGGTGATCTCTGCCCGCTTAATTGGGTCGTTTGGCGCCTTCCTTCTCAGCATTGCTCTGTCAGTCTCGTCATCCTTGATGAACTCGTGCACTTTACCCAGCGCTTCAGCTAGCGTTTTGAGGCTCTTACGCCCCATATACCCTCTAAACGGTGAGCTTGGTAGCAAACCGCTCTGCATTGCTAGTAGCGTTACCTCCTGGCTCATATTTTGGATGGTTGTTGCTTCCTTGTTAAATCTGGTGATGAAGTCCCTCAAGGGCTCGTCCTTTTTGTAAATTAGTGACATCAACTCATTTGTCATCTTAGTTAGGTCTACCAAGGTTATAAAATGCTCCATGAACTTCCTCTTCAGCTTATTATACGAGTACATAACCTTTTGGAATGGCCCCAAGCCACTCCGCTGCCAGCCCTTCCAGGGTGGGTGGAAGGCATTGCACCAAACTGAATCTGTCATGGTATAAAGCACCATGTGACTCTTAAAAGCCGATATATGGATCTTAGGCGTTGTAGTTCCGTTGTATCCGCAACTTGGCATCTTTATTTTCTCCATCGGTTCCTCCAAAATCTTCCGAAAAAATGGGGAATCATCCGGAATAACGTAGATCCGCGCTCGCTTCTCCCAATCGGGACTCGGCCCATTCTCTGCATTTGGTGACCGACTGCGGGTGACTCCCCTCTCCGGGATGCCTTTAGCCTGAATTATCTCCTCCACGCTCTATT
This sequence comes from Chenopodium album, assembly GCF_948465745.1. Classification (NCBI taxonomy): domain Eukaryota; kingdom Viridiplantae; phylum Streptophyta; class Magnoliopsida; order Caryophyllales; family Amaranthaceae; genus Chenopodium; species Chenopodium album. The sequence continues at coordinate 55,409,042 of NC_137836.1, read as the reverse complement.
CTCGGTTTAGATTTCGAGCTTCTAGCTCCAGCACCTTTTTTCTCAGCTGGACGAGCTCCTTTTGCCCTAGGGTGAGGGTTGTTGGTGTTGGCTCCTTTACTGCTGGTTCTACAGCTGCTGCTACGGGTGACGAGCTCGCTCCTTTACCAAAGTTGGAAAAGACTGTTGTCATCGCTACCAACTGCTCCTTACTGCACTTAGAGTTGTTTTGCGGGATGGCTAGCATGTTTAAGGGCAGCGGTTTCTAGGTTATGGATGCCAAAACAATGGGTTCATTATTTGCGCCTGTAAATGGCATATCGTATTTGAAAATGGAACTAGATCCTGTCAGATCGACTGGTTGCGATGCTGCTTTTGCTTCAGTCGATGTCGACCCAATAGGGTTGGATTTTTGTGAGATGGTGGACTTGGGTTTCTCGGTGGATCCTTTATGATCGGAGGTTACTGGTGGTGTTTTTTGTGGTGTCGGGCTGGCGTCATTGGCTTTGGGTATGGGTATTTGCACAGCTTCCTCCCCGGCCATGGTGGTTTGTCAACTAGTCCATAACTCAGTTGGTGAACCTCAGGTTAGATGATCCTTCCCCTCCTTCTAGCGCCAATTGTTCCAGGTAAGGATATGAGGGTTTTGTTGGGTGAGTTGGGCCCCGTCGACAACCTAAACAAGGCAACACACGTAAACTGCCCTCGGGGGTGGCTCGAAAAACCCCCCTCCGATGCTTAAGTTAGAGAGTGTTTAGAGAGAGAAAGTGTACTTAGAGAGATGAAGAGAGTGTAATAACTTGTGTGTCTAACCTCTTTTCTGTTGTACTTTGCCCTCTATTTATAGGTGTACGATCTCCTTCGTGGAAAGTTCAGCATGGTCAGCTCTTCGAGCTGACTCCTTTAGGCTAGTGAGCCCCTCATAGTTGGTATCTCGGCAATGAGTGCGCACCCCGAGGAGTTGGGCGATAGTTCAGCAGGAGCTATCCTATACAGTAATACTATACAAAAACAGGTTTTGATTTATGTAATTAAAAATATTATTTTTCTACATGTAATAAAATTGGAGAACCTCGAAAAGGTGCTTTTGGATTTTTCTTAAATTTATCTACACTAAGCATAGTCTCTCCAACAATTAATGGCATTAGATTCTTTCCAGATTCAATTTGCTCCAAGACAGATAATATGATTGTTTGACCGTCATTTGTTCTACCACTAGAGAGAAGATATTGGTTAAGCATGTAAAAGAGAAAAGCCCGTCTTCTATAAAAAAAAGACTCAGAATATGGTCTATGAAAGTAGTGGCGTGCAAATTCTTTTAAATTAACTACGCTACCATCTAAAATATTTGTTAGATCTCTATCTTTTAAATTCAGGAAGCGCTCAAAATCTTTATAATAATACTCATTCACTCTAGGAATTACCGCAAGATCTAATGAAGGGAAGCCTAGGATGGTACAAAATTCTTCCGGTAAAGGGCTAATTTCATCAAAACCTAGTCTAAAGCAATGGGTATTTGTATCCCAGTATTCTAAGGCGGTATGAATAAAATCTATATCAAGATCTACCCCCTTAATACCATAAATACCTCCCATGTGGAAAAAGTCTAGTTCTTTTCTCTCTTTAGCAGTTAAAGACAGACACCATTCACGAGTAAAATCGCTAAAACTCTTTGTAACTAAAGACATGATTATTTGTTGAGAATCTTAGGTTATAACCAATTCAAATTATACAGAAAATTGGCAGATTCTGGGGCTATTTATTTATAAAATTGATGCAGTTTGACTCTGGAAAGGATTCAGGGGCAGCGCACTACAGCGCCAGACGACAAACCTGTTGCCTTGCGACAAAAGCAGCACTCGGCGATAGCGTGAAGCGTGTGGCGACAACAAACGCTGCAATGCCAGCTCAGCGCACTACGCAAACCGTGTTTCCTTACTATGATTCGAATTCGTACAATGACATTACAATGTTTTCCTTTTATTCAATTACCCCATACATATTAATTTAATACAGTTTCCTTATTTTTTCCTTTTGGATTTATTCAAGCTTAATTAAATTTAGGTTTGTTTTAAGTCTGATTTATTTTTCATTTTTTTCTTTTGGGGGAGAAAGTCGGATACCCTCCATTAGTAATAAAAATGACAGAAATTTTTTGCGCAAAAATTAATCATAAATTTTTTGGCACACACACATATGCACATAAAAATGAAAAATAAAATGCAAAGATAAAGCAGTCATAATAGATATAAGTTTGTATATACAAATATGTTTAATAAATGAGTCAGTCGGCAAAGTCCTACAAAAGTCAAAATAAAATAAACACAAGTACAACTACGGTGCTGGAGGGCGCAGATGATGAGGGATGTTCATCATGTCGAAGAACATCGCAGACCAAGGAGTAGATTTAATTTTGCAGGGACAACCTATCCCTTCACGTACTCGGACAGAACCCGAGGTTAGGAGGGAGCTGTCTCGGTCGGGCTCGAGGCGTTGCCGCACTACTTCTGGTGGCCGAGGTGGTTGGTCTGATGCTGCTCGGACCGAGGCAGTGGAGGGCTCGGGTTCTTTCTCTAAGGGTGCACGTATTGAGGCGATGGGCCAAGGAGGCGCTACATCGGCTGCTCCAGTATGTGGTGGGACATACGAGGTCAGCTCATCGTCGTAGAAACCTTTAGAGCCTCAGCCTTTATTGATTCATCACCACAGTGAGCCTGGGTGGACTGGTCCTGAGTTGAGGTTTCCGACTCCGGGCGAGTCTGGAGCTGAAGGATAAACAATGCAAAAGAAGAGGAAAAAGGATACCTCCTGAGCAACGTCGTCACGACGACAGGAAGCTGATAAGTGACATTTATGTCACTCATAGGGGTAGTGTTTAGGTCATTTTCGTGTTTATTTTCCCTTATTTTTCCTTTTATTCTCTTGTTTTCTCTTTAATAAAGTTTCTAGTTTATTTTGGTAATTTTGGTGTGTTTTAGTTTCTTTTCTTTATTTTATTAGTTTTAGTCTATTTTCCTATTTTATTTTTATTTTATTTGCTTGCGTAGTTTTAATTATTTTTAGTTTTGTTTTATGTCTCTTATTTTCTATTTTATTTTATTTATTTCTATTTTATTTATTTTATTTTATTTTTCGTGGTTTTGTTTTATTTCGTCCTTTGTTTATTTTCATTTTATTTTATTCTTTGTCCCAATTCTCTCCTCAATCTTGCTCGTGTTTGTAGGTGTGTTCGAGGTTCAAGGCATACGCTACAATATTCAAATGGAGTGAGTCTCGGGTATGCCCTGCTACTTGCTGCTGCCCCTTAACCTTCACCCCAGGTTTCACCTTATCCTCCACCACACATACCTCCACCATTGCAGCCCAGCCACCGCACATCACCACCAGCACCCACAAACCGCACCTAGCAGCCCACCAAACAACCTCACACCTTACCACCACCGCGCAACAGAGCAGCCACCACCAGCATCAATTACAGCAAAAATTGTGCCACATCGTCACCAATTCGCACAGCAACAGCCCCAAATCAGAGAGAAATGCAAGTTCATTTGGGTTCGAGCAAATCAATGAGTGTTCGGCCGAACTTCGAGTAAGAGACTTTGGGGATTTTGTTATTCGAAGAGGAGTGGTCGAACATACCCTTGGTTCGACCGAACCAACCCCGTAGTTCGGTCGAACAAGCCACCGGTTCGATCGAACCATTTCACGAGCTTCGCACGCGATTGTTAATGAAGACCAACGGCCTTGATTGATGCTCATAATAGGCGTTGATGATGCGATTGGTGGTGATAGCCGTTCATTTGGTGCTTGAGTTAAATCGGAGGGTGGTGATGCAATGAAGATAATTGATGGTGGAGCTTGGTGAAGCATGGTGCAGGGCATTATTTCCTCATTAGAGAGCTGGCATCGAACAGAAGAAGAAATGGAGGGTCTGATTTTTGGGGATTTTGGTTTTATTTTTCTTTTTCTTTTATTTTTATTTCTTTTCCTTTTCCTTTTCTTATTTCTTATTTCTTTTCTCTTTTGTTTTGTTTTCTCTTTTATTTTCTTTTTATTTCCTTTTCTTTCATTTTTTTATTTCCTTCTTTTATTTTTCTATTTTTCCTAGTTTTATTAAGTTAGTATTAATACCCATTTTTGGGGTAATAAAAGGGGAACATTGAAGAACTATATATTCTTCTCTCTAATTAATTTTTAGGTTAGGTTAGGATTAGTCTTTATTGGTAGAGAGAAGAAGTGAGGTTTTCTTCATTAATGAACTTGGATTTTGAAGAAGGAGCTTGTTCAATCCTTTGTAGACCTTCATCTTCAATTAATGAGCAATTTCTTACTCTCTCTCCTCTATTTTTATTTGTTTTATTGTGATTATTATTTTAGTTTTGGGTATTGCTTGTTAATCATGTTTATCCTTGATTGTTTGTTAATTATTCTTGTTATTAACATCATTAGTTAGTAATTTCCCCATTAAGGGGATGGTTGTGGTGTAGTGGACCTTGAGCATGTTCTAGGGTTTAGAATTGATTTATTTGTGATTAAAGTCTTTATATGCTTGATATTCTTTAATCTTCTTGCAAGTGCACATTGTTGGTTTATTAAAGGTGAATCTTTGTTAACAAGAAACGGAAGTTGACTTAGTTAGGGTTCATTACTATTTATTGTTATTCAATAGTACCTCCTAGTATATGGTTCTAATGTGGAAACATAAAGGCTATGTTAGGAGAAGCCAATTGACCCCGGAACGCGGCTAGATTGGATCCTTTATTTCGATATTCGAGCATGTTTAGTTCATAATTAATTCAATTTCTATGCCTTCGTTTATGTTCAAGTGAATGCTATACCTAAACCATTTCCCTTAATGTTTTATTTCTTGTTTTAGCATTTTTAGACTTTAGTTTATTTATCTCCTATTCCGGACTAGCTTAATTGTCGATAACATTTGGTGGTGTTTAATCGTTCTCTGTGGTTCGACCCATATGCTTGCCTTATACTCGTATTAGGTTTGTTTAAGTTGTATAAATTGTATTTGATCTAGGGATAGACAATTAACGACGCGTTTATTCCCTTGTCAAATTGGCGCCGTTGCCGGGGAACGGCTTCCATTACCATTGTGTTATCTTATTGAGACTAGTCCAATGTTTATAAGTTTCTTTTGATTTGTTGGTTTTTATTTGTGTTGCCTTATTTGAAAAAAAAATGGCTTATATTTCTATTCCTCAATTTGATAATGTACCGTTTTGGGTGTATTTCAATAGACTTGAGGATTTCCTAGATGGTGTTAAAGGTTTAACCAAGGGTGATTATTGTGAAATCATTAATTTGGGATTAAATGAGCGTTTTAGAGGAGTAGTTGATAACATGTTAAATGGCAAATTTCAAGACATGTCTTCGGATGAAGCTTGGGATTTCTATTCATGGTTAGCTAGGGATAATTATGATTGGGAGAGGGCCAATCATGAGACTTATGTTCGGGATTCTCATGCTTTTAATGTTGATGCTAATTGTCATGATTTGTCTAATATGAATTCCCATGATGTGCTTGATGCTCCCCATAGTGACCATGTAATGCATGATTTCAACTCCCCTCCCTCTATAGCTCAATGTAATGAGGTACATTCTAATGATGATGAAGTGCATGCTCTTTCTCATATTACATCCGATTTTTGCATGAATTCTAAAGGTGTGCCCCATAGTCCCCTAGATGATTCCAATGAGCAAGCTTTTGACTCGTCTATCCATTATGATTTGGACTCATTTGAGATTATGGCCCAAATATTTCTTGAGTTTCAAACGGTAGCCCATAACCTATGAGTGAGTTCATTGATAAGGCTTCATTAGAAAGAGATGAGTTTGAGAGAAATTTGCCCCCATTCACTCTTGATTTTGAGATGGTAGGCCTTGAGAAATTTAAGGGAGATGTTGTTCAAGGTTGTGAAGAGGAGGTTGAGATTGAATCATTTGGAGTTTTTGAGCTTGAGGGAGATGTAGAACATGAGGGTTCTTCATTTGAGGATTCCATGATTGATTTTCATTCCCTCATTAGTGATATGAGATCTTGTGATGAGGGATTAGCTACCCCTTTTTCCCTTTCTCATACACCTTTTTCCCAAAGGTTTAACCATATCTCCTACTATCCTATGTTCCTCCCTTCTTTTCTCAAAGAACCTCTTAGGGATCCTCTTCCTATTCATACTTCCGAAGCCCCCAACTCTTTCATTGTTGATGAGGAAAAGAGTTATAATGCCAACCAAAAAGATTTTTGTGAGGATTTTTCTTTTTCTTCTTCTACTTTTTCTTCTTATTTTCTTGATTTTTCTTTTGATTCTTTTACTTTTTCTTTTCTCCCTTCTCTCAAGCATAAAGTCTCCTTGTACTTTATGTTTGCTTGTCATATGAGCATCGCGTATGCTCTATTTCTTGATATGTTTGCCGGTGCATATGACAAGCTATTGCGTTCTTTGTCGGGTTATTTACTAGATTGGTCATGCTTGGACGTTAAGCAAGCCTTTGCGGGAAGTAACCCGTGTTTTATTGCTTTCTTTTTCTTTCTTTTGTGTTTCTCGTTTTTGTTTACTCTCTTGTCTATGTGTATAGGTACTCGATGCATATACTCATGTGCAAGGATTTTGGATTGAGCTCCTTGAGAAGAAGCACACCAATGATTGCTTGCATTTGGAAAAGCAACAAAGACGAGGAATTAGATGAAATTGTGGACAATGTGCTCAATTGCGGGTTTGAACACCCACCTCACATTTGGTTTACTCTTTCCTTCTTCCCTCATCTTGGATTTGCTTTCTTAATTGCATTTGGATTGAATGAATATGAATTATTGTGTGAATGTGTTTTCTTTCTTCCCCTCCCACCCACCCTTTGTGCCTTTATTTTGAGCATTGAGGACAATGCTCCATTCTAGCTTGGGGGAGTTGCTATTCGCTAGCTTGGGGGGGTTATCTATATCTCTTGGTGGTTTCTTAATCCATAGTCTCATGATTGCTTGATTTATTTCTCTCATACTTGCCAAAGTCTATTATTGAGATTGGTTTTCTATGTTTGGATGGCCATGAGCGCCTTATTGAGTTGACTTTTGGTATATGTAGTTTTGATTGATCATGCTTTCATCTTGCACAATTGTATATGCATTCTTGAGTATTGTTGGTTTTGTGAATATTTGTGTGTATAGTGTCTTTCCATGGCATTTAAGTCAAGTTTTAAAATGTTTTGTTTTAAACTTGGACATAATTGGGCTTTAGCACTAAGAATACCCTCTTTGCTAGTTGTTAGAGGTTTTTGTGCACTTGAATGTCGAGGTTGGTTCACACATATAACATTGCCAAGGTAGTAGAACTTAAGGGCTATGAGACCTTAGCTCACTTGGTTTGTGGTAAAATGGTTGTCGCTCTCTAGCTAGTTGAAGCTTTAAAGGTGATTTTTGCTACTCCACTACCGTCATTTTTGTGAGGATGTGTCTATTTTGTTCTAGCCTTCTACATTCCTTGGCATTGCTAGCTTATATCGAGAATTTGGCTTAATCTACCCAAGATCGAGACCAAACCAACCTAGGGGAAGACAAAGGCAATTAGGATTTTTGTTTTGTTTTATTATTTTCTATTCTTTTATTTTTCTTTTGCATTTGCTCATTTAGTAACCCAATTTGAGCCATTTTCCCTTCTTTTGCATAACCACATTACAAACCAATGGACCTTTGCCTTATTTTCACCTTTATTAGTTTTTGTGAAGCATTCTTGGGACTTGATTTGTATTTTTGGTTAATGAAAGTGAGAAAAAGAATGAAAAAGAAGTGAAAAACTCAAATTTTGGTACTTGTGATTATATTTGTTATGTTGAATGGTTTGAGTAAATGAGAAGAAAATAAAGGAAATGAAAGAAAAAGCCGCTCAAAGTTAAAAGAGGCGAGAGCAAAGAATAAAAAGAAATGAAAAAAAAAGAAAATATTGAAAAAATACAAAAATATTTGTTGTTTGGTTGAAAAAGAATAAACTTGGGAGAGGAGTTGCTAGAATTTTTGATTTGAAAGTTGGTAGTTTATTGAGTTTGAATTGAGGAATGATCAACCTTGCTTCACTTCTAAGTTTACCACCAATTTCCAAATTTATTTCCACACCCTTTACCCTAGCCTATACGTTTCAACCCTTTTAAGACCTTTTGACCTTAGTGAGGTTTAGTTACTACCGATGGAGGGTAATCAAGCCAAGCCTATTGAGCGAGCTATCAATGCCAAGATGTCGGGTAGCCTAAATGTTTTTCATTGCTTATTTTGTTCCGATTCCTTCGAGGAATCTCGAGATATCACCTTAAAAGTGGATGCAAAACTAGTGAGGATGCGGGAGTTTGGTCGGAGATAAGGAGGAGTGTAAGTCCCTCTAAGTTCTCTACCCTTTGCATGATAATGATTGTATTCTTGTGCATTTAGCCCATTGTTTGTGTTTGGTTTAAAATATCAAAACTCGAGTTTTCTTGATTTCACTTTTGCCTTGAATGTTATGTGTTGCCAAGAGTTGTGGGTTAAACTTCTTAGGAAACCCTCACGAGAGCTTACTCGTCCTATTTGGCGACATAGGGGTTTAAAGGGCTTGATGCATACGCTAAATGCATCTGTGATTCCTACGACAATGAGTTAGTGTACATTCTTTCTCCTTGTTTCTATTTTCTTTCTTTTGCTTTCAATAATTCCATCTTGTTCTCTTTTGCCTTAGCTTTGCTCGAGGACGAGCAAAGGTTTAGCTTGGGGGAATTTGATAAGTGACATTTATGTCACTCCTAGGGGTAGTGTTTAGGTCATTTTCGTGTTTATTTTCCCTTATTTTTCCTTTTATTCTCTTGTTTTTTCTGTAATAAAGTTTCTAGTTTATTTTGGTAAATTTGGTGTGTTTTAGTTTATTTTCTTTATTTTATTAGTTTTAGTCTGTTTTCCTATTTTATTTTTATTTTATTTGCTTGCGTAGTTTTAATTATTTTTAGTTTTGTTTTATGTCTCTTATTTTCTATTTTATTTTATTTATTTCTATTTTATTTATTTTATTTTATTTGTCGTGGTTTTGTTTTATTTTGTCCTTTGTTTATTTTCATTTTATTTTATTCTTTGTCCCAATTCTCTCCTCAATCTTGCTCGTGTTTGTAGGTGTGTTCGAGGTTCAAGGCATACGCTATAATATTCAAATGGAGTGAGTCTCGGGTTTGCCCTGCTACTTGCTGCTGCCCCTTAACCTTCACCCCACGTTTCACCTTATCCTCCACCACACCAAAACACCGCACATCCCTTGCTCCCCCATCTCACTTAAACACCACCAGTTAACCCCCTATTCTCACACCAGCAGCAACAACAAAACTGCAACAACAACAGCCCTGCACCTGCTGCCACCCTCACAGCACCACCTCGCAACACTAAACTCCCCTACTCCCTCGACCTTTCACACATACCTCCACCATTGCAGCCCAGCCACCGCACATCACCACCAGCACCCACAAACCGCACCTAGCAGCCCACCAAACAACCTCACACCTTACCACCACCGCGCAACAGAGCAGCCACCACCAGCATCAATTACAGCAAAAATTGCGCCACATCGTCACCAATTCGCACAGCAACAGCCCCAAATCAGAGAGAAATGCAAGTTCATTTGGGTTCGAGCAAATCAATGAGTGTTCGGCCGAACTTCGAGTTAGAGACTTTGGGGGTTTTGTTATTTGAAGAGGAGTGGTCGAACATACCCTTGGTTCGACCGAACCAACCCCGTAGTTCGGTCGAACAAGCCACCGGTTCGATCGAACCATTTCACGAGCTTCGCACGCGATTGTTAATGAACACCAACGACCTTGATTGATGCTCATAATAGGCGTTGATGATGCGATTGGTGGTGATAGCCGTTCATTTGGTGCTTGAGTGAAATCGGAGGGTTGTGATGCAATGAAGATAATTGATGGTGGAGCTTGGTGAAGTATGGTGCAGGGGATTATTTCCCCATTAGAGAGCTGGCATCGAATAGAAGAAGAAATGGAGGGTCTGATGTTTTTGGGATTTTAGTTTTATTTTTATTTCTTTTCCTTTTCCTTTTCTTATTTCTTATTTCTTTTCTCTTTTGTTTTGTTTTCTCTTTTATTTTCTCTTTATTTCCTTTTCTTTCATTTTTTTATTTCCTTCTTTTATTTTTCTATTTTTCCTAGTTTTATTAAGTTAGTATTAATACCCATTTTTGGGGTAATAAAAGGGGAATATTGAAGAACTATCTATTCTTCTCTCTATTTAGTTTTTAGGTTAGGTTAGGATTAGTCTTTATTGGTAGAGAGAGGAAGTGAGGTTTTCTTCATTAATGAACTTGGATTTTAAAGAAGGAGCTTGTTCAATCCTTTGTAGACCTTCATCTTCAATTAATGAGCAATTTCTTACTCTCTCTCCTCTATTTTTATTTGCTTTATTGTGATTATTATTTTAGTTTTTGGTATTGCTTATTAATCATGTTTATCCTTGATTGTTTGTTAATTAATCTTGTTATTAACATGATTAGTGAGTAATTTCCCCATTAAGGGGATGGTTGTGGTGTAGTGGACCTTGAGCATGTTCTAGGGTTTAGAATTGATTTATTTGTGATTAAAGTCTTTATATGCTTGATATTCTTTAATCTTCTTGCAAGTGCACATTGTTGGTTGATTAAAGGTGAATCTTTGCTAACAAGAAACGAAAGTTGACTTAGTTAAGGTTCATTATTATCGATTGTTATTTAATAGTACCTCCTAGTATATGGTTCTAATGTGGAAACATAGAGGCTATGTTAGGAGAAGCCAATTGACCCCGGAAGGCGGCTAGATTGGATCCTTTATTTCGATATTCGAGCATGTTTAGTTCATAATTAATTCAATTTCTATGCCTTCGTTTATGTTCAAGTGAATGCTATACCTAAACCATTTCCCTTAATGTTTTATTTCTTGTTTTAGCATTTTTAGACTTTAGTTTATTTATCTCCTATTCCGGACTAGCTTAATTGTCGATAACATTTGGTGGTGTTTAATCGTTCTCTGTGGTTCAACCCCTATGCTTGCCTTATACTCGTATTAGGTTTGTTTAGGTTGTATAAATTGTGTTTGATCTAGGGATAGACAATTGACAACGCGTTTATTCCCTTGTCAGAAGCTACGTTCCTCATCCTCACCACGTGGCTCCGGAAGGCGTCTACGCACCTTGCCATCGCCGTCACCACCTTGCACGAGAACTGTTTAGAAACTAATTCAGTAACAATACAAGACAAGTATAATCAAATTAGTTATAAGCAAATAACTCACTCGAGTCTGGTAGCGAGGGATAGATCGCTCTACGAAGCGCTGATCCTCAGGAGCCAGGGGGATCATCTCCTCAACAGGGCCGTATGTCCCCTGATAGCTGATGGACATCCGGGGAGGAACGAACTCAGCAGGCTACCTAGCAAAGAACTAAAAGACAAAAAGTATATCGCCGCCTCCTTAGACAAAATAGATGCTGGAGCTAATAATGGCAGCAAGTCCTCCTTGTAGCATCGCCCCGAGCTAGCATGAGATCGCCTAGGGGTACCAGCAGGAGACCTCTTCGCCAATTTGATCAGCATCGCGTCATGGAACATGTGGCGAGGCGGAGGAGCAGGGACAACAAAAATCTCTAAAGAGTGCTGAATAGCTACTCTCTCACCAAGGTACACCGCCGCCTCATACATCCCCTGAAAGTAGCGATGATCCGTGGTGTACTGCGCAGCCAGCGCAGGAATGACCAGACCGGTACATGGCCGATATACCACATCAGGCTCCTGCAAAATACGTCTTTAAGATAGAACTCTATCGAAAGGCAATACAAGGATGACAACTGTTCTAAAGAACATACCGAGAGGATCAGCTCTCAAACATGGGCAGTGGCCGCCCGATCCCTAATATGACCTCCCCAAAAGGCGCCAAAAGGGAGCTCGCAAGGAGATGGTCTCGCCGCGCAAGCGATGGAAAGTACTCGTAGAACCAGAGCTACAAAGACAGAAGAATGGCAACGAATGCTAATAAGAATGTAAAGCTATCATTTAAAGAGATAAAGTATACCTCTACGAATCTCCAAATGCTAGAGAGTGCGATGTCTCCTGTGAAAGCTCTATGGCGACAGGAATCTCGCAAGCCCCGCAAGAAATCAGCATAGGCCAAACCGGCCCAGTCATAGGTCATGATCAGCTGAAGATCGCCGAGAGCTAGAAGGTAGTAGAGTAGCACCCGACTACCCTTGTTAGGGGAAAAGGTCCCTGACATCAAGATAAGAACAAAGATGCACACCCGTTGCTCGTTGGTGGTCGCATCATCCTCAAAAGCCATTGCTAGAGTCGACCGGCTAATGCACCGAGAGCTAAGTCGTGTAGGATCCACCTCGGTAGTGGCCCGAACAGCGATTGGACCCAGCAGTTCCTCGACTGTCGGAGAAAAGGCAGTAATAGTACTGTCGAATGGCAAAGCAGCTGAGCAAAACTCCAGTTCCGAGACGAGACTGAAGTCGGCTAGAGTGGTAGTAATCTCACCCCAGGGAGAGTGAAAGGTGTTAGTGGTGTCCCAGAAGAACTCCACCAAAGCACGAACCATGTGGTGGCTCGTGTCAAACAAGTACATGGCCTAGGTAGCCTGAAACAGAGCAGTCAGCCCATAGGACTCCCAAAGTCATCGCAGCTCCTCATCGCCGCAAAAATACTTGTCGTATAGGTTGCCGATGGACTTGTTGCCCGAAACGTGGCTACGCGTCCTCCCGCTAATAATCCCACGACGCACCCTCTTAGAAATATGGTGCCGGGGAGCAAAAAATAGTGTCCGCTCATCCCACTTAGGGAATGGACCAAGAGAAGTGGACGAATCATTGTCCTCCTGCAAGGGCTCATGCTCCCGTCTATTGTCTCGAGACCGGGAACTAGACGCTTGTTGTCTAGCCATACTAAGTTATGCAAAATTGACAAAAATTAAGGCTCTATAGTATCTAAGGTTCTCCTAGCCGCATGATACTACGTTCGCAAAAAACAGAGTACGTAGTACTAAAACAGAGCACAATTTCAATTCAAGCATATATGAAATTTTTCAAGCAATTAAACAATTTCTTGCAATATTATGATAATTTTTGTGACAAATTGGACAAGAATTGCTAGCCAAAAACACGAAGAACAACCCACATTGTTCTCACGACCTTAAGGGGCTTCAACAATGGTGAATTGTTCAATTCTCCACCAAATTGAGTCAAACAAGTCTTAAAATACTCCCAAGGCAATATACAAACATAATAAAGCAATTTCATGGCATAAAATTTGATAAAAAAAGAAAATTAAGCTATATATATTTTGAATTTCCAAAAAATTCAAGAATTAGCACGTAAAAATTTAGCAAAATTTGAGTGAGTTTGAAGAAAACTTACATAGATCAACAAACTAGATAAACTAGGCTTCGATTTGCAAAAATTTTGATTGAATTTGGTTGAGAAATGAGCAAGAACGAGTGATTAGATCTTTGAGGTGAAACACGAGCGAAAAAACAATAGCAGAGGCGAAATGAGGAAGAAAGGGGTTTTTATTCGGAAAACCCAAGTGCAGCTCTGAGCGACAAAACTGTCACCGTGCGACAAGAAGAATTTGCGGCGACAGCGATTATCTGCAGTCGCTGAAACGGCGACAGAGTATGAGGCCTCGTAAAGTGATTATTCGGACCTCGTGCAGCAATTTGGGTTCCTTGGTACGCCTTTTAGCCCCTCTAAGAAATCGGACATGATTTAGTAATCGGCTCGATTACAATCAAATTAAGTGATCGACCTTATAAATGGTCGTCTCACTTAGCTTATAGCGCCTAAGAATTAGCTCATTACAAAGGCATCGACACAATGGTTCAAAACAAAAAAAGCACCGACATACTGGTTCACAAGAAACAAAAGCGCCGACGCACTGGCATAGACAAGCAAAGTTCAAACGAACTTTAAAGGATTGACAAGCGTTGGTCTTCGGTGATATTCTTCGGAATATTATCGCAACAAATGAGGATGGCTTCAGGCGGAGAAATCTTCGATCATGTTCCCTGTCTTGCGGAAGATGGTCACAAGGCGGTAGAAAATCGTTTGCGCAATGTAATCTTTGATAGTATTCTCTAGCTTACAGAAGACTATCACAACAGAAAATAAAGGAAGTTAAAGCGTAGCAGTCTTCAGGCGGTACCCCCTAGCTTGAGGAAGATTGTCAAACAAAAAAATATCTGGAACAGCTCCATTTTTTTTAGACGAGTGAACATCAAAACAACAAGATGGCGTTCCCTAGCTTGTGGAAGGTAGTCACAACAACAACACTACAAGTCGGATACCAACGAAGACGTGTGCTCTACGGTTCAAGATACGAGTTTCTTAACTCTCTTGTCTGTTTTATCTAACGCTAGTTTGCTGGTATCGACATTTCAAAAATGATTTAGGATAGCAGAACGTTCTGAATCATTCTCTGTCCTTATCAATACTTTGACTTTTGTTTTCGAATCATAAGTTTCTCCAAAATAAGTCAAAGTGGGGGTTTCTGTAGACACCCATTTGTGTCTCTCCAAAAACAAAACCCAGTGATGAATACCTTTCACGTCGAATCATAATCGAATGAAGGGAAAGTGTGGAAAGTCTAGTGTTTCGGTTAGTTTTTATTAAAATTCTCTCTTTCTGTTTTTGAAAACCTATTTTATTTTAAGAAAATAGCCAATCCAGTTCAGTTTAGTCCATAAAAATGGTCCAATAATAGTGTAGTTGGATTGGGCATGAAAAGAGCTTTCCAACGATATATTATAAGCCTAATTCTAATGAATAATAAGGAAGTTATGGCCAAATTACTAAACTGTGCCCGGTTTGATCTTTATATGCAACCCAATGATCTACAGGAAGGCCTTTTATGAATTATCATTCCTAATACAATTAGGATTGATTATAATCTTCTAGAATATTCTAGAAGGTTCTTTTGAATCCTAATGTGATTAGGATTGATAAACAAGTTTTATGAGTTTTATTTGGAATAAAAGAAGTGTTTTAAATGAAATTACGATTTTACCCCTCGTACGAACTTTTACGCTTGATTTTATCAAAAAAATAGAAAACGTGTGGAAAATCGCCTGCAGCGTCGAACGACAGGCTGTCGCCTTGCGACAGGGGCTATTGCGGCGACAGTGCTGTGTTCTATTCCTTTGCAAACTCCGATTATTTTTTATCATATCTAGAGTTTTTACATTATAAATAGCGTTCTTAGACCTCCGTTTTTAATCATCAACCCTCATCAAGAATTCTGTATACTATCTCTCTCTTTCTAAGCCAACCCCTTTTTACAAACAAAATTCTGCATTCACAACATCTAGACACACCTAGCATAATTCGAAATTGCCTTCTCCCTAGACGTGAAAGGTTTAATATTTCTGAGGGGTTGGTCCCAAATCTTTATTTCAATCATTTAGCTTAATTGTTTAATTTAATATTTTCATTGAAGTTACTAACGTGTGTATTTTGTTATTAGAAAGAGGTACGAGGCATCCAAGTAAGTACTTGAATTGTTTAATTGATATTATGATATAGAAACCATGTTTAGGTTGTTATTTTGATTCCTAGTATCATGTTACGATGCTTTTCTTATTATGATGTTTAGGGTAAAGAATAAGTTCCTTATATCAAGTATGATTGTTGTGATGCTTCTTATTGTCTTTCTTAATATCATGTTAGTATCATGTAAGGGCTAAAGCTTTGATCTTTATATGTTTAGTGACATGCTTGGGTTTGTTATTAATCTTGTTAGTATCATGCCTAGGATCTTGCTATTATTATGCTTTATTATTAACATGATTATTTTTATAATTGTTATTATTATGATTATTAGAATTATGATTGTTTTTATGATGATTATTATTATGTTGCTTGACATTTATTATTATTGCTTGATCACACCTTTTATGCATGTTTAAATGAAATTTGTACTTGTAATCACGCTTAATAAGATAATTAATAATCTTGTTTTGGGTTAATTTGATTATAACTCAAGTGATCGCCAATAATATATTTATTTGTGCATTAATATTCAACCAACATAGATTAAACAAATTTAGGTTAAACCTATTGATTGCATGTTAGTTAGAAAGCGCACATGAATACGAGAAGAAAAAAGTAGAGGCCTATTTTTAGGGAAGGTTCTTTCTCTTTTAGATTGGATTTGTACCTTCATCCCCGAACTTCCAGTCTTGGTTCCAGACCTATTGGAGTTAACGATCTCTTGGATCCTTAAGGGGTTTAACTTTCACCCCGTGAACTGCTTACAAGTTTCTAAAACTTGTTGGCGACTCTTTTTCTCTAGCTTTCTTCCCTTTGGATGCCACCATGCTTAAGCGTATGATCATAGTGGGGTTAAAGTTTTGGGTAATGCTTGAAATATTCCCTACAAAACCCATCTTCATGAGAGCACGACTTGACTGCAAAAGAGCTAGAACTTGGAGAATCGACTTCCTTGCATCTTGAGTATTCCAATTGCCATGAACTCGCTCCAAAACCATCTTCCACCTTAGTAATCCATCCATATTAAGACGCGAACCTTGTAAAATACCTACAATGACGAAAAGAAAGGAAATAAAGAAGAAAAGACTAGAAAAACCATCAAAATGCACAAACCCACAAAATAAGAGAGTGAAAGGTAAAACAAAGAGCAAAATCATAAAACTAAACATTTAGTGAGCAAAAAAGCTAAGAAAAGAAGGTAAAAACAACCTAAATGCTCATCAAATTGGTGCCATTTATGACACTCATCAAATACCCCCAATCTTACCTTTTGCTCGTCCTCAAGAAAAACAAAACCAAGGAAGAAATGATGAGTTTATTCAAACAAAAAAAAAAAGAAGAGAAGAGAAACGAACATACACTAACTCACTTTCGTAGGAATCACGGTCAATTTTAGCAACTAAAGACAAAGCACAGAAATGAAACAAAAATACAAGAAAAGCAAACAAATGTACTTGAAAGGACTTTCCAAATGTACAAGCATAAATAAATGCAAATCTTTCTAAACAAGTAAAGGAGTGCACATTCTAAGATATTTAAGGTTGATTTAAACATAGGATATGCTAATTATAGAGAACTAAAGAAACGCAATTAACTTTCATCACAAAACATTTTAGCACATTCTCCCAATTAGCTTCAAATCTACTTTTTAGTGAGCGTCTCTATAGTTCCTCGAATAAACCGGAAAAACAAATAGATTCTAGGTTTCTCGACATCTTGACTTTGCATCCCCTTTCCTTAGGCTTTAACTCATAATGCCTTCCCTTGATATGTAACTCAACCTCTAAGTCAAGAGGTCTTTCCCAATGGTTGTAACGTAAGGGTAAAAAGGGTGAAGGTCGGCTAAAATTTAAAAATTTGGTGGTATCCCTAATACTAAAGCAAAGAATGCGCCTATCTTAGAATCACAATCAAGTAGTCACCCAACAAAAACAAACTAACACCCCCAAGGTTATTGATAAGTGTCATAAATGGCACCCATTTAATGAGCATTTAAGTTGTTTTACCTACTTTTCATAGCTTCTTGCTCAATAAATGTTTAGTTTTATGCTTTTGCTCTTTGTTTTACCTTTTACTCTCTTTTTTTATGGTTTTGTGCATTTTGATGGTTTTTCTAGTCTATTCTCCTTTATTCGCTTTCTTTTCGTGGTTGTAGGTATTGTAAGAGGTTCGGGTCTTAATATGGATGGATTAATAAGGTGGAAGATGCTTTTGGAGCAAGCTAATAGCATTTGGAAAGCTCAAGATTCAAGGAAGTAGATTCTCCAAGTTCTAGCTCTTGCGGTCTCAAGCCGTACTCTCATGAAGATGGGGTGTTGAACTCACAATCATGTGCTTTTAGGACTGCCTCTCTTAGTGTTCATCATCATCATGTTGTGCATTCATTCGAAGACCTTAGTGAACGCACGAAGCCGCGAGAAGATTCGAAGAAACCCAAAAAAGCGCGGGCACGCTCCCCCCTTGCGAGGGCGCGCTGCCCTGCTGCGCGGGCGCGCAACCCCCTTGTGCGGGCGCGCAGGCCTGCTGTGCGGGCGCTCCTCTACAAGTTCTGGCTTCGCTCTTCTTCGTTTTACACCTATTATAAATACCCTTTTGAACCCAATTTTTGTAAGCAAGTTTCATTTTAGATTTAGATCATATTCTTAGCTTAATGGAGAGCTTCTCTCTCTAGTTCTAGGGTTAGTTTAGGAGTAGATTTTAGAGAGAGAAAGTGAGGAATTTCAATGGTGATTGAGAGATTGAAGATTCAATGGTGACAATTGCTTTGTTTGATTTTATATTTGTTGGTTTGATTTTGATGTTTGATTGTTGATTAGTGTAGTTGTTCTTCATATATTGTTGATTCTTGATGTCTTTAGTTGTTAGTTTATTAGATGATGATGTTAGAGTAGTTGTTTGCTAGGAATTGGGTGAAACTTGTATGATTGATTGATTGTGCTTAATTTGGGAATTATGTTGTATAATTGTTGAGATTAAATCGGTTAATGGAAGTTTGTATGTGTATAATTTGATTAGGCCTTGAGAATTATGCTAGATTGCATTGTAAGTCTACATTCATACGGACCATTGATTTGTAGCTCACATTTGTCGATTGAGCTTGATTAGTGATGCTCCTAGTTAGAGTCTCTCGTAGTTGGCGCTAGTTTGACCTCTAGGAGATAGCTTGTTGACTCTTTTGATTGACCTTGTCATTAATCTTCACAACCATTGACTTGCATGTATTTAGGAGTTGCTACAATTGTCATGATAGCTTGTTGATCCCGTTCCTAGTGCCATATTTGTTTGGTTTCTTTGTTTGTTAGTTGTTAGTTTTCTCTCTTTATCTTTGTCTTTGACCTATCTTAGGCACATGATTGAGAGCGCTTGAACATTACTGTTCCCTTGGGTTCGATCCTTGACTTGCCTCTAAACTTGTATATAGGTTTTTAAGTGATTATAAAGTTAGTTTGACCGAGGGAGGATTAGTTTCAACGACCTAGTTCCACCCCTCGTCACTTATTCAGAGCTATACTCACAAACATATATACAAAAAGCGTAAACGCTTCTCGCCCAAGATTAAATGAAGTATTGTCCTCAATGCTTAGAAAGGTAGAATAATTCACATCAAAATATTTTTGATTTTTCTCATTTTCCCTTTTTTTTATTGTTTTCATATTTTCAAAGCAATTGTCCTCGCCTTTTTTAACTATGGACGACTTTTACCACTTTGCATTCATTATGTCCTTGTCTTTTTTAATTTTTTGCGGCTTTTTCCATCATTCATTTGACATTATTCACAATATATACAAAACACAAGCTTGCTTAGAAATATAACCAATATCCAAGCTTATATACTGCAAACTCCAAAAACATGACCATTTACTTCACAAAAACAAAAAATGGAACAAAAAGAAACAAAAGGCTCAAAATTATAAATATGCGGCTTGAAAAGAAGGGGAAACACTCAAATGGTTAGAAAGAAGGCAAATGTAAACCCAATAAACTAAAATAAAGAAGATTAAACCTAAACAAAGAAAAATTACCATCCCGAAAAGATTCATTTGTCCTCCCTAGATGGTTCGGTCTCGAGTTTGAGAATTATGAGTCAAGATGCTAGATTAGGTCCGTAATAGTCAAGGATCCATGCCGCTCATGCAAATATATGTAGAAAGCTTGAAAACAATGAAATCTCACATGGTTGTAGCAAAAACTCACTATTAGCTTCAAATTTACTAAAAGGGAGCACTTGCAAATTTTCAAAAACAAATAGAATCCGGCTTCAAGGTCCCAATAGTCCTAAACGACTACCTTAGCATACTCTATCCTAGAATCAACCAAAAATACTCTCAAACCGTGAACACCGTTACCATTTAAGAAGAAAAGCATTCAACTATACAAGTCCAAAAGTATTATGTCCAAACCAAGAACAAAGCAAAGATACGTTGCAAATGTGCCTTGATAGATACAAAAATCTTTTTGGAGTTTTTCAAGATATAGAACATGGAAATGAATATACAAAGGTGCATAGCATATATGAATCAACATCCCATCAAACATGATATAACACCCTCCCCCAAGCTTGAATGAGACAATACACTCAAACATAAATCATAGAAACCATGGGAGGGGAAAACAAGGAGAACGATCCAACAAACCGACATATATCCAACAAGTCATCATCCACTTGAGAAAGAGCAAGGAAAGATATTATCGGATATAGGTGGGTGTAAATACCCGCAAATGACACAGATAAACCTTTCAAAACTAATTTCCTCAAGAATTGAACCTTGCGTTCCATATGCTAGCAAAAATAGGAGTCAAACGTCCTTAATTCGAGATCTAAATCGAAGCTGAAAGGAATGGTGTCCTTCGAACAAGTGTACTATTCCGTTAGTGGGTTAAGAATTATTAGAAAGCTAATATATTCAGTAAGGTCAAGTGATCGAAATTCCTAGGTGGAGGCCGCTTTCGATTAGTAATATTACTACATAATTAATATTACAGCTTAATCTTGACTAAACCCTTCGGGTCAAACCCTTAGCAGTAAACGAACCGACTCGACAAATTAATTCGGAAGAAATTAATTCGTCGCCCGAGTATTAAATATTAAGACATTGGTATTTCGACCATGGAGCGTCGAAACTGAGCGTCAGAGAATCTCAGATGTCGAGCCAAAATTTAGGATTTGGCGAGACGGGAAAATGCTTCAAGTAACAAGTAAAATCCTAGCCACTCGAAAGGCTAGGAAAGGGCGCCCAATTGGAGCGTGCCACGTAGCAGCACACATGGCAGCCGCCACGTGGCAGCCACCTAGGGGCAGCATGCCACGTAGGCAGTGCGCCACTGTGGCAACACATGTGGCAAGGGCCTAGGACCCGGGGCGATGGGTCATGGACATAGGCCAAAATAAACTGGCCCAACCGAACCCAACTTGGGGCTCAAGGTTGGGTGACACATGGTTAGTTCATATTGCAAGTGAAATGCCTTAGGGACCAAGTGGGAAAGTTTTCCTCACCTAACCATGTGACACTTGTTACTTGTTCCTTGGTTTATTTAACTAAGGATTGAATTCATCAATCTTTCCATGTGGGATCTTTTTAAGAAAATCACAAATTGAAAGATGAGGGAAATTCACAAGCTATCCTTCCTTATAAATAGCCAAAGCATGGAATGAGAATTCCTTGCTTGAGTGGAGTTTAATAGAGCATTGCATTATAAAAAATTCTTAAAATCATATAATACTCGGGTTTTGGTCGGACCTCGCTAACCTCGAGGTAACGGACCTAAAAGTTGCTAGTAGTTTTTGCGGGTGGATTTCCGTAGGAGGATCGCGTATTTTCGGAGCTTAAGCTTTCAAGTAAGAGCCCCACTTTGTGGGCGAAGCACGCTTCAAAGGTAAATTCCGATTTTATCCTTTTATGTTTGTTTGTTATGCTTTATGGTTTTATTAATTGCGAGTGATTCTTTGGGTCAGGGCCGGGTTGTTTTCGCGGTGAGTCGGACTCACCAAACCCCAATAGCGGTATCGGAGCCTCGCTCGTTTATTTTTAAAATCATAATTTTTTTCAAGGTGTTTTTATGGCTTAATTTTTCTAGTTTTAAGTTGCTAATTAGATTAGTAGCTCGTTTTATTTATTTTAACCTCGTATTAAAGCTGTCTTCAGCCCAGAACCCATATTTTGACCCAAAAATAGTGAATTTTGGGTGGAAAAGGCGTTCTAGAAATGGTTTTACCCTTTAAGGACTTGGTTTTTATCCAAAAAACCACCAGAAATGTACTTTTCGAGGGATTTTTCGTTTTGACGAAAACATTTAAGTCTTTCTAACCTTGAAAATCAATTGCATATTTATGGTGGTTATGTAATTGGTTTAATACATATTTTATATGCAATTTTAAACCTCTTTAGGCATGATTACTTGGTGGTAATTTGTGTTTAAAAGCTTGGTTCTATTTTTCACATAATTGCAAACTAATTGCATTAAGTGTGAAATTGTTGTTCTGATCTTTGAGGCTTCCAAGTACTAAAGATTCAATCTTTAATTATGTTAAGTGATTGAAACTTTGAGTTACTAAATTCCATGAATTTTTATTGAACTTTGTTGATTTCATTATTTTTGAGTTGATTGGAATCATAAAGTTTGAAACTTTGTGATAGAAATTTGTTTATAACTTTTCAAGGATTCACAAGTATTAAAGTTGGAATCTTTATTGAACTTATGTTCATTTTTCCAACTCCCTTTTATTTTGTAAAAAACTCAAGATTAATTTAATTAATAGTGAGTAATTGCCCTTTTATTTTTGTTGCACCAAGTTAAACCAATTAATTAATGAATGGTTCTTGGGAATTATTTTGGTTAGATGCACTTTGAAAATTTTATTTTAAGTTATACTTGTTTAAATTTTCATTTTGCTCAATAAATTAATTCTAAAATTAATTTAGAATTGATTAGAAATGTAACACAAAATAGGGAATCAATCTCGAGGCACAAGCACGGAAACCATGGCACAATAGCAATGAGCATCCCTCGGCCAGCTGGGTTGCTCACACACCCCGCATGTGGCTGCCGAGGGACAATGGATACTGTGCTTTGTGCGTGTGGTGCTAGGTGTGTGCGAGGAGCTATGTGTTGACTTGGTGCGTGAGGGGGTGTGCGAGAAGATGCTAGGCGTAGCAGCAGTGCTAGGCAACTGCAGCTAGACGCGCATCGAGTGCGCGCTACCAAGCAGTGCCTAGCAGCATCATAGCACGCAAGGCCGAGGCTGCTAGGCAAGCGCACAGCACTTGCGTGCGTATGTGTGCTCAAGGGTGCTAGCATTGGGTAGTAGATGCACTTTTCTCTCGGTTTTAATTTTGCTTTTTGGCCATTTTGTTTATTTTAATTAATTTTGTTTATTTTAATTAGAATTTTGTAGGCTAGGCCTCGGGTTTTGAGCGGCATTGGCAAAATTTATTTTGACTAATTTTTGGTTTTACTGACTTAATTAATAGGATTAATTTAGTTGGATGAGGAATTTAGTGCGAGCTTCAAATTTTAATTGCGCTCATTTACATAATCGGTAAAAAAAACTTTGACTAGTTTTAATTAGGTGTGTTAATTTGATTAACCACCTAGATTTGTTACTAGTTCTCGCGTGTTTATGCATTGTTACTTATTTATCGTTGTAAAATGCATGGGTCATTCACAAATAGTGAATGGATGAATGGAATGTATATTCTCTCACAGTTTTTATGAAATGGCAACTAGTGGGGCCCGATTAGGATAGAAAATACAGACTGCGATCCGTGGTGTATTTTTGTAAATCTAAATACGGTCTGCGTACCGTTGAGTATTTTTGTACCATAATATTTAGATTAATCCTAGTCGTAGATACTAGTACTGCATTATTATGGTAAAGTCTTGAAGATGGAGGCTCTTGGAAGACGTAGCCATGAAGTTGCAAATGAAGACCTTTTGAAGATTTCAAGATCTCAAGGGGTCATGCTAGTTGCCAAATGCATCTCTATTTATATTTTTTGATATTTATATGTTTATGTAAATGAATTATATGTTAGATGCATGTTTAGGATTTCGAATGTTTTGATAATTAATTATGTTCACTTAAATCAACCAACATAGAAACACTAGGTCCCTAAATATTGAGTAAAACTTGCAATTCCAAAACAACACTTACCAACCGAATGAAGGTAGTGGTGGGCTACGCCAAAGCGAGGCATCGCTACCTCTCCAAGGAACGTAAGGCGAACCGAGTATGCAAGTTGGTTTTGGTTGTACTCAACAATATAAGTGATGGAGTCCTAACATGTCGTGGCAAAGTGAATAAATTGTTGAGAGAGCATTAGATGCGACGATTTATTCAACCAAGAGTGGCTTGGAGCCATTAGATAAGCGTTGCTTACCTTAGGATATTGAGTGTTAAGACAAGCCAAAGCATGCTTAACTACTCTTTGTTTCTTTGGATCTTGGAATCGACTTATTCTCGCCAAATGGGGACAATTTTAATGCGTGGATAAGACATTTAATAAGATTGAAGATTTGCATGAATACCTTTTAATTTTCAAACTTATTATGTTATTTACTTGATAAATGGTTATACTTTGCACTTATATTTGTAGAATTCCAAATCAAACTGTATTGTTTTTCATGATTGGTAAAGGAAATCTTTGAGAATGGTTCTCAAAGAAAAATAAAGCATTTCAAAAATACAATTCTCATAAAGAACTTTTATGAAGTCCGAAAGGACGGTTGGACATTATGTATTCAAAATACTAGGAAGATTTGATAAAACATGAAGTATTGAGTTGCAAACTCAAATTGTCAATATTGACAACCAATATATCTTTTCGCTTAATACATAAATGAGTAAGACTCATTGATGTAGTAATTCAAGCGTGAATTAAAGGAAAAGATGAAACTTTGTTTTACGGCGCATTAGATGCTTAATTATGCCTAACAAAGTATAAAAGTCTAAGACTCTTAAAGAAATAGTTCTTAAAGTAAGGTTATGAGATATTGTAAAATAAGAAATATAGGAAACAAGGAACGAAGAAAAGGAATAAGATTCCATTTCAACCCATGAGTTCATGTTATTGTAGTTTACTTAGCAATTCGTTATCTTCACAAGTATCGGATACTGCTTGAGTTTTCCACTTTGAAAGTGACCTCAAACGATTGAAGATAACTAAGTTATCGACTTACAAGCTAAGAATGAAGCAAATGGTGCTACATCAGTTGTAAGGACGTATGCTTTTTTTTAAAGACCTTTAAGCTAAGGCTGGAACAAATAAATGGTTATTGTGTTCCATAATCAGCAATTTATCCGTTTACACATGGAAAGACTCACATTCAAAGCAATGAGCAATAGTTGCAAATTTATTTGAATGGCATGTTTGTCTAAACCATGAGTCAAGAATGCTTGATTATAAACAAACATTATCATAACATGATAAACTAGCAAAACCTCAAATTCATGGGCATGATTTGCGTTCCGAACATCTTTAGCAATGTCACATCGACAAGAACGTACTCAAGGCTCTATTAGATAGGCTCTTAGTTGATCGATTCGGAATCATTCTAAGACAAGAAAGTCTTACTTTTTGAAACCGAAAAAGTAAAGAGCTATTGTTCTTGGTATAGACAATTGACTCCGAAAGCTAAAGACGATTCATTTACTTCAACGTCTCATAAAGAATTTGAAAGAATATGGCTATATTCATCAAATGTGAACAAACTTAACCTTGAATAGTTCAAGAGTTCAGTGAAATACAGAATAGACTTGGCAAGATATCAAAACGTCTAGATTAGATCGAGCGATGTTGGCTTGAGCCAAGCGTGACCATCACAAAGTTATGAAGTTGAAATTTTCATAAATAACTCCACAAAGAACATAGTGTGTCTTCACAGAGACCTCAATGCTATTTAAAAATGACTCGAACAATGATGGATCACATCCCTTCCTATAAAGTTCTTAAGATTTGCACGAAGGACTAATGTTACACTAAAAAAATGTCGAAGCTAAGAAAGGATGCCATATTCAGTTATGGATAGAATTATCTTCTAAATGTCTTTACACGTATATGTCTAAAACTCTTAGCCATAGTGGGAGTTCATTGACTCAGTGTGAGCTCACCAGCTAAGAAAGATCTAGGTGGTTGAGTGGGAGCTTAATGGCTCATTAAAGGCTAAGATAGCTCAAGTGGGAGCTAACTGTTTGTTTCATCACAACGAACTTTTACCCAAAGACAATATACATGTCTTTTTGTAAGCATTCAAGAAAGACCATGGGCATTACCTCCACGACCTAATTGATAACATAGTGTTTGTTGCTCTAAGTGGTGTCTTTCTCGAAAGTAACACGTTTCCAAAACGACAAGTGGGAGGAAAATGAACTCGATGACCATCGAGCTTAGCAACAAACTAGAATTGAGAATCTCAGAAGACCTTAAAAGAACTTCGTGAGAATGCTTGATCAAAAATACTCAAAAGGACTTTACAAGTACCTTAAAAAATAATTCATTACACACAAAACATCAGAAATGTTGGAGTAAGATCAACATAATAAAAGGGCTTTGAAAGCACCTTGAAACTCAGTGGTTGATGCAATTGCCCTGTATTGGTATAGAGTTCACCAAAGGCTTTGATTGAATCCTATAAATTTCTATTAAGATAGAAATAAACCTAAGACTTAAAAGCATATTATTTACTATTAGATAGTAAAGGAATAATGTCTTGTAAGATATCTATGACAAATTCAAATTCTGAATAATGGTTAGAGGCAATAAAAATCCGAGATAGAATCCATGTTTGATACTCATGTTTGAAACTTGATTAATTTGCATAAAGGGTGAAAGACCCATCGATTGCAAATAAGTTTTCAAGTAGAAAACCAACAAATGTGGAAATGTATATGCATACATAGCTAGATTGGTTGAAAAGGATACAATTAAATTGACGGAGTTGATTTTAATAAAAACCTATTCACCAATCGGAAATCTAAGTTCTTTTCGTGATTGTTTTAGCAAAATTGCTCATATGAAATATGGCAAAATAGATACCAAAACCGCCTTCCCAAAATAGGATTTTGGAAGTGACTATAAAATAGTCTAAGGGTTTTGGAAATCTAAAATCAAGCTCAAGGAATATGTCATGGGATTAAAGGAAGCATTGCATATAGGAATTGGAACGTGTTTTCTCATAAAGTTAATAAGAGGATTGACTTATGGAGAAACATAGAAATTCTCATGAATAAGAAGTTTAGTGGGAGCAAAAGTAAAGGTCCAACGAGAAGTTTACGAACTCTATTGTGAAATAACTATCAAATGCTAAATTCTTAGATTTAAAAGTATGTTCGACAATGGACCAATCAAAAGACGATACTTAGTATGTATTGGGTACTAAGTTCTATTATATAGACTTAATAAAATGTTTGAACGTGTAAAGGATTTTACCGTGTTAAACATGAATAGAAGGTCTTTGAAAATCATTCGACTCGTATGCATAAAACTAAGTAAATGATTGAACTAAGTATAAGCTAGGATAAATACTAAGTCAAACATGAAAGAGTCTAATAGAGACTTTAAACCATATCATACAGCACACTGTTTAGAAAAGACTCAGTGAAACTGAATGAGCTAAACTGACAAATTTATGGAATAAGATTGAGAATTACTCTGCAATTTAATCCATCATGTACGATGTGATATGGAATCGTCGCAGGACTTACTTGCTTAGAGCATGTGAAGTATGTATGTAGCACCAATCAACCTGAATCTATGTAATGGATCGTTAGATTATGGCCAAGAACATCCAAAGTACATACTTGGATAAGTAACAGGATGAGTTCTTAACTTGTAGAAACAAATACAATTTGAAAATTAATGTTGCAAGCACAAGCCATAAAAAGGATTAGATCCTTAACAAGGAGGTCGTTTATAATCATGAGCTTAAAATGAGTCGTAGCTTGAGAATGGTAACATGGACGTGGATCCATGTGTAATGTGCAGGATTTTAAGGAAAATTTCCATGATCACAAGTGATTAGGGTATCCCAAATCATTGTCAGCCATTTGGAATGAAACCCAAGCAAAGCATCATCAGGAAGTCTACTAAAATATATGTTGAGAATATTATTGCCTTAATGGCGATAATAAAGAAGATGTTCTATGAAAAGTTCGTTGCTGAACGTTAATGATTGTAGGTTGTCAAGTTGAACAATAAAACCTAAATCACATATATTCCATGACACTCTCAAATTTTATCATCTTATTATGAAAGTGATCAGTATTGAAGATGCTAAGGTTAGCAAAGTAGTTATAACTAAACCTATGAAATAAGTGAACGACAACATTCACAATTGCATGAAAGAAATCAAGCATATTAGATATGGGTGTGATTTCTTAGATGTTTTATAAAGAGTGATACTTTTAAAACATTCGGAAAAATCATTTATCATAAGATGAACCATTCAAGTTTTGGAGTAATTTAAAATTTCATGTAATTTTATCACTCCGTTTGCTATTTAATTGTTGTTTAGAATTAAATAATAAGTCCATTCAATTCATGGAATATTCAAAATAGGGCATCAAGACCAGTCTTGGTAAGGAAACACCTATTAAGTGAACGTTGAATATTATAATAAAAAATTATCCTTAATCCAGGTCATTTAAACGATGGACGATTAATGACCAATTGAGATTAGTTTGTAGTCTCATTTGTAGCACCGTTTCTTATGCTACGAGGACATGATTGTCATAAATCATTTACACAGGTATTGGTTTAGAACCATACAAGATCGACCTATGAGAATAATTTAAGAGATTAAAAATCGTCATAAGTATACTTCTCATTATGGCTATCGGAACCTTTTTCCTCGACCATGAGTATTGTGAGTTCTTTTGTTTGAGTACTAGTCCACTTTAATGTTGTCTAACGTCTGCCGTAATAGGGGATTATAACGGCAACACTTGGGCGGCTAGTCCTCTCAGTAAGAGGAGCTACATTACAAGACTGGGAATGTCCCCGTACTAAAATAGGGAAGATGTCTTTGTTGTATAAAAGGTCACTCGTAGAGCGAGACTGTGAAAATGCATGGCTGTGCTCGGATGGATTTTAAAAATCATCTGTTTATTGACAGTCGGACTCGGAATCGAGAAACACTTCTGGACGTAATAAGGATGACAAAATAAGCTTACCTTATAGTTCATGAAGAGACATTAAGCGACATAGGAAAAAGGTTGTACACTAAATGCGCACTTGTCTGGAAGGACAAGTGGAAGATTGAAAGGAATGGTGTCCTTTGAACAAGTGTACTATTCCGTTAGTGGGTTCAGAATTATTAAAAAGCTAATATATTCAGTAAGGTCAAGTGATCGGAATGCCTAGGTGGAGGCCGCTTCCGATCAGTAATATTAATGCATAATTAATATTACAGCTTAATCTTGACTGAACTCTTCGGGTCACACCCTTAGCAGTAAACGAACTGACTCGACGAATTAATTCTGAAGAATTTAATTCGTCGCCCGAGTATTAAATATTTAGACGTCGGTATTTCGAGTTTGGAGCGTCGACACCGAGCGTCAGATAATCTCAAATGTCGAGCCAAAATTTTGGATTTGGCGAGACGGGAAAATACTTCAAGTAACAAGTAAAATCCTAGCCACTCGAAACGCTAGAAACGCGCGCCCAATAAGAGCGTGCCACATGGCAGCACACATGGAAAAACGCCATGTGGCAGCACACGTGACAGCCACGTAGGAAGCCACCTAGTGGCAACGTGCTACGTAGGCAGTGTACCATGTAGGCAGCGTGCCACGTGGCAGCGCGCCACTATGGCGACACATGTGGTAAGTGTCGTGGACCCGGGGCGATGGGTCATGGACACGGGCCAAAATAAAATGGCCCAACCGAACCCAACTTGGTGCTCAAGGTTGGGTGACACATGGTTAGTTCACATTGCATGTGAAATGCCTTGGGGACCAAGTGGGAAAGTGGTCCTCACCTAACCATATGACACTTGTTACTTGTTCCTTGGTTTATTTAACTAAGGATTGAATTCATCAATCTTTCCATATGGGATCTTTTTGTGAAAAGTCCCACATTGAAAGATGAGTGGAATTCACAATCTATCCTTCCTTATAAATAGCCAAATCATGGCATGAGAATTCCTTGTTTGAGTAGGAGTTCAATAGAGCATTGCATTAGCAAAAACTCTTAAACTCATAAAAAAACTCGGGTTTTGGTCGGACCTCGCTAACCTCGAGGTAACGGACCTAAAAGTAGTTAGTAGGTTTTGCGGGTGGATTTCCGTAGGAGGCTCGCGTATTTTCGGAGCTTAAGCTTTCAAGTTAGAGCTTGACTCTGAGGGAGAAGCACGCTTCAAAGGTAAATTCCGATTTTATCCTTTTATGTTTATTTGTTATGATTTATAATTTTATTAATTGCGAGTGATTCTTTGGGTCAGGGTTGTTTTCGCGGTGAGTCGGACTCACCAAAACCCAACAGAAGCACCAAAGTATATCAAGTCATGTACCTAGAAAAAGGCACACAAACATTTCCATGAGATAAAATCTATTCTAAAAAAAAGAAATAGAAAGCAATAAAACACGGGTTACTTCCCGAGAAAGGCTTGCTTAAGATCCAAGCTTGATCGCTCTAGTAAAATAGCATTGCAACGATCGCAAGACTTGTCAAATGCACAACTACACTTTTTATAAGATAAAAAGTAGGCACATGACAAAAAGAAGGCATGCAACAAGCTTAGTTCATACCTATGAGGAGAAAGATGCCAAGAAAAGAAAGAAGAAGAATCAAAAGAAAATTCAACAAATATGAAGAAAATGAAAAAGAAGAACAAGAAGAAAAATATGGCAACTCTCCCCAAAATATTTTTGGGTGGCAACATCACCCTTTTCCTCAATAATAGACTAATGAGGGACATTAATATCCTCATTTACAAGGGGGTCCCCATTAGGCCTATTGACAAAAGAAGGGAGGGAAATAGGAGTGTAAGGGATATGGTTGAATCTTCTTGAAAAAGGGGTATGAGAAAAGGGAAAAGGGGTAGTTACTCCCTCACCACAAGGTCTCACATCGCCAATGAGGGCATAAAAATCAATCATAGAATCTTCAAAAGAAGAACAGTCATGATCATCATCTGCCTCAAACATTGAACTAGCAAGAGGAACAACATAATCTCCTCCACTATATTCAGGAACAACAAATCCCTCAACTTCCTTAAATCCCAAAGTCTCATAACCATGAATGAATGGATGTAAATTCATTTCAAAATCATCTCTCTCCCATGAAGCATTCTCAATGAACTTACTTAAAAGGCTATGGGTATTCCTTTGACACACAATAAACACATTGGACATAACCTCAAACAAGTCCAAATACTCATGGATAGAAGAGTAAGATACATACACTTGAGACTCATCACAATCGGTAAAGGAAGAAAAGTCTAGATTAAAAATATCATCAAAATCATCATCACTCTGAACTTCCTTTCCTTCACTCCTATGCTCAACAATAGGATCCTCACACACTCTTGGTTTCTCGTGAATATCATTATCATCATTCTCAACACAGACATTGGATTTGGAATTTTAACAAGCAAGCGCCAAGAGTGATATTTGGAGTTGTAGCTCTCCAAATCCTTCTTCTTTCCTCCATTTGAGATTCGCAATTAGAATTAAGAGATTCAAAAGGTGTACGAGATTGTGGCTCAACAAATGAAGAAGATTCTCAATTAGAATCGAAAGCATTTGTTCTAGGTACAACTATGGGATCATGTGACATGTCATGGGAAATCATGCAAGCATTAGAAGAATTAACACATTACGCATTAAAATTAGAACCATGATTACCCCAACTATGAACTTCCCAAGCAAACCAAACATAGAATTCCCAAGCATCATCAATAGAAAATGCTCTAAATCTACCATTATGCATTCCTTCAACTATGTCCCTAGTTTGCTCATTTAAACCAAAATAACAAATCTCAAAAGCCTCCTAAAGACTACAATGATGATACTCAAGAAATCCCTCAAGTCTATTGAAATATTCACAAAAAGGTTCATTGTCAAATTGAGGAAAAGATAGACATGCCATTTTTTTATACAAAACTAACAAAAATCGAATAAAAGAAAACTATATATAAAGACCTAGACTCAAGCAATCAAAAATAGTAAAACATAGACACCAATCCCCGGCAACGGCGCCATTTATACAGGGGTGGAACTAAGTCGTTGAAACTAATCCTCCCTCGGTCAAACTAAATTTATAAACACTTAACCAGCCTAAATACTATTATAGAGGCAAGTAAAGGGTCGAACCCAAAGGAATGGTAATGTTCAAGCGCTCTCAATTATGCGCCTAAGCTAGGTCGAAGACAAAGATAAAGAGAGAACACTAATCAACTACCAAACAAAGAAACAAAACAAATAAAGCACTAGGAACAGAGATTAACAAGTAATCATGACAATTGTAGCAACTCTGAAATACATGCAAGTCAAAGGTTGTGAAGATTAATGGCAAGCTCAATCAAAAGAGTCAACAAGCTATCTCCTAGAGGTCAAACTAGCGCAAAATACGAGAGACTCTAATTAGGAGCATCACTAATCATGCTCAATTGACAATTGCAATTCCTAAATCAATGGTCTGTATCATTAGAAACTATAATACAATATGATCTAGCATAATTCTCAAGGCCTAATCGAATTACACACATGAAAACTTCCATTAATCACTTTAATCTTAAAAATTAATCATTACAATCCCTAAATTAATCATAATCCATCAGTCATACAAGTTTAACCCTATCCCTAGCAAACAACTACCCAAACATCATCAACTAGTCAAAAACAACTAAAGAAATCAAGAACCCTCAAAATATGAAGAACAATTACACTAATCAAAGATCAAACATTAAAATCAAATCAAACAAACACGAACTAACTAATCAAAGCAATAAATGAGATAGATTTTAGAAATGCTAATTGATAATAGAGAAGATCTCCCACACAATTGTCACCATTGA
Source organism: Chenopodium album (assembly GCF_948465745.1). Lineage (NCBI taxonomy): Eukaryota > Viridiplantae > Streptophyta > Magnoliopsida > Caryophyllales > Amaranthaceae > Chenopodium > Chenopodium album. The sequence goes on along the minus strand of NC_137836.1, from coordinate 55,376,515 downwards.
ATCATAAATCTCTCAATCACCATTGAAATTCCTCACTTTCTCTCTCTAAAATCTACTCTTAAACTAACCCTAAAACTAGAGAGAGAAGCTCTCAACTAAGCTAAAATTATGATCAAAATCTAAAAATGAAACTTGCTCTCCAACTTGCCCCAAAAATCGGATTACAAAGATATATAAAGGTGGCGCGAACAAAAACCGAACAAGACAAATACCCAGAGAGGTGCGGTTGCGCGGGCAAGGAGGCACACCCGCGCGGCAGGGTTGCGCGCCCGCGCCCGTGGTCTTCGCGCCCGCGCAAATGTGGATTTCTTCGATCTTTCTCGTGGCTTCTTGCGTTCGCTAAGGTCTTCGAATAAACGCACAACATGATGATGATGAACACTAAGAGAGGCAATCCCAAAAGCAATTGATTGTGGGTTAAACACCCCATCTTCATGAGAGCACAGCTTGAGAGCGCAAGAGCTAGAACTTGGAGAATCCACTTCCTTGCATCTTGAGCTTTGCAATTGCCATGAGCTCGCTGCAAATTCATCTTACACCTTAGTAATCCATCCATATTAATACTCAAACCTTGTACAATATATACAACCACGAAAAGAAAGCAAGTAAAGGAGAAAAGACTAGAAAAACCATCATAATGCACAAAACCACAAAATAAGAGAGTGAAAGGTAAAACAAAGAGCAAATGAATAACACAAACATTTATTAAGCAAGAAATCTATAAAAAGAAGGTAAAAAAACCATAAATGCTCATCAAATGGATGCCATTTATGACACCCATCATTGACTGAGGCACCGGCCGCTTCCTGCCTACTGGCCGCAAGAGTGACGGTCTTGTCCCTCTCCTTGGTAAGGGTCTCGCTAGCTAGTCATTCTTGCTTAATAGCATCGCCCATCTTGACAACGTCCTAAGTCTGCCGAGTAACTTTCTCAGACAGAGAATTCATCGCCATTTGAAGGCGAGCCTTCTCTAAGGCCAGCAAGTCGGTATTCTCGTCCTGCAGCTTATGGAGATCTGTCCAGGCCGTCTCGAGTTCGCGTCTCTTCCTCCGACGCCATTCTTAGAAGGCAAATAGCCTAAGGAGAAGCCACGTACGAACCAAAAAATAAAAAAAAAAATAGTAAAGGAAAACAAATAACAAGAATTTGGCTAAGTAGATTGGTGAAAGAACCAAAAGATTACCCATCATGGATGCCCGTGTATTTGTCCTAAGTCTCGTCCAAGATAACCTTTTGAATAGTGTCCCGGACATTCTTGCGTTCGGCACAGTTAAGGAAGAGCCAGGGGCACGAACGTCCAAATCCTCAGAACGTCCAAACAAGTTCAAGCTCTGAAGAAAAGAAAAAGTTAAAAGGGAAAAGGAGAAGAGGTACAAATAACTTCTGAGAGATTAGCAAAGCGCGGACACCCCTTAGGAGGAGGCGCCAGCTGGGTCTTCTCGGGCGCCTTGAGTGGAGTGGGCAGCTCCCCTTCAGTTTTGGAACTAGAAGGCTTAGTTCCCAAAAACTCATCATACGGAGTTGAGTCGTAGTCGGCCTTGTTGTCCGGGGTCGGCACATCCCCTCTGTTCTTGTGGACGTGTTCATTTCGAGCCACCTCGGATGAAGGTGGCTCCGAGATCTTGGAGTCCCCACTAGGTGCCAGCTGGAGTTGTTCTCCTTTAGGTTGTGCTGACGCAACCCTTGACCTAGCTCTTGTCGCCGGCATTTTGGACGCCGAAACCTTGCGAGACTTGGATGACTCGTCTTCCTTTGAAACAGGCGCCGACCGCTTTCTCGCAGGCCTAGGGGTAGCTGACTAGAAAAACAAGAAAAGAGCTCAGTTAGAAACCTTTGTTCGAGTTACAATGAAGCAAAGAGCATTGAATTCAAATCCAGTAAGCCAAAAGTACTCCACCCTTGTCCGAGTAGGGTTGTAGGAACAAACCTACATTCTAGTTTTCTCTTGACCAGGTGTAATGTTTGAACCAAATAACAATACAATGTAAGTCAAAGCAAGTCAGGTCGGACGCAAAAAAAAATAAAAAATAAAATAAAAATTACATATATATATATATATATATATATATATATATATATATATATATATATATATATATATATATATATATATATATATATATATATATATATATATATATATATATATATAATTTTCAAAGAAAGAAGAGGACAATGCATACAGCGAAGGTCAACCTTGGAAATAATTCTTGAGTAGGCCGAAGGAGGACATGAAGATAGGATCCCTCTGCCAGATCACTAAGGGAATCCACCTTGGAGTGACGGATACTCGACGCCTCCCTCTATATACTCGCTTGACCCTTAAATAGTTAAGCTGATCGACGTTGTTAGGGTGAATAGGGGGGCGAGTCGGCCGGTGATCCCCTTGTCCAAGTTGGAGGGGAGAGGAATTAAATTTGTTCCATCTTTTTGTTGAACCCCCAGTCCCCCGCCTCGACGAATAGGACAGCTTGAGTAGGGTCACCATGAATTTAGGCCGGGTTCTAAGAAAAAACCACCCGTTCGAGTCCGCCTTTATCTTTGTCATATTGTGCGTGGCGTAGAATACGTGAAATTTGGGGATAAAGCCCATCCGATGACAGGTCACTAAGTAACCAAAAATGTTGACCCAGCTGTTCGGCGATAGTTGGATAAAAGCTATCTGATATTCATCCTGCAGCTCCTGGACTAATGGGTTAAGAGGAAAGCGAAGGACAACTTCAAAGACCGCCCTATATACATTGAAGCCCCGACAGATCTTCTTGGGATCATTTGACGCGGCAACCAAGTTGGAGGTTCGAGGGGGAGTTATTGTATAACCCTCTCCTAGAATGAGGAATTCTTCTCCTTCCTCGAACCTATTATTGAGATACGGTAAGGAGATGTCCCCGATCATGCAGCCGTAAGGGTTGCTTAAATCTGTTCGGCCGGCTGAGGTTCAAGGTCCCTTGCTAAACCAAAGTCTTGAGATAAGACCATGTCCGGCTCGTTCGCCTCAGCAAAACTTCCTCCGACCGAGCCTTTTCTTGGCTCAGCCATCACTGGTCCTTCAGGCACCATAGGGGCTTTGCCCTTATCTTTTGCCCCAGCCCCAGAACTATGACTTCTAAATGGAACGAGGCGGGGGAAGTTAGTGGGTTTGACAATTACTATATCGGTCCTAGGTCTAGCCGACCTAAGAGATTGAGAGAAGGGGGGAGTAAGAGTTCGCCCGGTCTTAGTAGAAGGGCCTGGCAGATTTTGGTATTATGCCTGAGCAGCCATCGAAGAATGTGGCCGATTTTGGCCAAATTGAATACGGTGGTAGTGCAATTACTGCTCGGGTTGATCTTGTTCAGATCTACCAGCGACCGTCCTAGGAGGGGAGTGGGGCAAAGAAGACGGTACATTGTCCGCTCCAGAGGTCGAGTTAGAAAATAAAGCAAGGATAACACTCGGACCCCTTCCAGAAGTGGAGGTGCCTATTTGATTTTGGCGTTCTTCAAAAGTGGTGGTCACCTCGACCACCGAGCACGCACTACCGTCAATAGTGGTGGTGGTGTCTATGTTTGTGTTTGAGGGGTTGGTCCCCACGTACAAGTTTTTCAGATCATAGGAGGCCAAAGGTTGAACAAGAGTTCCGTCAGGATTTCTCGCGGCATGGAGATCGTGTGTTTGCCTCGTACGCGTCATGCACGGCTGCAGGGACACAGAAGAATAGGTGGATGTGAGTTGGTATGCACTAGAAATGGACCCACTCCATAAAGATGAGGACTCGTCCCCGTCCACTCTAGATTCCTCAGTCCCACGCGAATAGACGACCTCATGAGGAAAAACGGATGAGGTCGAGTGTTGATCCAGGGTTTTGGAAAAATAAAGCAAAAATTTACAAGAAAATTATAGAAAGTAAGATTATTATGTTACCTTCGTCCGAGTAGAAAGTTGAAAAACTTGAAGAAGTGCTTGGGAGGTCTTAGTTGAAGAAAGGCCGGAAAACTTAAGGTCTTGGACGGAAAACTCGAATGTGCGGCGGAGCTCTCTAAGAATCCGGGAAGAAGTAACTTTCACTCTCTAGAAGCTCTGACTTCTCTTTAGAAAGCAAGGAAATCCAAAGAGAAAAAATGAAGGTAATACCCTTGCTATTTATAGGCAAAATTTAGAGGGGTAAAATGGAAAAAATTGGTACCGCCTAAAGAATGCCAAATGGTTAAAATTCAAAGAATTTAACCTAAAAGTCAAACGGTTAAACTCTTTCGTTTGACGGAATCCGTGTAAATGCCCTATTAATTATGACGGAATGCAAACGGGCGTCATAAACACCTGTAACTCTATGCATGTACCTCGGAAGTTGAACTATCCCCTTAAAAAGTGCAATCTAGATTAATGTCAGAAAAGTCTCTTCGACTGCTGATGACCGATCGACCATTCGGCACTATTCCTTAAAAGCGCCAAGAGAAGGCAATTCAGGCATGTGGCCCAATACAAGGCCGCTCGGCCTGCTCAATCCGAACAATTCGGTCAAGCTCGTAAAGAGCTTCATGTCATTCAAACCTGGCATTCAGCCAAGTATGACGGATGGACGCTCTTGTCCAACTGCAGCTTACAAATTCAAAATGCTTCAATTTCGCCCAAGGCACTCAAACGAGTGAAAGTCAGAGGAGGCGGCCCAGTTGTGACGAGCCATCCCCAATGAGGGGAAAATGTTTAGGGTAAAAAAATACCCCCAAGTACGTGGTACAATCCAATAATGACACGTGGCCCAATAAATGGGCGACACGTGTCACCACAAGAAGATGACACATATTATGAAAAAGGAGAGCACCTGAAATCTAATATGTCATAAAGGCCCCTTACATGAGGAGGCACAAAAGCAGCTAGAATGCCGCAAAACAAGGCCTTAGGGGACATATGTCCTTCGCTGATTGCGCAGCCAATCAATGGCACCAAATTCTAGGTCACTTACCCTAAAGGGCACAAATCCCCACCCTTATGAATACCCCAATCATTGTTGATGGGAAGGGTGGATTGTGACATAACATTTAATAGAGTACTAAAAGCTCCAACTTCTCTCTACTTTCTCTCTCTACAATTATTCCGTTTCTGGTCACTAATTTGATTGTTGGATGCGAATCTCCGACAACCAGAGATTCGTATTTTGCAGGTGTCCGCATCACTTTGCTAGATCAGAGTGTGAGCAGTATCCAGAGGGATTCCAAAAATCACCCAAAACATCACTAGGCCCAACCCACGCCCACCATTAGCAACCATCCCACACCTATAGCACCACCAGCCACCAATTCCAAAACAATCATCCACCAATACTCGCCCCTTCAAACTTTATCACCACCAACACTAGCCCATCAAACTGTCTCACCACTAACATTCGCCCCTTCAAACCTTCTCACTACCAACACTCAACCCTTCAAACCATATCACCCTCCACGACTCTCCCCTTTAAACCGTATCACCCACCACGACTCGCCCCTTTAAACCGTATCACCCACCACGACCCCTACCAAAACCCCTACCCAAACCAGATCTGATCCACCTAAAACAACCACAACACATCACTAAAATTTATAAAAAAATCTCAAAAAACAAAATAAAAGAAAGAAAAAAGAAGAAATACCTTGAAATCCACCAAAACCCCAATTTTAGCTTGAAATTATGGTTTTAATGGTCAAATTATTTGACCAAGAAAACTCTAGATCTAGAGTTTTATGGTTAAATTTAATCTATAAAACTTGAAAACCCACACGCATGCACCACCACCTGCTAGTGTTTTCTTGAATTTTGGTTCGATTTTTGCTTGAAAACTGGTTTTTTGCATGATTTCATGGTTTTTTGGTTTGAATAAAATGAAATTTTTGTTGTTTGTTTACTCGAAAATGAGGGTAAGCTTAAGATTGAGATTAAGAGAGGAGAGGATATAGAAAATAGGGTGAGAAATGGAGAGAGGAGAATGAGAAGTGTGGAGAGATTTATGATAGAGAGGCGTGAGAATGAGAGGAGAGAGATTGAGAAAAGGAGAATGAGAGAAGAGAGGGAGACGTGAAATAAGTTGGTACTTACTGGGAAGTAGAATTCAATAACTAATGGGAAGCAGTTCAAAGTTCAAACCGCTTGCCATTTACATTTGGGCAAGCGGTTCATCCAAAACCGCTTGCCATATGCTTATTTCATATTTTTGGTGTTTTTAGAAGCGGAATTCAATATCCGCTTGCTATTTGGGGCTGCCCATTTAGTTTAATACACTAGTGTAGGGATTGTCCTTATAAATAAAGAGGGATATAAGATGTCTTACTAATTGAGGTAGCAGGAACAGTGACAACAGGAGAAAATCATTGACTCCTTCTAAGGGTTATAGTTTTGAAAACTATGTTTGGTTATTTAGGTGAGGGAGGTAAGTTCATTTGGCAAACCATAGGCTGCTTGGTAACAGTAAATTTTGTCTTACTCTTGCCTTTTCCCTTTTTCAAACCTGCTTCAAATGCTTCAAATTCTTTCCTACCCTTAGTATACTCCTCTCTACACTGTTTCTCACTATTTTCATTATATTCATGTTGCATATCTTCCCAAGTATTAGGGGTGAAGCAAATTCGATATAAAACCGAGCAAAACTCAAAACAAAACCGAATAACAAATATGGTTCGGTTTTTTTTTGAAGTGGTTCGGTTTTAGTTTGCACAATCAAGAAACCGAAATTATATGGTTCGGTTTCGGTTTCGGAAAATGAAAAACTGAAATTGAACCAAATTTTTCGCACAAACCTAAAAAACCATAAGCCCAACTCTACATAGTATATAAAAAGAAAAAAAAAATCTATTCTTTCTCTAGCCTCTTTCTGATTTCAGCCCTTTCTCTCTCATTTCCTCTTCTCTTTTTGGCTCTTTCTCTCTCCTCTTTAATCTCCTTTTCAGCCTCTTCTTCCATCTTCTCTTTTCTTTTCCTCTTTCTTGTCTTTCTTCTTGCCTATACTCTTCTTTGTCTATCAAAATTTGTACAACGTCATTAATTTCAATTAATTTGGCCAAAACAAAGGTTTTCATATCAAAGCAAAGATCTAGAGTTTTCATGGTCGAATTTGGCCGTTTTAAAGCAAATTTGAGATGAAATTCAAGGCCATTTGGTTAAGAGGTATGTTTTCTTGTTTTTAATAATCTTTCTTTATTTATTTTTGACTTTTTCATAAATTCATTAATATGATACAGTATGATTTTTGCTAACTTTTGTTGTTGTTTTTGGTGTGGTTTTGGTTTAGTGTAGGTGAGGTTTAGTTAGGTTTTTTTAGGTTGTGGGTTAGGATTATTGGTGGGGGTGGGCTGTCAATTCGTTGTGAGTTTTGAGTTTCTGTGGTGGATCTTGATTGGTTTTTTAGTTCGGTTTGATTGCTGTAGTGTTGTTCGGTTTTTTTCTTCAAAATTTAATGTTTATGATGCTTGATAGGATATTCGGTGCGGTTTTGTTTTTTTTTCAAAAAAAAAAAAAATGAAATTTAGGTGGTTTGGTTTTGTTCGGTTTCAAAGTAAAAGTAGTGCGGTGCGATTTTTGAAATCCCAAAACAAAAATTTAGTTGTTCGGTTTGACAAAAAACCCAAACCGAAATCCGAACCTTCACCCTTAAAAAGTATAATCAGTCATAGTTTTATAATCACCTTCATTCACATTGATCTCATTAAGAGATTAAGCATTTGAAACTGATATCATCTCAGACAAATTCTCAGTATTCCTCCTAGGTGTAAGTTTAGTAAATGGTGGCTGGGATTGTTCTGCGTTCATAGGATTAGAATTTGGTTGTTTGTCTTGGTGGTGCAAAGAACCAAGTTATGGGTGGTTCTTGTGGTTGCATAGGGTTAGAATCTGGTGGTGGTGGTGGTTCATTGTGATTTGGGTATTTATACCCCACCAAGTTGACCAATGAGAGGGTAACACATGTCGCTCCAAGAGGTGTACAAATGGACACCCCACATGATGACATGTGTCGCTCAGATATGCCTCTTGGGAATTGCAGCCTTGAAAACCCAAATCCCAAGGTGAGCTTCAAAACGGCGTTGCCCTAATTCCTAGGTCATCAAACCCTAGGACAGGGCAAGCTTTTCTAGGACCCTATAAAAAAGGAGATTCCCCCAATATTTGGGGGACCTTGAACTTTATGTCTTAATCATTAGGACATTTATTACTCTCGAAAACATAGTGAAAAAAATAGTGTCCTTGGAACAAGTATATTATTCTGATAATGGGTTTAGAATTATTAGATAGCTAATATATTCAGTAAGTTCAACTTATCAAAATGCCTGGGTTGAGACCGCTTCTGATCAGTAATATTAATGCATAATTAATATTACAGCTTAATCTTGACTAAAACCCTTTGGGTCACACCCAAGCAATTAACGAACCGACAAGACGAATTAATTCGAAAGGAATTAATGAGTCGCCCGAGCAATAAATATTTAGACGTCGGAAATTTGAGCTCAGAGCGTCGAAACCAAGCGTCGGAAGTCGAGTCAGAAATAATAAAAGACGAGACGTGCAAACGGTAATAAATAAACAAGGACCAAAATACCCTTGCATCGGAACATCGAGTGCTAGGGGGTTAACCAAGCAAGCATCCCGCACCAAGTGCGAGACTTGCTAGCAAGCTGCGGCCAGCAGCCCACACTTAGTGCATGGCGTGCTGGCGCGCTGCAGCTAGCAACCCACACTATGTGCGAGGCATGCTAGCAGCATCCCGCATGCATATGCATAGGCATGCTGGCCGAGAAGGTTAGCAGTAGCGGAAACATATGGGAAGCCCACATGAGTGGGTTGGAGGGAGGTCTAAAGTGGCGCAAGGTGAGGGAGAGAGTGGGGAGCAATTTTGGTCCCCCCCCCCTCTCCAAGTGGTCCTCCCCTACTTCCTCATATGTATTTGACACTTGTTGATTTATTACTAGCTTGGTTAAATAACTTTATTTTTCTTTTAAAATAAAATGTGAAAATCCCACTATCCCACATTGGTGGGAGAGACAATCATACTCTAATCATTTCATATAAATACCCAAGTAAGGGCATTAGAAATGATGCTTGAGTAAGAGTTGTAAAGGGCATCACTAGTAAGTGGAAACACTTGAACTCAAGAGTTGGAAAAAGTATCACATTTAGTGAAAGCCTTTGAACTCAATTACTCGGTTTTTATTGGTCGGGTCTTGCTAACCCGAAGACATTGGTGCGGGTGGATCAACGTTGGATCTTGGAATCGACTTATTTTCACAAAAAGGGGATTTTTATTGGTCGGGTCTTTCTAACCCCAACTCAATTACTCGGTATTCGTTGGTGCGGGTTGATCAACGTTTGAGGCTTCGTGTTTTTGAAGCTAGCTTTCAAGTAAGAGCCCATTTGGTCGGGCGAAGCACGTTCTAAAGGCTAATATTTTAATTTTAATCTTGTGGTTAATTAATTATGTTTATGGTTTTTATTTATTGCGAGTGCGGTCGTGTTTTTGGGTTTGTTTCCGCGGTGATTTGGACACATTAAACCCCAACAGCAGTATCGGAGACTCGCTCGTTTATTTTTAAAATCATAATACTTTTCAAGGTATTTTTATGGCTTAATTTTTCTTGTTTTAAGTTGCTAATTAAATTAGTAGCTTGTTTTATCCATTTCAACCTAAAAATAGTGAATTTTGAGTGGAAAAGGCGTTCTGAAAATGGTTTTACTCCTTCAGGACTCGGGTTTTAGCCAAAAAAACGACCAGAAATGCATTTTTCAAGGGGTTTTTCGTTTTTACGAAACTTTTAAGTCTTTCTAACCTTGATAATTAATTGCATATTTATGATGGTTATGTAATTGGTTCAATATATATTTTATATGCAATTTTAAACCTCTTTAGGCATGATTATTTGGTGGTAATTTGTGTTTGAAAGCTTGGTTTTATTTTTCACATAATTGCAAATAAATTGCATTAAGTGTGAAATTGTTGTTCTTTGAGGCTTCTAAGTACTAAAGACTCAAACTTTAATTATGTTAAGTGATTGAAACTTTCAGTTACTAAATTCCATGAATTTTTGTTAAACCTTGTTGATTTAATCATTTTTTAGTTGATTGAAATCATAAAGTTTGAAACTTGTGATAGAAATTTGTTTATCTTCATATTGGAAGATATAATTTAAATTTAAATGAATTATGTTCATTTTTCCAACTCCCTTTTATTTTGTCAAAAACTCAAGATTAATTTAAATTAATTAAATTGATAGTGAGTAATTGCCCTCTTATTTTTGTTGCACCAAGTTAACAAATTTTATTAAAGAATAGTTCTTGGAAATAATTTTGGTTACATGCACTTGGATGATTTTTTTATTTAAGTTAGACTTTTTTAAATTTTCGTTTTTGCTCATGAAAATTAGTTCCAAAAATAATTAAGAATTAATAAATTGTCACGCGAAAATTGGATTAAAATCCCGAGGCTATGGCTAGCAGGGCTGCATAGCAGCCTGCTGATATGTTCAATTTATATAGTGTTTTACCCCCGTTCCATGGTCATAAGTAGTAGTGTTTTTGTCTCTTTAGGGCCACTTTTAGTACTAATTTGTGTTTTCTAGTGTTTTCGTAGTTTTAGTTGAGTTTTACAGGAAATTGCACTTTTGGAGCATTTTCCCGGGTTTTCATGGTTCGACTACGGAAGCTAGAAGGACACGACCATTCTTGAAGCCCAGGATTGGTGAGAACCGGTGATTAAGGGCTCGGTATGTAATACCAGAGCTATTGGATTAAGTAATCAAGACCCGATGAGGAAATCCGAATTGGGCCGAAGAATCGGGCCCAATCGAAATCAAAGCCTCGAAGAAGAAGCCGGGCCCGATCAGGCGTGTTTTGGGTGTTTTTGTCCCTTGGGAGAGTTACGTCACGAAGTCTGATCCGGCTGAGCTGTACCTGCAAAATAACGGAGACTCCGGGTGGTTGGAGCTCTGCCTCCGACGGTCAAGTTAGTAACTTGAAACGGAATAAAGAGAACGGAAATTTAGGTGGGTATCTGCTCAGATTTCAAGCTCAGGTCTTTCTCTGATGTGAGAGAATAAATGTGTAATCAATGATTGAATGTGTCCTTAAAATGGGGGAATATCTCCCTATTTATAGGGTCGTTGGAAAATGAGCCCCTACCTAGGTCACTTGACCTAGATTTTAGTGGGCTTCACCGTTTTACGGCGTTCCTAGGGATTTGGGCCCTTGAAGGCCGCCATTTCAATGGCATATCTGGGGGCGCCAAGTGTCAAGAGGATGTTGAGCCACATGGGCCATCCTGACTTCGACACGTGGCGTCCTCTCATTGGTCCACGTGTCTAGGGTATAAATACCCCAAACATTTGCCCCTCACAGGTCGCACGTGCATATCACGTGGGGCCTGTGACACGTGTCCACCTTTCATAGGTAAACAGTAACGGGTAAAATTTTTGAATTTCAAATCAAAAATTTTCCCCCCACTTTTACTTTCTATAAATAGAAAGTTACCCCCCTCCTTTTCACACCTTACGTTCACATTGACTTTTTAGAGAGAGAAAAATACAGATTCTAGAGAGAGATTTCTCTGCTCCCGCCTGCATCACAACAAGTTTCAAGCTTCCGAGTGCTAGCAGTACATCACCCGATTCACCGGCTGTAGCGGTTTTCAGATTTCCAGAGTAAAAGCAAAGTAACCGCCTGTACCATTTTAACTTTTCTCCCTTTCAATTTGTATACCATTTTTTCCACCTGTATACCCGACTTTTTTAGAGAATATAAATGAGTTCCCAATCCACCCACTCGGCCGATCCCCCGGAACGGCTGAGTCTAGAACAGGGGGTGCCTCTTCTGGACTGTCAGAACCAATATGCTCATCTCCGAATTCCTCCCTCTCTGTGTCTGTGCAGGACACAATAGCCAGAAGGAAACAGACGGCCAGGCGGTCTAAGAGTCGGCGCACTATGAGAGTGTCAGCCGATGAGGTTTTCCCGGAAGGGGAACAGAGGGATTGGGAGGAGAGCGGATCTGACGAAGAGGCTACCTCTACCTCCGGGAGCTCTAGAATAAGAGAGGTAGGCGGCGAGGGAGCCGCCTCCTCTAATGAAGTCGGCGGTGCTGATGCCGGCCAAGGATCAAGAGCCGAATCTTCCGGCTCTGATCAGAACGATTTTGCGGCTGACTATCAGCAGCCGCCCAAGGTTGCTGACAATCCCAACCCCAAAAAGACCCGGATGCTGCCAAGCAATATCGCCCTACTTAATAGCGGGTTCAGGGATTTTAAAGAGAAGCACCCCTTTGGAAGGGGTTGGGAGATTATTGTCCCTCCGGCTGATGCTATAATAGCCTGGAGTGACGACATTGATCATGAAGATGATTACTTCATCTACTACGAGGCGGTTATCGAAGCCGGCCTCCGGTTCCCCCTCCACCCACAGATTAGAAAAATCCTCAAGGGGTACGATCTGGGGGTTTGGCAGCTCACCCCTAACTCGTGGGTGAATATATTAAGTTACATCGCCGCCTGCGAGTTTCAGAACTTGAACCCCAGTTTCTCTGCCTTCGCTCACATGCACTATTTGAGCAAGGCTCCAGGCGGCCATGGGGCATGGTATACTCTGACTACCTTGCCCCAATACTTAATTCCTCCCCCACCCTAAGACACAACCGGACACTGCGCCGGTACAATACTGAACCGGCTCTCCTTGGACGCAAATGCCCTCTCCCGGCACTATCTACTAAGGCCCGGGAGCAAATCAAGGAGCCGGGATTCTTTGAAACAACAACTGAGCCCATGGGGGATGGGACTCATATTATTGTACCCAAGAACTGGATCCCCCATCCGGACTTCTTCAAGGACGAGTGCTTCTTGTCCGCCTGCGGGCTAAGTACCATGTTTCCAAGGGGTAGAATTCTCTTCATCTGGAATGATTGTTATTTTATTTTAATTGCGTACTTGCCTTAATTTTCTCTAACTTTAAATTCTTGTTTTTGCAGACGAAGCCTTGAGGATGGTTGACTAGGAAAACTCCGGCTAAGTCCGCGGCGCTGCTGCGCAAGGAGGCGGCACTCGCCAAAAAGGCAGCCGTCGAGGCTAAGGATTTGAAGAAAGCCGGGGTAAGACAGCCTGACTTTATGTGTTTGCATATTTGTTTTTTTTTTTTTTTTCCTTTTTTTTTACCGGTTGGGTATACTTACATTTTGCTTCTTTCTCAGGAGTCCATCAAGAGAATTCCACAATCATTCTCCAAGATGCTCAAAAGGCAAGGAGATGATCTGGAAAAGACTCCGGCTGCGAAAGCCGCCAGGAAGGATCCCCCCCAGAAACAAACATCTGCCCAATCCGGTCGTCCAACGGCTGGGGCAAATCCCCTACTGTTCTGAAAAAACTGAGCGAAAGCTCAGAACAGCAGAAAGCGCCGGATGTCTCTACGGCATCGAAGGGTGGCGAGCCACCTGAGGTTGCAGGCGGTGCGGCAACCACTTTGGAGGAGAGTAAGCCGGAGACCCATCCGGAAGCTCAAGGTAAGGAACGAACTGAAATACCTTGGCCACTTGATTTTATGAGAGTCAAGACCAAAGTTGATCCTTCAAAGGGGTCAGTCAGCAGCCGGCAACGAATATATGCCTACTATGCTGCTTCTATCTCACAAACCACTACTTTTGATGCAGATCTGACTTCTGACCAGCCGAATCTTGCAAGCTTTGCAAAGCGGATGGTGAGAACCCTCACCCGGTCTAAGAAGAACTCCATACCTGGTCTGCATGTCGTGGACTTCGACCAGATAATGGGTTCTCTGGCTGAGGTAAAAAATCCCTTTACCCTCATATTTATTATCTTTAATTTGGCTAAGTAACTCACAAACCGGCTGTTATTGTCTCAGGTTATGGTGAGAGTGGACAGTCTCCGGGGCCCCTTCAGGCGAAAGCAAGAAGAGGTAAATGACGCCAAATGGAGGGCCCTAGAAAACCTCAACTTTGCTGAACATTCTGATTATATGTGTAATTTAAAGATTAAAGCAGTAGAGTTGAAACAGAAGGAGCTGATCCGGAGTTTGACAGCTGCAAACGATGAAGCTAACAGTCGGGCTGATAACCTTGATAAGAAGTTGAAAGATGCCAAATCAGATCTCAAGGCATTGGAGGATGCTAACAAGGAGAATGCCCAACTCCGGATAGACAATAACCGCCTGAGGGTCGAGCTCATCAATTTGCGCAACAAGCAGTCGGACGAGCTGGCCCAGGAGCAGACCCGGCTGACTGAGGAGAATGAACGGGACAACTTGGCCCGGCTGAAGATCACTTGGGGCCTCCTTTACCCAGAAATAGACTTTGAGGTCTATAAGCTGAGGTATGATTACGCCACTGCGGTGTATGATGCTCAGCAACTGGGTGATGCTCCACCGCCTCGCTTAAAAGACTAGGCTGCTGAGCAGGGATATGAAGTCTCTGATGATGAGGAGTCGGCGGCGGATGATCATCACGAGGGCCAAGCCAGCCAAACTCAGCCGGAGCAGATTCCACCTCAGCCTTAGGCGGGCCTCCCCAATTTCTGCGGCAGTATGCCACCCATTTTCTCTACCGGCTTTTATGCCGTGTAATCTTGTATCTTTACCAACCATGGGGTTGGGTCAACAATTGATTTTTGGTTTCTTCACCGGATGTGATTCCGGCTAACATTTATTCTGGCCTTTGTGCCATTCTTAATATTTAATGAAGTATTTCAACTCAGTCGTTGTTTATATATGTTTGTGTTTGAGTTTTTCAATTTGAATTTTGGATCTGTTTGCAATTCTTTAATATTTTGCCTAACTATAAAAAGCATGCGGCAATTTGCAATCCGGGTGCTCTTGCCCCTAGGCGGCTGTGTGGTTGGTTTTATTTCAAGATGATTGATTGGCTTGAAAACACTTGATACTAGGAGAAGTATGGAGTGTTTTTAGGCCAATCAATCACAATGGTGATTGCCCCAAACCAAGTGCACAGCCGGCCATAAAAGCGGGTGCTTTGAGCTTCTTACCCAGGCGGTTATATTCCGTCTGGGGTTAACGCGTAGGCATTACCCAATCTTTTGCCCTAATAGGGGAAATGAGTGCAATTTTGGAATAAAAAACCCAAGTAAGAATTTCAACCGATGACCGACTGATGCCTTAGGGCATCTGGTACTTGGTTACTTAATTGTTCTTCGTAGATTATTCTGGTCAGACAACTATGAGTTGACCAATTTGGTCGTTCAATTTTCGCCATCTGCATTTGCACTTAGACCCGACGAATAGCCTGTTCTCTGCGACGATTGCACCCGGAGGGGTGTCGCCGGACGCCTTTTTCCATATTCGGACAGGCGGTTTTATAAAATAAGCAACCATCCGGCCGTTTTGGCCTTTGGTCTTGTTTGAGACCGGTTGTATAGCCACTAAGCGTTTTTGTGCTTAGTTTTTAATTAGATCATTGGCCAAGTTGTCCGTCTGAGTATTACCCAAGCGGTCAACAAATTTATTAAATTACACTATCAAACGTAATTAATTAAATAAAGGGTCCGTCTGATTTTTCCAGGCGGACTAGATTGCGCTAAGTATCAAACTTAGTTGTTCAAACAAAGAGTCCGTCTGAGTTTTACCCAGGCGGACAAACGGTTATAACATTCAACCAAACTAAGTATCAAACTTAGTAAATTAAACACAGGGTCCGTCTGGGTATTGCCCAGGCGGACGAACAATAAAAATGGCAAAATACCTCTGCAAACAAAGCTTGAATTTTCATTAATTGACTTATTGTTTACAAAAATTATACATTCTCATAAGTAGTACTTATTTAGATTGTCTACATTCCAAGTTCTAGGCAGGCGGCGACCGTCCGGAGTTTCCAGACGGTAGGTGCCGTTCCTGACTTCTTCATAAATCCGGGAGGGGCCTTCCCAATTAGGGGTTAGCTTCCCAGCCTCATTGGCCCTACCGGTTGCCTCCATTTTTCGTAACACGAAGTCATCCACTTTCAGGGGACGCTTGTGCACTCTCTTGTTATAAGCTCTTGTCATTCTCAGACGGTATATCTCATGGCGCAAGGCAGCGTTGCCCCTGCGTTCTGGGAGGGACTCCAATGCTAGCTGCATGGCCTCCCAATTCGCCTCTTCATCATAGAGCATAACTCTGAGAGTCGGCTCATAATGCTCAATGGGCAAGACGGCTTCAGCACCGTATACCATAAGAAATGGGGTTTCTCCGGTTGCCCCTTTAGCAGTAGTCCGGATGGCCCACAGGACATGAATTAATTCCTCTGCCCATAAACCACCGGCTCTTTCAATTTTCTTTTTTATGCCGTCTGAGATGAGTTTGTTGAAGGCTTCAACCTGGCCGTTAGCTTGGGGTCGGCCGACTGATGCAAAACCATGTGAGATACCCTGATCTCCCAACCAAGTCTTGAGCTGGGGGTTCTCAAACTGAGGGGCCATTATCAAACACCATAGACATAGGTACCCCAAACCGGGTGATGATGTTCTTCAGATGAAGGAGATGACATCCTTTGTCTTGATGTTCTTAACCGGCTCAG
This sequence comes from Chenopodium album, assembly GCF_948465745.1. NCBI lineage: Eukaryota > Viridiplantae > Streptophyta > Magnoliopsida > Caryophyllales > Amaranthaceae > Chenopodium > Chenopodium album. Next base: position 55,360,018 of record NC_137836.1, on the reverse strand, counting down.
CTTCCACCCATTTGGTGAAATAATCCACAGCCACCAAAATGTAGCGCTTTCCGCCTGGAGCAGGCGTATAAGGACCCAAGATTTCCATGCCCCATTTGGCAAATGGGACTGGGCTGTGGATTGCCGTCAGATCAGTAGCCGGTCGGCGAATCAGTGGGCCAAACCTTTGGCACTTGTCGCATCTTTTGACTAACTCTTTGGCGTCTGCTTCTAGAGTAGGCCAAAAGTAATGCCGTCTGGCTCTGACGGCTAAAGACCTGCCGCCTATATGAGAGGCGCAGTATCCGGCATGCAATTCTTCGAGAATTTATTTCCCCTTTTCTGGGGTAACACACTTCAATAAAGGTTTGAGGAAACCTGCCTTGAAGAGTTCTCCATTTCTCAACTCGAAGTTTTCTGCTCGCTTTTTCAGGACGGCTGCCTCCGGTGATGAATCAGGAAGCGTGCCGTCTGCAAAATATGCCCGGATGCCATCCATCTAGGTAGAGCTTCGGTCTAAGGTTCCAATGGGCTCTTCATGTATGCTTCTCTTTTCAAGAACTTCCCACAAGACCGACCGAGGAGTATCACAGCAGGCGGAAGAAGCCAATTTAGACAATGCATCCGCCTGGTTGTTATCTGACCTAGGCACTTGATTAAGACGGAATTCCTCAAGTGCCCCAGTCTTTTCTTTGACTGCCTGAAGATATTTGATCATAGTCGAATGAGTTGCCTCATATGCTCCCTCATACTGGCTAACGACCAATTGTGAATCAGAATAGGCGTCAATTTTAGTTGCCCCTGCTGCCTTACACATGCGGATTCCGGCTAGCATGGCTTCATCTTCCGCCTTGTTATTTGAGGCTTCAAAATTAAACCGCAGTGCATATTCAAATTTGTCCCCCTCAGGGGAGTCATATATAATTCCTGCACCGCATCCGTTCTTTGTTAAGCTTCCGTCTACATATACTTTCCAAACCTGGTCAACATTATCCGGTTGCACCAGTCGTGTCACTTCAACAATGAAGTCGGCAAACGCCTGACCTTTCACTTCATTTCTAGGTTCAAAAGTGATTTCAAGACATTTCATTTCAATAGCCCATTTCAACATTCTGCCGGATGACTCCAAAGTAGACATTGGCCGCTTGAGGGGCTGGTCGGTGTAGATTACAACCGGATGAGCCAGGAAGTATGGTTTCAATTTCTTGAAAGCCATATACAGGGCAAGGCCAAATTTTTCTACCATGGGGTACCGGAGCTCAGCATTTTTTAAGACATAGCTAATGAAATAGACCGGAAGCTTAACACCGTCTCTCTCAGCAAGGAGAACGACACTGAGGGCATGATCTGAGACGGCTAAGTACATGTATAACACCTCCCTATGAAGTGGACTAACAAGTCTTGGCAAAGAGTGGAGGTGTTCTTTCACCCGTTGAAAGGCCGCTTCAGCCTCATCCCCCCATTCAAATCTTGTCTTCTTCCTGATTGCTTGGAAGAAGTAAAGGAATTTATCACCTAACCGGCTAAGGAATCTCCCCAGGGCAGCCAGGCAACCGGTTAGTCTTTGTGCTTCCTTGACAGTGCGGGGTGACTTCATGTCAATCACCGCCTGTATCTTCTCAAGGTTAGCCTCTATCCCCCTTTGATCAATCAGGAATCCGAGAAACTTCCCAGACTTAACTCAAAGACGCATTTCTTAGGATTCAACATGACCTTATGCCGCCTAAGTGTGGTGAAGGTTTCTCGGAGATCAGCAAGGTGATCCGCCTGCTGTTTGGATTTGACTACCATGTCATCAATATATGCCTCTACATTCCTCCCAATTTGATTAATAAAGACAGTATTAATCATCTGTTAGAACGTAGCCGGCACATTTTTCAAACCAAATGGCATCACCGTGTAACAGAATAGCCCCTGAGCAGTGACGAAGGTCTTCTTTTCTTGATCTTTCTTCCACAGGGGTATCTGATGGAAGCCGGAATAGGCATCCATAAAGCTCATCAAGGCATGCCCGGCTGTTGAATCGACCAGACTGTCGATCTTAGGAAGCGGATAACTGTCCTTGGGAGATGCCTTGTTGAGATCTGTGTAATCAACACACATCCGCCAGATACCATTCGGCTTCTTTACAAGCACAACATTCGCCACCCAGTCGGGGAAATTACATGGCCGAATGAACCCAGCATCCAACAGCTTTTTTACTTCGGCAGCTGCCGCCTGACTTCTTTCCTCGCCGTGATTTCTTTTCTTTTTCCGGATGGGCTTCTTTTTAGGGTCCACGGCGAGTTTGTGGACAGCAAGATCCGGCTGACGCCTGGCATCTCTTCCACTTGAAAGGCAAAAATGACTTTGAATTCTTTCAGCAGAAGGGGCAAGTCTGCACCTAACTTAGCAAAGGCAACCGTCCCAAACTTCACGGTACGCTCCGGACGGCTGTCGTCCAGAGGTATGTCAATATGTTAACCAGCCGGTTGGGGACGGAGCTCATCTGACCGCTCACCGGTCAGTGATTGCTATTTTTTCTCCTTCTTCACCTCCACCAGCATAGGTGCCTTTCTTTTCTTTCCGGCTGCTGCTGGGGCTGGTGATGGATCGGCCTCCTTGACATTATCAAGGTATATTGGCTCCTGGCCGCCTAGGGCCACGGTATATTTGACGGCTGAGAGATAGCACTCCCGGGCCATCTTCTGATCCCCATTCAGGGAACCAACAATGCCGTCATCCCTCTCATACTTGATGAGCATGAGAGATGGGATGATTATTGCCTTAGCTACGTTGAGGGTTGGCCGGCCAAGGATAATGTTGTAGGCTGTCAACTCCTCAACGGCCAAGAATTGGACGACAATATGTCGTCCTTGGCCCTTCTCTCCCAGCCGGATGGGTAAGTCAATTCTTCCGGCTGGGTAGACCATCCCACACCCAAAACCAACCAAGGGATGGGTGACCGGATGCATGTTGCTGACATTGTATTTCAGCTTTTGCAAGCACCGGAGGCTGATGATGTCTAATGAGCTGCCGGTGTCAATTAGGATTCTTCCAACCTTACATTCAATGACAACCGGGTCATCATGCGGACGGCGGACGCTGCCCCTGTCCTTCTTAGTGATTAAGACGTCTGGGAAGGAAGTGCTTGCAGACGCCTGCTCTTCATCATCCTTGTCCATCTTTCGAAGATGGCTCTTGGTGCCCTGGATGGTAGGGCCACCACAGGAGAACCCGCTTGCTATTTTGTACACCAGCTCCTTGTTGGTATCCGAGCTACTAGCAGGCTGGGGGTAGTCTTAGAGGACTGACCCTTATTCTTCTTCTTTTCCCCGGCTGGGGACTTAGAAATATAGGACTTCAGCATTCCTTTGTCAGCCAGACGGTCCCACGCCCTTTGAAGGCTGAAACAGTCGTTGGTGTCATGGCCAACTTCCTCATGGTATTGGCAAAATTTATTTTTGTTCGTTGATTGAATGCAACTTTTCATTGGATTCGGCTTCTCTAGGGACATCCGGTCATTAATTTCCATGAGGATGGAATTGTAGTCCTTGTTAAACTCGTACTTGGGGACGTACGGTTTAAACTCTTTCTTCTTCTTCTGGGACGGCTGGTCAGAATCACTACCCGCCCAAATTTCTTTTCTCTTTTTGCTCTCTTCTTTCTTTTTAGCCGGCTGAGCAGCCCGGTTGTCTTTCTGCTTGTCGGACTTCTTAGAGTCCGACTAGCTGCCAGGCGAGCAGAGGTCGGTAGCTTGAATGTAGCTCTCCGCCTCCCTCAGGGCCGCCTGTAAGGTCGACCCGTCTCTCAGACCTTTGAAAAAGTCTGTAAAAGCTACCTCATCAGACAGTCCCTGAATCTGAATTCTGATCAGATTGAACCGCCTGACATATGAGCGCAGCCCTTCTCTCTCTCCCTGCTTAACAGTGCTCAAATGAAGGCTTGTTTTCTTAGTAGGGATGTTCATTGAGAAGTTGGAAGCAAACAGGAAGGCGAGCTTCCTGAAACTATCGATGGACCCGGCTGGCAGATTACCAAACCATTGTTGGGCAATGCCCTTCAATGTAGCCGAGAAGCACCGACACCAAGTGGCATCATCCAACCCCTGTAGATACATAAGGTTGGTGTAAGCCATGAGGTGGTCTTCCGGATTGGTGGTACCATCATAGGTACCAACCAATACATTCTTAACCTTGGCCGGCTGGGCCGCCTCGGTTATCTCCCGGGTGAACGCAGAAGGTTGTTCACCCAGGTGCAACAGACGAAGCTGCCAGTCCAATGGCTGGACATTTGGATATGCCGCCTGACCTCCAAAGAGAGCCGGCTGCATGAAGTGAGGAGGATACTGGCCGTAAACCTGAGTAGGCACATACGGTACAGCTTAAATCATGTGGGGGCCAGAATGAACGGTATTACCGCCTGTCTGGCTCTCATGCAAGGAGGGTGCACTCCCTGCAGAAATGTTGTTGAAGATGTCTGGAAAGTTTGACGTTGAAGTCGACTCAGACAGCGATTGGTTTCTCTTCCGGTTGATGATCTCCCGGGCATCAAGAGTTGATTTTTTGCTTCCCACCGGCTGTTGAGTCCGGCAGGTGTTGTTGTTGTTCCTTTTAGGAAGGAGAATTTTTTACCAATCAATGGTCCCGGCTGCCTTCTCCTTTGGATGAGGAGTGGGCTGCCGGTCTCTAACTGACTTCCCCTTCTCTGGAGGAGTCTTCTTCGTCGACTGACCTTTACTTGGGCCAGCCCGGCTTTTGGTGATCAGCTCTTTAATTTCACCCTTGAAACTTGTCATGAATCTCATGAGTTCGTCTCGGGTGACAGGGGCTGATCTAGCGACCGTTTGGGTTTCCCCTTCTGGCTGCCCGGAGGGTCGGCTTGGACCCGCCTGGGAGGCACCCCGCTCCAGAGTGTCTCTGGGCCGGATGCGCTTGATTCTGAGTTAGCCGTCTTCGGCTGTAAAGGTTTCGACCTGAGGATTTTCATCCTCATGGTCTGTAAAGACTTCTGGGTTTTCGCCCAGACGGTTAGGGGGTGGCACAGACTCTTCAACCATCTTCGAGGTACTCTCCCCACAGACGGCGCCAAATGTTTTGGGTGTTTTTGTCCCTTGGGAGAGTTACGTCACGAAGTCTGATCCGGCTGAGCTGTACCTGCAAAATAACGGAGACTCCGAGTGGTTGGAGCTCTGCCTCCGACGGTCAAGTTAGTAACTTGAAACGGAATAAAGAGAACGGAAATTTAGGTGGGTATCTGCTCGGATTCCAAGCTCAAGTCTTTCTCTGATGTGAGAGAATAAATGTGTAATCAATGATTGAATGTGTCCCCAAAATGTGGGAATATCTCCCTATTTATTGGGTTGTTGAAAAATGTGCCCCTACCTATGTCACTTGACCTAGATTTTAGTGGGCTGCACAGTTTTACGGCGCTCCTATTTATTTGGGCCCTTGAAGGTCGCCATTTCAGTGGCATATCTGGGGGCGCCAAGTGTCAAGAGGATGTTGAGCCACATGGGCCATCCTGACTTCGACACGTGGCGTCCTCTCATTGGTCCACGTGTCTAGGGTATAAATACCCCAAACAAAGCGAGTGCGCGCAATGCAGCCTCAAGGAAGGAGCCGCGCCCAATCGGGTGAGCGTAGGATCGATCGGGCGCAGCATACCAGAAAGGGGTAGAGTAAAAAGGCGGGCCCGATCGGGCGCGTGTTTTTCTAAGTTGCTGATTAGTTTTGTTTTAGTTTTTGTTTTAGGAGTGTTTAAGTTCGAATTATGTACGTAATTTTTTATTACCTTCTCTTTTAGATTTTCTCTCTCTACTTAGGATATTTTCTCTCTCTTAAATTCTCTCTCAACTTTGTTCTTAATTACTTTCATTAATCCAGATTTCTTTTGGTAACAATTTCTTCTCTTTTAATTTCAGTTATTTTATTCACTTCTTTAATTATGGCCTACTTTATTTATTTGATTAGTTTAGATATGTTGATGCTTGGGTAGTTTTTTTTCTAGGGTTTATGGGGATCTAATAAATAATATGAAGTGGTAAATTTGTGATTGTTAGTGAACCTATGCCCTAGGTATTTTAATATTTAATTTCTCCCTACTTTATTTCCTCCGATTTTATTCTTCGTAGTATAGTCTTTATTTACAACAATATTGGTTACCTTGATGATTTAGATTATAATAATTAATTAGGAGTAGAAAGACTTGTTTCCCTGTGGAATTCAACCCTACTCCCCTATCTACTATAGTTAGAGGACTTAAGTAATTACTTTTGATTAGGGGATACGACTTTACCCTGTCAAAATTTGGCGCCGTTGTCGGGGAAACGGTTTTATTTTTATTTTCTGATTATTTTTTGTAGTCTAGAATATCCCCTTTTGTCTTAGAGAACGTTAGTTCTTTGAGGAAATTCTCATATTTGTCTTTAAGTTCATTGTTTATGCCCAGGTGTTCCAGATCAGGTTACATCCCATTCGATCCTAAGATCGAGCTCTCGTTTCATAGGAAAAGGAAAATCTATAGACAAATTCTGGCGGGTTTCGAGGAGGACAACAGTCGAAGAGATCCTTCTTCTGATTCTAGTGACACAGAAATTCCTTCAGATTCAGAATCAGAGATGACGGCCCAGAAGAAACTCAGTGACTACTCGCAGCCGAAGCTCATAGATTTCCCGCACCTTACTCCCACTCCGGCGCTAGATGGAGTTCAATTTGAGATCAAGCCCCAATTTATCACTATGATAGAGAGGAAGCAATTCAGTGGAGCTAAGGGTGAAGATCCTAATCTTCACATCGTAGATTTCTGCCTTTATTGTAACACAATTAGACAAGCCAGGGTCACGCAAGACCAAATCAGGGAGATTCTTTTTCCCTTTTCATTATGTGGCAAAGCTAAATTATGGTTTAATGGTTTGAATAGAACTGCACTTGGTATTACTGACTAGGAAACTCTTGCTTTGAATTTCTATAATAAATATTATCCTGCAGAGAGAACAGCGGTATTAAGGAGTGCTATTCAGAACTTCGCTCAAGAGGCCGACGAAACGCTATATGAGGCTTAGGAGATGTTCAAGGATCTACAGAGAGAATGCCCCCACCACAATCTAGCACAATGGCAACTGATCCAAGCATTCTACAATGGACTTGGAAATTCTTCTAGATCAGTTCTAGATTCTGCAGCTAGTGGGAGGTTCATGAATATAAATGTGGACGATGCAGGACAGGTTATCGAAGACATGGCAATACACAATTCCCAATTCGGGAATCCGAGAGGGCTTGCAAATAAAGGAAAACATAATGTCGATTCCGTATCCTTTTTGCAAGCTCAATTAACGTCTATTTGTCAAAAATTAGATAATCTTACTGATACTCCTAACTCTGTAGCTAATGTTTCTGTTGTTGCTAACAATGAAGCTTTTTGTTAAAATTGTGGAATTGTAGGGCATTGGGAGCAAGATTGTAGGAGCTCCATGGAACAAGTTAATGCCTTTCAAACCTATAGGCAGAATAACCCATATTCTAACTCTTACAATACTGGTTACCGGAACCATCCATATCTTTCATACTGGAGTACCAATGTACAAAACCCTCCACCTCCACAATAACCACAACAGCAACCCTCACCACAGCAAAAATATTACCACCCAAATTCCGGCCAAAAAAAGCCAAGCATCACCCTCATCATCTTCTGACCTTGCCATGACAGAAATTAGAGCAATGCTTGCCAATATGCAAAAGCATATGGAGAGTAGAGATGCGCAAATTAATTCTATTTTAGCGTACAATAAAATCATGGATAATCAAATTGCACAACTTTCATCTACCCTACAATCCCGTCAGCAGGGAGCTTTACCATCACAACCTATCCATCCTACAGATCATGCCAATGCAATCACTCTAAGGAGTGGTTCACATTATGATGGACCTCCTATGCCAAAGGAAGATAGACCAGTTCCTGATCTAGATTCCTCTATACTAAATGCTAATCCTGCTAACCCTGCAGGGCTACAAATAGATACTAACTCTACTAATGTTTATGTGCAGGGTCAATCTCAGGATAAGGGAGGAGATGAGTAGATCCCGATTATCAAACTTCCATTCCCTAATAGACAACTGAAGAGTAAGTTTGATAAACAATTTGGGAAGTTCTTAGAGGTTGTGAAAAACTTGCAAGTAACAGTTCCTTTCACTGATTTAATCACTCAAGTTCCTGCTTATACTAAATTTATGAAAGACATTCTGACTAGGAAAAGGGCCTTTAATGAAGTAGAAATTGTAGCTTTCACAGAGGAGTGTAGCGCTTTATTGCAAAACAAATCCCCTCCTAAATTAAAGGATCCCTGTAGTTTTTCTATCCCTTGTCATATAGGGAATGTTTTTATTAATAAAGCTTAGTGTGATTTGGGTGCTAGTGTCAGTGTTATGCCATCGTCTGTCTGTGCTAAACTTAATATGGGAGAATTAAAAGTTACTAATATAACTTTGCAAATGGCAGATCGCTCTGTAAATTACCCCTTAGGTATTTTAGAGGACGTCCCTGTCAGAGTTGGTAAATTTTTTATTCCTGTTGATTTTGTTGTGTTAGACATGGTAGAGGATACACAAATACCCATTATATTAGGTAGGCCTTTTCTCCATGTTGTAGGAGCCATTATTGATGTGAAAAATGGCAAACTAACCCTTTCTGTAGGTGATGATGATGTTACTTTTAATCTAGAGAAAGTTTTGAAAGGGCATATGCTAGAGGAAAATTGTTGTTATATTGATATAATGGATGATATTTGTGATTATAGCTTGCCACAGGTTCATGTGAGGGATCCCCTGGAGGAAGTTCTCTGCGGGAAATTATCTAAAGACAATGCAAGCGTTTGGGGTAATGAGGTACGGGATATTGAAAAATCTCTTTCCTTAAAAGAGTTAAGCCCCAAGGAAACAATGAAGGTAGTAAATTTAGTTCAGGAATCGAAACCTGCAGAGGTCAAGAAACCTGAACTAAAACCTCTCCCTTCTTATTTAAAATATATTTTTCTAGATGAGCAGGAACTATTCCCCGTGATCATCAGTACTGCACTTAATGACCTACAAACTTCCAAACTTCCAGGGGTTCTTCAAACCCATAAGAAAGCTATTGGGTCTAGTATTAATGATCTCCAGGGTATTAGCCCTGATTTTTGTATGCACAGGATACATCTAGAGGACAACTATAAGCCCTGCATTCAACCCCAAAGAAGATTAAATCCCAACATGCAGGAAGTAGTCAAAAAAGAGGTTATGAAACTACTTGATGCAGGTATTATCTATCCTATTTTTGACTCCAAATGCGTAAGTCTTGTGCAGGTAGTGCCTTAAAAAGGTGGAACGACTGTGATCACTAATGAAAAAAATGAATTAATTCCCACTAGAACTGTAACAGGGTGGCGTATGTGTATTGATTATCGTAGACTAAATATCGCCACTAAAAAGGACCACTTCCCTCTTCCCTTTATAGATCAAGTGCTTGAGAGGTTAGCTAACCATAAATTCTTTTGCTATTTGTATGGGTATTTGGGATTTTTCCAAATTCCGATTCACCCTGAAGATCAGGAAAAGACAACTTTTACATGCCCTTATGGCACTTTTTCTTATCGTAGAATGCCTTTCGGTTTATGTAATGCACCCTCTACCTTTCAACGTTGTATGATGAGCATCTTTTCTGATTTCATAGAGTCTATTATGGAAGTCTTTATGGATGATTTTAGCGTGTATGGTTCTTCATTTGATTCATGTCTAATTAATCTCGCTAAAATTTTCAAACGATGTAAAGAACGCAACTTAGTTCTGAATTAGGAGAAATGTCACTTTATGGTGACAGAGGGAGTAGTTATAGGTCACATTGTATCTGATAAGGGCATACAAGTAGACAAATCTAAGATTTTAGTGATTGAGCAATTACCTCCCCTAGTTAATGTTAAGGGAGTTAGAAGTTTCTTGGGTCATGCGGGGTTTTATCGCCGCTTTATCAAATATTTTTCTAAAATTGCTAAACCCCTGACTCGGCTTTTGCTCAAGGATGCTCCTTTTATTTTTACTGACGAGTGTCTTGAGGCTTTCAACAAGATAAAGCAGACTTTTATATCGGCACCCATCATATGTGCTCCCGATTGGAATCTTCCTTTCGAGATCATGTGTGATGCAAGTGACTTTGCACTAGGAGCCGTTCTCGGACAAAGAAAGAACAAGGTTTTGCATGCTATTTAATATGCAAGCAAAACTTTGGATGAGGCCCAAGTCAACTACGCCACTACGGAGAAGCAGTTTCTTGCTGTTATATATGCTTTAGAAAAATTTAGATCATATCTTGTTGGTTCTAAAGTCATTGTTTTTACTGACCATGCAGCATTGAAGTACTTGATAGCTAAGGCGGAATCAAAGCCAAGGCTACTCCGATGGATTCTTTTGCTCCAAGATTTCAACATCGAAATAAAAGATAAAAAGGGAGCAGAGAACGTAGTGTCAGACCACTTGTCACGTATCAGGGATGATGAGGGTAAGGATTCTCTTCCTATAGATGATTCTTTCCCTGATGACAACCTATATGCAGTTGTAGAGTAACACCCATGTTATGCGGATTTTGCTAATTATTTAGTGGGTGGTACTCTACCTCCTGACTTGTCCTACCAACAAAAAAAGAAATTCCTTTATGATGTTAAACATTATTTTTGGGATGTTCCTTTTTTGTTTCGTGAGTGTGCAGATGGATTGTTTCGCAGGTGTGTTCCCGAATGGGAAGTCCACGGTGTGCTTACTAGTTGCCACACCTAACCATACGGAGGACATCGTGGCCCCACTAAAATGGTGGCCAAGATTAATGAGTCGGGTTTTTATTGGACTACAATGTTTAAGGATGCTAACATTTTTGTACAGGCTTGTGACTCTTGCTAGAGGACTAGCAACATCTCGCGGCAGCATGAGATGCCTCAAACCGGAATTTTAGAAGTTGAAATTTTTTACGTTTGGGGTGTTGATTACATGGGACCGTTCCCTTCTTCAAAAGGGAACTGCTATATTCTTGTCGCCGTCGACTATATATCCAAGTGGGTTGAGGCCATCGCTACTCCTACCAATGATGCCAAGGTGGTCCACAGACTTTTCAAGAAGACCATCTTTCCAAGATTTGGCGTGCCTAAAGCGATAATAAGTGACGGAGGATCTCACTTTCATGAGCGGAAGTTAGACACCCTCCTCAAAAAGTATGGTTTCTACCACAGGACAGGTTAAGCCTACCATCTCCAAACTAGTGGCCAAGTTGAAGTTTCTAACCGTGAGATCAAGGCCATTCTAGAGAAGGTGGTGGCAAAGTCAAGGAAAGATTGGAGCGACAAGTTGGATGACACCCTTTTGGCGTACAGAGCTGCATTCAAGACCCCTATAGGTACTACTACGTATAGACTCGTGTACGGTAAAGCATGTCATCTCCCGGTCGAATTGGAATATAAGGCATATTGGGCTATTAAGGAGCTCAATTTGGATGCCAAACTATCGGGAGAAAAGAGGTTACTTCAACTTAACCAACTCGATGAGTTTAGGTTGACGACCTATGATAGTTCTTGAATCTACAAGGAGAAGACAAAGAGGTGGCACGACGAGATGATCCTTCCAAGAGAATTCAAAGAGGGTGATAAAGTGATACTGTTTAACTCTTGACTTAAACTCTTCCCCGGAAAGTTAAGGTCAAGGTGGTCGGGTCCTTTTATTGTAAAAAGGGTCAATAAATTCGGTTCTGTGGAGGTTTTCGACGAACATGGTAACACTTTCAAGGTTAATGGCCAAAGACTCAAGCTATATCATTAGGGGGCTACGATTGGTGCAGTTGAATTACTTCACCTAAGCGGTTCCGATTCACTTTGAGCTTCAATGTTGTAAGAGGGTAGTGCGGGACCTAGATAAACCAGCGCTTTGCGGGAGGGAACCCGTATTTCTTGCTTTCTAGACTATTTTTTTTTCATTATTTTTATTTTTATTTCTTTTTAAATAGGTGAGGAGAGTGAAATTTTCCTTTCATGAGTGTTTTGTACAGGTTTTAGATAACAAAGTACGGAGGTTTCAAGAGAAAAAGGCAAAAGAAAGAGAAGCTCCAGGATTGGGTACGGGCCCGATCGGGCGCGCACCTAAGGGTCAGAATTGAAGAATATTTCGCCCGATCGGGCAAGGAGTCCCGATCGGGCGCGAAATATGATTTTATCAGAGCATTATTTCGCCCGATCGGGCGTGCAAGAGAGGAAGAAAATCAAGGGAAACTTCGCCTGATCGGGCGAGGCCGCCCGATCGGGCGGAATTTTGGAGAAATCGAGTGCCACAAAAAGAAATATCGGGCGAAGCTTGCCCGATAAGGCGAGAAAATTGGCGATTTTCAATATCAGAAGGACATACCTTCGCCCAATCAGGCGAGGCTTGCCCGATCGGGCGCGCTTATTTTTCCGGAGGATTTAATCCTCCTTCTCCCTTTCTCTTTTCTTTTTCCTTCTTACTTCTTCTTCCTCATTCACACTTTCTCTCTCTAAAACCTCCATTTTCAAACCTTCATACTCACTTTCTTTCCAAGATCTCCTCAAATTTACCCATCAAAACCTTAAAATTTTTACATATTCTTAATCCTCACACCTTCCTCTACATTTTCCACCCACTTTCTCTCATAATTTCTTCTAACCCTTAGAGAGAGAAAGCTTCAATACCCAATTTTCCACCTACATATGGCTTCCAAACGTTCAAGACCACAAAGAGGCGAAAGTTCGAGGCAACAACAACCAATGGTCGACCCGAGCTTCAAATACCGGGATGGGAGGAGGTTGTTATCACCTTGGCGGAACAACGGGCAAGGATGCTCAATCTCATCGAGAGGCAGGTAATCTCAACCTGTTTTGTTCATCATCCTACGTTATCTAGATTAGGTCTTGATAAATATGTAGAAAAGTTATTTAAGGGTATCGGAATGAGTGGTTTCTTCCAAATGCATCATGATACTTATGATTATTTAACATTTGAATTTATCTCTAGTTTCAATGTTATTAAAATGAATGCTATAATCACTCATGTGCAATTTCGATTATTAAACAACGATGTGCGATTAACTCTAAAGGAGTTTGGGAAGTTGTTTGAATTGAAATCGGATAAACCTATCGAACCCTCCCAAGACCACATTGCCGTGGTCTACAAGAGACTTACTGGGGAGGGTTTGGCTAACCTCCAACACGCCAAAGGGACGTGGATTCAACATCCCGTCCCAAAGTTTTGGCAAAGGTTTGCCGGCCTCACTATTTTTGGGAGGCATGAACCGGAAAACGTGAGGAGAGATGAATTGGAATTAATGGCATCCTATGTAATCCCTAATGCTAAAAATTAAACATACCCCATATGATTGCCAATCACTTTCAAAGGGCGGCCAATGCGGCCGAAACGGGTAGGTCTAGGGCACCTATCTTTTTTGGGGGGCTAGTGACCCATATTGCCATCAAACACCTAGGTTGGAACCCGGATGGGCATAGGAAAGTAGTGGGCTCAACCCTCTTGGACCTAACTTATTTAGGGAACCTAAACTGGGTGCATTCCATGGGTGGTGAGACTTGGTGGATAGTCCACCGGCAATCGGGTAGAAGACCAAGCCTTTACCCTACCCAACCCCGCCTTGATCAAATTTGAGAAGGGGAAGCCTTCTTACACATTTGAGGTAAACGGTCAAGGCGAGGTTCAAGAACCTCACCTTTCACCACAACCACACCAATCACCCCAACACCATTCCCCCCAACACCATTCACCACACTACCCACCACCTCCACCCTTCACCTATGGCATACCCACCTCCTCGGTCGATTATAACGCCGACCCCAATGCCCCTTATGACTTTTCAGGTTTTAGGAGCCAACTGGACCGTATAGAGATGGGGCAAGGGAGAGTATAGGGCATGGTGCAAAACCTAGATTCTAGGTTAAGCACTTTGGTTAGTCGGGTGGGTCATATAGAGAGGAACCTTGGGAGGGGTCTTTACCCCATGTATGATGACTATGCACGCCGAGGGGCTATTCCCCCCGAGGCATTAGTTCCCGACTAGTTCCAATATCCCCAAGGAGGGTATTCCACCCCAGAGCATTTGGTACTTATGTGGACTACTTTTCAGTCCATGGATATGGGGGTGATACTTCTTTTGGGGGTATGGGGGGAAATGTGAACCCTAACTACTTTGAAGGTGGTTCGGGTTATGGTGGTGCTGGAACGAGCCAGGGTTGTGCTGGCTCGAGCTATGGAGAAGGGTACGAGAGGATGGATGATGATGAGGAGTAGCTTCTCCTAGCTACCTTCCCAAGTCAATGAGGGCATTGCTTAATTTGGCTTTGGGGGAGATTTCTTGTATATATAGTAACTCTCTTTCTATCTTCTCTATTTATTGCTTTCCTAGTATAGTTTTTATTGCTTTTCTTTATGAAAAAAATACAAAAAAAATTTGAAAAAACAAAAAAAAATCAAAAATACGTTCCAATGAATTATAAATCATGCTTCCCTGTGTCCCATACTTTGAAAATATTGTTTTGATTCTTGGTACATGATAATAAGCTTTGTGAATTTTTTTATCATGATTTGAAGTTTAATTGTTTGGATTCCTAAAAATGAGTCAATTTTGCCAACTATTTGTGAATATAGTGCTTGACTAGTTGATTTGGTTAGGAATGTGTGTTAGTTCCTGGTATGTCGATAAATTTGAGTATTGGTTTGCAACTATTAGTAATGTTTATATAGCTCAATATTATGCACATTGAGGAGGACGAAGGCATTTGTTCTTTTAGGAAGCCTTCAGACGATATTAGATACATTTGTTCCCTTCTTGTTACCCATGTTGTTGCTTGTGCCCTTTTATTGTTTATTTAGCCACATTACAAGCCTATATGAGCCTCATTGGTTACTAGTCCCAAGCTTGGCTTGGGGAGACTATTAGTTGGTGAGGTGAGGGAGTTGTGGTGTGCATATCATTTGCACAATGTGGGAATAAAAGAAGAGTGATTGTTCTTTGATATTATGATTGCAAAATATTGATGTTTTGTGTTACAAAGTTGAAAATTTCCAATATGAGGTAAAAAAAGGAAAAAAAGAGCAAAGAAGAAAAAAGTTGTTTCATATGTTCAAATGTTCTATTTGAAGGTTGTTCAAGGAAAAAAAAATTCAAAAAAAAGAAAAAAAGAGTTCAAGTTTGAAAAAAGAAAAAAAGAATGAGTGGTTCAAAGTTTGTTTTAATTCACTCTATTTCATATTATCATATTTTGTGAGTGAATATGTAAGTGTTGGGATTGTGTTGTATATATGATTGTTTGGTGAACTTTTGTGGAGTTGAGTTGTGATTGGAGATGTTTAGGTCATCACTTGTTATGAACTTGGGTTTTGATAGGATATGGCTCCTTTAAGCATGGCTTTACTCTCACATTTTCCTAAATTTATCCTACCGTTTACCCTAGCCTTACATTACAAGCTTTAAAGACCTTCCGACCTTTGTGCATAGAGTTGTATGAATGTGAAAGTGTTTTTTATCAATGCAAGTTATGATTTGACATATTTCGAGTCGACTTGTAGGTTGAGCGTTCATTGTTTTAAACACACGAGAGTGTGAGATGGGAGGGCATTGTTCACAAATAAAGGGGTTGGTTGGAGAGTGATCGAGTACATCTTTTACTCGCCACATAAATGAGAGTTGAGTGCGTGAGCACTAGTCTTGAATTCTATATGCTCATGTGGTTTGCTTTACTTGACAATTGTTGGGGATGAAGGATGATTAGATGAATGAGATTGATTGACATTGAAGCATGTTCATTAGATTTATCTTGAATCGTTTGTGCTTTATTTTGTTTATTGGGATGAGGCATGTTTTATAAGTTCATTGATGAGCTCTTTGCTTAGGGACAAGCAAAGGTTTTACTTGGGGGAGTTTGATATGTCCAATTTATATAGTGTTTTACCCCTGTCCCGTGGTCATAATTAGTAGTGTTTTTGGCTCTTAATGGACACTTTTATTACTAATTTGTGTTTTCTAGTGTTTCCGTAGTTTTAGTTGAGTTTTACAGGAAATTGCACTTTTGGAGCATTTTCCCGGGTTTTCATGGATCGACTACGGAAGCTAGAAGGACACAACCATTCTTGAAGCCTAGGATCGGAGAAAACCGGTGATTAAGGGCTCGGTATGTCATACCGGGGCTATTGGATCAAGTAATCAAGACCCGATGAGGAAATCCGGATTGGGCCGAGGAATCGGGCCCAATCGAAATCCAAGCCTCGAATAAGAAACCGGGCCCGATAGGGCAAGCATACGCCCGATCGGGCGAGTGCACGCAATGCAGCCTCAAGGAAGGAGCCGCGCCCGATTGGGTGAGCGTAGGCTCGATCGGGCGCAGCATATTAGAAAGGGGCATAGTAAAAAGGTGGGCCGATCGGGCGCATGTTTTTCTAAGTAGCTGATTAGTTTTGTTTTAGATTTATTTTTAGGAGTGTTTAAGTACGAATTATGTACGTAATTTTTGATTACCTTCTCTTTTAGATTTTCTCTCTCTACTTAGGATATTTTCTCTCTCTTAAATTCTCTCTCAACTTTGTTCTTAATTACTTTCATTAATCTAGATTTCTTTTGGTAACAATTTCTTCTCTTTTAATTTCAGTTATTTTATTTACTTCTTTGATTATGTCTTGCTTTATTTATTTGATTAGTTTAGATATGTTGATGCTTGAGTAGTTTTATTTCTAGGGTTTATGGGGATCTAATAAATAAGATGAAGGGGTAAATTTGTGATTGTTGATTATCAATGTTTGGTTAATTTCCTATTGATTGATTTAATGCTATGCAATTAGGTTTGGCCAGATTTAATTGTATGAGTTTAGCAATATTAATCGAGATTCGACAAATGAGAATTGATGTTTAGGCTTAGTTTCAATAGGCTGACTAATTTATAAATGGTTAAGTCGACATTCGATAGATGAGATTTAATACCGGTAAATTAACTCTGTGATTATAATACGTAGCGAAAGCCCTTTATAATCTAATTAATCAATGCTTGATGATTTCTTATTATGATTTGCCCTGGAATATTGTTTATTAGTGAACCTATGCCCTAGGTCTTTTAATATTTAATTTCTCCCTACTTTATTTCCTCCGATCTTATTCTTCGTAGTATAGTCTTTATTTACAACAATATTGGTTAACTTGATAATTTAAATTATAATAATTAATTAGGAGTAGAAAGACTTGTTTCCCTGTGGAATTCGACTCTACTTCCCTATCTACTTTAGTTAGAGGACTTAGGTAATTACATTTGATTAGGGGATACGACTTTACCCTGTCACCTGCATGTGGCTGCCAAGGGGCTGCTCGATGCGTGCGGCCATGAGTGTGGTGTGCGTTCTGCTGCTATGGTGCATGGGGTGTGCGAGCGTTTTAATGCGTGTATGTGCTTGGTATTTTGGTTTAAAGGGGCAAGTAGCCGTGGCCTTGTGTCTAGCACCTTGTAACCTGTAGCAAACGCTACTAGGGTGTACCTAGTTATTGTACTATGAGGCGGTGAAGGCACGTGCGCCAAGCCGTATAGTGCAGGGTTGTTAGACAACCTTGACTTTCATATGGCACGTATGTGGTGTGTGAAATACTTGAGTACGGTTGGTTCATGTTTGCTTATTTTGTCGTTTTAATTAATTTATTAATCTAATTTGGTTTTAATTATTTTAATAAATCTTGGAGGCTAGGCCTCGTTTTTCAAGAGCGACATTTGCAAATTTTATTTTGGCAAATAATTGGGTTTTACCGGCTTAATTAATTAGATTAATTAAGATGGATGCAGAATTTAGTGGGAGCTTCAAATATTAATTGCGCTTATTTACATAATCGGTTAAAACAACTTTGACTATTTTTAATTAGGCGTGTTAATTGGATTAACCACCTAGACTAGTTACTAGTTATCGCGTGTTTATGCATAGCTACTTGTTTATTGTTGTAAAATGCATGGGCCATTCACAAATAGTGAATTGATAAATGGAATGTATATTCTCTCACAGGTTTTATAAAAATGGCAACTAGTGGGGCCCAATTAGGATAAAAAATACATAATGCGATCCGTGATGTATTTTTTGTAAATCTGAATACGGTCTGCGTTCCGTTGAGTATTTTTTTATCTTAAAATTTAGATTAGTCCGAATCGTAGATACTAGTATTGCATAATTATGGCCAAGTCTTGAAGATGGAGGTTCTTGGAAGACAAAGCCATGAAGTTGCAAAAGAAGACCTTTTGAAGACTTGAAGAATTCAAGGGGTCATGCTAGTTTCCAATATGCATCAAAATGCTTATGCTTTACATATTCATGATTATTTATATATGAATTATATGTTAGATAGATGCATGTTTAGGATTTCAGATGTTGTGATGATTAATTAAGTTCACATAAATCAACCAACATAGAAACCTTATGTCCCTAAATATTGAGTAAAATTGCCATTCCAAAACAATAATTATCGACCTATTGAGATGGGCTACGCCAAAGCGAGGCATTACTACTACTACCTAGACTCATAAGGAATACCGGGTATGCAAGTTGGTTTTGGTTGTACTCAACAATATGAGTGATGGAGTCCTAACATGTCGTGGCAAAGTGGATAAATTGTTGAGAGAGCATTATATACGACGATTTATTCAACCAAGAGTGGATTAGAGCTATTAGCAAAGCGTTTTTTTTTTACCTTGGGAGATTGAGTGCTAAGACAAGCTAAAGCATCTTAGCCACTCTTTGTTACCTTGGATCTTGGAATCGACTTATTTTCACAAAAAGGGGACAAAGTTTAAGTGTTAATAAGACGTTATATATGTTTAAAATATGCATGATTTAAATTCATTATTATTTAAGTATTATGAATGGTTTTTATTTAAAATTCTTTCAATTGTAGAATCATGTCTTCAAGTAACTCAAACAACCATTATTCATTACGCTCAATTTTCGACAAGGAGAAGTTGAGTGGGCTAAATTTTCTTGATAGGCAAAGAAATTTGCGAATTGTTCTCATGCAACAGCAAAAGGAATATATTCTTGATGAGGAAATGCCCGATGCTCCTAATGAGGAAGTGACTCATGCTACCCTAAACCGATGGCAAATTGGTAATTGGGATATCAAATGCATCATGTTAGCCACAATGTCTCCCGAGCTTCAAAAGACTTTCTTTGAAAAGGAGACAACTTTTGGGATCATTTATGAGCTGCAGAATATGTTACAAGAGCAGACCCGAACCGAAAGGTTTGAAACCCACAGACAGATCCTTGAGAGAAAGCTCAAGAAAGGAGAGTAAGTCAGCCCACATGTACTCAAAATGATAGGATTATTTGGGAATATGGGAAGGCTTTATTTGGGGTATTCAACTGAGATGGCAATTGACATCATTCTCCACTCATTGCACAAAGGGCTATGATCAGTTCAAGATGAACTATAATATGCACAGCATGGTGAAAACCCTCATTGAGCTTCATGGTATGTTGAAGCAAGCCGAGAAAACGCTCAAGGATGAAGGAAAACATGATATGGTCATGGTAAAAAGGGCAAGTCGTTCAAGCGCATGGGCAAGAAGAAGAAATGCTTCAAGGGGAAAGGTAAGAAGTACTTTTTGCCTAAGCCGAAAGCTACAAAGGACAACAAAGAAAAGAAAGCAGCATCTTCTAAATCTGATTCCGAATACTTTTATTTTAAGAAGAAGGGACATTAGAAGAGAGATTGCCTCAAATTCAAGGAAGATAATTTAAGAAGAACGGACCGTTGCTTCTGAATCAGGTTTATTTGTTATAGACTTAAACTTCACTAGCTTAACATCATGGGTATTAGATACCGGATGTAGCTCACACCTTTGTTCCAATTCTCAGGGACTAAGGAACGTTAGGAAGCTAGAGAAGGGAGAGGTTGAACTCCGGGTCGGCAATGGAGCCAGAATTTTGGCCATATCTGTTGGAACTCTCAGTTTGTCTTTTCCCTCTAGGCTTGTTTTGGAACTTTATAGTTGTTACTATATTCTCAAAATTACCAAAAAAATCATTTCAATTTCGGCGTTGGACGCCAAATGTTTTTAATTTTGAGTAAAAGACAATGAGTGTTCATTTTATCTCGATAATGTTTTATATGGTATTGCACATTCTGAAAAATGGTCTTTATGTGATTTCTTTAGAAAAACAATTTTATAATGTAAATAATACTACCAAAAGAGCTAAGACCATGGAGTCAAATCAAACTTACTTGTGGCATTGTAGTCTTGGCCACATTAACATCAAACACATCAAGAAGCTTCTTCAAGAAGGTGTTCTTGACTCTTTCAATTTTGAATCTTTGAGAATTGCGAAGGATGTTTATTAGGCAAGATGATAAAGCAGCCATTCTCCAAGTTGAGAGAAAGAGCAGGTGACTTATTAGGTCTAATACATACCGATGTATGTGGACCAATGAGCTCCGCCACAAGAAACGGACAGCGATATTTCATCACTTTCACAGACGGCTATAGTAGATATTGCTATGTCTACCTAATGTCGCACAAATATGAATCGTTTGACAATTTCAAAGATTTTCAAAGTGAAGTGGAAAATCAGCTTGTCAAGAAAATCAAAGCCCTTCGATCGGATCGAGGTGGTGAATACTTGAGCAAAGAATTCGATGACCATCTTAAAGATCATGGCATACTTTCAGAACTGACACTTCCAGGAACTCTACAATGGAACGGAGTATCCGAACGGAGAAATCGAACCTTGTTAGACATGGTACAATCAATCATGGGTCTTAATGATCTTCCTATCTCTTTCTAGGGACACACACTTTTAACTGCGGCACTAACACTGAAACGTGCTCCATCGTAAGCTGTAGAAAAGACTCCATACAAATTATGGACGAACAAACCTCCTAGGTTGAATTTTCTAAAGATATGGGGATGCGAAGCATATGTCAAGAAAATTAATTTTTGACAAACTTCATCCTAAATCTTATATGGTTTACTTTGTGGGCTACCCAAAAGAAACCAAAGGGTATTACTTCTACAACAAATCGGAGAACAAAGTGTTTGTTTCTCGCGATGGTGTCTCTATGGTGAAGGAGCAACTTTCAAAAATGACAAGTGGTAGGAAAATCTAACTCGACGAAGTTCGTGAGGATGAGCAACAAAATCAAAATGACTGTCAAAGTGCTCAAGTAGCATCTGTTAATGAAGGTCAAAATATGCAAAGTCGAATCGACAATGCAAATGCTCTGTCCATTACCCTACGTAGGTCTCAAAGGCCAGGATCTCAACCTGATAGATATCTTGGATTGTGTTTAACCGAGAATTAGGACATCCTAATCATGGATGGAGATGAACCGACAACCTACAAGCAAGCGATGGCAAGCACCAACTCTTCTAAATGGAAAGAGGCCATGAGATCTAAAATGGATTCCATGTTTGAAAATCAAGTCTGGGACTTGGTTGAATTACCCGAAGGCTACACACCTATCTTATGTAAGTGGATTTTCAAGATGAAAACCAACACAGATGAAAATGTATTTATTACAAAGCTATATTGGTAGCAAAAGGATACAGACAATTTCATGGTATTGATCACGATGAAACCTTTTCTGCAGCCGCAATGCTTAAATCCGTTCGGATCCTCCTAGAGATTGTAATGGTATTCTTGAAGAAATTGTGTATATGACACAACATGAAGGTTTTGTCGACAAAAACAATGCTTAAAAGGTATGCAAGCTGAAGAAATATATTTATGGATTAAAGCAAGCAAGCAGAAGTTGGAATCTACGATTTGATGAAGCCATTAGTAAGTTTGGTTTTATCAAGAATCCAGATGAGTCTTGTGTTTACAAGAAGGTCAGTGGGAGTGACATTGCCTTACTAGTCTTATATGTCAATGACATTTTGCTCATTGGAAACAACATTCCATTATTAAGAGTCTGTAAAGGCTTGGCCTGGAAAATGTTTTTCAGTGAAAGACTTAGGAGAGGCTCAGTACATACTAGGCATCAAGATCTATAGGGATAGATATAAAAGGATGATAGGATTGAGTCATAGTACTTATATTGATAAGGTATTAACTCGATTCGGCATGGAAGGAGCCAAGAGAGACCACCTACCCATGTGGCATGGCATAACCCAAAGCAAGAATCAGTGTCCAAAGACACCTGAAGAACGAGAAAGGATGAATCAGATTCCATATGCTTCGCCTATTAGATCGATCATGTATTCCATGATATGTACTAGGCGAGATGTGTCGTATGCCTTGAGCGCTACGAGCCGATACCAATCAGATCCAGGAGAGGCGCATTGGACTGCGGCCAAAAATATCCTAAAGTACCTAAGAAGGAACAAGGATAAATTCCTGTTCTATGGTGGCAGAGATGAATTAGTTGTTGAGGGTTATACCGACGCAAGCTTCTAGATAAGCAGAGACAACTTCAAGACACGGTATGGGTACATATTATGTCTCAATGGAGGAGCGTTTAGTTGGAAAAGTGCTAAGCAAAGCACAACAACAGATTCTATAACTAAAGCAGAATACTTGGCAGCATCTGAGACAGCTAAGGAGGCAGTTTGGATTCGCAAGTTCATTGGTGAACTTAGTGTTGTACCCTCCATCGAGGGACCAATAGACCTTTTTTGTAACCACAATGGAGCTATTGCTCAGGCAAGAGAGCAAAGAGAAAATCAGAAGGTCAAACATGTCAAGCGGTGGTTTCACATGATTCGAGAATGGAAATCAGAGGGTTAAATCAGAATTTGTAATGTTGGAACGGATGACAATGTAGCCGATCCACTGACTAAACCTTTGCCTCAAGTGAAGCACAACAAGCACGTTGAGGCAATGGGAATCAGGCACATTAGAGATTGACTTTGATTTCCTTATTTTAGTGTTTTAATTAATTTTGGACAATTTTAATGTAAAGCACTATGATGAACCATTCAATTTTTGGAGTAATTAAATTTTTATGCAATTTAAATCACTCCGTTGACTATATAATTGTGGTTTAGAATTAAATAATGAGTCCATTCGATTTTTGGAATATTCATAGTAGGGTATCAAGACCAGTCTTGGTAAGGAAACAACTGTGATGTGAACGTTGAATATTATTATCGAAAATTATCCCTAATCGAGGTCATTTAAACAATGGATGATTAATGACCAGTTGAGATTAGTATGTAGTTTGATTAATAGAAACGTTTCATGTGCTACAAGGACATGATTGTCATGAATCATTTACACAGGTATTGGTTTGGAACCATACTACATCGACTTGTGAGAATACTTTAAGAGATTAAAAAATCGTCATAAGTATACTCCTCATTATTGCTATCGGAACCTTTTTCCTTGACCATGAGTATTGTGAGCTTTCTTGTTTGAATACTAGTCCGCTTTGATGATTGTCAATTGTCTGCCGTAACAGGGGATTATAACGGCATCACTCGGGCAGCTAGGTCCTCTTAGTAAGAGAAGCTACATTACAAGACTGGAAATGTCCCCCTATTAAAATTAGGGAAGTTGTCTTTGTTGTTTACTAAGCCTCTCCTAGAGCGAGACTGTAAAAATTCATGGCCTTGCTCGGATGGATTTTAGAAATCATCTGCTTTTTTACAGTCGGACTCGAAATCGAGAAACACTTCTAGGAGTAATAAGGATGAAAAAATAATCTTACATTATAGTTCATGAAGAGGCATTAAGAGACATAAGAAAAAGGCTATACACTAAAAGCACACTTGTCCGGAAGCACAACTGGGAGATTGAATGGAATAGTGTCCTTCCGATAAGTGTATTATTCTGATAGTTGGTTCAGAATTATTAGAAAGCTAATATATTCAGTAAGGTCAAGTGATCGGAATGCATGGGTGGAGGCCGCTTCCGAATAGTAATATTAATGCAGAATTAATATTACAACTTAATCTTGACTTAATCCTTCGGGTCACACCCAAGAAATTAACGAACCGACACGACGAATTAATTCAAAAGGAATTAATGAGTCGCCCGAGCAATAAATATTAAGACGTCGGAAATTCGAGCTTAGAGCTTCGAAACCGAGCGTAAAAAGTCGAGTCGAAAATAATAAAAGACGAGACGTGAAAACAGTAATAAATCAACAATGACCAAAATACCCCTAGCATCGGAACACCGAGTGCTAGGGGCTTAACCAAGCTAGCAGCCCGCACCAAGTGTGAGGCTTTCTAGCAAGCTCCGGCCAGCAGCCCGCACTTAGTGCCTGGCGTGCAGGCGCGCTGCAGCTAGCAGCCCGCACTATGTGCGAGGCGTGATAGCAGAAGCCCTCAGTAGGAGCAGCCCGCACACATGTGCATAGGAATGCTGGCCGAGAAGGCTAGCAGCAGCAGCCTGCCTTGGTGTTGGGCTTGGTTGGGCCGAGTAGCAAGCAACGACAGCATGTGGGAATCCCACATGAGGGGGTTGGAGGGAGGAGCCAAGTGGCGCAAGGTGAGGGAGACAGTGGGGAGCAAGTTTGGTCCCCCTTCTCCAAGTGTTCCTCACCTACTCCTTCACATGTAGTTGACACTTGTTGATTTATTACTGGCTTGCTTAAATAATTTTATTTTTCTTTTAAAATAAAATGTGAAAATCCCACTATCCCACATTGGTGGGAGAGACAATCATACTCTCATCATTTCCTATAAATACCTAAGTAAGGGCATTGGAAATTATGCTTGAGTAAGAGTTGTAAAGGGCATCACTAGTAAGTGAAAACCCTTTAACTCAAGAGTTGGAAAAGATATCACATTTAGTGAAAGCCTTTGAACGCAATTACTCAGGTTTTATTGGTTGGGTGTTGCTAACCCCAAGACATTGGACCTTGTCGGTATTCGTTGGTGCGGGTGGATTAACGTTGGAGGCTTCGTGTTTTTGAAGCTAGCTTTCAAGTAAGAGCACATTTGGTCGGGCGAAGCATGCTCCAAAAGGTAATCGTTTTATCTTAATCTTGTGATTAATTAATTATGTTTATAATTTTATTTATTGCGAGTGCGGTCTTGTTTTAGGGTTTGTTTTCGCAGTGAGTCCGACTCACCAAACCCCAACATAGAGAACGTCGGACCTCGAAATCTGAGAAGATACTTACTTTCCGCACGTTTTTCTTCGAATTTGTACTAACATAGAGATCTCCGTTTGTTTTGCAGGTACATACACCCTTGTCGGATCCAGTGTAGCACCCCGTATTTTTGAACCATTATTTTATATGCATTTAAACCTAGTAAACCTAATTTCTAATTTAAATATCAATTTCTAAATTTGAAATGTTGATTTCGTTATTTTAATATAAGGGTAATCCCAAGCATTTGAAACCCTAATTATAATATTTTGACAAAACGTTTGAAAGTTATTATTTAAAAGGGTTCTATATTTGAGTTTTAAGCATTTCAAACTGTATTTGACTTATCTGAATTGATATTAGCTTTAAAGGGTGATTCCTTAAGTTTAAGTGTCAATTTAGATATTTAACCTATTAAAATTGATACAGGTCATCATGGGTGATTCCTTGACTAAAGTTTCAATTCTATATGTATAAAATGATTTTAGGGTTTTTAAGACGTTTTACGTTCAATTGTATCAATATCGATAAGTAAAGTGGTATTGGGTGATTCTGTCAACTCGTTTATCGAATTGATATTGTTTATAAACTATTCTTTATTTTATATTTATAAAACTCATTACAATGTCCTTTAATTATTTAGGTCATTATAAATGAATAATATTATTGGTTTCACATTTCGTCTTTTATGTCGCTCTTTGGTACATATGACCTATATATAAATATTTTTTTTTTGTGATTTAAATTGTTATTTTCATTATTATTATTGAGATATCAATAATATAATCTATATTGTTGTTTTTGAACGCGTTTTAAAATGCCTTCCGTTACTTTCCTTTCCTGGTCTAATTTTGGGTCAACTAGCATTTATATATTGGTCGGATTTTTTCTCAAAACTTCCATGACTAAATATATTAGGATAGGCTTGTTTATTAGCTTTCCTAATTCCATTCTTAAGCCTACATTAATTATTCAATCAAGCCCATAAGTGTAGCTTAAGTTAGGGTTATTTGAAGCTCATTTGAAGCCCAATTTCTCTCCCTTTTCACGGCAGCCACAAGGCTTGATTACTGCTCAAATTCAATTCAACGTAACCCCCATATTTACCCTCATTAAGCCTAATTAAACCCAGCAATTTACTGCCCAAAACCCTTTCACTTCCTCTTCTCATTTCACGTACAAAGAAGTCAGTTTTCTCCACCCAAAAGATGCAGCAAATCACTTTTCTTCTCCCCATCTTTTTCGTGGAATTCAAGGTGGGAATCAAGGGAAAATCAAAGCTTAACTTTCTGCCATAATCGTTGCCAAAATCGTGCTCTATCTCTCCTCTAGAACAAGCAAAAACGAGGCAAGGGAACAAGACTGTTTGGGTGGGTGTTGTGCGTGTGATTTCTGCTGTTTGTGTGCGGTGTTTCTGTCCTTTTCTTTGGGTTTTTGTGGCCTATATATCAAGGTAACTAGCCTTTCTTCCCTTAGATTAGAAATTCTAGGTTTT
This sequence comes from Chenopodium album, assembly GCF_948465745.1. NCBI lineage: Eukaryota > Viridiplantae > Streptophyta > Magnoliopsida > Caryophyllales > Amaranthaceae > Chenopodium > Chenopodium album. The sequence goes on along the minus strand of NC_137836.1, from coordinate 55,333,479 downwards.
AGGGTTGAATAGATGGGTAGAAATCATGTTAGGGTTAGGAATGGTTTCAATTTTTGTATGTAGTGAGTATGTCTGGTTTCGGAATGGATTTGTCCTTATTTTATGTGTTTAACACATGAATTTCATGCCTAGTTTGATTTACTATCAATCCCTAATTGTTTTATGATGTTTTTGATGTGTTTTAATCAAGTTATAACATGATTTTGGGGCTTACAAGTATGATGTACGTGACTGATGTTTGTGTGTGAGACTGCTGTTTCTGTAGTTCTTTCTGGTCGTGGTTAAGCCTTAATTTCAATGACTATATTTCATATTGTTGTAGAGAATTGTTTTACGATCGATTTGATATATTATGGGTAAAATTCGGAGGTGCTTAAGGCCTCCAAATGACTGATTTTGTGAGACAAGTTGTGCTGCCAACGTGAATTAAGAACGTGATGTTAGATTGAGTTTATGAGCATGTATATATCTTATATTTGTGACCAATTGAATATATTTTCTAAGTTATCATTGTAGGATCATCTAGGAGTTTATACCATAGCGAAATTCCATGTTTATATGCAAAATTCTATCTTTTTATGAGCATGTATATTCTAAACTCTTGGATTGCTGACAGCATGTTTAATATATCTTCTTAGGTCCTAAATTAATTATCTTGATTGATTTTATTGCCTAATTTGAATTAGCATCATGTTAGGATATTCCCTAAATTGATATAGCATGATTTTATATAATTTAAGATAGTTTAAAGTGCCTAAATTAGTGCAACACAGCTGCTGCCCCTAATCTGCTAGGCGTGTGAAGGATGGTGATTTTCAATAGTGTATTCCTAGATTTCTATGAGCAAATGCATGTTTAACATAGCCTATTATGTTTTGAGGGTGTGTGCTAAAATGGGCTAAACTTAGTTTCATGTTTAAGGTTGGTTTTTGGGAGATTTGGTGTGATTGGTGCTGCTGCATATGAGTGTAGGGGCTGCTGTAAACATGATTTTATTTTGGCATGTTCTCTCTTGAATTTCAAGTCCAGAATGGTTTTATATGATGCCTAATGAGTGTATGTATATGCCCTAATTTTTATTTTGCATTTGAAGCATGTTTGGTTGGGTTTTTATGATTATTATTGGACTTGTATGTTGCTGTCCCGTTTTGGTTGTTTTATGAAATGATAGTTTGGATATTTGGTTTAATTAAATGATTTTATGTAATTTTTTTTTATTGTAAGTATTATAATTTATTTGAGATTATATTTTAAATAGGTGATGATTGAATTTTTGGGTATTATAAATCCCTAAAGTGAAATATTTCTATGTGTGTTTGAATATGTGTGGGTTGTGTTTGTATAGTCGACGTCGTAATGCTTTAGAGAAGGATAACACTGTCTTTAGCATCACTTCGCCAAGAGTTGTGAATGCACTTAATTGTTGAATTTCGATAATTAATTATATTCCCAAACTCAGACGATACCTTTGTGATTTATTAAGTTGAAGTGCCTTTTGAAATGGAGTTTCAATTAAATTTAAGAAATATGATTTTCTTATGCAGTTTGAATTGAGTATAAGACCATTTTTGGCTTCTCTGCAGATTTCTGAGTGAAATATATTGTATTATCTATTTTAAGTGATTTTTGGATTGTGTGTGGGGCCATAGTCGGGCGTGAAGCCGAGTTGCTTCCCGATGGTTAATGAACATGCTAACTACCTAGATTGCGAGTCTTAGGTAGCTCAACCTGGGTTAATTGTTGTCGTCCGGGGGTGTGTAAGACCTTATAGGCATCTACCCATAACCGGGAGTTGGCCAATCTTAGACACGGTCTCTGCGAGATGACCGGGGGTTCGTCAAGACAAACCTTAGGAAGTGGATTGCGAGGCCACTAGCGTTCCCTCCATGCCAGTTCTACTGTTTTGAAGGTTTTGGTTTTGAAATGTTTAAACTAATAAATTATTACTTATTTGAAGTCTATATATTATTATGATTGAAATTGAGTGATTTAATATTGATATTTCTGTTTTAAGTTTATTTTGAAATATTTCAATGTTTGTATGGTTTGATGGTTTTAAGCGATTTTATTTGAGTTTTCAAGTTGATTGTGGTTATGGTTTCTTTCTGTTAATTTAAGTCTAAGATCATCTATTTCTGATTTGAGGGAGAACTGCTAGTTGCTCCCCACTGATTGTGGAACGTTGTTATAATTTGTAGGTTTGATTTGTTTATTTTATATCTGTGACGCTGGGTTAGGGATTGAGAGTTTAGAACCTAACTTTTAGGCTTGTATGCCTTTGTTTTTAGTTGACTGTTTAATTATTTTGAATTTAGTCTAGTTTGGCCGATAAGGGTTGTTCCGCCCTTGGCTTTTAAATGTAATTGATTTGTCCATGTTAAAGTTTGTTTGCTATTTTCTTTTGTTCACATAGTTTGCGCTTAGCTTAAACAACTTAATTTGGATGTGTGAATAGGTTAAGCTTGACTTTTCTAATCGAAGTTAAGTAACCTCCCGTTCAAGCGTAATTCCGCTAACGCTTCCACTTCCAAAAGGACAGGGTGTTACATCCAGTCTTTGAGTTGTAACTCTCCCAAGGGACATAAAAACACGTAAAACATTTGGCATCGTCTGTGGGGAGAGTACCTTAAAGATGGCTTCATAATATTTACCTGCGCCGCCTCAAGAGACCAATCAACCTCTGGAAAATGTAGAGGTCTAGTAGGACCATGACTCTAGTGACAATGGAGACATCGAAACCTATGTGGCCCATGATGGGTCCTTCATCTTTAAGCGCATCCGTCATAAAGACAGGAGGAAGCGCAATGCTGACAAGACGGGTACAAGCAGCCCCCGTAGACAAATTAGCAATCCCTCAGGGAAGCCGACTAATCCATCTCATGCAACAAATCAGCCCTAGTCACCCCAGATAAGCTCATGAAATTCATGAGCAGCTTAAATGGTGAAATAAAAGACTTAATCACCAACCAGGCGGCTGCTCCTAGGAAGGAACAGTCGGCCAAACAACCAGCTTAGGCTGGAAAGAAAAAGTCGGTTAGGGATCGTCTGCCGACTCCTTATCCTGATCAACCATAGATCGACCTCTCAAGACTTCATTTCCTAGACACGGTAACGAGAAAGGCCATCCGGCATGAACATCTGGATGGTAGCAAAAAGACATTCTCTGATGCTCGACATTACATCGAGCAAAAGAAGAACCAACAGCTGTCTGAGTCGGCATCCATGTCGACTGATCAAGATAGCTTCAAGAATACCTCACTGACGAATTCTCTATCAGTACATGGGACCCCGTCAAGCGGCCCTCATGTCCAGTCGGGACCCCATATAAACAACTCGCCATAATATATGGCGCAAACATTATACAAGCCTCTTCCTTTGCCTTAAATCAAGCCTACCTTCTTCGGAGAACAGGCGGCATATAACTACCAGCCTATGGACTAGCAGCTTCAGCTATAAAAACTTAAAGAACAACCCTCTGCGTTCTGCAGGGAAATATTAGAGGCCTAACAGCCAGCCAAGGTAAAAAATGTGTTGGTTGGGACCTATGACGGTACCGCCAACCCATAACACCACCTCCTGGCATACACCAATCTAATCTACCTACAAGGGTTAGATGATTTCGCATGGTGTCATTGCTTTGCAGCCACCCTAAAGGGCATAGCCCAACAGTGGTTCGGTAACCTGCCGGCTAGTTGTATCAACAGCTTCAAGACGCTTGCGTTCTTGTTTGCTTCCAACTTCTTTATGAACATCCCTGCAAAGAAAATGAGCCTCGATCTAAGCCATGTACAGTAGGGGGTAGAGAAGGACTACGCTCCTACATCAGGCGGTTCAATCTGGTGAGAACCCAGATTCAAGGACTGTTTGACGAGGTGGCTAATACAGACTTTTTCAAGGGTCTAAAGGACAGGTTGACCTTCAAGTTCGAACTTGTCCGCAAGAAAATCTTCACCCTCTAAGGAACCCTAATGGAGGAAAAAGCCTACATATAGGCGAACGAACTCTGCTCCTCATATAAGCAGTCGAACTCTTAAAATTCTGATAGATAGAAGGAGAGTTGGCCTGCTCAGCCGTCTCTAAAACCTGAAGAGAGAAAAAAGAAAAAAGAGATTTGGGCGCTTGATAACTCCAATCAGCTGGCTCAGAATAAGAAAAAAGGGTGGAAACCGTACGTTCCAAGGGACGAGTTCCATAAGGACAACTACTCCACCCTCATGGAGATAAAGGATCGGCTGACTCTGGAGAAGTTGACTCAAATGAAAGGTTCTGCTGAAAATCGGAACAAAAAAAGTAGTGCCATTACAATGAGGATGTCGGCCACGACACCAACAACAGCTTTAGCCTTAAGTGGACCCTTGATCGTCTGGCCGACAAAGGAGCGCTGAAATCCTATGTGAAATCCAAGGTCACTTACAAGGCGAATCCGAGGAAGTCTAGCAAAAAGACTCCCTAGCCTACTGGTAGTTCCGAAACCGATGAGGAGCCGGTCTACATAATAGCTGGCGGATTTGCATGTGGTGCCCTGACCATGCGGGGCACCTAGGACCATCATAGAAATATGGTCCACTTTGTTGAAAAGGGACAGGCGGCTAGCACATCCGTCTTCCCCGAAGTCATCGTCACGGAGAAGGATAGAGGCAAAGTCTGTCGGCCGCATGGTTACCCTGTGGTCATAGAATGCAAAGTGGCCAACCAAAAGGTTGGCCACATCTTGATCGATATTGGAAGCTCCTCGAACATCATCAACCATTAATGTCTATCCAACATCATCAGCCATGAATGTCTCCCATCCCCTTATTAGGTTTGGAGGAGGAGTTGTGCACCGTGTCGGACGGATTGATCTGCCTATCCGGTTGGGAGAGAAAGGAAGCGGTCGGCACATGACCATCTGGTTTTTGGTGGTCGAAGAGTTGATCGCCCACAATCTCATTCATGGCCGACCCACTTTTAACGAGTGCAAGGTTTTCATCATTCCTTTCCTCATGCTGGTCAATTATGAGAGGGATGATGGAACTGTTGGCTCCTTGAATGGGGACAAGAAGACGGCTCGAGAGTTCTACCTCTTAGACGTTAAACCCGCGGTAGCAGCAGCCGGTAAGGTCAAAGAGCCAATAGACCTTGATGAAATCAAGGATGACAATCCGGACCCAACAGCTGCCAAGAAAAGAAAAACTGATCAACTAATGGTGGTAAAAAACCAAAAGCAATAGCAATCACTGGTCGGGGAACGGTCAGATGACCTTTGTTCCCAACCGGCTGGAGAGCACATTGATATTACTTTTGACAGCAGTTTTCCTGAGCAAACTGTTAAGTTGGGGACGGTTGATTTTGCTAAGTTGGGTGCAAACTTGCACCATATGCTGAAAGAATTTAAAGACATCATTGCCTTTGAATTGGAGGAGATGTCAGGCATCACCCAGATCTTGATGTCCAAAAACTCGCATGCACCCTCAAAAGAAGCCCATTCGGAAAAAGAAAATAAACCATGGCGAGGAAAGAAGTCAGGCGGTAGCTGTCGAAGTAAAAAAGCTGTTAAACGTCGGGTTCATTCGGTCCTGTAACTTCCCTGATTAGGTTGCAAATGTTGTGCTGGTAAAAAAGGCGAATGGTATCTCGCGCATGTGTGTTGACTACACTAGCTTGAACAGAGCATGTCCGAAGAATAGTTATCCACTTCTAAAGATTGGCAGTCTGGTCGACTCTACAGCCGGACATGCCCAGATGAGTTTTATGGATTCCTACTCAGGCTTCCACCAGATTCCCCTGTGGAAAAGAGGTCAAGAAAAGACGAGATTCGTCACTGCAGGGGTTATTCTCTTACACTATGATGTCGTTTTGTTTGAAGAATGCACCTGCTACTTTCCAACGAATGATTATTACAGTCTTCATTAATCAGATTGGGAGGAAGGTAGAGGCGTATATTAATGACATAATAGTCAAATCCAAGCAGCAGGCGGATCAACTTGTTGATCTCCAAAAAACATTCGCCACACTCAGGCGGCACAAGGTCATGCTTAAACCCAAGAAGTGTGTCTTTGGTGTTGAGTCTGGGAAGTTCCTTGGATTCCTGAAAGACCAAAGGGGGATAGAGGCCAACCTTGAAAACATACAGGTTGTTATCTTCATGCAGTCGCTCCGCACTGTTAAGGAAGTACTAAAGCTAACTGGTTGCTTGGCGGCCCTGGGAAATTCCTCATACAGCCAGGTGACAAGTTCCTTTACTTCTTCCAGGCGATCAGGAAGAAAACTAGATTTAAATGGGGGGATGATGCTGAGGCGGCATTTAAAAAATTGAAAGAACATTTGCACTCTTTGCCAAGGCTTGTTAGCCCTCTGCACAAAAAGACGCTCTATATGTAACTGGCTGTCTTAGATCATGCCCTCAGTGTCGTTCTCTTAGATGAAAGAGACAACATCTAGCTCCCGGTCAACATCATTAGCCACTTTCTCAAGAACGCAAAGCTTCGGTTCCCCATGGTAAAAATTTTTGACCTTGCTCTCTACATGGCTAGAAGTTAAAGCCTTACTTCTTGGCACATCCGGTTATGGTCTACACAGACCAACCGATCAAGCGGCCAATGATGACCCTAGAATCATCAAGCCAAATGCTCAAATGGGTTATTGAGTTGCAGGCACTGGAAATTACTTTCGAACAAGGGAAGGAAGTAAAGGGGAAGTCATTCGCCGACTTTATTGTCGAAATGACAAGCCCGGCTAAGGCGGATAATGCTGATAAGGTTTGGAAAGTGTATGTGGACGGGAGCTCCACTATGAACAGCTGTGGTGCAGGAGTTATATATCAGTCCCCTGAAGGGGATAAGTACGAGAATGCACTATGGTTCAAGTTCCAGGCCTCAAATAATGTGGCTGAATATGAAGCCCTGCTAGCCGGCATCTACATGTATAAGGCGGCATGGGCAACAAAGATTGACACCTGCTCTAACTCCCAGTTGGTCGTAAGCCAATACCATGGTTGTTATGAAGCCACCCATCCGGACATGATCAAATATTTGCTGGCGGTCAAATCTGAAGCTTGGAAACTTGAAGAATTTCATCTAAGTCAAGTGCCTAGGCCTGAAAACAACCACCCGGATGCTCTGTCAAAATTAGCATCCTCCGCTACCTATGGTACGCCTCGGTCAGTCTTTGGGGAAGTTATGGAAAACAGGAGTATATCTGATGAAGAGCCCATTGGAGTACTTGACCGAAACTCTACCTGGATGGGTGGCATCCGGTCATATATGACAGACGTCACGCTCCTTGATTCACACCTGGAGGAGGCCGTAGTGAAGAAGCGGGCTACAAACTTTGAGATGAGACAAGGAGAGCTCTTCAAAGTAGGTTTTTTGAAGCCTCTATTAAAGTGTGTTACCCCAGAAAAGGGGTAAGAAGTTCTCGAAGAAATGCGTGCGGGATACTGCGCCTCTCACATATGCGGCAGATCCTTGGCCGTCAGAGCCAGGCGCTACTAGTTCTGCCCACCCTTAAGTCAGACGCCATGGAGATGGTTAAAAAATGCGATAAGTGTCAAATTTTGGCAAGCTAATCCATTGACCGACTACCGACCTGACAACAATCAACAGCCTAGTACCATTTGCTAAATGGGTCATGGACAATCTGGGGCCTTATACGGCTGCACCAGGCGGCAAGCACTACATCTTAGTGGCTTTGGATTACTTTACCAAATGTGTAGAGGAAGAGGCGGTAAAAAACATCAAGACAAAGGACGACATCTCCTTCATCTGGAGGAATATCATCACCTGGTTTGGGGTGCCTATGTCTATGGTTTTTGACAATGGTCCTCAGTTTGAGATGCCTCGACACAAGACTTGGTTGGGAGAACAAGGGATCTCAAGCTACTTTGCATCATTCAGCCAACCCCAAGCAAACGCCAGGTCAAAACCTTTAACAAGTTAACTCATACGGCATAAAAAGGAAGATTGAAAGAGTTAGCGGCCTATGGGCAGATGAGTTACCACAAGTCCTATGGGCCATCAGAACAACAGCAAAAGGGGCAACTAGAGAGACCCCATTTTTCATGGTGTATGGTGCAGAGGTCGTCTTGCCCATCGAACACTATGAGCTAACTCTTCGAGTCATGATGTATAATGAAGAGGCAAACTGGGAGGCCATGCGGCTAGCATTGGGCTCACTTCCAAAGCACATGGGCAATGCCGCCTTGTGGCATGTGATCTACCATCTGATAATGCCTCGGGCCTATAACAAGAGATACACAAGAGGCCCCTGAAGGTTGGGGACGTTGTGCTAAGGAAAACAAAGGCAATTGATAGGGCGAATGAGCAAGGGAATCTAGCTAACCCTAAATTGGAAAGGTCCCTACCGAATCTATGAAGAATTAAGACGCGGCACCTACCGTCTAGAGATACTAGACGGCAGGCAGCTACCCAGAACTTGGAATGTAGATAGCTTACAAAAATACTACTTCTGAAATATTGTAATTCTTGAATTATTAATGAAAATCTGCCTTCATTTCCAAACTTGTCTTTTAAATATTCATAGAGCACCGCCTGCATGATGCGCAGACGGACCAAGCTCAACATATTATAGAGAGTCGCCTGCACAGGCTCTAGACGAAAATTTCTCGAAATGGTAGAACACTGTGCAGGCGGACCACATTCAAATTTTATGAGGTATCACCTGCACAATATGTAGGTGGCCTCATTCGCTTAAACATTTTGTTTAAAGGGACCGTATGCCCCCAACAGCAGACGTACCAAACCTATCAAAACGCATCGACTGCACAAGAGCATTCGTTCCTAACATTATTAACCATTAAAAAGCTAAGTCCCAAAGATTTAGCGGCTATCTATCCTTCAAAAAAGAGGACCAAGGCTGCATATAGTCTATTTAAACAGTCGTCTGCTCCAACCTGAGTACGATTTGTCTACTCTAATATGAGTCAAACAACCGGCGACGTCCATTCGGGCGAATTCGTCGAAGACAACATCTCCCGTTTGGGTAGAACATTATTACTCTATAAACAAAAAAAACAAGCGGCCCTACCATCTACGTTAAGGCAATGCTCACATTTGTTTGATTCAATCTAACTTGAAATCTAAAAAGCGTTGAGTTTTTCGGACTGTTCTAGTATAGGCGGAAAGCGGCTTCATTTTAGAGGCTATGATATACAAATTCTACAGCCTGTTGTTTCTCTGGAGCAATCCAGACGAACAGATTAATTCTTGAGAATTATAAGTGTTGACACCCAAACGTGTCTCCCCAAAACCAAACCAAATGATGAATACGTTTCACGTCATTTGATTTTCAAACAAAAAGAAAGTGTGAAAAGTCTAGTGATGTGGATGTTTTTTATTGAAAGATCTCTCTTTCTGTTTTCAAAAATATTTATTCTTACACTCTATTTATGAAAATAGCCAGTCCAATTTAGTTTGGTCCATGATAATGGACCAATAATAGTGTAGTTCGATTGGGCTCGAAAAGAGCTTTCCAAAGATATATTATTAGCCCAATTCCGATGAATAAAGAGGAAGTTATGGATTAAATTAAATTAGGCCCAATGGTTTTATATGTGGCCTAATGATTTAGAGGAGGGCCTATTAATAATTATTCTTAAAGTTATTAGGATTGATTTTAATTTTCTAGAAATATCTAGAAGGTTCTTTTTAGATTCTAAAGAGATTGGGATTGATAATTATATTTTAAAGATGTTTTACTTTGAATAAAATATGTGATTTGTAACGAATATAATTTTAATTAGCTTAACGCGGAAATAGTTGCTTAATCATATTACGAAGATGATTTTGCGTACAAAGCGCGTTTTAATTCTGGCTTAGCGCAAGACGACAAAGTTGTTGCCTGGCGCTGCTCCTGTCGTCTAGCGCTAAATCCTGTCGTTGGCGACAAGAGGAATTTTATTCCGAATATGACTTGATTTTATTCCGAGCTATTTTTTCTATAAATAGGGGTCGAATCTCCCCGATTTTGATCATTCAACAACCATCATCTTTCTCTATTTTCTCTCTAAAATCAAGAAGCTTTCTCTCTCTCTTTTCTTTTTTTAAACCTTACCCTCTCAAAATTCGTCATACATTAGCTTTAGAAACACCTAGCCAAGTTCGAAGTTGCCTTCGCCCTAGACGTTAAACGTTTAATATTTCTAAGGGTTTGGTCCCTAATCCCTATTTCAATTATTTAAAATAATTGTTTGATTTATTATTTTCCTTGAAGTTACTAACACGTGTATTTTGTTATTAGAAAGAGGTACGAGGCATCAAAGTAAGTAATTTAATTGATGTATTGATCTTTTGATATAGAAATCATGCTTAGATTATTTTGTTAATTCCTAGTATCATGTTATGATGTTTTATTGCTTCCTAATATCATGTTTAGGGTTAACTAATATTTCTGATATGCTTATGATGCTTCCTATTCCTTTCCTAATATCATGTTAGGCTAATGCTTTGATCTTTATTGTTTAGTGAAGAGCTAGGTTTTGTTATTAATCTTGTTAGTAACATGCCTAGGATCTTGCTATTATCATGCTTTTATTGTTAACATGATTATTATTATTTTGATGATGATTGTTGCTTGATGTTTATTATTTTTATGGCTTGATCACGCCTTTTATGCATGTTTAAAGGGAATTTGTACTTGTAATCACGCTAAATAAGATGATTCATCATCTTGTTTAGGCAAATATGATTATAATTTAAGTAATCGCAAATAATAGATTTGTTTGTGCATTAAATTCAACCAACAAAGATTAAACAGGTTTAGGGTTAACATATTGATTGCATGTTAGTCAAAAAGCGCACATGAATATGAGAAAAATAAGTAGAGGCCTATTATTAGGGCAGATTCAATCTTTTTTAGGTTGGATTTGTACCTTCATTCCCGAACTTTAAGTCATGGTTCCAGACCTCTTGGAGTTAACGATCTCTTGGATTGTTAAGGGGTGTAACCTTCACCCTGTGAATGGTTTACAAGTTCTTAAAAATTGTTGGAGACTCTTTTACTCTAGGTTCCTTTCCTTTGGACGCTACCATTTTTAGGTGTATGATCATAGTGGGGCTTAAGTGTTGGATGCTTGAAATATTCTCTACAATAAGCTAAATCCAAAAGCTTAGCTGCTTAAATAAATCCTCAAGAGGCCCTTAGCCGGATGCTCTCAGGCCATTAACCGTCTGCTCTACATGGCTGTCTGTCGCTTGGTTTGGGGCAATCACTATAGTGATTGATTGAATTAGAAACCATGCATACTCCCAAAAGTATCAATAATATCTAGTATACATGGTCTCTAAGACAATCAATCCATTTTTTGAAACCAACCGACATTCGGCTAGGGGCAAGGACATTTGCATAGTACATAGGTTAAATATAAAACTTAGAAAAAATATCTATGCATAAAAATTTGAAAGTTCTAAGAACTTTAGAGAAAAACACTAATATAAACGAAACGGTCAGAATGACTGCATGCTTCATTCACATAAATAAACAGCCGTCAAAATTGACGACTGCAAAAGTAAGTTGGTTGAGCTAGAAAGTGTACGCGTCGTTTGAAGTGCGCCTACGTTAAAACATGTGGTCATTATTCTTGGCACTCATAGGAAGTGGGAATTGACATAATAAGATTAGGGACAAGGAAAGTAGGGAGCCGCCAACAAGTTTATAAGGAACTTGTAAACCGTTCACGGATTATAAAAGGCAACCACGAAGAAAGGGACAACAAAAGGCAACAACGATTAACGCGTGACGGTTACACCCCATTTATAATTCATGAGATTACTAAATCCATATGGTTTGGAAACACAAAAGGAGGATCGGGGATGATGGTACAAAGTGAGTCATGGAGTCACATTCACCCGTATTGGCCTCTACTCGATTCTTATAGTGAAAAGTGATTCCTGCGATCTCAAAGGCATGCAAACAAAGATTCAATTTTCTCCAAACTATTATTATGAAAATTGGTTTAATATTAATGCAACATATAATTATAAAATATTAGTGACCACTTGATTAAACAACAACATTAAAAAGGAACCTAAAGCGGTCATCCAAATTATCTTATTAGGCGTGATTTTCAATTACATATTCCCTTTAACATGCTATATAGTGATCAATAAATATAATATAATAAACATTAATATTGGAAGTAATTTAACAATAATAGTGTTAGTCAAATCAAATATAAAACAACCAAATCATGATGCTAGAAATATTAAAATAAAATAAGAGTGATTAAATTAATTAATTACTAACATTCCACGCGTTCCTTAAAATTGCTATATCATGAATAAATTGTTAGTAACTTCAATAAAAAAATATAAATCAAATGAAAATTAAATTAAATAAATGTAGATTTGATTTGGTCCAAACCCTAAGTTATTTGTACCTTTCACGCCTTGGTTTAAGGACGGAATCTCGGGTTAAGTATGGACTCCTTTGAGTGCTTAAGGGAAGAATGGTGTAATTAGGAATATAGGTTTAAGGCTTAGAATATGAGAGAGAGAGAATAAATGATTTTTGGTGTAAAAGAGAGGAATAGAGAATGATTTGATGATCAAGCTTGTTGATGATTTAAAAAGGGGAGATATGACCTCTATTTATAAAGAAAAAGAAGGGTCGAAGAATTAAGAAAGATAAGAATTCGAATCGGAATAAAACTCTTGCGATAGATAGCAGTTTTGCGGTTTTTGTTTTTATCATATCTTTTGATCCAGATATTGGAATAAGATAAATAAGATATTGTTGGAAATATCTTGAAGTCTACCTTCTAACCCAATTGGATTCAGATTAAAATATTTTGTAGAATAAAATATATGGCCGAAATAGTAAGACAGGGTTTGTTTTGGATAGAGGTTGATATTCTCTTCATATCTTTTCTGTTATAGCTCGGAATTGATATTATAATATATCATTGGAAACTTGATTTCAGCGGCTATCCAACCATATAAAATTGAAAAAAAATGTGAGGCACGAAAATCATATCTGACTATCTTTGAACGTCTTTCAATTCGGGTAGAAATAGGATTTTCAAAAAGAAAAATTTTATTCAATTTCAAACTCTTTAATCTTATCTTTTCACAAAGGATAATTAAGATATTTTTAAAAACTTATAAAAGCTTCTAATTAATCCTAATTGGTTTAGTAATGGGATTAAATAATTTGGACCCTCCACATGATCATTGGGTCGAAGGTAAGGTGGGCTTAGGTTCGGTTTTGGCTCAGTTTAATATTTTGGTCATAACTTATTCGTTATAACTCGGATTTGGGCTTATAATATATCGTTGGAAAGATATTTTCAAACCCCATCAAACTATAAAATTATTGGACACAGATTATGGACCAAAATAAACTATATTAAACGTTTTTTTTATAAAAAGGACACAAAATGAATGATTTTAAAGGACACTAAATGAATTATTTTGGGTTTAAAGGCACGAAAAGAGGAAAATAAGTTATGGTTTGGGGAATGGGCTAGGAGTTGGGTTGGTTTATGAAATGGAAATATGGATTTAAGCACTCCAAGGTTAAATACTCAACCCGACAAATAATGGCGGTGAAAGGTTGTTCATCATCGGGTTTGATTTTGGGGAGACATTTTAAGGTGTCTTCAATAAGGATACATAATTACTTAGCACGCATGCCGGAAAAGCAAAATACTTGGCCAATAGGCCATAGAAACTACTATAAGCTTAAAAAGATCAGGGAAGGTCTTCAGCAGCAGCCGCCTCATCCTCCGACGACTACTCCTCATTTTTCTCCCCCTCCTTCTGATCCTCATCATCGCCCGAGAACGACTCATCTGAGGACTCAGACTCTTCATTGCCCTGGGAAACCGCCTCCTCTGCTTCCCTCAGTTTCCGGTTGTTAAACTCAGTGTTTGCCTCATCAAACTTGGTCTTCCATATCTGATAATCGGAGGCTGGGTGCAATGATCCCCATGCCATTCGCAAGATGGACTCATTGTCCTCCATCATTTGTTTAACTAGGGTCGTCTTCTCCTTCTCAGTCAAGGACCTGTACTTAGCCTTAAGTTGAGTGTCTTGATTTTGCAGCCGACCCTTGAGTTTCTAAACCTAGCCCTCCAAGCGGCCATCTTTATCTTCCGCTTCCTTGAGGAGCTCCAACTTGTCCTTGAGGCTCTAAACCTCATTCTAGAGCTCGAAGATCTGCCCCCTCGCTGCATCTAAGTTTTGACAGACTTGCAAATTGGCCAATGCTTGGAAATACATCATATCAAGAGTCGGAATCTCATTTTGGGCAATCTCAAATTGAGCTTTGTCTTACCTCTTTGGACTTGTCGCTAAGTGGCTTCTTAATCCCACTCACCCGTAGTATAGCCTACATTCGGCCAAAATAGAATAAGAAATCGGTATCAATCGGCCAAGCAATCACTCAAATGAAAAATTATAAGTCTTACCTCGCAGAGAAACGCAAGAATGGCGTCCATGTCGAGGGTCCCGACCCCCTTCACGGATGCCTTTTCATTAGGATCAATCGTCCTAAGCATTCATTTGGCCATCTGAAGGACAGTCGGCCTCTCCAAAACCTCTGTCAAATCAAGCAATATAAGTTAAGTTAATAATTCAGGAGAGCTAGTTCCCTTATTGGCAAGTGTAAGTGGGAGTTCGGCCGAATGATATTACCTTCCTCCTCCCCCCTGGCGGCTTTGCTGCCGCCTACTGCTGAGTCGATAGTAGTACTGAGTGGCTTGTCAATCTTCAATATTCCTTTGGGATCATCCGGCTTCATGGATAACTTGACTGGGGTGGAGGCGCCTGTGCCCTTCTTTGGTTTGGAGGCGATGTGCTTCCTGCTCCTGCCTGAAGCGCTGATATCGCCGCCCGTCTGATTTCGCAGCTTAGGGTCCGGCTGTTGGGAGGGAGAAGGCTTGGAAAAACCACCCTGCAAAGAGTTCACATGTTAGTTGTGACTTCAAAAAAAAAGAGAAGAAAAAGATATATGTTTCACCTTAGGAGTTCCGCCTGATGGCTGCTCCTTATTCGTCCGTTTACCCAAGATGGACAAACGGTAGAAAGCCGCAGAACGGTGGAAACATACAGCATGTTCAACCGGCTTTTTTCAGGGGGAAGCGTTGACATTGCTTCGTCTACACAACGCAATAATAGAATAAGAAACTTAGACAAAAAATAATGATTATAATGAGCAGCTAAGGAAAAAAAATCCACACGGCCTACTACCTCTCGGCTTCTCAGAGCTAAGGCCACAAGCGGCCAGATATGTCCCATCCGAGAGCCACTCGAATCGGGGAATATAGCTTAGGGGGTTACATCCTTAACCCCCATTTACTCATTGTTTTGAACGGCCACAAAGAAAAGGCCCTGATCCAATATTTGCTCCTACGCCTGCCTTGGAACAGGCGGAAAGGCTCTCTTCCCAACAAGGAGGGGAGGTTCTTTGTTCCAGCAATTGTACCGCCTGTTTAGCTGGAAGTGTGGGAAAGAGACTATGTAGAACTTTGCTCTCCACTCCTTTCATTTGTTCTCTTTCCCCAGCTTCATCATAAAACCTTTATGGCTAGTAAGGGTAAACCCGTCGGCCACACTTTACTAGGGAGTCCTGTTCAAATAATGCATATGAGCGAATGCCTCGAAGTTGGGGTCCACCTCCAGCATCTCACAGGCGGCGACATAGCCCAAGATGTTTACCCATGAATTGGGGGCTAGTTGCCAGATACCTAGTTAGTATCCTTTAAGGATCCTCTCCACAACCGGATGGAGAGGGAAGCACATGCCTGCCTGTATGGCCGCTTCGTAGCAACCGAAGCACTAGTCGCCATAGTTGGCCTTCTCTGGCCAGACGACTGTGTCCTCAGCATCTAGCACAGACAACAAAAAGTCATGTCCTATGACATGAGTGGAGATGAACTTGCCAAAGTCGATTGTCATTTTCTTCCGCCTATTTTTCGGGAATATGCAAAAAACAAGGAGCATCTTCCAGCCAACGCAAAGCAGACGGCTCCGCCTTTCCTTCGCCCTTTTCCACTGAGAGGGACTCTAAGGCATCAATTAATTTGGACTTCCCTCCTCCGAATCAACGGAGCCGCTAACAGAAGATGATGAGCTAGTGTCATCATTAGAACTTTCCTCTAAGTTGAGGGCCTGCTGACTAGTGCCTGCAGTGTCCTCCCCCATTTCCACATCCGGCACCAAATCACTCGGCCCGGGGGTTTGTTGATCATCATCCGACTCCTCTAGAATTGAGGTTCTCGGGGTACTAACGTTTCTAAGAGGATCTTGGCGAACATCCACTACTACAAAAACAAGCAAAGAGATCCGTCCAAATATGCCTTATAACCCCTTTTGAACCGGTCTTTATCTCAGAGGTCTGTTTGATAAAGAGACCTCATTTACAGAGAGGGTCTATTTTAAATAAAGAAAAGACCCGTTATCAGTGAAAGGGGGTCTGTTATACTCATTACTCAAAGAATATTTTAATGGGGGAAGAGAGCCGTCTTTGGAAAGATATGGTCTCTCATATTTTAATATGGGGTCTCTTTGCCTCCACAATTTTTTAAAAAAAAAAATTATATTTATTATATTTTACAAAACCCATAATATTTAGAATTATAAATATCAATATAAAAAATAATAAAATAGCTACGATATACGACTAAAATTTAATTGCTACTATACTTTACAAATATCAATACATACTTCACAAATATACGACTAAAGTTTATTTAAAACAAAGATCAATTAATATATATTTGCCACTATACTTTACAAATGTCAATACATACCTTCATCACCATTCATAAATCAAATCAAGAATCAGGACCTTTCAAAAAAAAAAAAATAATAAAATAATAAAACAAAATCAAGAATATAAAATCAAGAAGCAATTTTGGTCATACTTCCTCCAATCCGTTAGTACCACTTTTGATGGACGGATTCCTGGTGAAGGCGTTCACATCATCTTTACTCTTATACTAATTGTGAACAACCCACTTCTTCCTATAGACACGGTCAACGTTTCCCAAACAACCCCTAAAATAAACCACGAATAACCTGCTGGAATTTGGCATCTTTGAGCATAATTAAGCATTGATTGGATGTAACACTTGCTTCCAAGATCAAAATGAAAGAAGCGTTCAATCACGCAATGGACGCTCGACGAATCTGTGACACGAGTCGTTCTACTTTC
The DNA here is from genome assembly GCF_948465745.1 of Chenopodium album. NCBI lineage: Eukaryota > Viridiplantae > Streptophyta > Magnoliopsida > Caryophyllales > Amaranthaceae > Chenopodium > Chenopodium album. The sequence goes on along the minus strand of NC_137836.1, from coordinate 55,316,328 downwards.
CAGCGAGAGTTGGAGAATCTTCGTTAATGTCTTTTCTCTTTTGTTTCATCGAGATTCTATGGTTTTTTTACATGAGTGTGGCAGGGAAGTTGAATCCCATTTGCTCATGTAATATACGAAGCAAACAAAGATAGAAAGAAGTGCCCGCTACAACTGCTAATTTAAATTCGACTATTTGCAGATCTTTATGGAGTACAATAGAGGAAGGACGAGAAACGGCGGAGTATTATGAAAGTTTTTGGGTGGAGAGGTGAGGTGAGAGAATGACAAATGAAGATGATAAATAGAATATAGGAGAGCATCAGTTCGTTCGTGAACAAAGATAAGAGACCCGTTAAGTTATCTATGGGTCTATTATTTCTCATATTTTAATCCCATAGAAGGTGTGGGCCCTAATTGATTAACATAAGAGACCTGTTATATTTGTCGACAGGTCTAGTATCTCTCCTTTTTTTTTTACTATATTCAAAGATGTGGGCCCTAATACACATAACAGACCCGTTATTTTAAATATTGTATCTCCTAGATTAAACAAACCCAATATTTAAATAACGGGTCTCTTATTGAGGATTTCTTTTCCAAGTTTTGTAGTAGTGCTCAGAGACAGGCACCCTAACAGAGCCTTCTAAGTAGACTGTCGAACTCTCCAAATGGTACCAGGAACAATCCATCCTATACTTCCGCCTGGATTATTTAGTCCTTGCCATGGTGTCCTGCAAGGGCACAAACACTGTCGGATTGAAGAAGTTCTCAAAGGGGAGTCCTCGGACGAGCATTCAGCACTCCTAGTTCTAGATTCAGCCGTCCCTGGTGATCGGATGATCGCTAATCTAGGCCGTGCCTAGTGCGTTTGGGAAACCATTTTTGAAAAAGAAAAATGCAAAAATAAAAAAATGAAAGATTAGACAGTTACCTTAGAAGACGGTACTAGAGTTGCTTGGTCAGGATGTCTGCTACAGGCGGACGAACGGCCGAGTGTCGGATGCTGTCAGGAAGAAGTCAAGTTCTTTACAGTCAAAGATTCAATATTTTCTCAAGATTCACGCAAGTGTGAATCTAGGGGGAGGTTAACCCCTATTTATAGGTGAAAATCTAGGGTAAAACCCTATATTCCCCCAAACATTAAAAAGTAAGAATCCGACCAATGAAAGGACGACACCTGTCACAGGCGTCCTGTGGCGAGCCACGTCACCCCTGTGAGGAGTAAATGATTTGGGTATTTATAACCCTCCGAGTGGACCAATGAGAGGGTGACACGTGTCGCTCCAAGAGGTGTCCAAATGGACTCCCTAGATGACGAGACGTGTCACTTAGATATGCCTCCTGGGAATGGCGTCTTTCAAGACCCAAATCCCAAGGTGAGCCACAAAACGGCACTGCCCTAATTCCTAGGTCATCAAACCCTGGGACAGGGCACACTTTTCTAGGATCCTATAAATAGGGAGATTCCCCCAACAATTGGGGGACATTGAACTTTACGTCGTAATCATTAGGACATTTATTGCTCTAGAAAACAGAAAATGCCTGATCACGGAATCAAAGATGATACTTTCTTTCCGCACGTTTTTTTCCGAATCTGTACTAACTTAATCTTCTAATGTGGACCTCTGTTTGTTTTGCAGGTAAAGGCGCCCTTGCCCGATCTAGTCTTCGAGTTGTGACTCTCCAAAGGGACATAAAAACACCCGATACAACAGGTTTTTTTTTATTTCCTAAACTCTAACACATACTTGTACAATTTACTAGGCTTGGTAGTAGTGCCAACCCATATATGAATAATATCATCATAAGGGAAACACTTAAACATTTTGAACAAGTCACCATCATTTAAGAATGGCCAATGTCTCTCTTTATAGGCATAATAAAAGGTGGGGTTAAGGAGATCAAGTAAACGAACCGAATTAAGAGCACAATCCTCATATTCAATTACCAAATTCTAAAAGGAATGGAGTCCTTCAAACAAGTGTATTATTCTGATAGCGGGTTCAGAATTATTAGAAAGCTAATATATTCAGTAAGGTTAAGTGATCGGAATGCATGCGTGGAGGCCGCTTACGATCAGTAATATTAATGTATAATTAATATTACAGCTTAATCTTGACTGAACCCTTTGGGTCACACCCTAGCAAATATACGAACCGACTCGACGAATTAATTCGGAAGAAATTAATTCGTCGCCCGAGTGTTAAATATTTAGACGTCGGAAATTCAAGCTTAAAGCGTCGAAATCGAGCGTCGGAGAATCTCGAATGTCAAGCCAAAATTTAGGATTTGGCGAGACGGGAAAATGCTTCAAGTAACAAGTAAAATCCTAGCCACGCGAAAGGCTAGGAAAGCGCGCCCAATAGGTGCGTGCCACGTGACAGCACACATGGCAAAGCGCCATGTGGCAGCCACCACGTTGGTAGCCGCCAAGTGGCGGCGTGCCACATGGCAAAGCGCCATGGTGGCGACACGTGTGGCAAGAGGCTGTGGACCCGGGTGACGGGTCGGGCCAAAATAAAATGGCTTAACTGAACCCAACTTGGGGCTCAAGGTTGGGTGACATATGGTGAGTTAACATTGCATGTGAAATGCCTTGGGGACCAAGTGGGAAAGTGGTCGTCACCTTACCATGTGACACTTGTTACTTATTCCTTCGTTTATTTAACTAAGGATTGAATTCATCAATCTTTCCATGTGGGATCTTTTTGTGAAAAAGTCCCACATTGAAAAATGAGTGGAATTCACAAGCTATCCTTCCTTATAAATAGCCAAAGCATGGCTTGAGAATTCTTTGCTTGAGTGGGAGTTAGAAAGAGCATTGCATTTTGGTAAAAACTCTTAAACTCCATTAACACTTGGGTTTGGTCGGACCTTGCTACCTCCAAGGTAGCGGGCCTATAAAGTCGGTGTTCGTCCTTTGTGGGTGGATACTGTTGGAGGCTCGGTATTTTTGGAGCTAAAGCTTTCAAGTAAGAGCCCATTAGGTAGGGCGAAGCACGCGTCAAAGGTAAATTACGATTTTATCCTTTTATGTTTATTTGTTATGCTTTATGGTTTTATTAATTTCGAGTGGTTCTTTGGGTCGGGGTCGTTTCTGCGGTAATTTGGACTTATCAAACCCCAACAGCGGTATCGGAGCCACGCTCGTTTATTTTTAAAATCATAATATTTTTCAAGGTGATTTTTATGGCTTAATTTTTCTGGTTTAAGTTGCTAATTAGATTAGTAGCTCGTATTATCTTTTTTAACCTTGTAATTAAGCTACCTTTTTCCCCGAACCCAGATTTTGACCCAAAAATAGTGAATTTTGGGTGGAAAAGGAGTTATGGAAATGGTTTTACCCTTTTTAGAGCTCGGTATTTAGCCAAAAAAACGAACAGAAATGCACCTTTCGAGGTATTTTTCGTTTTGACAAAAAAATTTAAGTCTTTCTAACCTTGAAAATTAAATGCATATTTATGGTGGTTATGTAATTGGTTCAATACATATTTTATATGCTATTTTAAACCTCTTTAGGCATGATTACTTGGTAGTAATTTATGCTTGAATTCTTGGTTTTAATTTTTCACATAATTGCAAACTAATTGCATTAAGTGTGAAATTGTTGTTCTTTGAGGCTTCCAAGTATTAAAGATTCAATCTTTAATTATGTTAAGTGATTGAAACTTTATATTACTAAATTCCATGAATTTTTGTTAAACTTTGATTTAATAATTTTTTAGTTGATTGGAATCAGAAAATTTGAAACTTTGTGATAGAAAAATTGTTAGAACAATTGTTTATCTTCATATTCGAAGATATAATTTTTCAAGGATTCACAAGTATTAAAGTTAGAATCTTTATTGAACTTATGTTCATTTTTCCAACTCCTTCATATTTTGTCAAAAACTCAAGATTAATTTAAACTAATTAAATTAATAGTGAGTAATTTCCCTCTTATTATTTTTGTTGCACCAAGTTAAAGCAATTTAATTAAAGAATGGTTCTTGGGAATTATTTTGGTTAGATGCACTTTGAAAATTTTATTTTAAGTTAGACCTGTTTAAATTTTCATTTTTGCTCAATGAATTAATTCTAAAATTAATTTATAATTGATTAGAGATGTCACACAAAATTAGGAATTAATCCCGATGCACAAGCACACAAACCAAGGCACAATAGCCATGTGCATCCCTCGGCCAGCTGGGCTCGCACGGCCCGCATGTGGCTGCCGAGGGACGAGGCTGCTGCGCTTGGTGCGTATGGTGCTAGGAGTGTGCGAGGAGCTGTGTGCTGACTTGGTGCATGGGGGCGTGTGAGATGATGCTAGGCGTAGCAGCAGTGCTAGGAAAGTGCAGCTAGACAAGCATCAGCATCACAGCACGCAAGGCCGAGGCTGCTAGGCAAGCGCTCAGCACTTGCGTGCGTGTGAGTGCTCAAGGGTGCTAGCCTTGGGTAGTCAATGCACTTTTCTCTCGTTTTTAATTTTGCTTTTTGGCCGTTTTTTTATTTTAATTAATTTTAATTATTTTAATTAAAATTTTGGAGGCTAAGCCTCGGGTTTTGAGCGGCATTGGCAAAATTTATTTTGACAAATTTTGGGATTTACCGGCTTAATTAATTGGATTAATTAAGTTGGATGCAGAATTTAGTGGGAGCTTCAAATGTTAATTGCGCTTATTTACATAACCGGTTATTAATTGGATTTATTTAGGCGTGTTAATTGGATTAACCATCTAGATTAGTTACTAGTTCACAAGTGTTTTTGCATTGTTACTTGTTTATCGTTGTAAAATGCATGGGCCATTCACAAATATTGAATGGATGAATGGAATGTATATTCTCTCACAGGTTTTATGAAATGGCAAGTAGTGGGGCCCAATTAGGATAGAAAATACGGACTGCGATCCGTAATGTATTTTTGTAAATCTAGTTACGGTCTGCGTACCGTTGAGTATTTTTGTACCTTAATATTTAGATTAGTCCTAGTCGTAGATACTAGAAGTTGCATCTAATTATGGTAAAGTCTTGAAGATGGAGGTTCTTGGAAGACGTAGCCATGAAGTTGCAAATGAAGACCTTTTGAAGATTAGAAGATCTCAAGGGGTCATGCTAGTTGCCAAATGCATCTATATTTATGTTTTTCGATATATATATATATATATATATATATATATATATATATATATATATATATATATATATATATATATATATATATATATATATATATATATGTTTACGTATGGGAATTTTATGTTAGATGCATGTTTAGGATTTTGAATGTTGTGATGATTAATTAAGTTCACTTAATCAACCAACATAGAAACCCTAGGTCCCTAAATATTGAGTAAAACTTTCCATTCCAAAACAACACTTACCGGCCGAACGAGGGTGGTGGTGGGCTACGCCAAAGCGAGGCATCACTACCTCTCCTAGGAGCGTAAGGCATACCGGGTATGCATGTTGGTTTTGGTTGTACACAACGACATGAGTGATGGAGTCCTAACATGTCGTCGAAAAGTTAATAAATTGTTGAGAGAGCATTAGATGCGACGATTTATTCAACCAAGAGTGGCTTGGAGCCATTAACAAAGCATTGCTTACCTTAGAAGATTGAGTGTTAAGACAAGCCAAAGCATGCTTAAACACTCTTTATTTCTTTGGATCTTGGAATCGAGTTATTCTCGCTAAATGGGGACAATTTTAATGCGTGGATAAGACGTTTAATAAGATTAAAAATTTGCATGAATACCTTTTAATTTTCAAACTTATTATGTATTTACTTGATAAATGGTTATACTTTGCAGTTATATTTGTAGAATTCCAAATCAAACTTTATTGTTTTCCAAGATTGGTAAAGGAAATCTTTGAGAATGGTTCTCAAAAGAAAAGTAAAGCATTTCTAAAATACAATTCTCATAAATGACTTTTATAAAGTCCGAAAGGACGGTTGGACAGCATGTATTCAAAATACTAGGTAGTTTTGATAAAACATGAAGTATTGAGTTGAAAACTCAAATTGTGAATATTGACAACCAACATATCTTTTCGCTTAATTCATAGATGAGTAGGACTCATTGATGTAGTAATTCAAGCGTGAATTAAAGGAAAAGATGGAACTTCGTTTTACGGCGCATAAGATGCTTAATTATGTCTAACAAAGTATAAAAGTCAAAGACTCTTAAAGAAATGCTTCTTAAAGATTATGAGATAAAGTATGATAAAAAATATAGGAAACGAGGAACGAAGAAAAGGAATAAGATTCCATTTCAACCCATGAGTTCATGTTATTGTAGTTAACTTAGCAATTCGTTATCTTCACAAGTATCGGATACTGCTTGAATTTTCCACTTTGAAAGTGACCTCAAACTATTGAAGATAAGCTAAGTTATCGACTTACAAGCTAAGAATGAAGCAAGTGGTGCTACATCAGCTGTAAGGTCGTGTGCTTGGTTTAAAGACCTTTAAGCTAAGGTTGGAACAAATAAATGGTTATTGTGTTCCATAATCAGCAATTGATCCGTTTACACATGGAAAGACTCACATTCAAAGCAATGAGCAATAGTTGCAAATTTATTTAAATGTCATGGTTGTCTAAACCATGAGTCAAGAATGCTTGATTATAAACAAACATTATCTTAACATGATAAACTAGCAAAAGCTCAAATTCATGGGCATGATTTGCGTTCCGAACATCTTTAGCAATGTCACATCGACAAGAACGTACTCAAGGCTCTATTAGATATATAGGCTCTTGATAGTTAATCAATTTGGAATCGTTCTAAAACAAGCAAGTCTTACTTGTTGAAACCGACAAAGTAAAGCGTTATTGTTTTTGGTATAGACAATTGACTCTGAAAGCTAAAGAGGATTCATTTACTTCAACGTCTCACAAAGATTTTGAAAGAAATATGGCTATATTCATAAAATGTGAACAAAATTGACCTTGAATAGTTCAAGAGTCAGTGAAGTACATAATCGACTTGGCAAGATATCAAAACGTCTAGATTAGATCGAGTGATGTTTGCTTGAGCCAAGTGTGAACATCACAAAGAACATAGTATGTCTTCACGGAGACCTCGATGCCATTTAAAATGACTCGAACAATGATGGATCACATCCCTTCCTATAAAGTTCTTAAGATTAGCACGAAGGAATAATGTTACACTAAACAAAATGTCGAAGCTAAGCAAGGACATCATATTAAGTTAAGGATAGAATTATCTTCTAAATCTCTTTTCAAGTATATGTCTAAATTTCTTAGCCACAGTGGGAGTTCATTGGCTTAGTGGGAGCTAACTGACTCAGTGGGAGCTCACCAGCTTAGCAAGAGCTAGGTGGTTGAGTGGGAGCTTAATGGCTCATTAAAGGCTAAGATAGCTCAAGTGGGAGCTAACTGTTTGTTTCACAACGAACTTTTACCCAAAGACAATATACATGTCTCTTTTTAAACATTCTAGTGAGACCATGGGCATTACCTCCAAAACCTAATTGAGAACATAGTGTTTTTTGCTGAAAGTGGTGTCTTTTAGGAAAGTAACACGTTTCCAAAACGACAAGTGGGAGGAAAATGAACTCGATGACCATCGAGCTTAGCAACAAACTAGAACTGAGAATCTCAGAAGACCTTAAAAAGACTTCGTGAGAATGCTTGATCAAGAATACTCAAAAGGACTTTACAAGTGCCTTAAAAGAGAGTTCATTACTCACAAAACATCAGAAATGTTGGAGTAAGATCAACATAATAAAAGGGCTTTGGAAGCGCCTTGAAACTCAGTGTTTTATGCAATAACCCCGTGTATGTATAGAATTCACCAAAGGCATGGATTGAATCCTATAAATTTTCTATTAAGTTAGAAATAAACCTAAGACTTACAAGCATACTATTTACTATTAGATAGTAAAGGAATAATGTCTTGTAAGATAGCTACGACAAATCCAAATTCCGAATAATGGTTAGAGGCCATGAAAATCCGAAACAGGCCCCATGTTTGAAAAACATGTTTGAAACATGATTAATTTGCATAAAGGGTGAAAGACCCATCGATTGCAAATAAGTTTTCAAGTAGAAAACTAACAAATTTGGAAGTGTATATGCATACATAGCTAGATTGGTTGAAAAGGATACAATTAAATTCATGGAGTTGATTTTAATAAAAACCTATTCACCAATCGGAATGCTAAAGTCTTTTCGTGATTGTTTTAGCGAAATTGCTCATATGAAATATGGAAAAATAGATACCAACACTACCTTCCTAAAATAGGATTTTGGAAATGACTATGAAAATAGTCTAAGGGTTTTGAAAATCTAAATAATTCTTGTAGGGAATATTTCAAGCATTACCCAAAACATGAACCCCACTGTGATCATACACTAAAGTACGGTGGCGTCCAAAGGGAATGAAGATAGAGCAAAAGAGTCGCCAACAAGTTTTAGGAATTTGTAAACCGTTCACGAAGTGAAGGTTACACCCCTTAATGATCCAGGAGAACGTCAACTCCAATAGGTCTAGAACCATGACTGGTAGTTCGGGGATGAAGGTACAAATAATCCAACCTAAAAGAGAATGAACCTACCCTAATAATAGGCCTTTACTTTATTATGATCGTATTCATGTGCGCTTTCTGACTAACATGCAATCAATAGGATTACCCTAAACCTGTTTATCTATGTTGGTTGAATATTAATGCACTAATAAATCTATTATTGGCGATCACTTGAATTATAATCAAATTAACCCTAAACAAGATTATTAATTATCTTATTAAGCGTGATTACAAGTACCAAATTCCCTTAAAACATGCATAAAAGGCATGATCAAGCAATAAATAATAAATATAATCAAGCAATATAATAATAATAAAAAACAATTATTATAACAATCATAAAAATAATCATGTTAAAGCATAATAATAGCAAGATCCTAGGCATGATACTAACAAGATTAATAACAAACCCTAGCATGTCACTAAACAATAAAAACAAAGCTTTAGCCCTAACATGATACTAACATGAATAATAGAAAGAAATAGGAAGCATGATAACAATCATACTTGATTTAAGGAACTTATTCTTTATCCTAAACATGATACTAGGAAGCAATTAAACATCCGAACATGATACTAGGAATCAAAATAACAATCTAAGCATGATTTCTATATCATAATATCAATTAAACCATTAAAGTACTTACTTGGATGCCTCGTATTTTATTTCTAATAACAAAATACACGCGTTAGTAACCTCAAGGAAAATAATAAACAACAATTAAATTAAATAATTTAAATAGAGATTTAAGACCAAACCCTCAGAAATATCAAACCTTTCACGTCTAGGGCGAAGGCAACTTCGAACAATGCTAGGTATGTCTAGTGCTAATGCATGAGGAATTTTGTTTGTAAAAGGCTAGGATAGAAAGAGAGAGAGAATAAAGAAATTCTTGATGAGAGTTGATGATTTAAAGGGGGAGATATGGCCTCTATTTATAGAGAAAAAAGAGGGTCGAAGAATACGAAGAGAATCCGAATTCGAATCGAAATAGAACTCGATGGACAGCAGTTTTTGCGGATTTTGTTTTTATCATATCTTTTGATCTAGAACTCCAAATAAGGCATATGATATATCGTTGGAAAGATCTTGAAGTCTAATTTCCAAAACAATTAAAATCGGATTAAAATATTTTTTGATAAAAAGATATGGCCGAAATAGTAGGACGGTGTCAGTTTTGGATAGAGTTTAATATTCCATTCATATTTTTTCGTTATAGCTCGGAATTAATATTATAATATATCATTGGAAAGGTAATTTCAAGATATATCCAACCACATAAAATTTGGATAAAGATTATGAGGCACGAAAATAAAATCTGATTGTCTTTGAACATCTTTAAATTCGAATAGAATTAGGATTTAAGAAAAAGGAAAGTTTTTATTTAACTCAAATTATTTAATCTTATCTTTTCAAAAAGAAAAATTAAGATATTTTAGAAACTTATAGAAGATTCTAATTAATACTAATTAGTTTAGGAATAGGTTTAAACCTTTTGACCCTCCACATGATCATTGGGTCGTAGGTAAAATCCGGTTTGGGCCCAGTTTAGTATTTTAGCCATAACTTCCTCATTATTTATCGGAACTGGGCTTATAATATATCGTTGGAAAGGTCTTTTCAAGCCCCATCCAACAACACTATTATTGTACCCTTATCATGGACCAAAATAAACTGGAATGCACGTTTTTCAAAAATAGGGTAAGAAAAAGAAATATTTTCAAAAACAGAAAGAAGAGATATTTTAATAAAAACATCCTCATCACTAGACTTTTCACACTTTTCCTTGTTCGATAATCAAATGACATGAAAGGTATTCATCACTGGGTTTGGTTTTGGGGAGACACATTTAGGTGTCTACAATGCTAGATTTGAAAGCAAGCTCAAGGAATCCGTTATGGGATTTAAGGAAGCATTGCATATAGGAATTGGAACGTGTTTTCTCATAAAGTTAATAAGAGGATTGGCTTATGGAGAAAAATACAAATTCTTATGAATAAGAAGTTTAGTGGGAGCAAAATTAAAGGTCCAACGAGAAGTTTACGAACTCTATTGTTAAATAACTATCTAATGCTAAATGCTTTGATTTGAAAGTATTTTCGACAATGGACCAAACAAAAGACGATACTTAGTACGTATTTGGTATTAAGTTCTATTGTATAGACTTAGTAAAATGTTTGAACGTGTAAAGGAGTTTACCGTGTTAAATATGAATTGAAGGACTTTGAAAGACTTTCGACCCGTATGTATAAAACTAAGTAAATGTTTGAACTAAGTATAAGCTAGGCTAAATACTAATTCAAACATGAAGGAATCTAATAGAGACTTTCAACCATATCACACAAAAAACAATTTAGCAAAGATTCAGTGAAACTGAATGAACTAAAATGACAAACTGATGGAATAAGATTGAGAATTACTCTGCAATTTAATCCATCATGTACGTTGTGATATGGAATCGTCGCAGGACTTACTTGCTTAGAGCATGTGAAGTATGTATGTAGTACCAATAAACCTGAATCTATGTAATAGATCGTTAGATTATGGCCAAGAACATCCAAAATACTTGGATTGTGGAAACAAATACGATTTGAGAATTGATGTTGCAAGCACAAATCTTAACAAGGATTAGATCCTTAACAAGGAAGCCGTTTATGAGCACGAGCTAACAATAAGTCATGGCTTGAGAATGGTAACATGGACGTGGATCCATGTGTAATGTGCAGGAATTTAAGGAAAATTTTCCATGATCACAAGTGATTAGGGTATCCCAAATCATTGTGAGCCGTTTAGAATGAAACCCAAGCAAAGCATCATCAGGAAGTCTACTAAAATATATGTTGAGAATATTGTTGCCTTAATGGCGATAATAAAGAAGATGTTCTATGGAAAGTTCGTTGCTGAACGTTAATGATTGTAGGTTGACAAGTTGAAGGTCTCAATCTTGGAAGTGAGTGGGAGCCATCACTTGGACAATAAATCCTTAATCACATATAATCCATGACACTCTCAAATTTTATCATCCTATTATGAAAGTGATCAGTAATGAAGATGCTAAGATTAGCAAAGTAGTTATAACTAAACCTATGCAATGAGTGAACGACAACATTCACAATTGCATGAAAGAAATCAAGCATATTAGATATGGGTATGATTTCTGTAGATGTTTTATAAACTGTGATACTCTTAAAACATTTGGAAAAACCATTTATCATAAGATGAACCATTTAGGTTTTGGAGTAGTTTAAAATTTCATACAATATTATCACTCTGTTTGCTATTTAATTGTGGTTTAGAATTAAATAATGAGTCCATTCGATTCTTGGAATATTCAAAATATGGTATCAAGACCAGTCTTGGTAAGGAAACACGTATTAAGTGAATGTTGAATATTATATTGAAAATTATCCCTAATCGAGATCATTTAAACGATGGACGATTAATGACCAATTGAGATTAGTGTGTAGTCTGATTTATAGCACTGTTTCTTGTGCTACGAGGACATGATTGTCATAAATCATTTGCACAGGTATTGGTTTAGAACCATACTGGATCGACCTATGATAATACTTTAAGAGATTAAAATTCGTCATAAGTATACTTCTCATTATGGATATCAGAATCTATTTCCTTGACCATGAGTATTGTGAGTTCTCTTGTTTGAGTACTAGTCCGCTTTGATGTTGTCAAACGTCTGCCGTAATAGGGGATTATAACGGCAACACTCGGACGGCTAGGTCCTCTCAGTAAGAGCAGCTACATTACAAGACTGGAAATGTCCCCCTACTAAAATAGGGAAGATGTCTTTGTTGTATACAAGGCCTCTTGTAGAGCAAGACCGTAAAAATGCATGGTCGTGCTCGGATGGATTTTAGAAATCATCTGTTTATTGACAGTCGGACTCGGAATCGAGAAACACTTGTGGATGTAATAAGGATGACGAAATAATCTAACCTTATAGTTCATGAAGAGACATGAAGATACATAGGAAAGGGGCTATACATTAAATGCACACTTGTCCCGAAGGACTAGTGGGAGATTGAAAGAAATGGTGTCCTTCGAACAAGTGTTTTATTCTGATAGCGGGTGCAGAATTATTAGAAAGCTAATATATTTAGTAAGGTCAAGTGATCGAAATGCCTTGGTGGAGGCCGCTTCCGATCAGTAATTTTAATTTATAATTAATATTACAGCTTAATCTTGACTGAACCCTTCGGGTCACACCCTAGCAAATATACGAACCGCCTCGACGAATAATTTCGGAAGTAATTAATTCGTCGCCCGAGTGTTAAATATTTAGACGTCAGAAATTCGAGCTTGGATTGTCGAAACTGAGCGTCGGAGAATCTTGAATGTCGAGCAAAAATTAAGGATTTGGCGAGACGGGAAAATGCTTCAAGTAACAAGTAAAATCCTTGCCACGCGAAAGGCTAGGAAAGCGCGCCCAATAGTTGTGTGCCACGTGGCAACACACATGGCAAAGCCCCATGTGGCAGCCGCCACGTTGACAGCCATCTAGTGGCAGCCGCCAAGTGGAAACATGCCACGTGGCAACGTGCCATGGTGGCGACACTTGTGGCAAGAGGCCGTGGACCCGGGTGACGGGTCATGGACACGGGCCAAAATAAAATCGGCCAACCGAACCCAATTTGGGGCTCAAGGTTGGGTGACACATGGTGAGATCACATTGCATGTGAAATGACTTGGGGACCAAGTGGGAAAGTGGTCCTCACCTAACCATGTGACACTTGTTACTTATTCCTTGGTTTATTTAACTAAGGATTGAATTCATCAATCTTGCCATGTGGGATCTTTTTATGAAAAAGTCCACATTGAAAGATGAGTGGAATTCACAAGCTATCCTTCCTTATAAATATCCAAAGCATGGCTTGAGAATTCTTTGCTTGAGTGGGAGTTAGAAAGAACATTGCATTTTGGCAAAAACTCTTAAAATCCATTAACACTTGGGTTTTGGTCAGACCTTGCTAACTCCAGGGTAGCGGACCTATAAAGTCCGTGTTCGTCCTTTGTGGGTGGATATCGTTGTAGGCTCGGTATTTTCGGAGCTAAAGCTTTCAAGTAAGAGCCCATTAGGTCGGGCGAAGCACGCGTCAAAGGAAAATCTGATTTTATCCTTTTATGTTTTTTTTTATGCTTTATGGTTTTATTAATTGCGAGTGGTTCTTTGGGTCGGGGTCGTTTCCGCGGTAAATTGGACTTACCAAACCCCAACAAATCCAACAAACAACATGTATCCACATCCACATTAATATTTATATCTTTTACCATATAATGAAATCTGAACACCACATTACTGTTAACCATTTTGCAAAACAAGAGAACATCCAAACTCTTATAACATGCACCAACACATGATAAAAAATAACAACAATCAAATATTCTATGTTTTTTTTTATCATCATCATCATTTCAAATTCACATCATCAACTAACACTTCATCATTTACTATTTAGATCATCAACCAACCCAAAAGATTCTATTTTTCTATTATCATCATGCTTTATAACTTAATTTGCAACATAATCATCAAGCAAACAACAATTTGACTAGAAACATTATCCATAACATCGAAGTTTAACAACAAAACAAGAAAAGGGTTATGAATTACCTGGTAAGAGAGCAGATTTTCCTAGGATCTTGACACAATTCACGAATTCAGCATGCAACTGTTTATGCTAATTTTCGTTAGGTGGGATTGAGTATCAAAATCTAGGCTACGGATCAACTAAATAAAACTGTGAAATGAATAAATGCTGAAAATAAAGAATCGACACACGGAATTGTTGACGCGGAAAACCCAATGAAGGTAAAAACCACGGGTAGAATGAGGATCTACCTAACTTTCACTATGCAAAAACTACTTTTGGAAACGGTTTACAATGTAGGTTTAAAGTGTTCTAGTAGCTAGGTTGCGATATCCCCTTCTTCTGTTGATCCTCCTTCTTATATAGATTTTTTCTAGGGTTCTACCCTAGCCGTTGCAAAGAGATAAGCTTTGATACCTATTTTTTCGGAGCTTAGTTGCCTCATTCTCTTTTTAAACTCACCCACTAACGGTTGCCATTAGCTGATTATGACTTAGTCAATTATCCTTTATCTTCTCCTAGAATATAGGCTTCAGTTATTGACAACGTCTACCGTTTGGAGTTGTCATCTTTTCGTGCCAAGTCTTGGTCTTCGTCATAGTCTGGTTCCGTCGTTGACCAAGGCTGACTATCATTGACTTACAGAATTTTACCCATAACAATTTGCCCCTAATTGCTAAATATGAACATCTATGTACATTTTTTGCAATTAAAAATAAAATTCAAAAGAAAAACGAAAATAAGAAAACAGAATACAAAATGCATGAACTATCCTAAAGGGCATAACTGTCTTTTTGCTTGGGCGCACTTTATTACCTTTGAGAAGTTACTTCAACTTCCCACTCTTCTTCTAACCGTCATTTCAAGCCTTTATTACCGCTGCTAGTTTTCGCGCTTCCCCAAATTTCTACACACTCTCTCTCTTCTTTCTCTCTCATTTGGTCAAGCTTTCTGGCGATTTTAAAAGCGAACAGCGGTGTCCTTGCGGTTTCTTTCTCTTTCTTTCAAGTAATTACTTCAATTTCTTGCCTTAGTAGTTTGATTTCAGCGAATGTCGCGTAGAATTCCTAAAAATAGATCTAGGTTTACACTTAGATTTGTTGAAAAAAGGGGGTCAATTGTTTCAAAAAAAGAAATGGTGACAACGGTAGAATCGTCGATATCTCCGGCGATGAGAGATGAGTTAGTGAAAATGGCAGGGTTTTCCGATAGTGTCTTTGCTCATATTCCGGGGAAGGGTAAGAGAGTAGAATATTGTCCAGAGGGTTTCGTTGTGTTCTTTAAATACCCATTTGTGGAATTGAGAGCGACATTTCCTTTCAAGCCCTTAATTAAGTCATTTTTTGAATTACTGGGGCTGAGTCTAAGGCAGATTATGCCATCTAGATGGAGAATTCTGTTAATCGTGGAAAAGGTCACTAAAGACTGGGGAGATAAGTTTACATTAGAGGATTTGGTGGAAGCCTATGATATAAAGATAATGAACGGTCATTTTGTGAGTTTGTTTAAGAAAGGGGAGCCACTTGTTTTGAATACTGATGTGAATGATAGGGGCTAGGCTAACCACTTTGTATTTGTCAGAAAGACTTCTTTGGGTGTCGAAGGAGCATGGTTGACGGAAGGGTGACCAGAGGAGGTTAAATGGATTTTTCGTGATTTGGTATGCTTGGTCTGATGTGTTCTGAATGTTATATGGCTTTTGATTGTGTAGATCTTGCTCTTAACTTCCTAGAACCATCTGAGAAGTCTCAGGACAAAATTCGACAATTCCTCGAAGTCGACATTAAGAAGAGAACGTTTGTGAGGGTTAAACCATCTTTAGGTGACCCGTCGGGAAATAAGCAGAAGGATTCTCCGGTTGTGTCTCAGGGGATCGAGGATTCGGAAGAAACGATGTCCACTCGTAAGTTGTCGACATCCCTTCTGTCATCGCAAATGTCATTGTCAATTGTTTCTTTTAATGAGCTATTTGTTCATTGTATTTCGTCAGACTCAACAGTACATGGAACTCATCGTGGACGGAGCACATCTCTAGTTAAGCAGGATCTTAGGATGAGGAGAAAGCGGGGTCTTGCGCCTCAAGAGCAGACACAATCGTTGGCGGGCGATAGGACGAAGCATCCTCATACTTCGTCGCCAAAGGAGGTCGGAGATGCATCTGCGACGATCACTCTGTCTCCCCCTTGCAAATAACAAAAGAGTGAGGATGCGCCTGTAGTTCCTATCGTCGAAGCTCGCTTTCCAACAGACTTCTTTAGCCTTCACAAGGAGAAACATCAGTCCTTGTTCCCGCAGCTGGAGCAACTTTTGTTTCCTAGGTCCAGGGAAGGTTTGGCTGGGACTTCTGCTCTGGAGATAGCTTCAGAGGCTGCTACTTCTCACCTCTATGTACGTGTTGGTTCATTTTTCCTTGGTTTTCCAGTTTATTTCATTTTTCGTTCGTGACTTAGTGATGTGGGAGGTATTTGATCAGTGTTTGCAGAATTCACTGGTTTTGAGAGAGAGGGTGATTGGGTTGGCTAGGGAGATGAGAAGGTTATACAATGCTGCGAAGGATGCTGAGTCAAAACGCCAAACTGCTGTGAGGACGCTTCAGATGACCAAGACGAAGCTTGACGATGTAAAGAAGAAGGTGGAAAAGCTGGAAGGTTAGTTGGGGAAAAATCTAAGAAGGTGGATGAACAGGCTCAGCAGCTGGATGATATGGACAATCAATTAAAAGAGCAGGCTCGACAATTAGTAGACAAGATCACTGTGATCAAGGCGAAAGAGGAGGCTTTATCGTTGGCAGAGGAAGAGTTGTCGTTGGTGAAGCAGGAATTGGAGGATGTACTGGCTGATTATGCTGAGCTGGAAATTAAGGTTAAGGCTAGATTGATGAAGCAATATATGGACGGGAAGGCTTTAGAGTGGTGTCCTCAAGAGGAAGTTAATCGTTTCTTGGCCAATGGAGGTACCCTTGACGAGCTGAAGGACGATGCTGCAGTGGTTTCGACTGCAGACTTAGGGTTGGTTTCGCTGACCATTGTTCCTTTAGTTGTTGCCGTCATCGAAGCTCAACTTACTGTTGTCAAGGATCAGCTTGAGGGAATGCCGAGGTGTTACCTTTGACAACCGAGGGCATTGATGTCAATGTTCGCGCTAACGAGATCGCCAAGGACGTCATCGACGGGTTGAATGTCGACGGGGCTAATGTCGCTGATGAAGCTGGTGCTGATGCCTGAAGGCCATCTTTGGTGATGGTTCCAGTTTATGCTTGTACATTTCAATTAAATTTGCTTTTGCTGAAAAAACATGGTTTCTCTTGTCTTTTGCTTTTGTACTTTTTTCCACTTGATGGCAAGTGGTTCTTCGACTGTATCGTTGACGTTTGCTTTTTATGCTAAGAACTTTTTCTTTTTATTACATGGTATCGTTGCTGCGTTATTCTGTGAACTTGGGCTAAAAGCATAACTCAAAATTTAGTTTGAAAATATGATTAAGTAAACATGTTAAGAAAAAAGATGACATGTCAAGATTTCGCAAAAAATTTAAAAAGCTTCAGAAATGGCAATCTTTATTAACACTAGTAGAAAAAATGCTATTTGTAACGCCCTATTTGTAACCAACAATTTTTTATTAGTTACAAGTATTATATTTGTAACCAACATTAGCTTATGTTGGTTACAAACACATCCTATCTGTAACGGACAACATAATGTTGGTTACAAATACATATTATTTGTAACGGACAACATAATGTTGGTTACAAATACATTCAATTTGTAACGGACAATATATAGTCGGTTACAATTAGCTAGGATATTTTTCTATAACCGTCCAAAGCCCATTATTTTTTCCCTAACCCTAAACACGACTATTCTCTCTCCTCCTCCCTTCTATAGCCGCCACCCCCTCTTCTTTGTGATCTCTATTCTCTCTCCTCCTCCCTTCTCATCTTTCTCTTTCATCTCGATTCTCTCTATCCTCTTCCCCTCTTTCACTCTTCCTTCATTCCTTTTTCCTCTTGAATTTCTCTATCCTCCTTACTCTTTCCTCTTTCTCTAAATGAACCGATCTCTTAGCAATTATTCTTCCACGAGCATCCACGAGAATCATCAAGCACAAACCGCGCACCGCCCATGTATTGTTTCATCAACAACGTAACCAAGCTTCACATACTGTCAACCCACGAACATATATCCACCGTCAACGAACAACCGTGCTCACGACGCTTAACAACCAAGCATCAACCTACAACGCAAGCCTTTATTGTCAACCCAAGGTTTTTTGTTTTTAGATCTATCTTATTTTCATTTAGATTAGACATTAGATCTAGGTTGTTTAGTTTAAATTTCTAATTGTAATTATTATTTTTGTATGAAATTGCAATTTTAATATATAATTTATTGATAATTGTATAATTTTTATTCCTTTCGAATTTTTGGATTTTTTATGTATAATTTCGATTAATTATTGAATTTTTTGTTCAATTTTTTAGATAATTGTGTATTAATTACTTAATATTTGTGTATAATTTTAATTTTTTGTTATTGTATGATGGTTTGTTGTTTATGTGTGTTTGATGGTGGCGTTTGGTGTTTATTAGTGGTTTTTGTGGCGGTCATGGGAGGGGATCGGAGAAGGGGTACGATTTGTAGTGGGTGGCTGGTGGTGTGGGTCACGACCTCTCGAGGTTGGGGCCTGGTGATGTGGGATAGTGTCGTGGTTGGGGTAGTGTTGGTGGGTTTGGGTCATGGGTAGGGTATTTTCGGATTTGGGTTCAAGTTCAACTAGGACGTCTTAACCTAGCATTTTTGCTAGGTATTTTTTTTTTTTTCGAAAACAAGCATTTGTAACTAACAATTGATATGTCTGTTACAAATAGGTGCCTATTTGTAACGGACATATCAATTTGTCTGTTACAAATAGATGCCTATTTGTAACTGACAATTGATATGTCCGTTACAAATAGGTACATATTTGTAACCAACAATGTCCGTTACAAATGATTGGACTATTTGTAACCCCAGTAGTTGTAACCCCCAATGTTGGTTACAAAAAGCCCGTTTTTGTTAGTTACAAATAGCATTTTTTCTACTAGTGTAATCTTCGAAAAGTACTTAAACAAAAGAAATTATTAAAAACGAATGAGAATTTTTATAGCTATACAGTACTGTAGGGAATATTTCAAGCATTATCCCTAGCTTGAACCCCACTGTTATCATACACTAAAGTACGATGGCGTCCAAAGGGAAAGAAGATAGAGCAAAAGAGTCGCTAACAAGTTTTAGGAACTTGTAAACCGTTCACAGGGTGAAGGTTACACCCCTTACCGATCCAAGAGATCGTCAACTCCAATAGGTCTGGAACGAACCATGACTAGTAGTTCGGGGATGAAGGTACAAATCCAATCTAAAAGAGATTGAACCTGCCCCAATAATAGGCCTCTACTTTATTCTGATCGTATTCATGTGCGCTTTCTGATTAACATGCAATCAATAGGATTAATCCTAAACCTTTTTATCTATGTTGGTTGAATATTAATGCACAAACAAAACTATTATTGGCGATCACTTGAATTATAATCAAATTAACCCTAAACAAGATTATTAAATTATCTTATTAAGCGTGATTACAAGTACAAATTCCCTTTAAACATGCATAAATGGTGTGATCAAGCAATAATAATAAATATATGTATCAAGCAACATAATAAACATCATAAATGATAACAATAATAATCATAATAATAATATTTAAAATAATCATAATCATGTTAAAGCATAATATTAATAGCAAGATCCTAAGCATGATACTAACAAGATTAATAACAAACCCTACCATGTCACTAAGAAATAAAAAATCAAACCTTCAACCCTAACATGATACTAACATGAATATTAGGAAAGAAAGTAGGAAGTATCGCAGGAAACACAATTGTCATATTTGATAATAGAAATTATAGTTATTACCCTAAACATGATACTAGGAAGATCAAAACACCCTAACATGACACTAGGAATCATAATAACAACCTAGACATGATTTCTTTATCATAATAACAATGTAAACAACTAAAGCACTTACTTGGATGCCTCGTACCTCTTTCTAATAACAAAATACACGTGTTAGTAAACATGGGCACGGGCCGTGCCGGCACGCGGGCGGCACGGGCCCGGCACGACTCCGGCACGGCCCGGCACGGCACGGTCGCTGGCACGGCACGACAAGGCGGCCCACCTGTGGGCCGTTGGCCGTGCCGTGAATAAATTTGTGGGATTTGGCACGGGCACGGCACGTGGCACGCCGGGCGGCACGTGGGCCGGCACGCTGGCACGACCCGGCGGCACGGCACGTGGCACGGCCGGGCACGGCACGGCACGAGCCTGGCCCGGCACGGCCCGGCACGACACGGCCCGTGCCAAATTACCATTGGAAAACTAGCCGTTTATGGCCGTTTTCCAACAGCTATAAACGGCTAGTTTTCCACCCCTTTTCCCACCCAAATTCCCTATAAATACCTCATATTTTCCTCCAAAATTTTCACACTTCATCAACTCATCTCTTCTCTCTTATTCTCTAATTTTCTTACTCCCAAGTCCCAAATTCTCAATTCTCAAATTCCTACAAATCCTACAATCTTGCTCTCTTTTGTGAAAAAAAAAAAAAATTCCTACTCTCTTATAAATTTTACATTTTTACTATTTTACCTTTATTAGTCTAATACCAAAAAAAAAAAAAAAATTGTTATATTTACATTCGGGAAATTATAAATTCGGAAAATTATAAGTTCGGGAAATTATAAATTTGGGAAAGCATTGAAGCGTCATTGTAAGATCTAACTCAACTTTATTTTAATTTGTTATTGTTAGTTGTTAATCTTGTTATTATTATTATTATTATTATTATTATTATTATTATTATTATTATTATTATTATTATTATTATTATTATTATTGTTATTATTATTATTATTATTATTATTATTATTATTATTATTATTATTATTATTATTATTATTATTATTATTATTATTATTATTATTATTATTATTATTATTATTATTATTGTATTCTTGGAAGTTGGAACTACTTAATTATATAAAAACTACTTTCTATTTTAATTGTGGGTTATTTGGATTGTTGAAATCTGTCTAAGGCGGGACTTGGGCTCTGGACAACGTCGCTCCTAACCTCTCCTACCTGGGATCTCATTGATCCAAGTAATCTACTATTATTATAATTATTTTTAAAAATTTAATTTATATAAAAACTACTTACTAATTCTTATTGTTATTGTTATTATTATTGTTGTGAATTGTTATTATTATTGTTATTGTTACTTTGTTATTGTTATTGTTATTTGTATTATTATTATTATTGTTATTGTTACTTTTATTGTTATTATTATTAATTAATCATGGCATCAAACCCGAACGCTTCCTCCTCCTCTAGAAAAGCCAAGTCAAAACGTAGGGAATCACCAAATCCAAACACTTCAATGCCTATGCCCCCCCCCCTAACATGCCCTTTCCCTCCCCTAACATGCCCTTTCCAAACACTTCCACCCCTTTCTTTCATCCCCAAAACACGGGAGGGCAAGAACAAATGGATGATATGGCTCCTTGGACCCAATTTCAACAAAGCCAATTTCAACAACATGAATATCCTTTTCCTCCTCCTTCCCAAGGTAGTCAAACACAAGCCTGCGGGTCGAGTGAACCATCCACCCAAATGCCCAACACCCAAAATCCTAACATATTAGAGTGGTGTACCGAAGAGGATTTTGCTCAAACCAAAAGAAAGAGTGAAGTTTGGTCACATTATCAATTAAGTAAAAATGGACAAAAGGCCAAGTGTCGGACTTGTGGTAAAATTTTCTCGGCCGATACCAAGGGAGGGACGGGACACCTTAATAGACATACAAAAAAATGTGGTGGACCATCTAGTGATCCAACCCAACCCAAAATTTCTCAATTCCATCCACAAGGCTTCATTTACAATTACGAGAGAGATAGGGATGAACTTGGGAGAATGATTGTACATGCGGAACAACCTTTTCTTTTCGCCGAAAATGATGCCTTCAACAACTATATTAACCGAGCACTACAACCAAAACACAAAAAAATCTCCCGAAAAACCGTTCGATCTGCTGCCATGAAGAGTTATCTAGAGTACAAATTGAAATTAGTAAATGAATTAGCTAATCTTCCTAGTAGAGTTTCTTTAACCGCCGATGCATGGGATGGTGGTTACGGACTCCACTATTTATGTGTTACTTGTCATTGGTTAGATAATGAGTGGATGTTACAAAAACGCATCATTCATTTCAAAATGCTTGAATACCCTCATACCGGTCTTAACATTTCACATCATTTAATGGAAGCCATTGATGCATATAGTCTTAGGGATAAAATCATGTCAATGACTTTCGATAATGCAACTTCTATGACATATAGTGCGAATTTGGTCAAAAACCAATTGACCGATGTTATATTAGATGGAGATGCACTTCATGTTAGATGCATTTGTCATGTTCTTAACTTGTGTGTGAAGGATGGAACACAAGTAATTGGTCCATTTTATCACAAAATAAGGAATGCTATTATGTCTATTAATAGCTCTAACATGAGATATCAAGAATGGAAAGGTTTTTGCAGGCAACAACGGATAAAAACCATAAAAATAGCACCGGATTGTCCAACTAGGTGGAACTCCACCTATGAAATGTTGAGTCGGGCAATCGAGTACAGGGTTCATTTAACACTTTTTTATAATAATAAATTTCCACAAAATGCTTTACTAGAAGATGATTGGGTTAATTGTGAAAAATATATGCAGTTTTTACAATTACTATATGGTATGACACATTGTTTTTCTTCTGTATATAATCCTTGTTCTCATTCTTTTCTTAGTAATGCATGTTTACTTGCACAACTTTTTGCTGAACACCGATCTCAACATGTTTATCGTGGATATCTTCCATCCATGGAGGAAAAATGGCGTAAATATTACACCGATATTCCTATGATTTATATTTTTGCTTCTATTTTAGATCCTAGGCAAAAATATGATGGCACCTTTTTATTAATTGATATTTATTATAGTAACATGAATTTTGAAGATGATGTTGAAGCTTTTAAAAGTAAGGTGACAAATGATTTTTTTTCTTTATACTCCACCTATGAAAGTAAATATGGAACCGTGTCTCGATTTTCCCCTTCTCAAACATCCAAAAATGTAAGTAAACGGGCCAAAGGTTTATTTGCACAAGCTGCTAACATGATGTCCAAGTTTTCAGGTACGGAATCATCATCAAGTAAGAGAACACAAAGCGATGTTTCGGAGTTGCAAATGTACCTAAGTTACGACTTCATGAAAGGCATGGACGATGAAGAGAAGTTTGGTCTCGACATCCTCGATTGGTGGAAATCACAAACCGTGAAACATCCAATTTTGTCGACAATGGCTCGTGATATTTTTGCAATCCAAGTCTCCTCCGTTGCCTCCGAAAGAGCTTTTAGTGCGTCGGGACGAGTTTTAGACGATAAAAGAACAAGACTAAAATCCGAAACACTTGAAATGTGTGTTTGCTTCAAGGATTGGTTGGATGCCGAAACTCGTTCTCAAGATCGTACTTATGCACAAAACGACGACGATGAAGGAACGTCGACTTCTTTTAGTTCTCATACTTCTCAATCAACTCAATTGGCGGATGAACTTGAACCTCTAGAAGACGAAGACGAAGACGAAGATGAAGACGAAGGCGAAGACGAAGACGACCAATAATAATTACATGATTACATATTTACATTATACACTATTGTATTCTTTTTGTATTATCGAACTTCGTATTCCGTATAATAAATGAAGTTATTCAATATTCATACACTATTGTACGATTTTTAATTATCATTACTTATTTTGTATTATTGTATTATCGTACATTCGTACCGGCTACCGTCATATAATAAAATAAGTTATTCTTCAATTTTTTGTGTTTTCGGATTATCGCACTCGTATTTTTTTTTATTATATGCATTGTTGTTTTTTGCTAAATTAATAAAATTGTTTTTATTTTTTTAAATAAACTTAAACATAATTATTAATTAGATAAATAATTTATATAACCTAAATTAAAATAAAGTTGTTCAAAAAATGAAAACAAAATATATTAACATTAACATTTAACATAAACATAAATTAATCACATATATTAAGTTGTACTACAAAAAATATATATCGTTTAATTCGTTTTTTTTTTCATTTATTAAAAAAAAAAATAAATAAATAAATAAATAAATAAGCTGGCACGGTTTGGCCCGCGGCCCAGCACGGCACGGCCCGCAAGGCACGTGGGCCGTGCCGTGCCGTGGGTTGGGGTGTGCCAAATTCAGGCACGGCACGGCCGCCACCCCGGCACGGCCAGGCACGGCCCGCGGCGGCACGGGCACGACCCGTGCCCATGTTTACGTGTTAGTGTAGACACCTAAAAATGTCTCCCCAAAACCAAACCCTCAAACAGTTCTACCTTTCATGCCTTGACGTAAGGACAGAACCACGAGTAAAGTATGGACTCCTTGGAGTGCTTGAAGAAGGAATTTTGAAAGAATAATGGGTAGGCTAGTGCTTAGGCTAGAGCATAGAAGAGAGAAAAAACTAGAGAATTATTTGATGCCCCGTACATCATAAATGAGGGGGTATTTATAGAAAAAATGTGCTGAGGGAACACACGGAACCCTAAAATGATAAAAACCCTAAAAAAGTATCCCGCGACACAGCAAACTGCACCGTGACACGGGAAATCCCACTGTCAGACAGGAACCATTCCCGTGACACGGTGAAAAATTTGTGTGACGCTGGAAATATTTAGTAAACGGGGGAGAAAACGCGTTAAGGGTTTACGCGGAAAGGACACGGAAATTCCTGTGTCACAACAGATTTCCCGTGTCACGGGAAATCCCACCGTCAGACGGGAAAGTTTCCCGTGACACGGTGGAAAGCTGCCGTGGCGCGGGAATTTTCAGTCCGCTTTTCCGTCTAAATTCATTTTTCACCCTAATTTCGTTCAGCATTTTAAGTGCCGATTGATAATTTCGAGCCTTTTTCTGATTTATTGTTATTTGGGCTAAAATAAGGAAATAAGTAAATAAAATATATAAAAGGTTTGGGCCAAAAATAAATAATAAAACAATAAAATAAAAAAAGTTTGGGCTAAAATTAAATAATAAGTTTGGGCTGAAATTAAATCTATGCTTTTACCAAACATCAAGACTAATCCATGGACTATTCAAAAATACGAATTTAATTCAATACGATTTTTTAAGCACTCTCGGGATTAAATACTGAACCCGACCAATAGTGGCAGTGAAAGGTTGTTCATCATCGGGTTTGGTTTTGGGGAGACATTTTTAGGTGTCTACAGTTAGTAACTTCATGGAAAATATTAAATCAAAACAATTAAATTAAATAATTGAAATAGAGATTTGGGACCAAACCCTCATAAATTAAAACCTTTCACGTCTAGGGCGAAGGCAACTTCAAACTTGGCTAGGTGTTTTTTGGTCTTGTGAATGCGGAATTTTGTATGCAAAAGGGTTGGTTTAGAAAAAGAGAGAAATAAGCTTTAGCTTAGAGAGAGAAGAGAATTAGAAAACTAGAGAGTTGATGATATTTAATTAGAATTGATGATTGAAAACAGAATTTTAAGAGGCTATTTATAGAGAAAATCAGCCGGATGGATAAAAAAATGAATCAGAGTTTCAACGAGAATAAAACACGATTAGCGCCAGACTCTGGTCATTAGCGCCAGGTGCTGAAGGTTAGCGCCAGGCGCCAAGCCTTAGCGCCAGGCGCTAATGCTTGTCGTCAGACGCTAATAATCAGTTTCATGCGTTTTTGTTTTTATCATATCTTTTGATCCAGAAGTCCAAATAAGGCATATGTTATGTCGTTGGAAATCTCTTGAAGTTTTTTTTTCAACCCAATTATAGTAATATTAAAATATTTTGTAGATAAAAATATATGGCCCAAATAGTAGGACGGTGTCAGTTTTGGATAGAATTTCATATTTCATTCATATCTTTTTCATTATAGCTCGGATTTAGTATTATAATATATCTTTGGAAAGATAATTTCAAGATCTATCCAACCATATAAAATTTGGATAAAGGTTATGAGGCACAAAAATAAAATCTGAATATATTCCACTTCGTTCAATACAAGGATTCTAAAAAGGAGTAGTTTTATTCAATTTCAAACTCTTTGAAACATAATTACCAATCCTAACTCCATTAGGATTTAAAAGAACCTTATAGAATATTCTAGAAGAATATAATCAATCCTAATAGCTTTAGGAATGATAATTAATAATAGGCCCTCCTATAGATCATTGGGCTGCATATAAAAACCCAACGGGGCCCAGTTTAGTATTTTGGCCATAACTTCCTCATTATTCATCGGAATTGGGCTTATAATATATCGTTGGAAAGGTCTTTTTAAACCCTATCCAACTATACTATTATTTGACCCTTATCATGGACTAAACTAAACTGGAATGCACGTTTTTCAAAAATAGGGTAAGAAAAGAAATATTTTCAAAAATAGAAACAAGAGATATTTTAATAAAAACATCCTCATCACTAGACTTTTCACACTTTCGCTTTGTTTGATAATCAAATGACGTGAAATGTATTTATCACTGGGTTTGGTTTTGGGGAGACAAATTTGGGTGTCTACAGAAGCCCCCACTTTAACTGAGTTTGGAGAAACGCAAGTTTCGAAAACAGAAGTCAAAGTATCGATAGGGACGGAAACTGATTCAGAACGTTCTGCGATTCTAAATCATTTTTGTAACGCCGATACTTGCAAACTAGCATTAGTTAAAACAGATTAGAGAGTTAAGAAATGCGTATCTCGCACCGTCAAGCACACGTCTCTGGGGTAACTGATTTGCTGCTGTATTGCTGTTGTGACAACCTTCCGCAAGCTATGGAACGCCATCTTGCTTTTTTGATGTTCACTCGTCTCTGAACAATGGAGCTTTTTTTGATATGTCCACGCGCCTCTGAACAAAGAGCTTCTTTTTTGAGGATTGTTCACTCGTCTCTAAACCAAGAGCTTCTGAATGATATGCCCACGTGTCTCTGAGCAAAAGAGCTTTGAGAGAAATGTCCACGCGTATCTGAACAAAAGAGCTTGAAATGATATGTCCACGCGTCTTTGAACAAAGAGCTTCTTTTTCTTGAATCATAGTGACAACCTTCCCAATCATAGCAAAAGTCGCTGAAGAACGCCTAATCACGAACCGCCCTTCTCAAATCTCGGTGACAACCTCCACAATCTTAGAGAATGTCGTCGAAGACCGCCCATCTCGTGCTATCTTCTTAAATCTTGGTGAAAACCTCCATAATCTTAGCAAATGCCGTCGAAGACCGCCCATCTCGTGCTATCTTCTCAAATCTTAGTGATAACCTCCACAATCTTAGCGAATGCCGTCGAAGACCGCCCATCTCGTGTTGTCTTCTCAAATCTTGGCGACAACCTCCACAATCTTAGCGAATGCTGTCTAAAATAACCTGTCTTGAAGTCATCCTCAGTTGTTGCGATAATATTCCGAAGAAAACTACCGAAGACCAACGCTTGTCGATCCTTAAAGCTCGCTTGAAATTTGCTTTAGTCGGTGCGTCGGCGCTTCTGCTACTTGTAAACCAGTATGTCGGTGTCTTGGATTGTGAACCTGTATATCGGTGCTTCTAAACCAGTACGTTGGTGTCTTCTGAACCAGTATGTCGGTGTTTTGAATTGTATGAACCATTATGTTGGTGCCTTTGCTGCTTATGAACCATTACGTCGGTGCCTTTGCTGAGCCAATGCTTAGGCGCTTTAAGCTAAGTGAGATGATCATTCATCAAGTCGATCACTTATTGCGATTGTAATCAAGCCGACTACTTAACCATGTCAAATTGATTATATGGGCTAACTAGCGTACCAAGGAACCCGAAATTGCTGAAACAGGTTGAAATAATTGCTCTAAGTGGTTGAGTGTTCTGTCGCTGCAATTTGGCTCTGTTGCCAGACGCTGGGATTTAGCGCTAGGCGCTGAAACCTATTGCCAGACGCTGGACGTCGTTTTCTGGCGCTAGAGTCGGGTCTTCTCTATTCTGCTCTTACTGCCGATGTTGCTTGATTTCGCTTTGAACTTTGAACTTGGTCGTTTATTTTCATCCAAATCTTCTCAAATCTTTTGTAAATTAAAGCTCTTCATCTCTAATTTACTGATCCATGTAGCTCCTCTTATCTTGGAGGAATCCCATTTATCATATTCGCGGTTTTTTCGAAAAAAATCTGGGAATGTCCTCGTTTGCTAGGATGCACCTGCATTTATATCATCGACTATAGTAGTTTGATTATCTTTCTTTAGGGTTGACCTAAGACTTAGTGTTGCTTGACTCACTGACTTGATATGACTCAAGGTATAAACTTGACTCACTATGATTGATTGACTCGAGGTTGACTCGACTCGATGTGACTCGTGTGTGCGTAGTGTTGACTCATGAAACTCGACATGTTCATGACTCAAAATGCAGAAAAACAAAAATTCCCGTCATTTTTGTGGAGGGTACCGACTTTCTCCCAAAAAAGAAAGACGCAAAAAAAAGGTAGAAGCGAAGTTTTTGAAGGTGCATATTGAATGAGCTTAATCTATTAATGGTGTCTCTCATAGTACAAGGATTGTAACATCTTAGACAATCCTAGTTGACTCAATAATGAAAGTATGTAGGTAACTTAGGCACGGAGGCTAAGCACTTCATACTTCGTGATGCGATAACGATTACAAGTGATGAGATATTTTGATATTACAAGGCATGCTTTAGCGTTGTGTTAAGATTTCATGACAAAGGGTTCCTAAGGGAAGTATTTTTGGTCATGTATCTGTGATGTGTGTGATGGTGATACTAAAGTTAGGCCGCAGGGGCTAAGTGTGTTAAAAAAGATATTGAAAAGAGTCAAATGGTGACTGTTAGGCTGGGTAAGCTAATGATGTAAGCATCAAGCCCCCAAGTCTAGATCTAAATGAATAGGGATGAGCATTGGAGATCCTTTGATATGATCATGGTGTGAGTGTGTGAATGTGAATATGAATGCATTTTTATTACGGTCGCACCCCAATGTGAGGTTGCCTACGTATCTGTTAGGAATCAGGCCAAACGTAGCTCTAGCCGAACCTCGCACAAGTGTGTGTATACCTCAAAAAGGTCTTTTTAAGGGTTCTAACGTGGTTAGGCTAAAGGTTGAAGAAGAAGGGGATAAAAGGCTCAAGACCCTAGATAAGCCCCCAAGGTGTGCAACTTTGCTTTTGAATCTTTGTATTTTTATGCTTGAGGCTTTCTACTCTTTTTTAAGCTCTCTTTTCTTTTGCTTTAGCATTTATTTCATTTGGCATCACTCACTTGGAATTCATGTTTCTCAGGCACGGTACCGAGCACTCGATAAGAGACGTAATCTGAGACGTGTTCTTATCAAAGACATTTTCATATCAAAGACATTGGAACACTTACCCTTTTGTACACTTTATTTATTTATTTTTCTATTTTTGGTATTTTAATCTTTTGAAGTCACTCAAGATTTTTTTTTATTTTAATTTATTTATTTATTGGTTCAATGCCATGATCATATGCAAGGAAATAAATTCTCATTTTATTTAAAAAGTGAAGGGTAAAAATCAAACTCTAAGAAATAAATTCAGGGAGGATGAAGGGTGCCTATGCTAGACTTATTGGAGAAAGGGTTTGAAAAAAAAGAAGAAGAAAGCATGAAATCTTGGTGAGAAGCTTGCCTTGTGCATTTGTCTCATCGTTACCCTCCTTTTTTTTGTTTGTCAATCACATGACTCAAACTCGATTCAACATGCATGGATGGAAGAAGGTAGGAAGAATGAAGGTTGTGATATGGAGAAATCATGTATAGAATGGAAAAATGATGTAGATGGAGAGATATGAAAAAATTAGGAATAGAATGTACCCCAACTCAAATGACGGAAAATACCGACTCATGCATGAACCTAAGACATATTCATGGTGATATATACTCAAAGTGTGTGCTAAGACTAATGAGTGTAAGTGACATGTTTGACTCGTGTCATGACCATGTGGCTAGACTATGTGACTAGACTCGAACAAAGACTAAGTTAAGACCTCACGTATATGCATTAAACTGGACATGCTGTGGTATTTTAGTCATAACTTTTAATCTGTGACTCTGATTGAGATGAAAAAAACGCCAAATTAAATATAAAACTCGGGGCTATAGATCCATAGGCTGTACGACTCGTAGTTCTTTCTACAACTCCGGCTATGATCAAAACAAGTTGACACTTGTGCAGTATACGGGAATAAAAATCCGAGTTGACTCAAATGGACTATGACTCGATTTTAAGTATATTTTTTAGCTCAAATTAATTAATTAACTAATTAAACAAAGTCCTTTAGTCATTAATTAGTTTATTTAGGCTTAATCACAAGTAAAAAAAAAAACGGTTAGTTTAGTCACATAATAAATATGCATAAGTAAGAGATGCACAAGTAGTCAAGTAGTCACAACATGATGCAATGAGTTTGCAACCTAACCATGGCTCTAGTTCTCTAAACTTCGGGATATGGGTTAGTTAAAGAGGTACATGGTTAATTGTCCGGATGAACCGCGCGGAAGCCTAACCGTGAAGGGTTGGCGCGAGTGGATAGGACACCGCGAGTTAAGAAAAACTCGTTTCCATGGTTTGGTGAATGGAACATTCTCGGATGTACCCTTTGTTGCACAGAGCGTTCAATCAGGTAGATGGAGCATAAATTCCCATAGGGTTATGTCCATATGTAGAACATTAATGGGTTTCATAAAAGTGAGAAAAACTCAATCAGGAAGTAGGATCGAGCAAACAGTGCTAAAAACTGGTCAAAATTAGAACGCATATTTGTTGCTCGGTATTGGAAGAACTTGGCGCCAGCAAACAGAGGCCGGCGCCAACGATTTGGCTTTAGCGCCTGAAGACAGAAATTGTCGCTTGGCGCCAGAGTCAAATTAGTGGCGCTAAACTCTGTTTTCTGACGCTAGTTCCTACATGCCTCAGCAGCTTTCTGTGCTCGATAAAATTTTCCAATTTCGCGCAACATTATTTCGATTCTAGTTGTGAAAGATATTCCTCAAATTTCCTCCGTGTAAAAATCCAATGTTTTAACTCATTACGGATGGTCTTTCCAATGAGATCTTTTTTATGCATATTACAATAATTTTAATCAAAATTACGCACATGAAATACTTAGAACTTTCCGAGTCTCATCCACTCATTCTAAATCATTGCCAAAATAAATTTCAAGAATTAAAATAGAAATCCCCAGTGGAGTCGCCAAAAACTATAGGGGATATTTCAAGCATTATCCCTAGCATGAACCCCACTGTGATCATACACTAAAGTACGGTGGCGTCCAAAGGGAAAGAAGATAGAGCAAAACAGTCGCCAACAAGTTTTAGGAACTTGTAAACCGTTCACATGGTGAAGGTTACACCCGTTAACGATCCAAGAGATCGTCAACTACAATAGGTCTTGAACCATGAATGGTAGTTCGGGGATGAAGGTACAAATCCAATATAAAAGAGATTGAACCTGCCCTAATAATAGACCTCTACTT
This sequence comes from Chenopodium album, assembly GCF_948465745.1. Lineage (NCBI taxonomy): Eukaryota > Viridiplantae > Streptophyta > Magnoliopsida > Caryophyllales > Amaranthaceae > Chenopodium > Chenopodium album. Next base: position 55,284,542 of record NC_137836.1, on the reverse strand, counting down.
TATTCTGATCGTATTCATGTGCGCTTTCTGATTAACATGCAATCAATAGGATTAACCCTAAACCTGTTATCTATGTTGGTTAAATATTAATGCACAAACAAAACTATTATTGGCGATCACTTGAATTATAATAAAATTAACCCTAAACAGGATTATTAATTATCTTATTAAGCGTGATTACAAGTACAAATTCCCTTTAAACATGCATAAATGGTGTGATCAAGCAATAACAATAAATAAATAAATATATATATATATATATATATATATATATATATATATATATATATATCAAGTAACATAATAATCATCATAAATTATAACAATTATAACAATAATAATCATAATAATAATATTTAAAATAATCATAATCATGTTAAAGCATAATATTAATAGCAAGATCTTAGGCATGATACTAACAAGATTAATAACAAACCCTACCATGTCACTAAGCAATAAAAAATCAAACCTTCAACCCTAACATGATACTAACATGAATATTAGGAAATAAAGTAGGAAGTATCGCAGGAAACACAATTGTCATATTTGATAATAAAAATTATAGTTATTACCGTAAACATGATACTAGGAAGATCAAAATACCCTAACATGACACTAGGAATCATAATAACAACCTAGACATGATTTCTATATCATAATAACAATGTAAACAATTAAAGCACTTACTTTGATGCCTCGTACCTCTTTCTAATAACAAAATACACACGTTAGTAACTTCAAGGAAAATATTAAATCAAAACAATTAAATTAAATAATTGAAATAGAGATTTGGGACCAAATCCTCAGAAATTAAAACCTTTCACGTCTAGGGCAAAGGTAACTTCAAACTTGGCTAGGTGTTCCTTGGTCTTGTGAATGCGGAATTTTTTATGCAAAAAGGTTGGTTTAGAAAAATAGAGAAAATAAGCTTTAGCTTAGAGAGAGAAGAGAATTAGAAAACTAGAGAGAAGATATGGGACACCTCCATCGTGTGCCCTAGCTGGTTCTTGACCATTATGTTAACTAATCTCTGATACGTCGAACCTGTATTTTTTAGTCCAAAAGGCATAACTTTATAGCAATATATACCTTTGTCGGTCATGAAGGCTGTCATTTCTTGATTGTCGGGATGCATTAGGATTTAATTTTATCCGAAATAGGCGTCCATGAATGTTAGGAGCTCATGACCTGTTGTAGCACCTACCATGGCGTCGATATGCGGCAACGGGAACAGATCTTTTGGGCACGCTTTGTTAAGATCGGTGAAGTCAATATAGACTCTCCATTTACAATTTTTCTTGCTGACGACGACATTAGTGAGCCAATCTGGATATTTGACTTCCCTTATTTTGCCAGCTTCGATCAGCTGCTGCACTTCGTCATTGATGATCTTATTTCGCTTTGGAGAAAAATTTCGACGCTTCTGCTTCACTGGCTTATGATTTGGATCGACGTTCAGCTTGTGCGAAATGATGTTCTGATCTATACCAGTCATATCCTCATCAGACCAGGCGAAACAGTCTTTATTCTCTCGGAGAAAGGATAGGATGGTCTTTTTGAGTTCGGGTGCTAAATTAGCTCCGACACGGACGGTTAGATCTGGTTTTTCAGGATTTAGGGGTACTTCGTCGATTTCGAGTTAATTTGGGTTAACTGGTGTCGGGCCTTGCTGTAGTTGTTATGCGGTTCTCATGGTTAGCTTTAAGGTTGTTTTGTAACAGTGCTTGGCTTCACGAGGTTCACCTTTGATTTCTTGGATTCCCCATGGGGTCAGAAATTTGATTGACTGATGATAGGTCGAGGGAATGGCTTTTAATTTGTGGATCCGTGGTCTACCTATGATGCCATTATAGGCTTAGGGGAAGTCGATGACATTGAATTTGGTTTGAGGGTTTAAGCCGCCGGCAAAGGTTGGAAGGGTTATATCTCCGAGAGTCGACATAGTCTCACCACTGAAACTGACCAAGGTCGTTGACCTTCTGACAACGTCGCTATCCTTTAATCCCATATCTTCCATGGTCCTTCTGAACTAAACATTGGCGGAGCTACCTCCGTCGACCAGCACCCTTCGAAGCAGACAATTCCTGACCATCAGAGAAATCACCAAGGAATTTTCATGCTCTTTGTTGATGTTGTTGATGTCGTCATCATCGAAAGTAATGTCCATAAATTCCATATTCTTTTCCAGAGGATCTCTTAATTCTTCTGGGATATTTGAGTTCTGTGTTGACGACTTTGCCATCCTTTTAGCTGTAGAATAGGTCAGTCCACAAATATCTGAACCACCAAAAATTATATTAATTACTACCTCAGGGATAGGGGGCTTTGGGGGCCTGCTTGCTGCTGATGCTTTGGCGTCGCTGGGTACGTCGCTTTTCTTCTTTCCGAGCAAATGCTTGAGATTACTCCTCTTCAGCTAAAATGCACTTCTCTACGCATGGCATAACAATCTTCTGTCTTGTGACCATGGTCGCTATGGAACTCACACCACTTGCTCATATCCTTTTCAAAATCGGGCTTGTTGCTCTTCATCGGCCATCAAACTTTGCTGCCCAGGGGCTCCAACTCTTTCACCACTGCTACGATGTTCACCTCGAATCCATACTCGGATATCACTGGATAATGCGGTGCTTCGAGGATCTATTCTACCTGCACACTATTAACATAATGTGATCTACCTGTTGTTTCATAGGGCTGATGTCGCCATGATCCTCGCGGGGCGCTTGTGGCTTTGCGATCAGTCGAGCCTTTGACATACTGACCGGAGCTTCGATTGGCGATATCTTCGTCGAAACGCATCAGGGCCACAACTCTTGTCCAAACCTCTTCAAATGTTGAGCAGGGATATTTGACCACATCTTTGTACAGATCTGAATCTGTATGCAGTCCTCGGAGAAAGGCATTGATGGTAGTCCGATTGTCAACACTCTTGATTGACACCTTCTCTTTGTTTAAATGGGACCAATAAGTCCTGATGCTTTCCATGGGACTTTGGACGATCCTATACAAGTCGCTCGTCTGCTTGTCGAACTACTTGCTGCTTTTAAAATGGGAATAAAACTTGTTGATTAACATAGCAAAGCTAGTGATACTTCCTGGTTCAAGCTTGCCGAGCTATTTAAGGGCGGGACCAGTCAGCGTCGCACCGAAGGATTTGCACATGCACGCCTCCCAACACTCGAACGGGATTGAAGCTTGCCACATTCTTTGCTTATAATACTCGACATGCTGCTCTGGCAGGTCATCCCATCATAAAGCGACGTAAAAGTTGAGAGCGGCGATCTTCTAGGAATCCGGGCCCTGGACAACACATCACTGAATGGAGTCTCTGCTAACCCATCGGGAGCTTCTCTTTGGACGGGAATCCGGACATCTAGCATCCTCTTCATTATCGACAACACCTTGGAGTTCTGCCTCTCTAAGGCGACCAGCCTCTGGAGTAAGATTTCAGTCTGATTGGGCTCACGATTATTGGCATGCTGCTCTCCTAGAGTCTGGAAATCTCCTTGCTGGTCATTATTCCGGAGCGGAGGATCCATCTGCATTTCCCTATCGCTGGACTCAGTATCAGTATCTTGCGGGGACTCCACTACGTCCAAGGTTGGCATGCTCGGGATCAAACCCAGCTGCCTCGGCCGGCGATGACGGTTACTCTGAGTCGACTCTAGCTGCCGACGAAGATATAAAGCATCAGACTCTGACGCTTCTTTCTCCTTGCTAAGACGCTCATTGGATTCCCTAGCCGCGACGAGGTCGACTTGGGCTTTTTCATAAGCTTCTTTTAGCTGCTTCGGGGTCATTTCGTTGGAAGACATGTCGAAGGTTAGGGTTAGGGTATTTTTGGATTTTATCTAGTTGTAGCCCCACGGTGGGCGCCAAATTGTTTATGCTAATTTTTGTTAGGTGGGATTGAGTATCAAAATCTAGGCTACAGATCAACTAAATAAAACCGTGAAATGAATAAATGCTGAAAACGAAGAATCGACACAAGGAATTGTTGACGCGGAAAACCCAATGAAGGTAAAAACCATGGGTAGAATGAGGATCTACCTAACTTTCACTATGCAAAAAATACTTTTGGAAACGGTTTACAATGTAGGCTTAGAGTGTTTAAGTAGCTAGGTTGTGATATCCCCTTCGTCCGTCGATCCTCCTTCTTATATAGATTTTTTCTAGGGTTCTACCCTAGCCGTTGCAAGGAGATAAGCTGAGATCCCTATTTTTTCGGAGCTTAGTTGCCTCATTTTCCTTTTAAACTCGCCCACTAACAGTTGCTAGTAGTTGATTATGACTTAGTCAATTATCCTCCATCTTCTCCTAGAATATAGGCTTTAGTTATTGACCACGTCTTCCGTTTGGAGCTGTCGTCTTTTCGCGCCAAGTCTTGGTCTTCGTCATAGTCTGGTTCTGTCGTTGACCTGGGCTGACTATCATTGACTTTTGACTTACAGAATTTTACCCATAACAACAACAAACTCTAGAAATTAGTTCTAGATGATCTTTATGAATGGAACATGGGAGAGTTTTCTTCAGAGAAGTCTAATCGACATAAATGATGATTTAATTTGGTTAAATAAAGCAGTTGGAGGGGAAGGGTTTAGGGAAGGGTTTTAAAATAGGGGGTAGTTTAGTCTTTTTACTTCTTTTTTTTTTTAACTTAAACCTCGAAATTAAAGGTTTATTAACGTCTGATTAACAGATTAAGCACGTTGGTTAATAAAAATAAACCTGGGGTGCATCATTAAGAAGTCAAAAATTAAGTTGTGTACTACTGGGAAAAGTTAGAACTAGGAGTATACCAAAGGGAATTTCCCTTTAAACTATTACTAGCCTAGATATGGATTTACTTACATATAATAACAGGATGTAAAACAATTGTTGATCTATGGAATTTATTTATTCATTTTATTTTTTTTTTCCCGAGAATTATCATCCACGGATTAACAAACATGAAAATTAAAATGTTGCAACTAAAAGTAAAATAAACAAAGAATACTCATTGACCCAAAAAAAATAAAAACAATTTTTCTTTTTTCCAAATATGATCAATAACCCAAAAATAATTATAGCTTGAAACGTTTTATTGAGACAGTATAGTATTTTGCTCCATGATACGTTTTTTTTTTCCTTCTGATTTATTTGTTTTTAATAATTATTATTACTTCATAATTAATTTAAATTGTACTGATTAATAATTAAACAATTATGCAAATTATCAAAGCTACTAGCCTACTGTGGGTGGGACCAAATGATATGTATTATAAAAAAGAATATCCCATCTAAGAATCTAATTCTAAAACAACCCAGTGGATTTCGTATGTGGTCGTACACGTCCGTAACGTTACTTTCAATAACGCCTAAAAAGTTGATTGATTATACTCCGTCCATTTTTAACTACGTATTTCACTTTTCTTTTTCTACCATTTTTAAATAGTTAGTTCTTCCGTTTTTTTTAGTTGATACGGTTTGATTTTTACACTATTTACCCACTATACTTTGACTCGATTTTGTGATTTATATATACAATAAAACATAGTGTGGGATCTTATATAAATCTTCTCAATATGTATTTTATTAATATCTAATTTTTATAATTTTACATTGTAGATAATACGGAATAAGAGATATTTATTATTGAAAATATACGTTGGCAAACGTGATGATTGATGTGTCAACTAATAAAAAACGGTGGAAGTATATCATTTTCTTATTTGAAAAACTTTTTTAATATTTAATTAATTTATTTTACCAAGTGGACCCACCAATATTAATTCCATATTTTCTCTCCTTCAATTCTTTCCACTATTTTTGGTTTTTTACAATATTTTATTCATCCATCAACCCTCCTACCTCCACATTTTATTACATTCTCCATTTTTCCAATTTATGTTAAAACCCCGCGCATGAAAAAATAAAGTATTTAAAAACGGAGGGAGCAAATGATAAGGCAAACAACAGTATCAAACTTTCAACCTCTTTAGAAGAACTTAGCCTTTTTCATTTTTACCAACTTTTCTGTCCCAGATAATTCAACACCAGTTAAACTTCTGTACTATCTCATTTGAGGTAGGCCTTTTCTAAGTTTTTTTATCACATACATATACATATATATATGCTTCTCTGAAATCTATTTCCAACAATTATTCCCTTACAAAATCCACTTTGATACATTATTACACAATTTTGTGCAAACATTTAGGAGGGTAATAAGTGATCAATAATGGATCAAGCATGGTGGTTAGATTTCTTAAAGGGAATGCTGAAGCCGGTGGCGGCGTTGGCGGTTGTTCTGTTGGCGGTCGTGTTGTCGTATTTTCAGAAGCTGGAATTGGAAGGAGAGATGATCTACTCTATCTTCCGGGCTTTTGTTCAGCTTTCTATCATTGGTTTTGTTCTTCAGTTCATCTTTACTCAGAGCAATATTTTGTGGATTCTTGTTGCTTATCTTTTCATGGTTAGTCATTATAATTATTTCTCACTCTTTCATTATTGGTTAGATTATTTATTTTACTATGATCATTTCCGTAATTGCCTAGCTAGTCACCAACTCACCATGTCATATAATGAGGACACGACGTGGGGAAGTGATGCCCACTATTGCTAACAAGAATTTCAAGTATATTAGTCATTCAAAATAACATAAAACTGTAACTTATTGGGATAAAAACATAATCTGTCGTACTTGAGAACAAATATACATTTGTACCTTATAACCTTGATATTGGGGTTTAATTCTCACTCGAGTTACTTTGAGAGTGTATATTCCTAACCTCTTTCTTCTCGATCAATTTCAAAGATGTATTTTTGTACATAGACTACATAGAAACATGTAATCAGATTATTAATAAAACTAATTAAGGCCATGGTTAGAGATTGATCATAATGTATTAGATTAATTACGATTTAAAATAATTAAATGTCTTCGGGATCTTCTAGTTGGGGAATATTTTATTAGTTTCTCCATCACCATGATGACATATGTGATTTAGTCTGTAATATAAATTGTACTTGTAAGCAAAAGTCAAACTAGTTGTATCTTGAATGGATGCTTATGAGGTGCTGACATGTAAATGACTTGTTATTTCAGCTAAACATGTTTGTCACGAAATAATTTTCCGTAGTTTCATTAGAGAGTAGAGTATCGTATTTATACAAGTAATTAGGGCTCATGAAATAGGCCCGTTAACTATACATTATACACAGTAAATATAGGCCATAACACCCCCCCCCTCAAGTTGGAGCATGCAAATCACAAATGCCCAACTTGCCAAGTAAATACATGAATTGGCTTTTACTCAAAGCCTTGGTGAATATATACGTCAGTTGATCAGTTGTCTTCACATAAGATGGACTAATAACACCATCCTGAATCGCATCGCGGACATAGTAACATTCAACCTCAATGTGTTTAGTACGCTCATGAAAGACCGGATACCGTGCAATATACTGTGCAGATTGACTATCACAGAACAAACTCATTGCACGGGGATGCGAGACTCCCAAACTTAGAAGTAGAGCCTTCAACCACTTCAACTCATCAGTGGTTTTAGACATCGAACGAAATTTGGCCTCTGTAGAAGACATAGCCACAGTGTCCTGCTTCTTAGTCTTCTAAGATATTGGGGAAGCACCAAGAAACACCAACCAACCAGAAATAGATCGCCTCGTCAAAGGACAACTAGCCCAATCCGAATCACACCAGCCTGTAATGTGTAAATCACAATCTGAACTCAATAGGATCCCCTGACCTGGACATCCTTTCAAGTAGCGCACCGTACAAAGAGCGGCCTCCCAATGATCCTGTCGCGGTTGTAGCATAAATTGAGATAAAATATGCACCGCATAAGCCAAATCAGGTCTAGTAAAAGACAAATAAATCAAACGACCCACAAGCCGCCGATACATTTCCGGATCAGAAAGAATAGAGGACTCTGATTTAGCCAGAGTATGATTCTGCTCAATAGGAGTACCTGCAGGACGTGCCCTTAGCAAGCCAGACTCTGCAATAATATCAAGCGTGTACTTCCGTTGACATAAAAATATGCCTTCCGGATTTCGTGCAGCCTCAATGCCAAGAAAATACTTCAACACACCCAAATCTTTCATATGAAAACAGTCACTAAAATAGGATTTGAATGTTGCAATTACGGGAGAGTCATTGCCAAATATTATTAAGTCATCAACATACAACAGAACACTAAGTTGAATAGACCCAGTTTGCAGAGTAAAAAGAGAGTAATCAGAGTACTATTGCAAAAATTTGTACCTTTTCAAAGATGTAGATAATTTAGAGAACCAACAACGAGGTGCCTGGCGAAGACCACCATACAACGACTTGCAAAGACGACACACCATACCAGGTTGAGAGCCATGAAAACCAGGGGAAGGCTTCATATAAACCTCCTCATCAAGATCACCATGAAGGAATACATTGTGCACATCCATCTGATGCAATTCCCAATTCTTTACAGCAGCAACAGCAAGAAAAACACGAACAGTTACCATTTTAGCCACGGGAGCAAAAATCTCGGTATAATCAATACCCTCTACCTGATGATTACCAAATATGACCAGACGAGCCTTCAATCTCTCAAGTGTGCTGTCAGAATTAAGCTTAACCTTGTAAACCCATCGACAACCAAGAGCTTTCTTACCCGGAGGTAATTTTTCAAGCACCCATGTATCATTATTTTCAAGGGCATCAATTTCTTTTTGCATCGCCTCTTTCCACCCCTCATCTTGCATTGCCTCTTTGAAATTACGCGGCTCAACTACCGTATCAATAGCTGCAATAAACACATGGTGGCACATAGAAAATTTATCACAATTCAAAAAATGTGTTAAAGGATAAGGAGTACCTGAAGAGCTGGAGAAGATGATGAACTAGGGGGAATAGATGTACTTGAGAGAGATATAGTAATATGTGCAACGTAATCACGATGCCACCCTGGTGGATGGCGTGGCCTTTGACCACGACCCATGTCAATAGTAGAAGAAGAAGAGTGAGTGATGTCGGCTTACAGGAACCACATGCTCAATAGTAAAGGAAGAAGGAGGAGAGCTCGGGGCTGTGTTTGAGCTATTGGGAGTTACCGCAGGTGGCCTGCGGTGGGGACTGTCAAGGCTGCCAGCACGGGCAGGTTCATGTGGGGGGGGGGGGGGGAGGGGTAGCAGCAGTAGCGTGGGGTTGTGGTGGGGTTTCGGGCACAAGAGACCCTTCGCCAACCTCTAACACATATTCCAAATCTTCTAGAAAATCATGATTAGCACCAACATTGTCAATAGGCACACTTTTGGCACCCACATTAGTCTTAACCGAATCACCATCTTTAACAAACGAGAATTCATTCTCATGGAATTTAACATCACGGGAAACAAAAATATCACCGGTTTCCAAATCATATACCTTCCAACCCTTTTTGCCATGAGGGTAACCTACAAACACACATTTTCTACTTCTAGGAGCAAGTTTGTCACCCTTAGCCTTTTGGTTATGAGCAAAGCAAAGACACCCAAAAACACGCAAAGCATCAAAATCAGGTTGTGTGCCAGAAATCATTCCATATGGAGTTTTCTTGTCAAGTGAAAGACAAGGAGTGCGATTAATAACATAAACCGCCCCAAGAATACATTCTCCCCACAAATCAATTGGCAAATTTCCTTGAAATATCAATGCTCTACCGAAATTTAGTATATGTTGGTGTTTACGCTCTACCCGACCGTTTTGTTGAGGGGTACTGAATCAAGAGGTTTGAAAAAGAATACCATATTCATCAAAATACGGAAGCATAGGTTTGAATTCTGTACCATTATCACTCCGTACACACTTAACATTAACATCAAATTGATTTTTAACCATAGCAAAGAAAGAACAGAAAGAAGAATAAACCTCAGTTTTATCATTCAAAAATTAAACCTAAACACCTCTGGAAAAATCATCCACTATAGTAAAAAAATAATGAGCACCACAAGTAGAAGCTGTGTTGTACGGTCCACACAAATCGCAGTGTATCATTTCAAGAATACGACTAGCACGACTATTACTATCAGAAAAACTGGCTCGGGTTTGTTTAGCTAGAGGACAAATGTCACATGCTTTATTTAAATACTTAGGATCAAAACTACCTCGAATAGCAGGAAGCAATTTGACAATTTTCTCCGACGGATGCCCTAAACGAGGATGCCACAACTCAAATGTAGAAATCTCCGGTCCCGTAAGTGCACATACTTTTGGGAGACGCTGGAAATAATATAGTCCATCTATTCTTTCACCTCCTCCAATTAAGCTCCCCGAGGATTGATCATGTATAGCACAAAGAGAATTAGTGAATCGGACAAAGCAATTAGAGTCATCAATCAACTTAGAAACCGAAATCAAATTCCAATGTAATTTAGGAACAAATAGAACGTGTTCAAGAGTAATTACATCCGCCAAGAAAACACGACCCTCATTTGTTGCAACTGCTTGAGCACCATTGGAAGACTAACGGGGCATGGCGAAATTGGTTGAGTATCAAATAAAGAAGACTCGTCACCCGTTACATGATGTGAGGCACCCGTGTCAATTATCTAAGATAGTAGAAAAGAATCACCAGTGATACGATCGGAAGGAACATCAAATACCCCACACACAATTGGGGTAGAGTTGGCGGATTGAGTAGAGGAAGAAGTGGTGACAGCATACTTGTCAACTACCTCACCCAAAATAGGAGTAGTGTTGGCAGATTTATAAGAAGAAGAAGTAGCATCAGTAGGCGAAGTTAGAGCAGCGGCGGCAGGGAAGAGTCGCGGGATATTCCCGCGGCCTGGCAGAAACTACTGGGTTGTGGCAGCGACCGCAGGACAGGACCGCAGGCTATCCCCGCGTCTTGGTGAAGGTTGCGACAGTAGAAGCGGTAGAGGTGCAGCGGTAGATGAAACGATAACAACAGTAAAGTACGGTTTAGCACCCGCCGGAACAGTAACACCCACCGGAACATTAGCAGCAGCCGGAGAGGAAGAACGCCCTTTGTGTCCATACTAATCCTGCGACCAATCGGGGAGGCCGTGAACAAGAAAGCAACCGTCAAAATCATGTCCCGATCGATTGCAATGAGTACAATATAGTTGTGACGACTTAGCATGACGCTTCAATTCAGCAGATAAGAAAGAAGAAGATAATCCACCAGTCACCATTGTTGATAGATCGAATTGTAGGGTAGAATTAAAATTAAAAATTCAGTAATTTAGAGTCGATATTTCGTGAGAAAAAGTCAAAATTCAGCAATTTAGAGTAGCAATTAAGCAAATCGGCAATGTAAAGTAGAAATTTAGATTAGAATTTCAGAAATTTAGTGATTAGAATGTAGAAATTTAGGGATTAGAATTTGATTAGCTCCGATACCATGTCACGAAATAATTTTCCGTAGTTTCATTAGAGAGTAGAGTATCGTATTTATACAAGTAATTAAGGCTCATGAAATAGGCCCGTTAGCTATACATTATACACACTAAATATAGGCCCTAACAATGCTAGCTTCCTATCAGCTTATGTTATCAATTTTTGATAATCAATCAATTTGAGCTTATTATCAATTTTGAAAATTTGTTTGAATCATATCAAATTACCTACTTGTGTATGTTTCATGTAATGTACTTTAAATTTTGGAAATTATAAAATTATTTTTTGTTAACGATTACATTAACAAAATTGCTTTAACAAACACAACCTTTAAAAATCTTAAAGCGCTACTCTCTTACAAGAGTCACAAGCTCACATCCTCTAAATATAAAAGTAAAGATGATTTTGTAGTTGTAGATTAAAAAGCTGAGGATTCTATGAATTTGTATTTATTATTATTATTATTATTATTATTATTATTATTATTATTATATCTCAAAAACATAAGTCATACGACCTACAATAAATTAATGGAAAGCCGAGATATAATCTGGGCCCCCACTCCTCTAACTATAGCAAAACCTACCATATTATTATTATTATTATTATTATTATTATTATTATTATTATTATTATTATTATTATTATTATTATTATTATTATTATTATTATTTTTATTATTATTATTATTATTATATCTCAAAAACAAAAAGTCATACAACCTACAATAAATTAGTGGGAAGCCGAGATACAATCTGGGCCCCCACTCCTCTAACTATAGCAAAGCCTACCCTAGTAAAAATATGAGCTGCAGCACGTGCTCCAATGTCTTGCGTCGTCGAGAACCTCTGAATTCGCTTAAGCAACGCAACAGCCTCCTTCTCTAATTCACCAAACGAAGAAAAGGAGAAGGGAATGAACCCATATCCAATCGCCTGACAACGAGCCTCATACTTATCCCGCTTCCGCTGAGCTGCATCAGCCACAACCCGTCTAGGAATAAAGTCAGATAACCTTGACTGTGTCAAAGGAGAAGATCATGTCAAATCAACACAGACATCGCGACCACGATCCCAAGAATAAAGTAACACATCAGCAGATTTGAGGGCATCACCGTTCCCTCCAAACAACCCAATATCAACCTCTTTCCTTGCTGAAATCCCAGAACGATAGCAAACATCAACTAGGGTATCCCGAACAACATTATGTCTATGTTTAATACCCACGATACCAGCACACGACACCGCGTGATCGCCAAAAATATCCCCTGGAAAAACCCTCGAATAAGCAGAGCACGGTGTCGAGGTAGAGAACAACGGAACACCCAATCGGTAGCATAATACACATCGATAAGTCTTTGCGTTCATAATCTGGCCCAATCCTGAAATAGGAACGGCCCGAAGCCAAGCAGACGTGTGATCTCCCTGCTGAGATTTCCACAATGCTGATAGACGAGGGGATAATGAAAAGGTGGATTCTGCAGAATCGGTAACCTTCGTGAAATATATATCTGCCAATTTCTTCATATGTTTTGGGGCAGCGACCTCACTAGGATTACTTAAAAAATCAGACTCCACCACGCCATTAAACAAACCCAAGGCGTCTTCAAAAGCTCGACCATGACCAACAATGTCAGCATGTCGTAGAAGCTTTGTTTGCAACCCAGTAGACTGCAACCGAGAAGCAAGAAAAGCATAATGCCGAACATCACCTGCAGAATAAACACCAAGCCCTCCAAACGCAAATGGTAAAGTGGCAAGCCGCCACTGCCAATCGCCAAACCCAGGTCCTGAAGCAGTAACAATACGCTCCAAAGAAGATCGAAGAGCCTCGTCTAAAGTGCGCTGAGCCGCCTCAAAAGTACTAGGGGGACAAGTACGCAACGCAAAGTAGAGTTTAGAAACTCCGGTACAAGCCCTAAGTAACAATAGCTCACACTGAGGATCATCCAGCGTAGCAACCTTATCCATAAGCGCAATGGTCTTGGTCACCCTATGCATCACAAGCTCACTACTAAAACCAGAATCAGAACTAGCAGGACCACCAAGCAACTTAACACCACGCGAAGGTCAAGCAATGTTAGGTGGAAAGACACCCAAAAGCCTGCTTCGGGGGTCTTCTGTAGGCCAGAAAACTTCAGTTTTGTCCACGTTAAGATGTAACCCAAAAAGAGGCCCTTCCTCCATAATCAGCTGCAAAATTTTCCCCACCACCAACGTGTCACCAATAATAGTGCCATCATCTAAATACCAAGCCTGAAGACATACATCAAAAGTATCTCTGATTTTACACACCAAGGGTTGTAAAACCAAAGCAAAAAGCAGAGGACCAAGGGGATCACCCTGCTGCACCCCCTAAGACGACCATAAGGTGTGGTCCCCATAATACAATCTAGCTGGATTAGAGTAGCAGAAATCAACCCACCGCGAAATACCCGGACAACGACGACGGACCTCACGTAACATGACCGCACGATCAACTAGATTGAAGGCATTACGAAAATCCACCAACAACATTGAAAGACCAACATCAGATCCACGAACCTCAAGTAATCGATTCACAGCATGAAGAATGGCCTCACCGCCTGAAGAAACCCCAACGCCAAATTGAAGACCATCAAAGTAACTTCCCAAAGACTGCCCAACCATAACAGCGCCGACTTTCGAAACCAGACGCCGCCAAACGGTACCCACAACTATAGGACGAATTCCACCACCGGGCTTGACAAGGGGTGTGAGAGGAGCACTAGCAATATACTCTCCTAGTTCCATAGGACATCTATCTGCTAGAAACAGATTAACCACCCCGGTAATAGAGTCAACCAACTCGTCTGAGACAGCCACAGATGCACACTCAAGCAATCCATAAGGTGTTGAGCACGTAACCCATCCCTACCACACGATGTGCCACGCGGGAAACTCTGAATCCGATCTAAAACAACAGCAGAGGAAGCAACGAGATGAAGTTGATCAACAGGAATATCAGCAGGCAAGGAGGTGAAGAAGAAGGGTGTTTTGAAAGAAAATCCGCAAGAGTGACATCATTATACGGAGCAACACCTGAAGAAGAAAGAACCCGGACTGCAGCGGTGTAATGACCATCACAAATCTTCCTACGACACTGCTTGATATTACGCTCTTCCAAATCAAGGTCCTCATCATCAACCACCGACATAGTAGGAGCATCCTCAGCCAAAGTTTCCCTCACAAGCTGCACACTACCACCTGGTGCACCCCAAGAACAAATAGCCCAGGAAATACTTTCTTCTTGATGCCGACGCTTTACGGAAGACCTTGACTCACGACTACTCCGCGGCCGAAAGGTTTTAAGGGTGCAAAGAGGTAACACTAACAACGATACCCAACTAGAAATGTCATTAGGGTTAGAGATAACCTTATCTAGAGCACTTTTCACAATCCGAGAAAACCCCAAACGACACTTGGGAGGGATAGATTTCACAGTACGAAACCCCTTTGAGAGCAAAGCATTAATGAGAGCCACGTCAAAACCACAAAACTGATCTCGCGCCAAACCATCCACAAGTCCAATACGAGTCGAAGAAGAGGGAGCTTGTGGCTTGGAGAAATTATGAAGCACAAAACGAATAATACCATCTCCTTCATCAGGGGGTGATACATCCTCACCCCTCTCGTGACGACACCAAGAACGAAGCGTATGAGTTTTGTAACAAACCCCACAAAACCAAATACCCATACGCGTAAAAGTAACTTCCGCCTCAGTATAAACAACCAAATTAGAAGTAAGAGACTGACGTGTAACATCCCGCGCACCAGTACAACAATGACGATCATGAATATGCTTGATTAAAGAACGCCTTGTAAGCCCATTGCCACTCCCATCTTGACACCCACTAAGACCCACAAAGGGACAATGAAACTTCACCGACATGGCTACACAGCCACCACCAAAGTCGGAGCAAATACCAATCGAAAAACAGCACTTAAAAAACCCAAAAAATCCACCATAAACTTCACCCAAAAGCACAATAAAATGCACCCGAAATGACCAGCAAAATGCACCCAAAAAGCACGAAAACACCACCCAAACAGACCAGAAATTTGCACCTCAAAATAACCAAAGAAACTGACTAAGAAATTGGAGAAAAATGCACTCAAACAGCACCCAAAACAACCCCAAAATTGCACCAAACAAACCGCCTGAAAATTGCACCAGTTGACCCAAGCAACACCAGAATCTGATAGGAAAACAGCCCGAAAAATTGACCCAATAGCCCCCCGATTAACTGCCTGAAAAATGCCTGTAAACAGCCCCAAAACACCTCGAAAACTGCCTGAAAACTGACCCGATTACCTGCCTGTAAACAGCCCCAAAAACACCTCGAAAACCTGCCTCAAAGTCGCCGGAATCCAGCTATAAAACCACCTTAATTTCTCCTGAACACGGAGATGCTGCCTGAAAACTTGCGAGGATATTGCGCCTCAAAACTGCACCAAATTCGCCCAAAACCACCTTAATTTCGCCCCTAAAAAAACCGAAGACCCACCGGAACCACCTAGCCTGAACTCGCCTGACCCGATCGACCCTGATCGCTGAAAATTGTGTCGGAAAAAGGACGTGGAAGCCTACCCTAATCACCCCTAAACGAGAGAAATTCCCTCTAGTTTTTATTATTATTATTAGTATTATTATTATTTATAATTTCCTCTGTTTTTTGTCATTTAGGTGGGTTCTTGACATCGTATAAAAGATGAAAAAATCTACTAGATCATATTTAAAACATAGCATGCAAAGTCGTGTTGATCTTATTTGTTTACCTTAATGAATCGTTTATTGATATTCAATTCTGGAGTATTATTATTTCTTCATATACACAACCAAACATACATAAATGAATGCATTGTAAACGATTAAATGTGTGTATATAGTCAAATTGAGAAGACCATTTAGTAACAGAGAAAGTAAAGGTATTATTTAACAAATAAACTGAATTATTACATAAAGTGATTAACCAAAATGTTGATGATATTACAGTATTAGATTTATGAAAAATGGATGATAAGTGTGTCTTGGTTGAACAGGTAAGTGTGGCAGGATACACAGCAGGGCAGCGTGCGAAGCACGTGCCACGAGGGAAGTATGTGGCAGGTGCATCAATATTGATAGGAACAGCAGTAACAATGTTGACATTAGTAGCACTAAATGTGTTTCCTTTTACACCGAGGTATATCATTCCTGTTGCTGGTATGATGGTTGGCAATGCTATGACTACTACTGGTGTTACCATGAAGAGACTTCGAGATGATATTAAAATCCAAATCAGCTTGGTATGTTTTTTTTTAATGCAAGTGAGGTTAATTCCGAAGAAAATAAAAAACTTAAATGAAAACACAATTGAGAGATTAAGCGTGGTAATGTCATACCTTTAACAATAAAGATCGTGTAAGACTGAACACTTTCGAATATACTTCCTCCGTTTTTTTAGCTAATAATGTTTGACTTTTACACTATTCACACACTACACTTTGATTTGAATTTGTGATTTATAGATACGATAAAATATAGTCATGTGAGATCTTTTTTGAATTTTTTCGATATATAATTTATTAATATACACTTTTTATAATTTTACAATGATGATAATAAGAGTAATTAAGTGTTAAAAACATGTGTTGTCAAGCGTGATAATAGAAATGTGTCAACTTATAAAATGGAGGAAGTATGAATTCTTAATTTTTTAAGTGGCTCCTTGATTAGTAAGCCAATTTGGCACATGACTGTGTAGCATAATACGAAGTAATTGATATTATGTACATTTACATAAGATTGCAACTTCTAGAATTTGTAATTTCCTACATACATAATTTCAAAGCTATCAAAACAACATTATTTGTTCACCTTTCCATCTAAGATTTGTATTAGCAATTTCGTGAAGTTGAATTTAACAATAACACAATGGAAATGATTACTTAAAGGTGGATATAATGAATAATATAATAAAGTTTGGTTGATCTAAAATGTGATAAAAATAAGTAAGACAGTTAGATTTGGTTGTTTAAAAGTAAGTGTCCAACAAAGAAGAAATGAGACCATTATTTAGAAATAAGGTTGTTTTTAGGTAATAAAAACTATAATAGCGGATAAAAGACTAACTACAAAAAAAAAAAAAAAACGAATCTTATATAAAATAAAAAATAAATAACATAATTATTTAAAAAAAAAAAAAAAAAAACCTCATAAGTACATCCATTAATCTATATCTCACAACTGTCCAACTATTCATAAACAGGTAGAGACAGCATTAGCACTTGGGGCAACACCACGTCAAGCAACAGTAGAGCAAGTGAAAAGATCATTAGTAATTGCCCTCTCCCCGGTATTGGACAATGCTAAAACAGTTGGGCTAATTTCTCTTCCAGGAGCAATGACTGGTATGATTATGGGTGGTGCATCACCTTTGGAAGCCATTCAATTACAAATTGTGGTTATGAACATGTTATTAGGAGCCTCCACAGTTAGTTGTATCATATCTACCTATCTATCTTGGCCTAATTTTTTCACTAAAGCTTATCAGCTAGAAGCTAAGGTTTTTTCTTCGGAATGATGCCTTTTTTGTCATTGTTGACATTTGTAGCCCAGCCTCTACCACTTTTTGTGATTTCAATATAGATGGTTAGAAATGGTATTACCTCTCTCCATTTTTAAATGTTTATTCCATTTGGAAGCTTGAGGCTATGTTTGGATAACAAAAAATGAAAGGAAAGAAAGGGAAGGGAAAGGGAGGGAGACAAAATTCCTTGTTCCGATAATATGTTGGGGGAGGGAAGGGGAGGAGGAGGAGGGAGAGATCCATTTTCCCTCCTCCTTTAATAAAGACCATCCCTTCTAAATTGGAGAGATTTGGAGGGAAAATGGAGCTCATCATTTCCTCCACTTTCCCTTCCTTCCCCTTCCTCCTATTTCCCTCCCTTCCATTTCCCTTCTAATTTCTTATCCAAACATAACATGAGAGATTCTTTGAAAAATGAAATCTAAAGTTTACTTGCATAAGTAAGGAACTACGCAATAAAAACAAGTCATTAATGATTGATGTGCTTCATAAATACAAGGATTGTTTTGCATGGGAACATCATAAAATGGTTGGTATAGATCCTTCTATTATTCAGCATAGGCTTCTAATCAAACCAGGTTACAATCCTATAGTCCTAAACTCAAGACGTTTATCACCAGAATTAATTCCAAAAATAAAGGAAGAAATTGTCAAACTCTTGGAAGTAGGATTTATACAACCCACCAAATATGCAGAGCGGATAGCCAACATTATGCATGTAATTAAAAAGAATGGGAAGATTAGAATATGCTTAGAATACAGAGACATTAACATTATGTTTGGATAACAATATTGAAGGGAAAGGGGGAAGGGTGGGAAAAAGAGGGAAGGGAAAGGGAGGTGGGGGGGGGGGGGGGGGGAAGGAGAAGGAGACCTTCTATTTTCCTCCCAAATCTCTCCAATAATGGAGGGATTTGATTTATTAAAAGTGGAAGGAAAATGGATCCCTCCAATTCCCTCCCCTTCCCTCCTTACATTAGATATCCAAACAAAGAAGGTTGCATCCCTCCATTTCTCTTCTCTTCCTTTCCCTCCATTTCTCTCTATCCAAACATAGCATAACTGCCCATCCCAAAAAGATCAATACCCTATTCCTGTAGCAGATATGTTGATAAATATCACATCAAGACATAAGTTTGTAACACTAGATGGTTTTTAATTTGTCGGGTATCGCCAAATAAGGATCGACTCAAAAACTACATTAAGATTCTAGGTTCTTTGGGACTCTATGAATATGTAGCAGTGCCATTTGGACTTAAGAATGGAGGGGCAACGTATCAAAAAGCTATGAATCTCATATTTGATGAAATGATAGTCGATTCTTTGGAGATTTACATAGATGATGTTTTGGTGAAATCTCGGCCCATGACTAATCGAAACATTTAGAACATCCCATTCTTGCTTTTGAAAGAATGAGGAAGTTTAATCTAAAAATAAACCCTCAAAAGTGTGCCTTTGGGGCAGTTAAATCTAGTAACTTTCTAGGGTTAGTGGTTCATAAAAATGGTATAGAGTTGGACAAGACTAAAGCTAAGGTCGTTCTTGATTTCACTCAATTTTCTTCTTTATCAAGCCAAGTTCAATTTCTTTCTTTCTCTCTCTCACTTAAAATTTTAATTGACGAGTTTTCTACCTACTCTCAAAAACTTGAATTTTCAAATTTTCCATATAAATAGAAGATCTCTTGCAACCCATTCAAATGCTGCATATTGGTCCCAATGGTGAAGTTCATGGGGAAGAGGTATTCTACATCAATAATGTTCTCCATGGTCGTTGGATTACCCAAGTTAATGTCCAAACCATCATCTGTCTATGGATAGGCGGGCCAAGTGGAGAAGAAATTAAAGACATAGAACGAGGATCGGTCTCAAATAGAGAATTAACAAGCGATGGAATAAGAAACCTGCAATTCTCAAAGACAATAAGGGCCCCACTGGCCCTAGCGCCATCTTAGTGGGTGCAAATGCCGATCTTTATCCTCCCTAAGATCGTAGAAGACGAGGACAAAGAAAATGTTGTTGGGTTTTGATGAGTCTGACTCACCGCCGAAGAAAACCCGAACCAAGACCACACTCACAATTAATATAATCATAAAGTGTAAGTAACTTAAACAACAAGATTAAGAAAAAAATTAATACCTTTGGCGTGTGCTTCGCTCACGAAAAGAGCTCTTACTTCGAAAGCTCTAAGTCTCGCTCGCACGAAGACCTCCAATGGAAGTCCACCCGCAACTCAACCCCCAAAAATGGTCAAATGCTTAGAGGTTAGCTAAGCCCGACCTAAACCCGAGTAATTATATGTGTTCAAAGGTTTTCTCAATGGAGATGCCTTTTTAACACCTTACTCAAGTACTTTTCCCAATACCTCAACTTGAGAATTTATAGGGAAAAGCATGAGTGAGATTTGCTCTTCCATCAATGTGGGTGAATTGATTATTCCTTTTATTTTTTTAAATCAACAACAAAAGAAAAAAAACAACTAATAAATCAACAAGTGTCACACTTAGAGAGAGGGTTAGATAAGGACCACTTGGGAAGGGGGGACCAAACTTCCTCCTCAATCCTATCCCATAGCCAGCCACATGCATCCCACAAGACCAATGCAAGCGAGCCACGTAGCACCCACACTTGGGCACCAAGGCACCCCAAGTGTGGGCTTCTAAGCTGATGCCGCACACTCGGGCCAGCAAGCCACACATATATGTGCGGGCTGCTTGGCCAAGGCCTACTGCTAGTAAGTCGCAGCACATCACATCATGCTGCTGCTAGCTGCCGCGGGCTAGTGTGCCATGCGTGCTGGCCCTTGCGGCTAGCTGCTGCGACATGGTTGCTAGCACAAGCGCGCTTGGTGCTTCGGCCAACCTTACTAGCATTGGTGCGCTAGCACGCACTAGCCAGCCTAGGCTCGGCTTGGTGCGCTTGCTAGACACCTTGCTAGGCCATATGCCCCTAGCACTCGATTTACTCGAGGCATTCCGATGCTTGGGGTATTTTGGTACTTTTGTTGATTAATTAGTAATTTTCTCGTCTCGTCTTTTTATTATTTTTTACTTAACTTCCGATGCTCGGTTTTGACGCTCGAAGCTCGAATTTCCAACGTCTAAATATTAATTAATCGGGCGACTAATTAATTCCTTCCGAATTAGTTCGTCGTGTTGGTTCGTTAGTTTCTTGGATGTAACCCAAAGGGTTTAGTCAAGATTAAGATGTAATATTAATTATACATTAGTATTAATAATCGGAAGCGGCCTCAACCTAGGCATTCCGATCACCTGACCTCACTGAATAATTAGCTTTCTAATAATTCCGAACACTCTATCGGAATTATACACTTGTTCCAAGGACACCATTCCTTTCAATCCCCCACTTGTCCTTCCGAGCAAGTGCGCTTTTAGTGTATAGCCTTTATCCTATGTCGCTTAATGTCTTTTCATGAACTATAAGGTAAGATTTATTTGTCATCCTTATTATGTCCAGATGTGTTTCTCAATTTCAACTCTGACTGTCAATAAACAGATGATTTCTAAATCCATCCGAGCACGGTAGTGCATTTTTACAGTCTCGCTCTTTGAGAGGCCTTGTAAACAGCAAAGATATCTTCCCTTATTTAGTAAAGGGACATTCCCAGTCATGTAATTTAGCTTCTCTTACTGAGAGGACCTAGCCGCCGATTGTTGCCGTTATAATCCCCTTTTACAGCAGATGTTTGACAACATCAAAGCAGACTAGTACTCAAACAAGAGAACTGACAATATTCATGGTCGAGGAAATAGGTTCCGATAGCCAAAATGAAAAGTATACTTATGACGAATTTGATATTTAATATTCAACTTTATCTTATTTTATTGCTTTGTTTAATATTTAAGTTTGTTTGGATTGATTTTGATGTTTGATGCTTGATTAGTGTAGTTGTTCTTCATATATTGTTGATTCTTGATTTCTTTAGTTATTTGTTGATTAGATGATGATTTTAGAGTATTCGTTTGGCTAGGGATTGGGTGAAACTTGTATGACTGATTGGTTGTGCATAATTTGGGGATTGTGTTGATTAATTGTTGAGATTAAAGTGATTAATGGAAATTGTGCATTTGTGTAATTCGATAGGCCTTGAGAATTATGCTAGATTGCATTGTAATTGCTAATGATACGGACCATTGATTTAGGAATTGCAATTATCAATTGAGTTTGATTTGTGACGTTCCTAGTTATTGTCTCTCGTAGTTGGCGCTAGTTAGACCTCTAGGAGATAGCTTGTCAAGATCTTTTGATTGTTCTTACCATTAGTCTTCGCAACCATAGATTTACATCTTGTACCCGAATTGCTACAATTGTCATGATTACTTGTTGATCCCCGTTATTAGTGCTTTATTTGTTTGGTTTCTTTGTTTGGTAGTTTGTTAGTGTTCTCTCTTTATCTTTGTCTTCGACCTAGCTTAGGCGCATAATTTAGAGCACTTGAACATAACCGTTCCCTTGGGTTCGACCCTTGACTTGGCTCTATACTAGTATTTAGGTTGGTTAAGTGTTTATAAATTTAGTTTGACCGAGGGAGGATTAGTTTCAACGACCTAATTCACCACTCGTCAAAATGGCGCCGTTGCCGGGGAACAGTGTCTATGCATGTTGGAGTGTTATTTATTGCTTGAGTCTAGGTCTTTGTATATACTTTTATTTTATTTGATTTTTGTTTGCTTTATATAAAAATGGCATGTCTATCTTTTCCTCAATATGACAATGAGCTTTTTTGAGAATATTTCAATAAGCTGGAGGGATTTCTTGACTATAATCATTGTAGTCTTTGGGAGGCTTGTGATATTTGTTATTTTGGTTTGAATGTGCACACTAGGAATGAATTTGACATCATGCATAATGGTGAATTTAGAGCATTGTCAATTAATGGTGCTTGGGATTTCTATGTTTTGTTTGCTAGGGATGCTTATAATAGGGGTAGTCATGATTCTAACGTTGATGTGCAATGTCTTGATTCTTCTAATATTAGCATGATTTCCCATGATTTGTTACATTATCCCATTGGTTAACCTAGAACAAATGCTTCCAATTCTATTTCCCCTTTTGTTCATGATGATGAGGTGCATGCTCAAGTTGATGCTAATGGTGTGTTTCAATTTTCTCCATTATTTACCATGTCTTCTTGTGATGTGCTTCGTTCCCTTAATAACGAATCTCATATATTTGATTGTGCCTCCACTCCCCAATATGATGAATATTCTCAAGATTTTAATGTTGATTCTTCCAATCTTGATTGTACTTCTTCTTCTCTTATTGAGCCTGAACCTTCTACACCTTTTGAATCATTTGTTGATATATTTGAGTCTCAAATTAGGCGCATTGAACTTAGTAATGAGTTTGGACCTAGTAAGGTTTCGATTCTTAATTCTATGAGAAGTCAATAAGAGATAATAAAAAAGAATGAGGAGCTTATTAAGGAGGAAAAGAGAAGAAGACATGAGTTAGAAAGCTAATTGTCATCCTTGATGCTTGTATGTGAAAAATCCCTATCCAAAGTGTGTGTTGAGGATGATGATTTTGAGAAACAAAGAGAGGGTGAGGATCCTATTGGTGAGCATTTGAGTGATGGTGAAGGTGTTGAGAGCATAAGAGATAAATGATATGCTCATGGTAAAAAAGGGCAAGCCGTTCAAAATCTCACACAAGAAGAAGAAAGGCTTTAAGGGGAAGGGTAAGAAGAAGACCTTTCTGCCTAAGTCTAAAGCTACCAAAGACAACTAGGATAATAAGGTAGCATCCTATAAATCTGATTCCGAATGTTTCTACTGTAAGAAGAAGGGACATTGGAAGAGAGATTGCCTCAAGTTTAAGGAAGATAAGAAGAACAGAACCGTTGCTTCTGAATCAAGTATATTCGTTATAGACTTAAACTTCACTAGATCAACATCATGGGTATTAGATACCGGATGTGGCTCACACCTTTGTTCTAATTCTTAGGGTCTAAGGAACGTTAGGAAGCTAGCGAAGGGAGAGGTTGAACTCTGGGTCGGTAATGGAGCAAAAATTGCAGCCGTATCCGTATGAACTCTCAGTTTGTATTTTCCCTTTGGGGTTTTTTTGGAACTTAAAGTTGTTACTATGTTCCCAACATTACCAAAAACATTATTCCAATTTCGGCGTTGGACGCCAAAGGTTTTTAATTTTGAGTAAAGGACGATGAATGTTCGTTTTATCTTGATAATGTTTTATATGGTATTGCACATTCTAAAAATGGTCTTTATGTGCTTTCTTTAGACAAACAAGTTTATAATGTGAATAATACTACTAAAAGAGTTAAGACTATGGAGTCAAATCAGACTTACTTGTGGCATTGTTGTCTTGGCCACATTAACATCAAACGCATCAAGAAACTTCTACATGAAGGTATTCTTGACTCTTTCGATTTAGAATAGTTTGAGAATTGCAAGGGATGCTTACTTGGCAAGATGATCAAACAACCATTCTCCAAGTTGGTGGAAGGAGCAGGAGACTAATTAGGTCTAATACACACCGATGTATGTGGAGCAATGAGCTCCGCCATAAGAAATGGACATCGATATTTTATCACCTTCACAAACAACTATAGTAGATATGGCTATGTCTACCTGATGTCGCATAAATCTGAATCGTTTGAAAAGTTCAAAGAATTTCAGAGTGAAGTAGAAAATCAGCTTGGCAAGAAAATCAAAGCCATTTGATCGGATCAAGTTAGTGAATAATTGAGCCAAGAATTTGATGACCATCTGAAAGAACAGGGTATACTGTCAAACTGACACCTCAAGGAATTCCACAATGGAACGGAGTATCCGAAAGGAGAAATCGAACCTTGTTAGACATGGTACGATCAACGACGGGTCTTAGTGATCTTCCTATCTCTCTCTAGGGACACGTACTCCTAACTCCGGCACAAACACAGAACCATGCTCCATCAAAAGCTGTAGAAAAGACACCATTCGAGTTATGGACGAAGAAATATCCTAGGTTGTCTTTTCTAAAGATATGGGGGTGCAAAGCATATATCAAGAAATTGATTTGTGACAAACTGCATCCCAAATCAGATAAGGTTTACTTTATGGCCTACCCAAAAGAAACCAAAGGGTATTACTTCTACAACAAATTGGGGAACAAAGTATTTGTTTCTCGCGATGGTGTCTTTTTGGAGAAGGAGCACCTTACCAAAATGAAAATTGGGACGAAGTTCGTGAGGATGAGCAACAAAATCAGAATGACAGTCTAAGTGCTCAAACAACATTTGTTGACGAAGGTCAAAATGATCAAAATGTGCAAAGTCAAACCGACAATGAAAATGCTTAGTCCATTATCATACGTAGGTCTTAGAGGCCGAGATCTCAACCTGATAGATATCTTGGTTTTGTATTAATCGAGAATACGGACATCCTTTTCATGGATAGAGATTAACCGGCAACCTACAAGCAAGCGATGGCAAGAACCGACTCTGCTAAATAGCAAGAGGCCTTGAGACCTAAAATGCATTGAATGTTTGAAAATCAAGTCTTGGACTTGGTTGACTTACCCGAAGGTTACACACCTATCGGATGTAAGTGGATTTTTAAGTTAAAAACCGAGAAAGATGGAAATGTATTCATTTAGAAAGCTAGATTGGTAGAAAAAGGTTATATACAAGTTCATGGTATTAATTACAATATAAACTTTTCTCCAATCGCAATGCTTAAATCCGTTCGGATCCTCCTAGCGATTGCTACATATTACGATTATGAAATATGGCAGATGGACGTCAAAACCGCCTTCCTGAGTGGAATTTTTGAAGAAAATGTGTATATGACACAGCCTAAAGGTTTTGTAAACCAAAACAACGCTGGAAAGGTATATATGCAAGCTTAAGAAGTCCATTTATGGATTAAAGTAAACAAGCAGGAGTTGGAATCTACGATTCAATGAAGCCATCGGTATGTTTGGTTTTATCAAGAATCCAGATGAGTCTTGTGTTTACAATAAGGTCAGTGGGAGTGACATGGCCTTCCTAGTTTTATATTTCGATGACATATTATAGCATTCCGTTGTTAGAGTCTGTAAAGGCTTTGTTTGGAAAATGCTTTTCAATGAAAGACTTTGGAGAGGCTCAGTACATACTAGGCATCAAGCTAGATCTATAGGGATAGATAAAACAGGATGATAGGATTGAGTCGAAGAATCTATATTGATAAGGTACTAGCTCGATTCCAAATGGAAAGGGCCAAGAAAGGTCACCTACCCATGTCACATAGCATAACACTAAGCGAGTTTCCAAAGACACCTAATGAGTTAGAAAGGATGAATCAGATTCCATATGCTTCACTTATTGGATCGATCATGTATGCCATGATATGTACTAGGCTAGATGTATCGTATGCCTTGAGCACTACGAGCCGATACCAATAAGACCCAGGAGAGGCGCATTAGACTGCGACCAAGAATATCCTAAAGTACCTGAAAAGGAACAAGGATGAATTCCTGGTCTATGGTGGCAAACATGAATTGGTTGTTAAGGGATACACCAACGCAAGCTTCCAAAGAGACATAGACGACTCCTAGTCACAATCTGGGTACATATTTTGTCTCTATAGAGGAATGTTTAGTTGGAAGAGTGCAAGAAGAGTACAACTGTATATTCTACAACTGAAGCCAAATACTTAGCAACTGCTGAAGAAGCTAAGGAAGCATTTTGGGTTCGCAAGTTTGTTGGTGAACTTGATGTTGTACCCTCCATTAAGGGTCCAATAACCCTCTATTGTGATAACAATGGAGCTATTGCTAACGCCAGAGGGCCAAGATAACATCAGAAGGTCAAACATGTCAAGTGGTGGTTTCACATGATTTGTGAATGGAAATCAGAAGGTGAAATCAGAATTTGCAAAGTCGTAACGGATCAAAATGTAGCTGATCCACTTACTAAACCTTTGCCTCAAGTGAATCATAACAAGCACGTTAAGGCAATGGGAATGAGGCATGTAGGAGACTAGCTTTGATTTTCTTGTTTAGTGTTTTAGTTAATCTTGACAATTTAATGTAAGACTCTATGAAAAACCGTTCGTGTTTTTGGAGTAATATAAATTTCATGCAACATTTTATCACTCCGTTTGCTGTTTAATTGTGGTTTAAAATAATAAGTCCATTCGATTCGTAGAAAATTAAAAATAAGGAATCAAGACCAGTCTTGGTAAGGAAGCACCTATTAAATGAACATTGAATATTATAATCGAAAATTATCCCTAATCATGGTCATTTAAGCGATGGACGATTAATGACCATTTAAGATTAGTTTGTAGTTTGATTTATAGCACCGTTTCTTGTGCTACAAGGACATGATCGTCGTAAATCATTTGCAAAGGTATTGGTTTAGAACCATATTGGATCGACCAATGAGAATAGTTTAAGAGATTAAAAATCGTCATAAGTATACTTCTCATTATGGCTATCGGAACCTATTTCCTCGACCATGAGTATTGTAAGATTTCTTGTTTGAGTACTAGTTCGCTTTGATATTGTCAAACGTCTACCGTAATAGGGGATTATAACGACAACATTCGAGTTGTTAGGTAATCTTAGTAAGAGAAGCTACATTACAAGACTGGGAATGTCCTATTATTAAAAATAGAGAAGATGTCTTTGTTGTTTACAAGGCCTCTAGAAGAGCGAGACTATAAAATGCATGGCCGTGCTCGGATGGATTTTAGAAATCATCTGTTTATTGACTGTCGGACTAGGATTTCGAGAAGCACTTCTGGACGTAATAAGGATGACGAATAATCTTACCTTATAGTTCAAGAAGAGATATTAAATGACATAGGAAAAGGGCTATACACAAAAAGCTCACTTGTCCGGAAGGATAAGTGGGAGATTGAAAGGAATGGTGTCCTTTGAACAAGTATATTATTCCGATAAGGGGTTCGAAATTATTTGAAATCTAATTATTCAGTGAGGTCAAGTGATCGGAATACCTGGGTGGAGGCTGCTTTTGATCAGTAATATTAATGGATAATTAATATTACAGCTTTATCTTGACTGAACCCTTTGGGTCATACCCAAGCAACTAACGAGCCAAAGCGACGAATTAATTCGGAAGTAATTAATGAGTTGACCGAGTAATTAATATTTAGACGTCGAAAATTTGAGCTTGAAGCGTCGAAATTGAGCGTCAGAAGTTGAGTCGAAAACAGTAAAAGACGAGACGTGAAAATACTATTAAATTAACAATGACCAAAATACCCCTAGCATCGGAATACCGAGTGCTAGGGGCACGCCCATGATAGCAGCCTACACCAAGTGCGAGGCTTGGCTAGCCTGCCGCAGCTAGCAGCCCGCACCAATGTACGAGGCACCCTAGTTGCCTGCATATTGTGCGCGGCGTGCTGGCACCTAGCCTCAGCCAAGTAGCCCACACTTGGTGCATGGCCTGCAAGGTCGTAGCACATGGCAGCCCACCTTGGGTGCCTTGGCGCCCAAGTGTGGGTGCCACGTGGCGCAAAGTTATTGGGATTTGGGGTATTAAGTTTGCCGGTTTTGGGAGAAGGAGTGGGGAGCAAGTTTGGTCCCTCCATCTCCAAATGGTCCTCACCTACTCCGTCATGTGAGCTTGCCACTTGTTGATTTATTACTAGTTTGATTATTAATTTTATTTTAGCTTTAGAATAAAATAGGAAAATCAAATTCACCCACATTGATGGGAGAGCTTTTCACACTCATGTTCTTCCCTATAAATACCCGACTTGGGCTTTTGGGAAAAGCACTTGAGTAAGTGTTGAAAATGGCATCACCATTGTGAAAAAATTTGAACACATTTATTACTCGGGTTTTGGTCGGCCTTGTTAACTCCAAGGTATTAGAATCTTGTCTGTGGTCGGGTTGTGGGTGGACTTCCGTTGGAGGTCGTCGTACTTTCGAGACTTACTTTCGAAGTAAGAGCCCCTTGAGGTCGGGCGAAGCACGCGTCAAAGGTATAATTACTATCCTAATCTAGTCATTAAGTTAATTATGCTTTGTGGTTTTATTTATTGCCAGTGCGGTCTTGGTTCGATCGGGTTTCCTTCAGCGGTGAGTCGGACTCACTAAGCCCCAACGCGGATTTGGGCTTATAATATATCGTTGGAAAGATATTTTCAAGCCCCATCCAACTATTCAATCATTGGACCCAGATTATGGACCAAAAAAAACTAGACTAAACGTTTTTATAAAAAAGGACACGAAATGAATGATTTTAAAGGGCACGAAATGAATTATTTTGGGTTTAAAGGCACGAAAAGAGGAAAATAAGTTATGGTTTTGGCAATTCAAAAAAAAAAGTTGTGGTTTAGGGAAATAGGCTAGGAATTGTGTTGGTTTATGAAATGGAAATATGGATTTAAGCACTCCAAGGATTAAATACTCAACCCGACCAATAATGGTAGTGAAAAGTTGTTCATCATCGGGTTTGGTATTGCGGAGACATTTTTAGTTGTCTATAGAAGCCCCCACTTTGACTGAGTTTGTAGAAAGTTCAGTTTTGAAAACGATAGTTAAAGTAGTTGCTAGGGACAGAAAATGATGTAAGACATTCTGCGATCCTAAATCACTCATTAATACACCGATACGTGCAGAAAAATGTTAGTTTTATAGATAAAAGAGTAAAGGGATAGAATGCTTATCTGAAACTAGTGTATCGGTGGCAAATATGTTCGATAGTATTTAACACTAGTGTATCGGTGACAAATGAGTTTGGTAGCTTTCTATGCTTGAAGAAATCCACCGAATGATGTTTGTTGAGATACTTTCCATGCTTTGGGAGAGTCAACTAATGAATTTTGCGGTTTTCTATGCTTGAAGAAATTCACCGGTTAAGATACTTTTCATGCTTGAGGAAAGTTGCCTGATGAATTGATGCTTTTCTACGCTTGAAGAAATCCACTTGTTGAGATACTTTCCACGCTTGAGGATAGTCGACAGATGAATTTATGGTTTTTTATGCTTGAAGAAATCCACCGGTTAAGATACTTTCCATGTTTGAGGAAAAACATGTCTGATAATGAGATTGCAAGTCTCTGTGTATCGAGAATTTTGCCTTGAGAATCATCTTCGCTTGGGATATGATCACTTAAAAATGATGATGGTTCGCTTTTCCCCGAACGTGGGCTTTAGTTGGTTCACTTGTCCCCGAACGTGGGCTGTAGTTGGTTCACTTGTCCCGGAATGTGGGCTGCAAATGGTCCGCTTGTACCCGGACGTGGGCTGTAGGTGGTTTGCTTGTCCCCGAACATGGGTTATAATGGGTTCGCTTGTCCCCAAACGTGGGATGTAGATGGTCCACTTGTCCTCGAACGTGGACCGTAGATGGTTCACTTGTCCCTGAACGTGGGCTGCAAATGGTCCGCTTGTCCCCGGACGTGGGTTGTAGATTGTTCGCTTGTCCCCGAACGTGGGCTGTAAATGATCCGCTTTTCCCAGGACGTGGGCTGTAGATGGTCCACTTGTCCTGGGACGTGGGCTGTAATTGAGACCTGCGAAATAAAATTTGCCAAGGGACTTGTATAGATTGTGATTGAATTGACCAACTAACTTGACCATGTTTGACTTGTCACGACATGACATGTATATAACTTGTGGTTGTGTGTGTATATTGTGTGTATGTGCAGACACAAGCAATCGAAAATGCAAAAGCAAAAATTTTTCGTCATTTTTGTCATTAGACGAGTGGAGGGTACCGACTTTCTCCCGAAAAAGAAAGACGTGAAACTAAACTTTTATTTTCGAATTTCCCTCGATGAGAAAATTTTGAAAAAGTCTTTGAACTTCCTCAAAAGAAAAGACATGAAAAAGGGAAGATGTTTTGAAGTTACTTCTTGAGCAAGACGAAATGAATCGCATAGATTGAATTGCTTATCTTGAAAATAATGTATGCATGATGCATGTTCTTAGGCCAGGAAGCTAAGGACAATTACATCATGTGACACGATAGATGAATGAACTTAGATCATGGAGCTAAGCATCATATATGGTGTAAAGAAGCAATCTTGAACGTCATTTAGGCTTGAAAGCTAAGCACGTATATAGGCCCTGTTTAGTTTTATGTAAACGGTTTTCATGGAAAGTTCATCATTAATGATGGAAAACATTTTCCTTCCCAAAACAAGGGAAGCTATATTTTCCTCTCTTTTCCTTACCTCCTTTTTTACTTCCCTCTCATTCATCCTTACATTTCCACTCTTATTATTTTTTTTTTTGGACATTTCTTGTATGCAACCAAACAAAGGAAAACTAATTTGTAATTGCGTTTTTCCTTGAAAATATGTTTTCCATGAAAACTAATTTTCCATTAAAACAGTATTACATTAAACTAAACAGGACCATAGATTAAGTGAACAATGATTATTGCATAACGAATGTTGCTTAGGTGGAAGTGGCATTTATGCCACTCTTTTATCCTTTTTCTCTAAGGATTCTCCCCTCATTTGCACTTGTTTGGCCCTTTTTCTAAGCATTTTTACCTAGTTTTGTTTCCTCCTTTCGTTTCTCCTTTATCTTCCCTTTTCTTAGTCTTCTCGCCTTCTCTTTATTTTGGATTTCCATGCTTTTGTTTTGTAGGTATTTTGTGCTGAAAGAAAGAGGATTTCAAGGAGCCAAGCAAACAGTTCTACGCGGCATGCTGTGTGGCTGTTGCGCGGGCGCGCACCTTTGGCTGTGCGGGCGCGCATCCCTGTCAGTTTCTGCGCAGCCAGGCTGAAGAAACAGAGCCTAACCAGAGAGTTTGCGCGACCTATTGTGCGGCTTCTGTGCGGGCGCGCAGGTTTACTGTGCGGGCGAGCTTGATTTACCAGTACCCTCAAAGTTGCGGCCGCGTACTATGCTGAGAGGGTGCACACTTCAACTGCGCGGGCGCGCATATGTCGTGTGCGGGCGCGCACCACAGGGTTTCTGATTTCCTTGCGCCTTGTTGCCCAAGTTTCTTTCTTTGGGGGGGGGGAGCCACATATATATATAGACGGGAATCTTTGTAATAGTGGACACTTAGTACTGATTCCATAGGACATTAGCCTAATCTAGAGAGAGAAAGTAGATTATTATTCAAGCATCCTTTATTGTATTCAACTTTGCTCAAGTTTTAATCTTCAATCAATCAAGCAAGAATCTAAGTTTTCATCTTTCATTAATCCTTTCTTTAGTAATCTCTTCTCCTTTCCTTTAGTATTATCTATTTGTTTTATTGTTGCTTATTCTTGTTAATCTTATTAGTTCATCTAGTTGTTATTGATTTTATTGATTTTAATCATGTTTTGTTTTGAGTTTCTTGAGTTTATTTCTAGTTTTGATATTATGTTTAATCTCCCTTCTCTAGGCTAAACTTTTAGCTAGGGGAAGGGGGTAGAAGATATGAGTTGATATTAGATGAATGATGATGGTTGGATTGAACTTATGACATAAATTGATGAAAGACATGATTTTTATTTTCTTGTTATTATTGTTGCACTCTTTTTTATGCTTTCTAGTTTAAATGCATGAAAGTGATTTGAACTAGATCAAGATCATCTCTATTTTAATGATTGCATGAGAATGAGTTATTAAAGTTGAGTTTTTATGGATTGTGCTTCTTTATTCTCTTGATTTGATTGTAACTAATAGGATGCATGAGAATGATCCTTATTTGTGTAGACCTCTTTCATTGATCTGCATATACTATTGCATGAGAATGAATTCTTTAGGTAGAATCTTGTGTTCTTTGGCATGTGTTTCATGATAATCGCCATTATTCCCCTCTTTCTAATCATATTGGACACCCCCGTATCCCTAGCGTTATTTTCCCTTGATTTTAATCATCATTTTCTCGCTTATTTGTAGTTTTAGTGTTCTTACTCAACAAAACAAACAAAAACAATCCCCTTTTCACTCTTGCATTAGTGATTATTGATGTTGAATTAGTGTTGTGCTTCCTTAGTGGTTCGACCCTTTACTTGACACTAACTAGTTTAGTGTAGGGTTAGGTATTATAAATGATTAATTTGATTAGGGTAGTAGCTTAATGACCTATCTAACCCTTGATCAAATTTTTGCGCCGTTGCCGGGGAGGCGGCTTGTTTAGCGTCTATTATTGCTTTTGGTAGAGTCATTTTACTTCCTTTTCTTTTTGTTTTTTTGTTTTATCATCCTTATCATTGCTAATAGTTTGCTTAGCTTTGGTGAATGCTTTGGAGGTCTCAAGGAGCACCCTCACATCAAATTGACCACGAAATCAACCGAACCTTGAGATAAGTCCGTAGGCTTTATCAAGACGAGGGAAGAGGTTTTGGTGATATAGTTGATAGTGAGAGTGATACTTACTCTTCAAGTTCACCAAGCGGATCAATGGCGGGACAAGAAAATGATGTTTTGTTTCGTGAGTTCGGAAATCCAGAGGATTATGAGCTCACGGGAGGGATTTTGCTACCCGTCACGGAAACCAACTTCTTAATCCATTCACAATATAATAGAATGGTACAATCGGAGCAATTTTCCGGAAGTTCAAGTGAGGACCCTATTAAACATTTGGACCGATTTCTTGAATTGTGCACAATGATGCAAACCAATGAAGTCAGTCAAGAATACATTCGTATGCACCTTTTCCGGCAATCTCTCACCGGACGAGCAAAGAAATGGCTAAAGCAAGTAAAGCCTAACACTCTCACAACATGGAGGGAGGTAGTAAAGGCGTTCTTAAAGCGATTTATCTCCGAGGAGAAGACCGCCAAAATCAGAAGGAAAATCGCATCATTTGAGCAAGATGCCGATGAAAGTCTTGGTGAAGCATGGGAGAGATTCAAAGAGTTGGTACAAGCGTGTCCCCACCATGAGTACAATCTAGGGTTGCTCATGCGGTTTTTCTACGACGGATTGGAGCCCATGTCAAGAGCCAATTTGGATGCGGGAGCGGGTGGTCAATTAATCAAAATCCCTCAAAATCAAGTTGAAGCCACAATAGAAGAGGTAGCAAAGAATTACTCTTAGGGGGGGGGGGCGAAGAAGAAATGCTCCAAAGAAAGGTGGTATTTACGAATTGGAGAAAGTTGATCATTACAACATCAAATTGATCAACTAACAAAAGGGCTTTCCGAGTTGAACACGTGTGTGAATGCACGTTCAAGCGGTGGAGCAAGCTCCTCTCAGGTTAACTCTTTCTCTTGTCAAAATTGTGGAGGAACGAACCATGATACATCTTATTGTGGTGGTTTAAGCCCCGATCATGTAGCGGCATACAACACAAGGCAAGAGGGATTTAGAGGAAGCGGCGGTGGAGTAGCTTGGAGACAACCACCACCGGGGTTTGTACCTCAACCTCAACAATGGAACCAACAAGCTCAACCTTCCTACAACTCCAACCCTCAATATCAAAATCCTCCATCTCAACCCAAAAACCCAAGAGGAAGCTATCCAAGGAACAACCAATACAACAATCATACCCAAGCACCTCAAAGAAATCATCAAGAACAAGCACCTCAAGCGGAGCTAACTCAAACTCAACTCCTCCAAGCCATGCATGCGCAAATGCAATCTTTTGGGCAACAAATGCAAGAGATAAGATCTCACAACAAGATGGTTGATTCACAACTAGCTCAATTGGCCGAGAGAACTCCTTTCAATTCACCATCTACTCTACCCGGACAACCACAACCTAACCCATCTCACAACCCAAAACCCGATACATGCAAGGCGATCACATTGAGGTCGGGAACTTCCTATGAAGGGCCAAATAAAGGGGATAGTGAGGAAAAGAAGGGAGGAGAGGAGAGTGTGAATGAAAACAAGGGAGGTGAGAAAGAAAAGGGTGATGAGATAGAAGGAGGTTCGGAGAAGAAGAACCTTGAAAATGAGAAGACAACTTCAATTCCTAGTGAGGCTAGGAATCTTGATGGACCAGTTCCTTTTCCCGGTTGGCTTGCGGAGAGGAAGTTGAATGACAAATTTGCAAAATTTCTTAGTGTCATGAAGAATTTGCAAATCAACCTCCCTTTACTTGAAGTTATGACACAAATTCCATCTTACTCCAAGTTCCTCAAAGATATTCTCACCAACAAGAGGAAGCTCAATGATAAGATTATCACCCTTCCACATCAAGTGAGTACTCTTGTCCAACATAAGATGCCCAAGAAGGAAAAAGACCCGAGAAGTTTCACTTTGCCGGTGAAAATTGGGAACATGGAAGCTAGGGGCGCCTTAGCCGATCTTGGAGCAAGTGTTAGTTTAATCCCTCTATCCATTGCTCAAAAACTCAATATAGAGATGATCCCTACAAGGAAGATAATTCAATTGGCCGATCGGTCGGTGAAATTACCTTGTGGAGAGCTTGAAGATGTTCCAATTCAAGTGGGACACATCTACATATGGAGGAAGATGTTAACACTCCTTTGATTTTGGGACGTGAAGCTCTTAAAACTTTGGGGGCGGTCATAAATTGCAAGAACAACACCATCACATGTGAGGTGGCCGATGAAAAGATTGTCTTTGAGTTTTCTAAGTTGCTCAAGACCCCCATGGTTGAAAAATGCTATAGAGTTGATGTTGTGAATGAGGAGCTAGATTGCTTGGGGAGGGTCGTGATGAGGCCTCTAGATCCAATGATAGAAGCTCTTACATGCAAAGAAGAGTTCCACTCTGAAGAGGCTAAAGAGTTTGTCATGGCAATGGAGGAATCCTCAAAGGAGGAAGTTGAACAACAAGTTGAGATCGAGCTTGAGTCCAAGGAGGAGAAATTAGAGGAGAGTTCTAAGCCTCCTCCCAAGGTAGAACTCAAGCCCCTTCCCCCTTCTTTGAAATATGATTTTCTTGATAAGGAGGGAAAATACCCTATTATTGTCAATGCTACCCTAGATGGTCTTAATTTGGAAAAACTTCTGGATGTTTTGAGAAAATATAAGGATGTGATAGTGTATAGCATTGATTATATCAAGGTATTAGCCCTTCTTTATGCATGCATCGTATTCATCTTGAAGATGATCATTCCACCTCCATTGAACCTCAAAGAAGGTTGAACCCCAACCGTCAAGAGGTTATGAAGAAAGAAATTTTGAAACTACGTGAGGCGGGCATCATCTATGCTATCTCCGATAGCAAATAGGTTAGCCCGGTTCATGTAGTTCCAAAGAAGGGTGGAATGACCATAATCAAGGATGAAAAGGGAGAGGAAATCTCCACCCGGACGGTGACCGGGTGGAGAATGTGCATTGATTATAGGAGATTGAACAAAAACACCAAGAAAGATCATTTTCCTCTCCCTTTCATGGACTAAATGCTTGAAAGGCTTTCTAACCATGCTTTATTTAGTTTCTTGGATGGGTACTCCGGATTTTTCCAAATCCCTATCCATCCAGGTGATCAAGAGAAAACTACTTTCACATGTCCATATGGGACATTTGCATACCGAAGAATGCCATTCGGATTATGCAATGCTCCCTATACTTTTCAAAGATGCATGACTTCCATTTTCTCTGAGATGCTTGAAAAAGAAATTGAAGTTTTCATGGATGATTTTAGTGTTGGTGTCTCGTCTTTTGACACTTGTCTTTTTAACCTTAAAAAAGTTTTGAAAAGGTGTCAAGAGACGAGTTTGGTTTTAAATTGGGAAAAGTGCCATTTTATGGTGGAGGAGGGCATTATCCTCGGCCATAAGGTTTCAACAAATGGCATTGAGGTTGATCCGGCCAAAGTTTCGGTGATTGAAAAGTTGCCCCCTCTTACTTCCATCACGGGGGTACGAGCTTTTCTTGGGCATGCCGGTTTTTACCAGAGGTTTATCAAACAAATTTCATCAATCGCCAAACCTTTGACCGAATTACTACAAAAGGAGGTTGTTTTTAGCTTCAATGAGGCTTGCCTTGAGGCATTTCGTAAGTTCAAGGAAGCTCTCATTT
Source organism: Chenopodium album (assembly GCF_948465745.1). Taxonomy (NCBI): domain Eukaryota; kingdom Viridiplantae; phylum Streptophyta; class Magnoliopsida; order Caryophyllales; family Amaranthaceae; genus Chenopodium; species Chenopodium album. Next base: position 55,247,696 of record NC_137836.1, on the reverse strand, counting down.
CTTCTCCCATTGTGTAAGCTCCGGATTGGAGCTTGCCTTTAGAGCTAATGTGCGATGCTAGTGACTTTGCAGTAGGTGTCGTTCTTGGTCAAAAGAAAGAAGGGAAATAATGTGTCATCTACTATGCAAGTAGGACTCTCGATGAGGCTCAAAAGAATTATACAACAATGGAAAAAGAGATGCTAGCGGTAGTGTTTGCATTCGATAAGTTTCGGTCTTATCTTATATGCTCAAAAGTTATTTTGTACACGGATCACATCGCGGTGCGATATCTCATGACCAAGAAAGAAGCAAAGCCTCGCTTGATCCGTTGGGTTCTCTCTCTCCAAGCCTTTCACATGGAAATGAGGGACAAAAAGGGAGCGAAGAACTTTGTAGCGGATCATTTGTCTAGGCTACCTTTTGAGAACAAAGAGTATGTACCGATGAATGATGAGAAGGGTTCGAGGCACTCATGGCTATGGTGTCAACTTCTACCCCTTGGTATGCGGATATAGCCAACTATCTTGCTTGTGGATTCGTTCACCTGGAGTTTTCTTCTCAACAAAAGCAGAAGTTTTTCAAGGAAGTGAGGAGGTACTTTTTGAACGACCCATACCTATTCAAGCAATGTGGAGATGGCCTTTTTCGGAAGTGTATTCCAGATCATGAAATTCAAGGAGTTCTTGAGCATTGCCACTCACTACCATGTGGAGGACATGGTGGTGTTGACAAAAAAGTGGTAAAAAACTCTCAAACTTTATTTTGGTGGCCGACAATGCATAGAGACGCCCACAAATTCGTTGCGCAATGTGATAGATGTCAAAGGAGCGGAGGCATTACCAAGAGGGACGAAATGCTCCAACAAAGTGTTTTAGAAGTTGAGGCATTTGATGTATGGGGAGTGGACTTTATGGGGCCTTTCGTTTCTTCTTGTGGAAATCTATATATCATGGTAGCGGTTGATTATGTGACAAAATGGATTGAAGCCATACCCTCACCTACCAATGATCACAAGGTTGTGCTTAAGCTTCTAAAGAAGATCATTTTTCCTAGGTTTGGGGTTCCGAGGGTGCTAATTAGTGATGGAGGCTCCCATTTCGCCAAAAAGAAATTTGAAGCTCTTCTCAAGGGGTATGGCGTTCATCACAAGGTTGGATTAACTTACCACCCTCAAACTCAAGGACAACTGGAGGTCTCGAATCGTGAAATCAAAAATCTTCTTGAAAGGATGGTGAACAAATCAAGGAAAGATTGGTCTCTCAAACTTGATGACACACTATGGGCTCTTAGGACGGCGTACTAGACTCCAATCGGCATGACCCTATAGGTTGGTCTATGGAAAGGCTTGTCACTTGCCGGTTGAGTTAGAATACAAGGCTTGTGGGCCATCAAAGAGCTCAATATGGATTTATCGTTGACCGGTGAGAAGAGATTGCTTAAGCTCAATGAACTTGAAGAGCTTAGAGATGATGCTTATCAGAGCTCAAGGTAATATATGGAGAAGACCAAAAAGTGCCATGACCAACATATTCGAAACAAGAGCTTTAAGGTTAGAGACAAGGTTTTGCTTTTCAACTCAAGGCTTCGTTTATTTCTGGGTAAATTCAAATCAAAGTGGTTGGGTCCTTTTGTGATATCAAAGACTACTCCTTATGGCTCCTTTGAGTTAGATGCGGATGGTAACAAGTTTATGGTTAATGGTCATTGTTTAAAGCATTACTTTTGCAAGGAAGAAGTTAGTATCATAAAATGTATAATGCTTGATCCTTTGGATCCCAAGCCTCTCACTTGAAGAATTTTCCTCATGGTCAAGCTAGTGACTTCATAAAGAAGCGCTTCTAGGGAGGCAACCCGAGTTTCTAACTCCTTTCTATATTTTTTTCAATATTCCGATTTCACTTTCTTTTTTTTGAATTTGAATTTTATTTTTCCCCTTTTGGTTGATAGGTGTTTGGATGATGAAGGAGTAAAGGATTTTCTATATCGAAGATGAGAGGAGAAAGAAATTGAAGTTTTTTCTGCGCGGCCTTGTGCCCGACATATGTGCGGGCACACAGTGCAAAGTGTGCGGGCGCGCAGCCCTGTCAGAACCCGCACACTTTTATTTAAAATTGGAGATTTAAGACAGAAGGTTTGCGCGACCTAGTGCGCGACCTCTGTGCGAGCGCGCAGGGAAGGGTGTGCGGGCGTGCAAGCACTGTTAGAACCCGCACACTTTTATTCAAAATTGGAGAATTGAGGAAGTGAGTCTGCGCGACTTAGTGCGCGACCCCTGTGCGGGCGCGCAAAGCTGGGAAAATCGGGTTTTAACCTCTTTTTCTCCATTTCGCCCTCATATTTTCACAAACCTTTTTTCATGCTCTCTTCTCTCTCCTTACAAACTCAAACCCTAACCTTCCAATTTCACCCATTTCTCTCAAATTCCATTGATTTTCCTTCAAATCCATCAAAAATTTTCACTCTACTCACAAATTTACCCACTTTCTCTCTCCAAAATACCAAAAAATCCTCCATTTTCATGGTGTGCAAGCTTAGTTGAAGGTGGAGTTCTTGGGGGTTCTTAGTGGTGTTCAAGCTTCTACTAAGTGGTATAACTCTAAATTTTGCTATTTTATTGCTTAGTTTCACGTGTTTATGCAAAATTTTTAGTTATTAAGCATGGATTAGCTTGAGTGAGTTTCATGTGATTTTGATTTTCTTTGCTAAGGATTTGTTGGTTGTTAGTGTGATATTTAGTGATTTTGGGACATTGTTGTTAACATTATTGATTTGGAAGCTATTTTCATGAAATTAAGTTGAGCAATTTTGTGTTAGTATTGATGATAATGCAACTATTTTCATAAAAATTGCTTATTATGATAATGTATTGTGATTGAGTGCTTTGTTGTTGATTCTAGTTGTTTTTGGAGCTATATTTGTGTGGTTAGTTGTTGGTACTAACCTTTTTGTAGATTGTTAAGGCTTGGGTTGTTGTTATTGTGTTTCAACTAGAGGTTGAGTTCTAAGGGAGTTCTCTTTTGGTTTGGTTGTTTGAATTGCTTGAGGCCACAATGAGCAAAAGGAAGAGTAGAAAAGAGCCCCGGTTAAGGGTTGAGGAACCGAGTACTCAAACTCAACAAACTCAAGCTCAAGGACCAAATGTTCCCCCTCGATTGAAATTCTTGAACAAGGTCCATGCTACTTTCTTTAATGACCTTCAAGGACGAAAGCTAAACCCCTCGAGACACTATGACCAATGCTCCATGAGAGCTTTAGGGATTGACGATGACATAAGGTCGCTCCTTGACAACTTAGGGATGAATGAGTTCATCAAGCATCAATTTCGAACATATAAAGAGCCCACCTTCGAATTCTTGGCCTCATTTGAAAAGGAGCCTTATGGGAACAACAACTTCCAAATTTCCTTCCAACTATTCAACAACCAGCACACTATGACTCTTAGTGATCTCAATACATTGTTGGATTTGAACCCTGAGGCGGGCCTCCTTGCCCCTTCATTGAGCCTATTCCCAGAGTACGATGCATTTTGATGGTGGCAAACGATTACCAATTTTGAAGAGTTCAGCACTAGGTATTCGGTGGCCAACCATATTATCTACCCTGTTCTCTGTATCCTTCACCGCATTCTGGGGTTTGCGGTGTTTAGCAAGCAAGACTTGAGTAAGCTCTCGCATGAAGAGCTCTTTACTTTGTGGGTTGCTACTAGGGAGGAATTGAGAGGGCGGCTCAACATGGGGTACTGCTTCGTCATGTGCTGCAAGGCAATCAAGTCGGGTCATAAGACGGGAGAAATTGCCCTTGGTTGGATGATCACAAGGATTGCCAAGAAGCTTAACTATGAATGCTTCTTCCCCTCATGCACTCAAATTGGGTCCGACAAGGATCTATTCATTGACATACAACAAATGAGAAGGTCGGGGTTCCTCCAAGGAACTTCAGATGCCAAAAATTTTCGTGCTTGGATTGTTGACCGCGAGCACCATTGTTTCTTGCCTTACCCTAGTCGTACATTCTTGGAGCGGAACGCTAGGAATGTATGGAAAATTCCGCGAGACAATGGTGTGTTACCCACTGCTTTGGGTGGCGCAAGGAATATGGTAGTCGATCAGCAATAACAACAAGAGCAATAACAACAACAACAATAACAACAACAACAACAATAGCAGCAACAACAACAGCAGCAATAACAACATCAGCAACAACAACAACAACATCATCAACAACAGCAAGAACATCAAGGCATGAGTAGCCTTGAACAACAAATGATGAGCATGCAACTTGGCATGCAGAGCCTGATGGAGAACCAACAGCGTATGTTTATGCAAACCCAAGCTCTCTATGGTGCGGCTGTGAATAAGGGTGAGGTCACCCCCCTGGTCAATTACCCCTATTGGCCACCCCAACAAGGCCCGATCCCTTAGTGGCAGGGATCGCAACCTACTTGGCCCTATTGGAAAGGGCCCTCCTCCCACGGTGTTTCCCGGGTAGACTACCCGACGGAAACCGGTTACAATTATCGTGCCTCGGGGGGGGGGGGGGAGCGATTTTAGGGGTGAACCCAACTATCCATATGTCGACCCTACCCACCCTTCCCTTCTTCAGCTTCCCGCCCCTTTCGACCCGTTGCCTCAATGGTAACAAGACCTTTTTCGAGGTCACTATGGTTGTCCTCCGGGTTTCACTGGTGGTTGGGACCTACACGGCATCCCTCTGGACGGTTTCTCTTACGACACCGAGGATGATGGAGATGATGACGAAGCCGGCCCTAGTGGCCGCTAGCCCCCCTTGTTCTTTATTTCTTCCCTTTGCCCCCTCCCAATGTTTTGATTTGGCGCACCACGGACGATGCATTGTTTTAGTGTGGGGGGGGGGGGTGTGTAAGAAGCAAAGGGATTTTTTTTTAGTGTGGGGGAAGTCTTATCATCATGCTAGTGTGGAGGGGATTTCATTGTAGGTGGTAGAGCTCTCGTGGTTCGGTTGGCTTTATCATGTTTTGATGTTGATTTATCTTCTTGATTGTGATGATGATGTCTCTGGGTGATTTTGATGAGCTTTTACTAATGAATTTTCAAGTGTTTGTGTAGGTGATGGCGCTCCTTTGAAGAAAAATCTAAACTCCCGATAGTCCAAATTTCCCTTAATCCAATTTTTTTTTTAGATTGTTTTATTTTATTTCTATTTCTTCATTTTGTTTAAAGTCTTAGTTTCCTTCTTTGATTTTTAACTTTTTTATTTATTTTTGTTTTATCTCAGTCGTTTCTTTCGTTTTGGCTCACTTTTCAAGCTTGGAAATGGAGATAAAGGAAGTTAAGGGGCAAATCGAGCCCCCTCGGTGAGATTGCATAATTTATCTTGTCTTCATTTCAAGCGATGTTTGGTGAGACCTTTCCTCTCTTTTACTTTATTTTTCTTTGGGTGTTTAGCTTAGGTTTAGCTTAGGAAAAAGTTCAATGATTCGAGGTTTTTTGCTTTTGGTTATATGGAACTTGGGATCGTTGATGTTGTTATCGAACGATCACTTGTATGACGATTGGGATTTAATAGGATTATATGCCTCATATGTGAACCTTTTTTATTTCTTCCTCTTTCTTTTGTTCTGTTTTCCCCTTTTTGTGTTACAAGCATAATTTTGACAATTTGAAATGATTTTTGATTTGTAATTTGCTCACTCTTTTGGATTGGTTTGCCTCTAATGACGATGTGTCTTTAAAAGCTTATCTTCCTAGTTGATGAGGGTTTACACGGTTTGAGAATGTTTTGGGTTGAATTAGACACATTGTAAGCTAAGGTAGCCCGGTTTAGAACTATTGAGGACGTTTGAACCCATAGTTCACGGGAAAGTGGTAAGATGGTGTTGCTCTCTATGGTGGATAGGATTCCCCTGGTTGGTATTTGCTATATTTCTTATCCCGTGTGAGCGTCATTTGTTCTAGCCTTCATCATTCTTGTGAGCGGCATTTAGGATCCTTAACTATGCATATCTTAATCTTTGTGTTGGTGTCTAGCTCCTAAGATCGTGACCATATAACTCTAGAGGAGGAAGAGGGCATTTCTTCTCATTTTTCTTTGTTTTCTTTGTGTTTTGTTACAAATTTGGTTTTCATTTTTACATTCACCCACTTGCTAACCAATTTGAGCCTTATTTCCCCTTTCTTGTCTTAGCCATATTACAAACCTATCGGCCTATGTTCTACCAACCCTTGTAGTTAGTGAAGCATTGGCTTGTGAGGTTCGACTTTGATAATGTTGAAATTGAGCAAGAAAGTTGTGTAATTTGGTTCAAGTAAGGTTTTGAAAGATTATTCATGAAAAGAGTATGCAAAAAGGTTTGGCAAGAAAGTTGAAACTCATGAAAACCAAGCAAGCAAAAAAAAAAAAAAAAAAAATTGAAAAAGATTGAAGTAATGTGGTGTGGTTTGTTTTGAAAGGTTGTAAGTTTGAGAATAGGTTAAATTCTTAGGATGTTCTTGAGAGATGGCCACTCTTATGCTTCACTTAGGAATTGCCACCAAAATTTTCAAATTGTTTCCCAACCTTAACCCCTAGCCATGACATTACAACCCTACTTAAGACCCTTGGATTTTAGAGGGGCGTGGTCAAAGAACGGTGGAGGGAGGTAGATTTCAACCCTATGGAGAAAGTATGCATAGTTGAGATGTCGGGATGACCTTATAATTCCACATAAAAATTTCTTTTTCCCGTTCCCTTGAGGAATCATGAGGAGCTAGCTAGGGGATAAATTGAAGCTAGTGGAGAGAACACGGACCCGTCTTGGTTGGGGCTAAGGAGGATAATGAAATCATTATTAGTTCTCTATGCTTAGCTTAGGTTTGTCTTTTTTAACCTTGAGCATCTTTGAGCGTGTTTTCCCTCTTTGAATTGAGAAAGATAAGTATTCTTTGGTGCATTTATTTGCATGTGAGTCCAATTGGAGCATTTCATTACCTTGAGGCATGATTAGTTTTGCTAAAACCTTGTCATGTTACGTTTGTTGTGTTTGTCTTTTTGTTCCAGTTTTCCTTGCTTGAGGACAACCAAGAGGCAAGTATGGGGGATTTTGATGAGTGGCATTTATGCCAGTATTTTATCCTTTTTCTCTAAGGATTCTCCCCTCATTTGCACTTGTTTGTCCCTTTTTCTAAGCATTTTTACCTATTTTTGTTTCCTCCTTTCGTTTCTCTTTTATCTTCCCTTTTCTTAGTCTTCTCGCCTTCTCTTTATTTTGATTTCCATGCTTTTGTTTTGTAGGTATTTTGTGCCGAAAGAAAGAGGATTTCAAGGAGCCAAGCAAACTGTTCTGCGCGGCATGCTGTGCGGCTATTGCGCGGGCGCGCACCATTAGCTGTGCGGGCGCGCAGCCCTATCAGAACCCGCGCAGCCAGGCTGAAGAAACAGAGCCAAACCAGAGAGTTTGCGCGACCTATTGTGCGGCTTTTGTGCGGGCGCGCGACCTACTGCGCAGGCGCGCTGGTTTACTGTGCGGGCACGCTTGATTTCCCCGTACCCTTAAAGTTGCGGCCGCGCACTATGCTGAGAGGGCGCACACTTCTACTGCGCGGGCGCGCATATGTCGTGTGCGGGCGCGCACTGCTGGGTTTCTGATTTCCTTGCGCCTTGTTGCCCAAGTTTCTTTCTTTTTGGGGGAGCCACATATATATAGACGGGACTCTTTGTAATAGAGGACACTTAGTACTGATTCCATAGGACATTAGCCTAATCTAGAGAGAGAAAGTAGATTGTTATTCACGCATCCTTTATTGTATTCAACTTTGCTCAAGTTTTAATCTTCAATCAATCAAGCAAGAATCCAAGTTTTCATCTTTCATTAATCCTTTCTTTAGTAATCTCTTCTCCTTTCCTTTAGTATTATCTTTTTGTTTTATTGTTGCTTATTCTTGTTAATCTTATTAGTTCATCTAGTTGTTATTGATTTCATTGATTTTAATCATGTTTTGTTTTGAGTTTCTTGAGTTTATTTCTAGTTTTGATATTATGTTTAATCTCCCTTCTCTAGGCTAAACTTGTAGCTAGGGGAAGGGGGTAGAAGATATGAGTTGATATTGGATGAATGATGATGGTTGGATTGAACTTATGCCATAAATTGATGAAAGACATGATTTTTATTAGCTTGAGATTATTGTTGCACTCTTTTTGATGCTTTCTAGTTTAAATGCATGAAAGTGATTTGAACTAGATTAAGATCATCTCTATTTTAATGATTGCATGAGAATGAGTTATTAAAGTGGAGTTTTTATGGATTGTGCTTCTTTATTATCTTGATTTGATTGTAACTAATAGGATGCATGAGAATGATCCTTATTATTGTAGACCTTTTCATTGATTTTCCTAGACTATTACATGAGAATGAATTTTTTAGGTAGAATCTTGTGTTCTTTGGCATGTGTTTCATGATAATCTCCATTATTCCCCTCTTTCTAATCATATTGGACACCCCCGTATCCCTAGCGTTATTTTCCCTTCATTTTAATCATCATTTTCTTGCTTATTTGTAGTTTTAGTGTTCTTACTCAACAAAACAAACAAAAACAATCCCCTTTTCACTCTTGCATTAGTGATTATTGATGTTGAATTAGTGTGCTTCCTTAGTGGTTCGACCCTTTACTTGCCACTAACTAGTTTAGTGTAGGTTTAGGTATTATAAATGATTAATTTGATTAGGGTAGTAGCTTAATGACCTATCTAACCCTTGATCATTAGGTCAAGGAGCTAAGCACAATATGCAATGCATGAAGCAAATCATTAATATATAAATGTTGCTAAGCACATTATGGATGTGTGAAAACAATGAACATTTCTCATGTAAGGAAGATAAGCAAGTATACAATGTTTCTTATAATGAATTTTGTCTTGAAAGTTGATGAAGAATATGTAGTAGGGAAACAAGATTTCATGATAAAGGGTTCCAAGATGATATGGCTCTGTATGTGTGAAATAAGTGTGTGAAGGTGATACTATGGTGAGGCTGCAAAGGCTATGATGATGGAAAGAGATATGAGAAGAGTCGAAATGGTGACCCTTCAGGCTAGGTAGGCTAAATGATGTGGGTTTAAGCCCAAAAGTCTAGATCTAGATGGATAGGGTCATAGGAATAAGCATTGGATATTCTACGACTCGATCATGCATATGAATGTGGTCGCACCTCAATGTGAGGTTGCCTATGTATCTGTTAGGAATCAGGCCGAACGTAGCTCTAACCAAACTTTACACAAGTGTATGTACACCTCAAATAGGTCTTTCAAGAATTGTAATATGGTTAAGTTGATGGTTTAAAGAAAAAAAAGGGTACAAGGCACAATACCCGAGATAACCCCCAAGATGTGTAATTGTGAATCAATGTGGAAAATCTCGGATCATACGGTCAATCACTCACTTAGCATTCTTGTTTCTCAGGCACAGTATCAAGCACTCGATGAGAGACGCAATTTGAGACGTGTTCAAATCGAAGACATAAGAACACTTTCCATTAGACATTTTTTTTAGCTTGCTTTATGACTGTTACACAAATTACACACCCTCCCATCCCAGGGTTAAGTGAATGTGGGTTGAATAAATAAGGTCAATCATTGGACGAGGCTCAAAGTGGTTGACGAAGAAATGGATATGTGATTGAATGGTTAATAGGGAATGAAAGCGTTGCAAAGGTGCCTCAAGTCATTGGTGTACCTTGAGTTTAGTTTGGTAATTGATTTTTTTTTTTTTGTGCTAATAACATGATCTAATGTAGAAAGAGATGCTTTTTTATGAAGAAGGTAAGAAATGTGACACATAGACACATGGATAAGGAGAATCTATGCTAGACTTTATAGGTGAAGGGTTTGAAACAAAAGAATCAGAAAACATGAAATCTTGGTGAGATGCTTGCATCATGCTTTGTCTTCATGGTTGTTTATGAGTTACTTCTTTCCTCCATGTGAGGAAAAAAGTTTGTTGTTGTTCATGATTTAATTGGAAGGAAAGAAGGAAGCAGTGATGTTCCCCTTATTCTTCTAACTATTGCCTAGTGATTTTAGACTCAAGTACTGTGTAAGGATGAACTCACTTAATGCAATAACTCAATTCTCGAATTATAAAGAAAGAGTGTATGAAACAATTTTGAAATCTGATGGGAAATACTCCACTCATTCCTATTACGACAAAAACAACGCATGCATGGTCCCAGTATATGATCATAAACAATATAGTGCATTACTCGAAGACAAAGTGTGTGCAATGACTCAACATGTGTGATGAGGTGAGTTTATTAAGACTCTTGGTATGATCGCATGGCTAGATATGAGGACGTTGTGAAAAACAAAGGAGTAAAGGACCCAAGGACCAAACAGCACGGAAGACTAAAAGACAAACTAACTTCATTAATTTTGTCCAATTTTAATGTTTGTGAAATTTACTAGGTGGAAATTGTCCATTGGAAATCGTTAATTATAAATAATATCAACCACAATCAAAGACAATGAACACATGTTAAGGTTAGCACAAAAAATCACAAGAAACTAGGAAAAAGGACTAGAATTCTAGAAGAGTTAGGACTCATGGATATATACAAAAAAAATTAAAATAAAAATCTACATTCCTATGTTATACGAGTTAACATGGATTAAAGGACTTAGCAAAGACTAGCTTGACACGAAAAGATACACCAAAAAAAAAAAAAAAAAAAGGAAAGTTGACGCTAAAAAGACACCTAAACTGGAGAGTCTATAGTATATCGGTTATAACTTTTATTTGTGACTCTGATTTGAACGAAACCAACTCCAAATGAAAGATAAAACTTGGGGCTACAAATCCATAGGTGGCACGACACGTAACTCTTTCTAGAACTCCAGCTATGACCAAAACAAGTTGACTCTTGTGCAGGATAGGAGAATAAAAATTCGGGTTGACTCAAATTAAAATAAAAAATTCTATGACTTGACTATGCAAAAAAAAGGGGGGGTTTGATAAAAGAAAAAAATAATTTACAAAAAGTGAATAAAAAAATGCACATATAAGAACATCGCCAAGCATGATGCAATGAAGTTCGCAACCTAAAGTCAAGATCTATGTTCCACTATGGTCAAGCTTTTGGGTGTCAAAGGGTACCATGGTTAAGAGTTTGGACGTGTTAGCATGGTAGCCTTCCTTGAGGGTGTATGCTAACGGGCGGCTCCGCGAATTTGTGATGAAATCGAACTCGACTCCATGGTTTGGGTGGACTTAAAAACTCGGATCAAACCTTATTGCCATAAGCGTTTTCGGGTTCATAAGGCTTAAATCCCTCGGGCTATCAATGTACGTAAAACACGTACTATTGTGGAAAAATAGGTAACCTAAAAAGCATATATATGAATATATGACAATTCCAATTAAATCACAGGAATACAATTCAAGAATCTTTTAAGTCTCATCCACTCATCTTAATTAAATACCGATCACTCAAATTGATAAATATAACCAAGAATCCTCCCCAGTAGAGTCGCCAAATTGTAAGCGTCTTTTGAAGTGCGCCTACGTTAAGTATGTGGTGAATATGATTGACACTCATAAGAAGTGGGAATTGACGTATACGATTAGGGACAAATGAAGTAGGGAGCCGCCAATGAAAGGCTAAAGTCGTATAACCTAATCAAAAGTAATTCCTAAATCCTCTAACTAATGTAGATAGGGAAGTAGGGTCGAATCCACAGAGAAACGAGTCTTTCTATTCCTAATTAATTAAAATAATCTAGATTATAAAGTAACCAAAATATTATAATCGAAGGAAACTAAACTACGAAGATTACGAATAAGGAGAAAACAATGAATAAAAGGCCTAGGGCATAGGTTCACCAATAAATAATATTCCAGGGTAAAACATAATAATCAATCATCAATGCATAAATTAATAAGATCATAAAGGGCTTTCGCTACGTATTACAATCACACAATTAATCTACCGGTATAAAATCTCCTCTCTCGAATCTCGACTTAACCATTTATAAATTAACATGCCTATTGAAACTAGACCTAAACATTAATTCTCATCTTTCGAATCTCGAATCAATATTGTCAAACTCATGCATAAAGATCTGCGCAAATCTAGTTACAGTGCATTAAATCAATCAATAGGAAATTTATCCAGCATTGACAATTAACAACAATAAATTACCCCTTCATATTATTTATGGATCCCCAAGAACCCTAGAAATAAAACTACTCACACATAATAAAAACTAAACTAATCAAAGCAATAAAAAAAGACATGATCAAAGGAATAAAATAAATAACTAAGATTAAGAGAAGAGAAATCGTTACCAAAGAAATCTGGAATTAAGAATAAAATAAAGAACAAAGTATAAGAGAGAGAAACTAATCTAAAAGCTAAGTAGAGAGAGAAAATCTAAGAAAGAATTAAGAAAGAGTAAAAGGAGATGCTAAACTCGCTTAACGGAAAAGTATTTATACTAAGCAAAAATCCTAAACTAAAACAAACTTTAACGTTGATAATTAACCCCTAATAATAACACGCGCCCGATCAGGTGAGGCACCGCCCGATCGGGCGCGCCTTTTTCCCTTAGATGTACTTCTTCGCGCCGGCCGGGCGCGAGATCGGGCGCCAGCCTTGCCTCCCTTGCCCGGCCGGGCGCGCCTCCAGGCGCCAGCCTCTTTGGCCGGGCGGCACTCTTGGGCCACTATTTGGACTTCGATTGGGCTCCAATTCTTCGGCCAATCCGGATTTCCTCTTCGGGTCTTGCATACTTGGTCCAAATGCCCCGGTATCACCTATAAAGAGCCCTTAATCACCGGTTCGATGGCACTAACCGGCCCTGGGCTTCAAAGATGGTCGTGCTTCTTCAATGCTCGTAATTGCTCTATAATATCTAGGGAAAATGCTCCAAAAGCGCAAATCCCTATAAAAGTCAACAAAATCAACGAAAACACTAGAAAACACCAATTAGTAATAAAAGTGGCTCAAAAGAGCCAAAAACACTACCAATTATGACCAAGGGATGGGGGTAAAATACTATATCAAATAGACACATCAAACTCCCCCAAGCCAAACCTTTGCTTGTCCCTAAGCAAAGATCTCATCAATGAATAAATAAATATGCTTCACCCCAAAAGTAAAAATCAAGCATAAACGATTCAAGGTAAATCAAATAAACATGCTTCAAAATCAACTAATCAAATCCATACAATTACCTTTCCTCCCTAACAATTGTCAAAGAGAGCAAACCACAAGAGCATATAGAATTCAAGACTAGTGCTCACACACGCAACTCTCATTTATGTGGCTAGTAAAAGATGTACTCGATCGCTATCCAACCAACCCCTTTATTGTGAACAATGCCCTCCCAACTCACACTCTCGTGTGTATAAAAAGATGTACGCTCAACCTACTAGTCGACTCCAAATATGTCCAATCGTAACTTGCATTGATAAACAACACTTTCACATTCATACAACTCTATGCACAAAGGTCGGAAGGTCTTTAAAGCTTGTAATGTAAGACTAGGGTAAAGGGTAGGAATCATTTGGGAACAAGTGAGAGAAAAGCTATGCTTAAGGGAGTAAATCCTAGTAAAACCCATGATCAAAATAAATAATGATCAACAAATCTCCAACATACTCAGCTCCATAAAAAATTCACCAAACACACTCCAATTATAAACAACAATCCCAACACTTACAATTTCATTCATAAGATATAATAATGAAGAACTGGAGTGAATAAACAAACTTTATTTTCCAACTTGAATTTTTCATTGAAGCTCAATTTTTTTCTTTTGATTTTTTTCTATTGAAGTTCACTAATTTTTTTCATTTTTTTTTTCTTGAACTTCTTTTTTTTTTTCATAACATCATGCTTTATATTTTTTTCTCAAGAAAATATAACTTTCAAACTCATCAAAAATAAACATGATCAAGAACAAAATAACTCCTCAAAACACACCCAATTATTGCAAATAATAAGCACACTACAAACTCCCTCACCTCACTCACTAATAGCTCCCCCAAGCCAAGCTTGGGACTGATAGAGGAATAAACTAGTCGTTAATTGCCTATCCCAAAATCAAACACTATTTATAAAATCCTAAACCAACCTAAAACAAGTATAGGTAAGTATAGGGTCGAACCCAAAGGAGTTAGTTGGTGTTATCTTTAGCCTAAATCAAGCTATTTCGGAGATTTAAGTGACAAAATGGTTGGTGTTATGATAGCAAAATTAGACTAGTCAAGTAATTCAATAAGATAAATGCTAGGGATATTGGTTCCACATGCTAATTCAATAATCGTGCTAATCGACAATTTCTTCGTTTGATTCAAGCATTGCAAAGGACAAACAATAGTAGCAATCAAGATAGTTCAAGAGCTATCTTCTAGAGGCCAAACTAGGGGTCACTATGAATGGCTAATCAAGGAAATTCACAATCAAACTCAATCAATTAAAGCAATTCTCAAATTGATGGGTCATGTCATTAAGAAATGCAATGCAATCTAGATTAATCTTATAGGTTGATCATTCCTAATCTAATTAATCACATGCAAAACTATGTCAACCAATTTAATTGCAACAATTCAATCAATCAAAGATCATCAACTAGCACAAATTATCAATCAAGCATGCTTCCCCTTCTCCCTAGCAACTAATCTACTCACTAATCATGGTAAAACTCAAGAACAAATCACTAGAATTAGCATTGATCATCATTCTAAATCAAAATCAAGAGAAAGCAATATCAACTACAATATCCAATTCAAATCCAAGCAATACAAACAATCAAAGATGAAACTAAATCAATCAAGTAAGAGATGAACTAGAAGAAGAAAATCTTACTAACATTAATGATTGAAAACGAAGAAATCCAAGCTCAATTGATCCAATGTTTAAATACAAATACAATACCAAGAACTTCTCTCTCTAAAATTAAGCTAATGAAAATTATCTAAAAGTTATCTTCAAAAAGGAATTACAAGTGTATTTATAGGCAAAGAAGAAAAACGGGATTCCCGCGCCCTCTCCAATAAACCCCGCTCCCATGAAAAATAGGTACGGAAGCCATTAAAAACTCCGCGGGCTTTCTAGGAAACACCCGCGCCCGTGGGTCTTCTAGCCCGCGCCCGCGGCAAAAGCACCCGCGCCCGCGACAAAAGCGCGGCGAATCCCCTGCTCCCAAAGGGTGATCAAACGGCCGCGGTCTCTCTGGTACGAGCGGGCTCTCCAAACTACCCGCGCCCGCGACAAGCCCGCGGCCAGACTGCGGAGAGTTCCTGGTCGAAATCTGCCAATTTGGTGCATAAGAGCCCGCGCCCGCGGTCTTCAGTACCCGCGCCTGCGGTAGACTGGCAGGGCTTGATGCCCTCTCCATGCCCTCTCTAAGCCCTCTCCAAGCCGATTATTTCTTCCTTGCTTAGTCAATATAGCCCATCTTGATTCCCTTGCAGAAACAAATCCTAGGTACCTACAAAAACAAACAACGAAAAGGAATAAAATGGAAAAAGAACCAAATAAAAGGAAAACACGAAGAAAACACGAAAAACACAAGGAAAGAAAGAAAGAAAGGAATTAAAGGAAAAAGGACAAAAAATAAGATAAGAAAGCATAAAAAGGAAGATGAAATCATCTTAAAAGACTACCCTATGAGTGTCATCATCAGGGACTAGTAACCAATGAGGCAAAATAGGCTTGTAATGTGGCAAATAAACAACAAAAAGTCAAGGCAACAACATGGGTAGCAAGAAGGGAACAAATGTATCTACAATCATCTGGAGGGTACCTAAGAGAACAAATGCCTTCGTCCTCCTCAATGTGCATAATAATGAGTCATATAAATATTACTTATAGTTGCAAACCAATACTCAAATTCATTGACATACCAGGAACTATCACACATTCCTAACCAAATCAACTAGTCAAGCACTATATTCACAAGTAGTTGGACAAAATTGACGCATGTTTAGGTTTCAAGGCAATCAAACATCAAATCATGATCAACTAATCCAGCGTGCTTATCATCATATACCAAGAATCAAAACAATTTTCTCAAGTAAGGGGCACAGGGAAGCATGATTTACAATTTGTTGGAACCTATTTTTGGATTTTTGTTTTTTTTTTTTTGCATTTTTTTTTTTTTTGCATTTTTTTTTTTTTTTTTTTTGCATTTTTCATATATAAGAAAGCAATAAAACTAACCTAGAAATCAATAAATCTAAACTAAGAAAACACACCAAAAACAAAAAAAAAGAGAGAAAGAAAGATACCAAATCAAAAATCTCCCCAAGCCAGAATCAAACAATGTCCTCATTGGCTCGGGAACTAGCCCAACATAGCTAGTCCTGATCATCCTCATCCATGGAGCCGAAACCACCACCTCCACTGCCGCCTGCACTACCTGCACCACCAGAAGAGCTACCACCAAAATAATCAACATGAAAACTCCCCCCCGTCGGTCCCCCGAAAGGAATGTCCTGGCCGTACCAATGGAAGGATCATTCGATCTCAGGATCGAATGGAATGTAACCTGATCTGGAACACCTGGGAATAAACAAAGAAAACTAAAAGAAAATATGAGACTTGCCTCAAAGAACTAATATTCTCTGAGACAAAAAGAAATAACCTAGACTACAAAAATAATCAAAAATAAAAATAAAATCGTTTCCCCGGCAACGACGCCAAATTTTGACAAGCTAAAGTCGTATCACCTAATCAAAAGTAATTCCTAAATCCTCTAACTAATGTAGATAGGGAAGTAGGGTCGAATCTACAAAGAAACGAGTCTTTCTATTCCTATTTAATTAATATAATCTAGATTATAAAGTAACCAAAATATTATAATCGAAGGAAACTAAACTACGAAAATTAAGAATAAGGAGAAAACAATGAATAAAAGGCCTAGGTCATAGGTTCACCAATAAATAATATTCCAGGGTAAAACATAATAATCAATTATCAATGCATAAATTAATCAGATCATTAAGGGCTTTCGCTACGTATTACAATCACACAATTAATCTACCGGTATTAAATCTCATCTCTCGAATCTCGACTAAACCATTTATAAATTAAACTACCTATTGAAACTAGACCTAAACATTAATTCTCATCTTTTGAATCTCAAATTAAAATTGTTAAACTCATGCATAAAAGATCTGCGCAAATCTAGTCACGGAGCATTAAATCAATCAATAGGAAATTAATCTAGCTATCATTGACAATTAACAACAATAAATTACCCCTTCATAATATTTATGGATCCCCATAAACCTTGGAAATAAAACTAATCACACATATGTACACTAAACTGCACAAGTTGTAGTATTTTAGCCATATATTTTGTCTTCGAATTGGACAAAACCAACACCAAATGAAAGATAAAACTCGGGGATTTAGATCCATAGGTTGTACGACTTGTAATTCTTTCTAAAACTCCGTCTAAGACCAAAACAAGTTGTTGTTTGTGCAGTATACGGGAATAAAAATCGGGGTTGACTCAAAGGAACTATGACTCGATTTTAGACATATTTATTAGCTCAAATTAATTAACCAATTAATTAAGAAAAGTCCTTTAGATTTTGGTTAGTTTGTATGAGCATGTTGCTGGTGTATAAGGGGTGGGCTAAAGAAATCAAAGCAATTTTTCCTCATTCATTCCATAGGGAATTGGAGGCAAGAGCTGACGAGTCTATTTAATATATTTTTTATTCCCCGTCCCACTGTCATATTTGTGCTTATTTGAGCTTTGCAAAGCTATTTTTATTACCAATATACATTTTCTAATGTTTTTGCAGAGTTGGTATTATTTTGTAGGAATTTGCAGATTTATGATAATTCACGAGCTAATTGAACCACTACAAAGATATTAAAGTTTGACTATATTCTATGACAAAATATTTGAAGCACGTACAAGATCGAGCTAATTAAATTTGGTTCGGTGATTATGGGTTTGATTCGTTTGAAGTACTATTTTTACTACAAGTCCAAAATATATTAGGAAGAACGAAATAACGGACCGAGAATAAGGCCACGGATCATAAGAAAAAGATTAATTATAGGTCCATGTGGAAAAGAGGCCAAAATTACAAATAGTCTTGCTGGGCAAAGATAGACGAGCCCGATCGGCCGCCCAATGTCCAATCGAGTGAGCGCGAAAGTCAATTAGTCTTAGCTGCACTCTAGTGTAGCTATAATAGCTGCACCACTGCCTATAAAATAAACATGTAGTAAAAACTTTATGAACACATAAAAATAAATGAACATTCAGAATTAAAAAAGCGAACACGTTAAAAAAATTGAACATTCAATATTTAAAAAGTGAAAATGTTAAAAAAAAAAAAATTGATAATTCAATATTAAAAATAAACATGATAATCATTAAATTGATGGACCACAACCTTAAAAATGAACATGTAGTGCAAAAGTATTTATGAACATGTAAAAAAAAAAAAAAAAAAATGAACATTTGTTAAAAAAAAAATGAACATGTACTCCCTCCGTTTTAAAATACTTGCTCCATTTCTATTTTTTGCATTATTCATTTGTCCTACTTTCACTATTGTTTGTGATTTATACATAAGAAAAAATATAGTCTTGTGAGTACTTGTTGGAATCATCTTAATGAATAGATTATTAATTTTGAATTGTTAGAATTTATAATTATTGATAATTAAAGATATTAGTGATTAAAGATTAGCACCGGCATGTGTGTACAAGAGAAATGCAGCAAGTAATTAAAAATGGAGGGAGTAATAATAATTACGGACATTAGCATATTAAAAATGAACATTTATCATACAATAATAGAATAACTAGACCACATCAATTGAAATGAAGATTTCATAAAAATATATGAATATATTAATAAAATGAACATTTAGTATAAAAAAACGAACACATGAAAAAAAATTATGAACATTTAGTATATTAAAAATGAACATGATTTTCTTTTATTCATATAAATTCAAATTCATTGTACATAATTTTTAACGGAAAAAAAAAGATAAGATGAATCATTAAAATATGTTCAAATTTTATAATGTTCATTTTTAGTGTACTTAATGTTCATTTTTTACTAAATGTTCATTTCTTTTCCTTCCCAAAATTATGAACAAGTATTAGCAACTCAATAAAAAAACGAAATTTATTATAACAAACAAATTAAAGATGCAGCAATTCAATAATTCATCACAAAAACTCATTAATTAAATTAATATTCATAAAATATTCAATACTAGATTTATTAAAAAGTCAATTAAAATTCATCAAAATGTGAAATTCACTAATTATAAAATCATAAAAAACAATAACAATTTTAGCCCAAATCTAACCTAATTAAAAATTAACAATACAAAAACTAACATGCATTGATGATCTCTTTTGAATTATACTCAAATCCATAAATATTGTAGAAAACCGAGGAAAAAGAAAATGGTGACGATCGCGATGAAGATGATGGAGAATGCTACAATGGAGAGGAATGGGAGAATATTCAAAATAGGAGGATAAATAAGTTTACAAATTGAAGGAAAGTGAGGTAAGAAAAAAAAATTACTTATAAAGAAAGAAAAAAAAAAAGAGGAGAGAGAAAATTTAAAATGGAGAAGAAAACAAAGAGAAAATTATTGGAGGTAAGGAAGAAGAAAAAGAAAGGGGTAAATATAATGAGAGGAGAAGAAAACAGATAGAGAAAATTAATGGAGGTAAGGAAGAAGAAGAGAGAGAGGGGTAAATATAAAGAAAGGAGAAAAAAAAACGTATGTTCATTTTTGAAGTAGTATATGTTCATATATAAGGTTGTCGCAGCTTGGTAGCTACATAAAAATGTAGCTAAGAATTTGTGGGCGGAAGTTCCGTATGCTGTAAACCAACTTCGATTTGTGAAGTTCGGCCTGTTGTTTTGGGCATTGTCGGTTTGGTGGGATTATAACCAACTAACACAACTTCTTGATATAATTAGTTTCTCTAGTCATAGTTTGAGTGGGAAAAAAGTTGACCTTGAATAAACTTTCCTTTTCTTTTCCTATATAAGTGCAGTAGTAGTAGTATGTAGGGGAGGTTAGTTTTAGTTTTTAGTTTGGAAATTTTGTGAAGAACTACCCTTAAGATATGGTTATTTGTTAACAACTACCCATTTTTATTTTATTTGTTTAGAAATACCCACAAGTTTGATTGAAATTGTTTGGGTAGTACTACCCATTAACATTTTGCGTCCAATGAAGACAATACTGGATCCCACTTTTTTCACTTTTACCACCCAATTAACTCTCCCAATTTGTTTAAAGGTTTTAATATACCCTAATTAACCTAATTAGGGTTTTTATTAGAATTCACTTTAGGGTTTATGAGTTTAGTAATATTTGGGGATTTTGATTTCTATGGTTTAGGGGTTTAATTGAATTAGGGTTTTTGCTTTTTTTAACATTAATTGACCAATGTAATTAATAAAAGTGAAAAATTGGGCCAAAATAACGTTTTAATTGGACAGAAAATGTTATTTGGTAGTGCTAACCAAACATTTCAAAACTTCCGAGTAGTTCTAAACAAATAAAAAAAATGGGTAGTTGTTCACAAATGACCCTATTTTTAAGGGTAATTCTACACAAAAATTTAAGTTTTTGTCCTTTTAGTTGTTTAGTTTTGTATTAGGTTTTTTTGTTTTTTGTTTTGTTTTGTTTTGTTTTGTTTTGTTTTTGTTTTTGTTTTTTTTATTTTTTTTTACACATTTTCATCTTAGTTATAGGTTTAGTTTTCATCAGTTTAGATTATTGTTTTAGTAATAAAATATTTTGCCTTTTTTTTTACGAGATTTGTTTTCCTTATTTTATTATTATTGTTTTTAATTTAATTCTATTTATTGTTTTCTTCTTAGTTTTCATTATTATTGCTTTTTACCCTCGTATTATTATTATTGTGTATATTATGTTTTCTTTAATTACTTTGATTAGTTTAGATTTAATCATATGCGAGAAGTTTAGTTTTAGGGTTTTTTGGGGATCCATAATTAATATGAAGGGATGAATTATTATTGTTGATTTCTAATGTTGTGGGTTAATTTCCTATTGATTGTTAAAATGCTATGCAATTAGATTTGCGCAAGTTTGATTGTATGAGTTATGCAATACTGATTTGAGATTCGAGAGATGAGAATTGATGTTTAGGCTTAGTTTCAATAGACAGGTTAATTTATAAATAGTTAAATCAAGATTCGAGAGATGCGATTTAATACCAGTATATTAATATTGTAACTATGATACGTAGTGAAAGCCCTTTATGATCTGGTTTATTTATGCATTGATAATTGGTTGTTATGCTTTATCCCGGAGTATTAATTATTTGTGAACCTGCGACCTTAGGCTTTTTATTATTGATTTCTTCCTAATTTTCTCCTTAATTTAATTACCTTAAAAATAATTTGGTTACTTAATAGTTTAGATTATATTACTTAATTAAGAATAGAAATACTTGTTTTCCTGTGGATTCGACCCTACTTCCATATCTACATTAATTAGAGGACTTAGGTAATACTTTTGATTAGGTAATACGATTTTAGCCTGTCAAGAACAATCCTTTTTTCCAAGCGATATTACAAAGTCCAAGTAACTCGAGGGACAAAAGGGGAGATGCACACTTTAATGTACAAGTGTACATGTTAGTTATGGGACGAGGAGATCATTGATAATCACAAAATTAACTTGCTACTCTTAGAGCCTAGCGATGATGAATTAGAGGATTATCTTGATAATCTCGGACTACAAAAAGATGTAGTAAATATTCAGGATGATCCTAGCCTCCTAGGTATAAGAGGCAACACATTAAATATGTATATCAATGTATATATTTAGCCTTAACCCTTAAAGAGCATACAAAATTCAAAACTATTAAGTTTTGAAATGCTCTACTTTTGCAAATTTCTAATTTTCGCATAAATATGAAGTAAATGTTTGATGTCTTGCGTTTTATTATTCGCAAAATTAAAAACGATACTTATCCTTACTACAAAATAAGGTAATAATTTGGTTGGTTTAAAACTCCATCAACAACCCAAATTAAGGGGGTATTTGCTACCCCTAAAAATCAGATGTTTGACTTTTCTTGACATTTACCCTATTGATTGTGTAAAATGAACCTTAGAGTTAGTGAAATGTTCTGAGTCCAACCAACAAGGATAAGTGAATGTGGTCTGGTATAACCTGAAGGCCCAAAATGAAAGAAAAACAACTTAGAGCTGAGGTAAGACAGACAATTAAATTTTCAAAGAGAGTTGGCGCCAAGAAACATAAACTGCAAAAAAATTATGGGAGTCAGGCATAGCCGCTCTAATTTGTCTATAAATAGAAGGATTAAGGGCAAAGGAAGGACATCAGCATAATAATTAACAACAAGCACTTCATTTCTTTTTAAGCTTTCTTAGTTTCTCTTGGCTTAGTAGCCCAGTGATAGTGTAATATTCTTAGCATGTATTGAAGATCGTCCGTTCTTTTCCAATTGTATGAATATAAAGGTAACTCTGTTAAATTGTGACTCGAAATCTAGTAGGGCTGACTTTGAACGATTATATCTCTCAAACTACAACTGATTTTGAGGTAATTCAAGTTGGAGGTGATATCTTGGTCCAAGATATTTCCAACGATAGGTCATATGCCCAATTCCGATAAGAAACGAGAAAGTTATGACCGTTTTACAAAAACCTGACGAAGCTGGAAATTTGCAACGAGGCTGCGAGCTATAGCTCTATGCGAGTGAGCTATAGCTCGGCCCTATGAGGACTTGCGGCAGGCATGAGCTAGCTGCCGAGCTATAGCTCGGTAGTTAGGTTATTCTAGGATAATTTATGGAATATTTTCCTAAAATTATATCTTTTCTATGACGGCTATTTGAGTATACTTGGGGAACAATCTTAGGGTTTTATTAGGGTTTCCTTGTGTTATAAAAGGGCCCTTTAGTTGATCAATTAGATCATACCTTTCGAGCCATTAGATTTAAGACTCCTTGTATTATTCCCTTGTTTCTTTCTCCATTATAGTGAAGAAGCTCTCGAATCCCCCACCTATGGATGTAGGTCTATTTTGACCGAACCACGTAAATCTTTGTGTTTTTTGTCTATCTTCTTTATTGCTTTACTCGTTCTTAATTTCATTGACTTGTTCCGCATTAATCAAATACGATTACACCCTAATTTCCTAACAAGTGGTATCTAGAGCCAAGGTTTTAAGGTCTTAAGGTTTAGGTGTTTATAGATTAGTTTGATTAAATTATGCCAATGAAATTTGATATTGAGAAATTCGATAGGCAAGTAAACTTTGGCCTATGGGAATTGAAGAAAAGCCATCTTGGTTCAAAGTGGCTGTCACAAGGCTCTTGAAGGTGTATCCAACACGCCTTCGGGCATGACGGTGGATACGTGGGAGGAGATCGATTTGAAGGCTCTTTCGGCAATGCAATTATGTCTCTCCGATGATGTTTTGAGAGAGGTTGCTAAGGAGACGACATCTGCGGGTTTGTGGTTGAAGTTTGAGTCACTTCATATGACAAAGAGCGTGACCAACCGTCTACTACTCAAATCTAGACTTCATGATCTTCGTCTAGAAGAAGGTAAACCGCTTAAGTCTTATTTAGATGAATTCTTCTCTATTATTATGGATTTGCAAAACATCGATGTTGAGATCGATGATGAAGATATGGCTATTAGGTTGTTGTGTTCTTTACCGCCTACTGTAGGGAATAGTTTCAAGCTTTAATCCCACTAGCTTGAACCCCACTGTGATCATACACTAAAGTACGGTGGCGTCCAAAAGGGAAGAAGATAGAGCAAAAGAGTCGCCAACAAGTTTTTTAGGAACTTGTAAACCATTCACGAGGTGAAGGTTACACACCTTAACGATCCAAGAGATCGTCAACTCCATAAGGTCTAGAACCAAATAAGGGTTCGGGGATGAAGGTACAAATCCAACCTAAAAGAGATTGAAACTGCCCTAATAATAGGCCTCTACTTTATTCTGATCGTATTCATGTGCGCTTTCTGACTAACATGCAATCAATAGGTTTAACCCTAAACCTGTTTATTTATGTTGGTTGAATATAATGCACAAATAAATCTATTATTGGCGATCACTTGAATTATAATTATATTAAACCTAACAAGATTATTAATATCTTATTCAGCGTGATTACAAATACCAATTCCCTTTAACATGCACAAAAGGTGTGACCAAGAAATAAAAATAAATATAATCAAGCAACATAATAAATAATCATGATAATAATAATCATCATAAAATTATAATCATAATCATGTTCATGTTAATATTAAAGCGTAATAAACATAACAAGATCCTAGGCATGATACTAACAAGATTAATAACAAACCCTAGCATGTCACTAAGCAATAAAAATCAAATCTTTAACCCTAACATGATACTAACAATTATTAATATTAGGAAGAATATAGGAAGCATCGTACTTTTAATCATACTTAATATTAAAATTACCCTAGACATGATACTAGGAATCAAAATAACAATCTAAGCGTGATATCTACATCATAATATCAATTAATCATTAAAGTACTTACTTTGACGCCTCGTACCTCTTTCTAATAACAAAATACACACGTTAGTAACTTCAAGGAAAATAATAATCAAACAATCAAATTAAATAATTGAAATAAAGATTTGGGACCAAACCCTCAGAAATTAAAACCTTTCACGTCTAGGGCGAAGGCAACTTCGAATATGGCTAGGTGTTTCTAGATCTTGCGAATGCGGAATTTTGTATTAGAAAACCAAAGTTTAGAGGAAAGATGAATGAGGGAGATGAATGAAAGAATGCTAATTAAAACTAATTGTTGAGGAAAACATGTGAATGAGGAGAATTCGTGAATTAATGGTGAATGATAGATGTAGATGATGAATGATTGTAGGTGAATGAAAACGGAATTTTTGATACGATATTTATAGAGAAAATCAGCCAAAAAAGATAATTTAACAAAACAGAGTCTGACGCACGCAAAACGAGGTTGGCGCTAACCCTGGCTAGCTGGCGCCAGGCACCAATGGCTAGTGCCAGGCGCTAATGGCTAGCGTCTGGCGCCAAGCCTGGGGTTGGACGCCAGTCTTGATTTTAACGCGTTTTCGAAAATCTGATAAGTTTACCGTACTGGAGGATAAAATAATATAATTTCTTCGAAAATGCTATTTGATTTTGATTAAAACTCTGAAAAGTCGACAAAGTCAACTTATCAATGCTAATTGAATTAGGAATGAAAAGAACCTTCTAGAAGATTCTAGAAGACTATAATCAATCCTAATAGCTTTAGGAATGATAATTAATAATAGGCCCTCCTCTAAATCATTGGGCCGCATATAAAAACCAAATCGGGCCCAGTTTAGTATTTTGGCCATAACTTTCTCGATATTCATCGGAATTGGGCTTATAATATATCGTTGGAAAGGTCTTTCCAAGCCCCATCCAACTACACTATTATTGGACCCATATCATGGACCAACCAAACTGTATTGGCTGTTTTCTTAAAATAAAGTTTTCAAAAACAGAGAGAAAGAAAAGAAATAAAACTATCCGCAACACTAGACCTTTCCACACTTTCGTTTTATTCGATTATGATTCGACGTGAAAGGTACTCATCACTGGGTTTGGTTTTGGGGAGACACAAATGGGTGTCTACACCTACGTATAAGCATTTTCGAGATACTTTATTGTATGGTAGAGATGATTTGAGTTTGGAGGATGTTAAGGATGCCTTAACCCAGAGAGATTTAATTGACAATAAGTTGTTTAATAAATCTAATAATCCTGCTCAAAACAATGCTTTAGTTGATCATGGTTGTAATAAGAATTTTGGTAAAGGAAAAGTTTGTAACTATTGTCATGTGAAGGGTCATATCAAGCCGAGTGTTGGAAATTTAAGAAGAAGAATGTGGAGAAGTCCAATAAGGACAAATCCGCAAATATTGCCAATACCGACGATGATGATGATTATGCACTTTAGGGTTACGAGCTTTGGGGTTGCGGTTTCTACGATCTCTTCATGATAATTACCCCTTTGAGATCTCTTGGTAAAACGAGAAACCGTGTGGATTTTTGGTATGGAGTCTATGATAGATTGCTTTTGATTTTCGTTTGTAATAAAGTAGCAATCTTGGTTATGCATTAGATTTTTTTCTAGTTATGCTATTTCTTATCTCAATTTTGGTACTTTTGTGATTTACTAAGTACAATTGCAATTTAGAAATTCTTGATGTAATTTTTATTTTTCTAGAATTGCTTAAGTTTTCTTTGGTTTGAGTTTTGAGATGAAGAAGTGTTTGAAGAGAGTTTGGTCAATTTTGATAAGCATGCTTGGCATCGGGACATTATACTCTCAATCTAGGCCATGTGATGGTTTTGTGTACGAAATTTTGTGTTTGGAGACGCACCGGTTCACAAGTTATGGAAGATGTCCGTTTGGTGATAGCCTAATGTCAGTAGGCTTATGGAATTTTTTTAAGGTGGAGGTTTTATGTTTTATTATGAGCATTACTTCTTGGTTTTTGGTTCAAGGTGGAGTTACCTTGTTTTTGGTCGATTTCAAGTCAAGGTGGAGATTGTTAAATTGTGACTCGAAATCTAGTAGGGCTGACTTTGAACGATTATATCTCTCAAACTACAACTGATTTTGTGATGATTCAAGTTGGAGGTGATATCTTGGTTCAAGAGCTTTCCAACGATAGGTCATACGCCCAATTCCGATAAGAAACGAGAAAGTTATGACCGTTTTAAAAAGAACCTAACGAAGCTGGAAATTTGCAACGAGGCTGCGAGCTATACCTCTATGCGAGTGAGCTATAGCTCGGCCCTATGAGGACTTGCGGCAGGCATGAGCTAGCTGCCGAGCTATAGCTCGGTAGTTAGGTTATTCTAGGATAATTTATGGAATATTTTCCTAAAGTTATGTCTTTTCTATGACGGCTATTTGAGTATACTTGGGGAACAATCTTAGGGTTTTATTAGGGTTTCCTTGTGTTATAAAAGGGCCTTTTAGTTGATCAATTAGATCATACCTTTCGAGCCATTAGATTTAAGACTCCTTGTATTATTCTCTTGTTTCTTTCTCCATTATAGTGAAGAAGCTCTCGAATCCCCCACTTATGGATGTAGGTCTATTTTGACCGAACCACGTAAATCCTTGTGTTTTTTGTCTATCTTCTTTATTACTTTTCTCGTTCTTAATTTCATTAACTTGTTCCGCATTAATCAAATACGATTACACCCTAATTTCCTAACAAACTCCTTCTTCAATTCATGCAATTGTAGACCCGAATCTATCCTTTAATTAATGGAATGCATTGGTAGCTTTTTGTCATATAATCGTCTAGTCGCTTTTTTAAGCAATCTAACTTGTTTTACTTTCTTTGGGAAAACTTCCTTTATTACTTTGTTTTGTTACGTTAGCAAGGTTATCAGTCTTTAAAACTAGTAACTCTTGGGGTATCCCCCTAATACTCTGGAACAAGATAGGTGATGATGAGTGTCATTTATGGCACTCATAGGGTAGTCTTTTAGGGTTATTTCTTTCCCTTTTTCATGCTTTCTTCTCTTATTTTTTGCCCTTTTTCCTTTAGTTTCTCTTTCTCCTCTTTTCTTTATGGTTCTCGTGTTTTTCTCGTATTTTCCTTTTATTTGGCTCTTTTTCCCTTTTATTTCCTTTCTTTGTTTGCTTGTGTAGGTACTTGGAGATTCACCTTTGCAAAGGAATCAAGTTGGGACCTTAATGACCAAGCAAGGAAGAAGCATTTGGCTAGAGAGGGCTTAGAGAGGCCTTGGAGAGGCCTCGGAGAGGTCTCCAAGGTATTGCCAACAGGCCGCGGGCGTGGGTCAGTGAGGCCGTGGGCGCGGGCTTAAGAAGCACAAATGGCCAGATTTTGGCAGGAACTTCCCACGGTTGCCCTGCGGGCTCTCCGTGGGCGCGGGAAACTTGGAGAGGGCGCTCCGTCTCAGAGAGCCCGCGGGGCAACCGCGGGAAGTTCCTGCCAAAATCTGGCCATTTGTGTTTCTTTAGCCCGCGCTCGCGGCCTCACTGACCCGCGCCTGCGGCCTGCTGGCAATACCTTGGAGACCTCTCCGAGGCCTCTCCAAGGCCTCTCTAAGCCCTTTCTAGCCAAATGCTTCTTCCTTGCTTGGTCATTAAGGTCCCAACCTGATTCCTTTGCAAAGGTGAATCTCCAAGTACCTACACAAGCTAACAAAGAAAGGAAATAAAAGGGAAAAAGAGCCAAATAAAAGGAAAATACGAGAAAAACAAGAGAACCATAAATAAAAGAGGAGAAAGAGAAATTAAAGGAAAAAGGACAAAAAATAAGAGAAGAAAGCATGAAAAAGGGAAAGAAATAACCCTAAAAGACTACCCTATGAGTGCCATAAATGACACTCATCAAATTCCCCCAAGCTAGACTTTTGCTCGTCCCGAGCAAAATAAAGGATAAAAAGGAAAAAGAAGGGCTTATTCGAAGCAAAAAGAAAAAGAGGGGCGAGAATTTACACCAAGACTCACTGTCGTAGGAATCACGGTTGTTTTTAGCTACAACAAGCCATTTAAACCCCTAGATCGCCTTAGAGGACGAGTGATGCTCTCGTAAAGGTTTCCTAAGAGATTAATCCATAACTCTCATAATAATACAAACAAGTCAAAGCATAAAGAAGGAAATCAAAAGAAAAGAAGAGCAAACACATGTTCATGAAAGGACTTTTTAAAATGTACAAGCACAAATGAATGCAAATCTTTCTAAATAAGTAAGGGAGTGCACGCTCTAAGATACCTAAGGTTGATTGAAACATAAATATGCTAAGCATAGGAACTAGTTATCACACTCCACTTTCATCCCAAACGGTCTTACCGCGTTCCCCCTACTAATATCATATCTCCCCTTAGTGAGCGTCTCATAGATTCCACGAAGGAACCGGAAAAAGATCAAATTTTTTGCTTACTCGACATCTTGACTTCGCATCCCCTTTCCTTAGGCTATAACCCATGATTCCCTCCACCGAAGAATGACTCAACCCCTAAGTCAAAAGGTCTTCCCAAAGGTTGTAACGTAAGGCAAAAAGGGTTAAGGTAGGCTAAATTTAAAATTTGGTTGTTAACCTAAATTGTGAAGCAAAGATTGCGCATTTCTTTACACCATAACCAAGTAATCACCAAACAAAAATACCAACACCCCCAAGCTTATTCAAAGCTAAGATCACAAACATATACACAAAAAGCGTGAGAACGCTTCCCCCCAAGCTTAAATGGAGCATTGTCCTCAATGCTCAAAACGGAAGAATACTCACATAAAAATATTTTTGCATTTTTCACTTTATTTATTTTTTTTTTCATACTTCTTTATTAGTGCTTTGTGCTCGCCTCTTTTAACTATGGACGACTTTTTCAAATTTGCACTTGCTTTGTCCTTGCCTTTGTTTTTTACTTTGGACGGATTTTTCATTTATTCACTTGCCATTATTCACAAAATATACACAACACAAACTTGCTTTCAAGAGAACCAAATATCCAAACTCCTCCACCACAAACTCCAACAATAATGAACAATTGCTTCACAAAAACCAAGAATGGAAACGAAAATGAAACAAAAGGCTCAAGATCTAGAGATGTGGCTTTAAAAGAAGGGAAAAGGCTCAAAGGGTTAGCAAGTAGGCAATGTAAACCCAAAAACCGAAGAAAATGAAAACTATCCTAGAAAAGAAAAATTATCACCCCGAAAAGATTCCTTTGTCCTCCCTAGGTGGTTCGGTCTCGGTCTTGGGAACCATAAGTCAAGATTCTAGATTAGGTCCGCAATAGTCAAGGATCCATGACGCTCATGCAAGTAAATGTTGAAGGCTTGAAAAATAATGAACCTCACACGGATGTAGCCAAAAACTCAATATGGGTGTCAAATCGACTATAGGGAGCAACTACCAATCATGCCACAAACAAGTAGAATCCGACTTCATGATCCCCCTAGTTCTGGACAACTACCTTAGCATGCTTTATCCTAGAATCAACCAAACGTAATCTCAAACCGTGCACACCACTACCATTTAGGAAGAAAAGCATTCAAGTATACAAGTCCAATTGTTATTATGTCCAAAGCAAGAACAAAACAAAACATATTGAAAATTTGCCTTGATAAAAACAAAAATCTTTTTGGAGTTTTTCAAAATATGTGAACATGGAAAAGCATATGCAAAGGTGCATGACATAAATGAATCAACATTCCACAAAACATGATAGAATACCCTCCCCCAAGCTGGAATGAGACAACATGCTCAAACATAAATCAAATATTCCATGGGAGGGGAAAAACAAGGAGATTAATCCAATCAAACCAACATATGTCTAACAAGTCATCATCCACTAGAGAAAGAGGAAGGAAGGATATTACCGGATATTAGGTGGGTGTAAATACCCGCAAATGACCCAATTTTAACCTTTCAAAGCTAACAACCTCTAATATTGAATCTTGCCTTCTATATGCTAGTAAATGTGGTGCCAATCTTCCCTGATTGTCGATCCAAATAGAAGCACCGAAGTAAATCAAGTCATGTACCTAGCAAAAGGAACACAAATATTTCCATGAGAGAAAATCTATTCTAAAATGAAAAGAAAATGAAAGCAATAAAACACGGGTTACTTCCCGAGAAAGGCTTGCTTAAGGTCCAAGCTTGACCGCTCTAGAAAATAATA
Source organism: Chenopodium album (assembly GCF_948465745.1). Lineage (NCBI taxonomy): Eukaryota > Viridiplantae > Streptophyta > Magnoliopsida > Caryophyllales > Amaranthaceae > Chenopodium > Chenopodium album. The sequence continues at coordinate 55,217,019 of NC_137836.1, read as the reverse complement.
ATTCAATGCGCGCAAGAGCTTGTCAAATGCACTACTACACATTTCATAGGAAAGTAAGTATGCACATGACAAAATAAAGGCATGCAACAAGATTAGTGCACACCTATGGAGTTGAGAAGAAGTATGCCAAGAAGAAGAAAGAGAGAAGGGAAAAACAAGAATATAAGAAAAAGGAAGAGAAATAAAAGAAAAAGAAGAAGGCATACTCTTCTCAACAAAATATTTTTGGTTGGAAATCCCACCATCGTCCTCAAAAGTCATCAATTGAGGCACTTGGGGGAATAAAGGCTTTTCAAGAGGAGGGGATATGAGAAAAGAAGGTAATGACATGGGATAGGAGGGAATAAGATCAAGCTTTCTTGAAAATGAGGTGCAAGGTAAAGAAATAGGAATTGGTTGTTCACTTACACCACTATCTATTGAAACACAAACTCTCTCATCCAATGAACTCACGTCCAAAGGGATCTTCTCCAACTCGTCATTATTCAAATTTAGCTTATTCTCAATCACACCCTCCTTAAAAACTTCACACCCTAAATGAGCTCTCAAAAGCTTCAAATCATCATCAAGGTTCAAAGGAAGCTCATCAAAGGGTTGAGGGTCAAACTTGGGAGGTAGCTCAAAATAAACATGAGAAGTACAATCTCCCTCTAAAAAGGCCTCACCATTCTCAATGGTGGAAAATGTAGAAGAGAAAGGATCATCAAAGGTGAAAGAAGAAAGCAATGGTTTAAGATTTGAGATAGGAGTTGGAGACTCAACCTCACCAAACACTTCACTCTCATCTTCATAATCATCAAAAGTAGGCTCTACCTCCTCAACCTTATCATAAAGGTCCTTTTCTTCATCAAAATCTTCTAAGCTCAAGGCCTCACCCTCAAAGCAACCATGGTTATTAATCAAAGGAGGTGGGGTGGAAGAAGGTTGGTTTTTAAAATTAAGGAATGGAGAAATGAAATCACAATCAAGGGAGGTGGGTGGGAGAATTGACTCACCAATTGGTTTTACAACACTCAGAACCTCTTGGTCCTCATCACCCTCAAACATCCAATCTCCCATGGAGACTACTTCATCCTCCTCGTCCTTACTCTCTTTCCTCACAACTTCTTCACGCTTCAAAAATTGCAATGTCCCATTCTTCATAACTTGAATTACCATTTCCTCAAAATTAAGAGAAGCCAACATTTTTAGTTTCTCTTCAACTCCATCTAAAGGCTCAATGGAACGAAATTCAAATTTGGAAGGAGGTTCAAAATGCAAACTCTCTTTAGGAACATCCATCTCTACACCCTTTTCCTCACTCATGGGCTCTCTAACATCCTCCTCACATACTTTGGAGCTCTCAAAACAATCATCATCATCGTCTTCCATACCTACCAATGTGGTAGAAACTTCATTTACATTCAATATTGATGACAATTGACTCTCCATCTCCTCATTCCTCCTAAAAACACCCTCATTACTGTCTTCCAACTTTTTCAACATTTCCATTTGGTTTCTCACATCATTTGGTTCCAAATTGGAACTCATCTCCAATTTTCTCAAAGAACCACCAATTTGATTATAAGAAAACTCAAAGGTAGGATCTAAAGATTGGAAAGATGAAGAGCATTGAGGAGCATCATGGGGGAAAGAATTATGTGTAAGCATGCAAGGATCAACATTAGAGATATGAGTGGCATCATCAAATTGGGGAATGGGGGCACAAGTAGGCATGCAAAGTTCATCATTCATGGAACATGGACCATAACAATCATCAATGGAAGCATGTGAATAACCATGACCACGATCACAACTATCTCTAGCAAACCATACATAAAAGTCCCAAGCATCATCGATTGACAATGCCCGAAATCCACCATTAAACATGCTTTCAACAATGTCTCTAGTTTGCTAAATCAAATTATGATAACAAATCTCGCAAGCCTCCCAAATATGACAACCATGGTAACTAATGAAGTTCTCTAGTCTATTAAAGTACACCCAAAATGGTTTATCCTCTAATTGAGGAAATGAGGTATTTTCCATTTTATACAAAACAAACAAAAAATCAAATAAAAGAAAAGTATACACAAAGACCTAGACTCAAGCAATCAAAAACACTCAAACATTGACACCGTTCCCCGGCAACGGCGCCATTTTGACAAGGGGAAAACTAGGTCGTTATCTAAGCTTCCCTCGGTCAAACTAAATTTATAAACACTTAACAAACCTAAATACGAGTATAGAGGCAAGTCAAGGGTCGAACCCAAAGGAACGGAAATGTTCAAGCACTTTCAATTATGCGCCTAAGCTAGGTCGAAGACGAAGGTAAGAGAGAATACTAACAACTAACAAAACAAGTAACCAAAGAAATAAAACACTAGGAACGGGGATCAACAAGTAATTATGTCAATTGCAACAACTTGGGAAGAGCATGCCAATCAAAGGTTATGAGGACTAATAATAAGAGCAATCAATAGGAATCAAAGAGCTATCTCCTAATTATTAAGCTAGGGTTCACTATGAATAACAAACTAAGAGAATCAAAATCAAAACCAATCGATAATTGCAATTCCTAAATAAATTGTTCATGTCATTAGCAATTACAATGCAATCTAGCATAATTCTCAAGGCCTAATTGAATTACACACATGCAAACCTTCACTAATCACTTTAATCTCAACAATCAATCAACACAATTCCCAAATTAATCACAATTAATCAATCATACAAGTTTCACCCAATTCCTAGCCAAACAACTATTCAAGAATCATCATCTATAAACTAACAACTATGGAAATCAAGAATCAACAAAATATCAAGAACAATTACACTAATCAAGCATCAAACATCAAAATTAAACCAAACAAACATGAAATTAAACAAAGCATTAAGGAGAGATAGAGTTAAGAATGCTCATTGATAATAGAGAAGATCTTGAACACAATTGTCACCCTTGTATATTCAATTTCTCAATCACCATTGAAATCCTTCACTTTCTCTCTCTAAAACTACTCCTAAACTAACCCTAAAACTAGAGAGAGAAGCTCTCAACTAAGCTAAGAAAATATGGTCAAAAAGTTGGTTTCAAAAAGGAATTACAATTCTATTTATAAGCAAAGAAGAAACCGGCAAATCCCACGCCCTCTCCCGATGAACCTGCGGCAGCGAAGAAATGGGTATGGAACCTTCCGCGGGCTATCTGGGCAACACCCGCGCCCGCGGCAGTATAAAACCGCGCCCGCGGCTAATCCCCTACTCCCAAAGCTCAATCAGGGGGTCGCAGTCTCTCTGAGACGGAGCGCCCTCTCCAAGTTTCCCGCGCCCGCGAAGAGCCCGCGGGGCAACCGCGGGAAGTTCCTGCCAAAATATGGCCATTTGTGCTTCTTGAGCCCGCCCCGCGGTCTCCTTGACCCGCGCCCGCAGCCTGCTGACAATACCTTGGAAACCTCTCCGAGGCCTCTCCAAGGCCTCTCTAAGCCCTCTCTAGCCAAATGCTTCTTCCTTGCTTGGTCATTAAGGTCCCAACTTGATTCCTTTGCAAAGGTGAATCTCCAAGTACCTACACAAGAAAATAAAGAAAGGAAATAAAAGGGAAAAAGAGCCAAATAAAAGGAAAATACGAGAAAAACACGAGAACCATAAAGAAAAGAGGAGAAAGAGAAAATAAAGGAAAAAGGACCAAAAATAAGAGAAGAAAGCATGAAAAAGGGAAAGAAATAACCCTAAAAGACTACGCTATGAGTGCCATAAATGACACTCATCAAATTTATCTCTCAAAAAAAAAAAAAAAAAAAAGTGAAAAATGCAAAAATATTTTTATGTGAGTATTCTTCCTTTTTGAGCATTGAGGACAATGCTCCATTTAAGCTTGGGGGGAAGCGTTCTCACGCTTTTTGTGTATATTTTTGTGATCTTAGCTTTGAATAAGCTTGGGGGTGTTGGTATTTTTGTTTGGTGATTACTTGGTTATGGTGTAAAGAAATGCGCAATCTTTGCTTCACAATTTAGGTTAACAACCAAATTTTAAATTTAGCCTACCTTAACCCTTTTTGTCGTACGTTACAACCATTGGGAAGACCTTTTGACTTAGGGGTTGAGTCATTCTTCGGTGGAGGGAATCATGGGTTATAGCCTAAGGAAAGGGGATGTGAAGTCAAGATGTCGAGTAAGCCAAAAATTTGATCTTTTTCCGGTTCCTTCGTGGAATCTATGAGACGCTCACTAAGGGGAGATATGAGATTAGTAGGGAGAACGCGGTAAGACCGTTTGGGATAAAAGTGGAGTGTGATAACTAGTTCCTATGCTTAGCATATTTATGTTTCAATCAACCTTAGGTATCTTAGAGCGTGCACTCCCTTACTTATTTAGAAAGATTTGCATTCATTTGTGCTTGTACATTTTTAAAAGTCCTTTCATGAACATGTGTTTGCTCTTCTTTTCTTTTGATTTCCTTCTTTATGCTTTGCCTTGTTTGTATTATTATGAGAGTTATGGGTTAATCTCTTAGGAAACCTTTACGAGAGAATCACACGTCCTCTAGGGCGATCTAGGGGTTTAAATGGCTTGTTGTAGCTAAAAACAACCGTGATTCCTACGACCTTGAGTCTTAGTGTAAATTCTCGCCCTTCTTTTTCTGTTTGCTTCGAATAAGCCCTTCTTTTTCCGTTTTAGCCTTTGTTTTGCTCGGGACGAGCAAAAGTCTAGCTTGGGGGAATTTGATGCGTGTTATTTATGGCACTCATAGGGTAGTCTTTTAGGGTTATTTCTTTCCCTTTTTCATGCTTTCTTCTCTTATTTTTGGTCCTTTTTCCTTTAGTTTCTCTTTCTCCGCTTTTCTTTATGGTTCTCGTGTTTTTCTCGTATTTTCCTTTTATTTGGCTCTTTTTACCTTTTATTTCCTTACTTTGTTTGCTTGTGTAGGTACTTGGAGATTCACCTTTGCAAAGGAATCAAGTTGGGACCTTATTGACCAAGAAAGGAAGAAGCATTTGGCTAGAGAGGGCTTAGAGAGGCCTTAGAGAGGCCTCGGAGAGGTCTCCAACATATTGCCAGCAGGCCGCGGGCGCGGGTCAGTGAGGCCGCGGGCGCGGGCTCAAGAAGCATAAATGGCCTGATTTTGGTAGGAACTTCCCGCGGTTGCCCCGCGGGCTCTCCGCGGGCGCGGGAAACTTCGAGAGGGCGCTCCGTCTCAGAGAGACCGCGACCCCCAGATTGAGCTTTGGGAGAAGGGGATTAGCCGCGGGCGCGACATCTTTGGTCGCGGGCGCGGGTTTAAACTGTCGCGGGCGCGGGTGTTGCCCTGATAGCCCGCGGAGGGTTCCATACCCATTTCTCCGCGGCCGCGGGTTCATCGGGAGAGGACGCGGGATTTGCCGGTTTCTTCTTTGATTATAAATAGAATTGTAATTCCTTTTTGAAACCAACTTTTTGACCATATTTTTCTTAGCTTAGTTGAGAGCTTCTCTCTCTAGTTTTAGGGTTAGTTTAGGAGTAGTTTTAGAGAGCGAAAGTGAAGGATTTCAATGGTGATTGAGAGATTGAAGATACAAGGGTGACAATTGTGTTCAAGATCTTCTCTATTATCAATGAGCATTCTTTACTCTATCTCTCCTTAATGCTTTGTTTAATTTCATGTTTGTTTGGTTTCATTTTGATGTTTGATGCTTGATTAGTGTAATTGTTTTTGATATTTTGTTGATTCTTGATTTCCATAGTTGTTAGTTGATAGATGATGATTCTTGAGTAGTTTTTTGGCTAGGAATTAGGTGAAACTTGTATGATTGATTAATTGTGATTAATTTAGGAATTGTGTTGATTGATGGTTGAGATTAAAGTGATTAGTGAAGGTTTTCATGTGTGTAATTCAATTAGGCCTTGAGAATTATGCTAGATTGCATTGTAATTGCTAATGACATGAACAATTGATTTAGGAATTGCAATTATCGATTGGTTTTGATTGTGATTCTCTTAGTTTGTTATTCATAGTGAACCCTAGCTTAACAATTAGGAGATAGCTCTTTGATTCCTATTGATTGCTCTTATCATTAGTCCTCACAACCTTTGATTGGCATGCTCTTCCCAAGTTGTTGCAATTGACATGATTACTTGTTGATCCCCGTTCCTAGTGTTTTATTTCTTTGGTTACTTGTTTTGTTATTTGTTAGTATTCTCTCTTACCTTCGTCTTCGACCTAGCTTAGGCGCATAATTGAAAGTGCTTGAACATTACCGTTCCTTTGGGTTCGACACTTGGCTTGCCTCTATACTCGTATTTAGGTTTGTTAAGTGTTTATAAATTTAGTTTGACCGAGGGAAGATTAGATAACGACCTAGTTTTCCCCTTGTCAATAGGGTTATTTACTTGATGACAAAGAACAATATTTGCCTCAACATACATACAATGTATGTTTAATTAGGGGCTATTCACATTTTACTATGATGATAAAAACATGCTTCTTCTTCTTCATCTTCTTCTTCTTCTTCTTCTTCTTCTTCTTCTTATGGTATAATGTTGAATATTTTTTTTCAGTTTTAAAAACTAAGTACCATCCAAATTAAGTATATTAAATATTCAAGATCAGGTATCATGTTTTGTAAATATATTTGGATTAGGTATAATATAAAGAGAATATTACATCTTTATTTAAGAAACACTAACTTTTATAAATTATGTACAATACTTATACTAAATAGAGGAATATTATATAAAGTGTACATAATTTTTTCTTAATATAAAAGTTAAATGGTATGATCTATGATATTTTAAGGAAATCATATGGGATCTCACCCTTTGGTATAATAATTTATGATATTGTTTCTATATAAGCAATCATATTGACTCAATTACTATAAAAAGTTAAAATTCATTATATATTCTCATGTGCTAGTTTGTGGGCGAGAAAATAAAAATCCCAAATCAAGAATTTTCTTAGAAAAAACCAAACATTTTCTTTTCTTAAAATAACTATCCACTCACCAAATGATATTCTAATCAATGGAACACATTGACATTCTATTTATATAGTAACCTTGAAATATCAAATGAAATATTACCTAATTTTAGAGACTTTTTTTTTTTATCAATACAATATGTAATAAATGTTCACATATACTAATTATAGGTACCACCACAAACATTTTGGCAAATCTCTAAGAAAACAAAGAAAATAATTTTAGAATAACTATCTGATTTTGGGAATTTCTTTTATGAAGATGTTATTCAGGACACGTGAAGTTTTTCTTCATGTCCTGCTCATTTCAATTTATTTCTTGACGATTAGGGTGCATTCTCACTCACGTATTTTTGATCGTTTTCACCATCAACACCATGGATCAATGAAGTATCACCCATGGAGAAGACATGGAGCTCTTTCTCATGAGTTTCTTCTAGCGCATAATAATGTTCGTGCCAAGTACGGAATGCCCCCATTAATATGGGACAAAAGACTAGCGCACTATGCTCGCCGACATGCTTCAAAATTGGTCGGGAATTGCTCCATGGTGCATTCGGTAGGCCAATATGGAGAAAATCTATTTTGGGGTAAACTAGAACATTGGACGCCATCTCGTATAGTTGAAGATTGGGCTAAGGAATCCGAATTTTTTGATCTAAAGGGAGGAAAATGTACAAAGGATTGGACAGAATGTGGACATTTTACTCAAATTATTTGGGCAGATACTACACGAGTCGGATGTAATCGTCTTAAGTGCGTTGGATTAAACAAAGGTTATATTGGAATATGCAACTATGATCCACCGGGAAATGTGGTTAACCAAAGCCCCTTCATTCGAAATATTAAATCATCAGCTAATATTAATGTCAATTCTTCATCACAACAAATATTTCATTCATAAACATGTATATTTTTTTATTGAATTTTATTGAACTTTTGTAGTTTAAGAACATATTATATTATAAAGTAATTATAGATGAATAAAGATATAATTCACCATATAACTTGTTACAAATACAAAAAAAAAATAAATAAAAAAATATACACAGCTTGGAGATTGATTGTATCTCCCCTATATTATTTTGTTCAATTATTAAACTACTGTAGGATTCTTGTTTATAGAAAATTTGATAAATGTGAGTTGCTACAAAAAAATATTAATTAAATAAATTAACTGATAAAAGTTATCATTTAAACTACTATTAAATACTTATAATCTCATTTGTTTTATATATATATATAGAACTTCCTTACAAAGTGTCATTTTTTATAGGAAGGAAGGCATGTCTTGACACTTCCCTAGGTAAAAAAAAACGAAATTGGCACCGGTTAAAAACCCCTTAATGCTACCGGTTTGAACCGGTGCCAATGTGGGGGGTGCCAATTGCTAGCTTGAAAAGCCATCGGTTCAAACCGGTGGCAAAAATGGTTATTGGCACCGGTGAACCAGTGCCAAAAATGGGCAAAAAAATTTTATCAAATGTTTTTGGCACCGGTTAACTGGTGCCAAAAGTGCCCAATTTTTTTATTTATTTTTTTCACTTAACAATTAAATCAACCAAAAAAAATAACAACATCACAATATAAATCAAATTGGTTTCAATATAATCCAAAATTTACAATATATAATCAAATCAAAAATTACAATATAGATCAATTACAACATATAAATAAAAAAAAAAAATTACATTATAAATCATAAAAAATTACAATATACTCGTTAATAAAATAATTACAATATAAACATGTTGTGGGTAAAAATACCCCGTATACGTGGACCAATCCCATAGTGACACGTGGCCCAGTTATTGGGTGACACGTGTCACCACGGGAAGATGCCACCTAATTCAGAGCCCTTAAGGCCGCAGGCCAGTCTCGTCGCGACACGTGGCCCAGTCAGAGGGTGACATGTGTCGTCATGAGAAGATGCCATGTGTTAAGGGCATCTGTTCCCTTAATAATCAACATGCCAGGAAACCCTAACAACGTCAGGGCCCAAATCCCGAGAGATATCAATGAAAGCCGCAAAACGGCGCCCCCAGAGTAGCACGTGGCATTCACTGATTGCACAGCCAATCACGTCACGCAAATCTAGGGTATAAACCCTAGAGAGGGGCACGAGTCCCACCCCTATAAATACCCCAATCATTTATGATGGGAAGGGGGGAGTAAGACATTTACAAACAACAGAGCATTAAATAGCTCCACCTTCTCTCTACTTTCTCTCTCTAGCCTTTTCCGTTCTGATTAGTGACTTGATCGTCGGAGGCAAATATTCCGTTGATCGGAATATTCGTTGTTTTGCAGGTTGGACCGTCTCGTTGCCTGAAGAGCGTGACCAGTATCCCAGGGAATCCAAAAAACACCCGAAACATTTGGCGCCGTCTGTGGGGATACTCGTACGTTATGGCAATAGACGGTCAGACACCTAATCCAGGCGAGGATGGACGGGTAGAGGATTTAATCCCTACGATCCGTACTAGCGATCCTCTGATAGCCACATTTGAAGAAGCTGATGACCCTCCTGTTACCGCTGCCTCTCTTAAGGCCTGGCTTAACAAACTCAGAAAAGAAATTTAAAATGGAGCCTCTACCTCTAGGCAGCCGCCCAGGAGAGAGGAACAGAGGGCTCCAAAGAAGACACACAGCAAAGCAGTCCATGCAACGGACGCTGGAAACACTCCATTTCGAAGGCCGAGTGGAAGGTCCCCGAGAGTACCGCGCACTAATTTCTGACTTGCTGGCGAAAACGCAGTCGGCTGGGGGGAGGGGTAGGCAGCCTCGAAGAGAGGAGCCTGAGCCGTCCAGACGATGGAAGGACGCAAGAGATTACCTTCGGCATAAGCAGCGGGAGCGCGCCGCCTACTCGGACACGGCCTCAACCCCGACTATGCCGGATGATTTTTCACATCATTCTCTTTCCCAGCATACCAACACGACCATCTCCAGTGGAAGTCAAGCAGTTCGCACCCCAACTCCTATTCAAGTCTTCCATGCTGCAACTCCTATTCCAGCCCAATCACTGCAATATCAACCTCCTCAGGGGTTCAATGGCTTGATGCAGCCAAACCCCCAAGCATACGGACAATATGGGCCATATGGGCAGGAGTACGGACAAGCTCCCTATCTTGCTGGACCGTCCGTGCCACCGCAACCCATCGATTGGCAGATGCGCCTACTTACTCTGGGAGATAAGCCGCCCCCGTTTTCGCAAGATATCTTAAGTGCCCCTCAGCCACCAAAGGTGAAGAGTGTACTTGTGGGAGCTTATGATGGCACGGGCAACCCAGAAGAGCACATCACCTCGTACAGGAACCTGATGTACTTGCAAAGCGTAGATGATGCTACTTGGTGCAAATGTTTCCCGGCCACTCTGAAAGGTGTGGCACAGGATTGGTTCAACAGTTTGCCGGCCGGTTGTATCAATTGTTTCATACAACATACCGCCTCGAAAGACTAGCCTTAACTTGGCGACAATCCTCCAAGAAAAAAATGAGGGCTTACGCTCGTACGTCCAGCGATTTAACCAAGAAAAAGCCCCAATTCATAATCTGCCGAACGAAATGGCTTACTCTGAATTTCTCCGGGGATTAAGGCACAATGGTTTTAAATTTGACTTGGTAAGGAAAAAGATTCGGACATACGCAGGTGTTCTGCGGGAAGCCGAAGCTTATATTGAGGCGACGGACTTTTGTTCGCTCACAAAAGCAGAAGCGCCGGCCAAGGGGGCTGAGAAGAAACCTTCTCAGCAAGACTCGGCCGGCCAAAAGAAAGAAGGAAAAAAGAGAAAGGAAGTCTGGGTGGCTGATGGCCAGCCACAGAAGTCCAAGAAGGTCAAGGCGTACGAGCCTCAGTTTGAATTCAACAAGGATTGTTATTCTATCTTGATGGAAATCAAGGATAAGTTTGAGTTTGAGAAACCACAGCCGCTGAGAGGCCCAGCTCAGTAAAGGAACAAGAACAAGTATTGTCATTACCACAAGAACGTGGGACATGACACAAATGATTGTATCAACTTGAAGAGACCGCTGGACAAGTTAGCCGAGAAGGGCATGCTGAATTCATATGTGATGAAGTCCAAATTCACTTACACACGAACAAACAACACGTCCGAGCAAAGACAGAAGAATGATAAGAACAAAGATAAAGAAGATGATGGCAACAACACTGATTCAGGCTTTGTGGCCGTGATATCAGGAGGATTTGCCTCAGGCGGTCCCACTATGAAAGGGATCAAGCAGGACGCCCGGAACCTGGGAAAGGTGATGCAGATGGATTCAGTGAAGGCTGAACCCTTCCCCGAAGTAATCATCAGTGAGGCCGATTGGGGGGAGGTCAAAGCCTTGCACAATGATCCCATGATATTCATTATGAAAACAGCCAATTTGAAGGTCGGACGAATATTGATAAACACGTGTAGCGCGGCTGATATCATCAGCCTAGCTGCCTTGAAGAATCTAAGCTTCCCAGAGGATGCTCTCCAGAACATCACTCACCCGCTGGTCGGATTTGGGGGGAATGTCATCCACCCAGTGGGGCGGATAGACTTACCTGTCCAATTCGGGCAAAAAGGGGAAGGAAGAGATATGGTTGTCCGCTTCTTGGTCGTGAAAGAACTGACTGGATATAATGTCATACTCGGCCGTCCTACACTGAATGCAGCAAAAGCAGTCATTGTGCCTCACCTAATGCTACTAAAGTTTGAAAGGAAAGACGGGAAAATAGGTACAATCCAAGGAAGTCAGATGGCTAAGGAATGCAATCAGTTGGCGGTTAAGCCTACAGCGCGCAGACCAAAATCGTCCGAGCCAAAAGAAGAAGGAACCTCACTCCCAACACACCAGGTCGGCCAGAAGCGTAAGGCGACCAAGATAGAGCAAGCATAGCAGCTAATGACTGTCGGACGGCCAGAAGAGCTACGCCCCCAGCCGGGCGGCAGTCACCATGATATAGTGCTTGACCCCGATCAACCAAGTCGGACGGTTAGTGTGGGCACTATAGCTTTGGGTGTGCTTGGGGATGAGTTAATTCAATTATTGAGAGAGTTCAAGGATGTATTCTCCTTTGATGTCGGCGAGATGCTAGGTATAAGCCCAGACCTGGCCGTGCATAAATTGGCTGTAAACCAGGCTATTAAACCTGTCCGCCAGAAGAAAAGGAATCATGGAGAAGAGAGGAATCAAGCGGCCGCAGCAGAAGTCAAGAAGCTTCTGGACGCCGGTTTCATTCGGCAATGTTATTACCCAGAATGGGTGGCCAATGTGGTCCTTGTCAAGAAGTCGAATGGAACTTGGAGAATGTGTGTGGATTACACCGATCTAAACAAGGCATGCCCTAAGGATAGCTTTCCCCTGCCCAAAATTGACCGCCTGGTTGATTCGACGGCCGGGCATGCCCTTATGATTTTTATGGACGCATACTCCGGATTCCATCAAATTCCGTTATGGGAAGAAGACCAGGAAAAAACAGCGTTCGTGACTGAGCAGGGGTTGTATTGTTACAAAGTTATGCCATTCGGCCTTAAGAATGCTCCAGCTACCTTTCAACGACTTGTTAATACAGTCTTCAGAGATCGGCTCGGCCGGAATATGGAGGCGTACATTGATGACATGATTGTCAAGTCAAAAGAGTCGGCCGACCATTTGAAGGATCTACGAGAAACTTTCACCGAACTCAGGCGACATAAGATGAATGTTAAATCCAAAGAAATGTGTCTTTGGTGTCGAGTCCGGTAAATTTCTCGGATTTTTAATTGATCAACGTGGAATCGAGGCCAACCCTGAAAAAATCCAAGCTGTCATGGACATGAAGTCACCAAGGACAATTAAAGAAGTCCAATGATTGACCGACTGTTTGGCCGCACTTGGTAGATTTCTGTCAAGATCAGGGGATAAGTGCCGCTATTTCTTCCAAACCATAAAAAAGAAAGCCATGTTTGAGTGGACAGAGGAGGCCGAGGAAGCATTCGTACAGCTAAAAGGCCATTTACATACATTGCCTCGGCTTGTCAGTCCACTTAAGAGCAAGAAGCTATTTATCTATCTTGCTATCTCAGAACACTCCTTAAGCGCCGTCCTACTTGCTGAACGGGACGGCCGCCAGATCCCTGTCTACTTTATTAGCCACGTTCTACATAACGCTAAGCTAAGGTATCCCCCCATTGAAAAATTTGGCTTGGCATTGTACATGGCATCAAAAAAGCTGCGGCCATACTTCTTGGCACATTCAATTGTGGTCTACACAGACCAACCTTTGAAGAAGTCATTTACAACGCTAGAGGCAAGCGGCCGTATGCTTAAATGGGCCTTGGAAATGAGAGGCTGGGATATTACATTTGAGCCAAGAAAAGCAATCAAGGGGCAAGCCTTTGCTGATTTTTAAGCTGAAATGACTCTGCCGGATCTTCACACGGCCTGAGATCAAATCTGGAAAGTCTTCGTGGATGGTAGCGCGACAGCTACTGGTTGCGGTGCAGGTGTTATATGCTAGTCTCCTGAAGGAGATAAGTTTGAGTACGCCCTAAGATTCCAGTTTCAAGCCTCTAATAATGAGGCCGAGTACGAAGCCCTCTTGGTCGGCCTAAGAATGTGTAAGGCGGCAGGAGCGACAAAAATTGATGTATACTCGGACTCTCTACTTGTAGTCGGCCAGGTGAATGGAGACTTCTAGGCGAGGGAGCCGGCCATGATAAAGTACTTGAAGATTGTAAAAGAGGAGGCTGAGAACCTAGATCATTTTACTCTACAGCAGGTCCCTCGTTCGTCCAATCATCAGGCGGACGCCCTCTCTAAGTTAGCATCCTCAGCATCATGTGATACTCCCAGGTTAGTGTTTTGGGAAGTGAAAGAGAAGAGGAGTATTGACGCTGAGCCAGTACACGCCATTGATAGAAGGTCCACTTGGATGGACGAGATCATATCTTACCTAAAGGACGGATTACTCCCTGCCGATCCTAAAGAGAGCTGGTTGATGAAAAAGAGAGCGGCCTGGTTTGAAATTAAGCAAGGAGAGTTGTTCAAAAAGGCATTTGTAAAGCCGTACCTGAAATGCATCACTCCTGAGAGAGGGCATGATGTCTTGGATGATCTTCACCAGGGCAGTGTGGTTCTCACATTGGAGGACGAGCTTTGGCTGAAAAGGCTGCCCGCCTGGGTTACTACTGGCCGAGCTTAAAGTCGGACGCAGTGGAAATGGTAAAGAAGTGTGACAAGTGCCAGAGGTTCGCAACATTAATTCATCGACCCGCCAACAGTCTTTCGGCCAACAGTAGTCCGCTCCCCTTTGCCAAATGGGGGATGGACATTTTAGGACCGTACACACCAGCGTCCGGCCAGAGGCGGTATGTGTTTGTAGCAGTAGACTACTTCACAAAATGGGTAGAGGCCGAGGCCGTCCGGGGCATCAAGTGAACGGATGTTTCAGCTTTCATATGGAAGAGTATCATTACACGCTTTGGCGTTCCTCAGTCTATGGTGTTTGACAACGGACCTCAGTTCGATACGCCTCAACTCAAAGAATGGTTGGAAGACTAAGGCATACCTCATTGCTTTGCTTCAGTCGGCCGTCCACAAGCAAATGGTCAGGTAGAGGCATACAACAAATTGATCTCCAATGGAATTAAGCGCAAGCTTGAAAGAGCAGGCGGCTTATGGGCTGACGAGTTAGTTAATGTGCTGTGGTCCATACGAACCACGGCCAAGAGTTCCACAGGAGAAACTCCTTTCTTCTTAGTCTATGGTGCCGAGGTGGTCCTTCCAATTGAAATGTATGAGCCCACCCTTAGGGTGATGCTATATGATGAAGCGGCTAATTGGGAAGCCATGAAGACCGCCCTAGACTTCCTTCCTGAAGCTAGGGGCAACGCGGCGCTTAGACACGAAATCTATCGTCTTCGGATGACAAGGGCATACAATCGCTGAGTGCAAAGCGGCCGATAAAATTGGGAGATCTGGTCCTAAGAAAGATGGAGGTTGTGGGACGAGCAAATGAGGATGGCAAGCTGACCCCAAATGGGGAAGGGCCGTATCGAGTCAGGGAAGAGGTCCGAGATGGGACTTACCGTCTTGAAACCATGAACGGCCGACCCATCCTGCGTACATGGAACACTGACAATCTGAAGAAATATTATGTTTAATTACTTAGCCAAAAGCTGTGTATACAGCTAGGTCTGTTGACCGAGCAATGTAAGCCGTACGGCCACGACAATGTAATTTTGACAAATTAATGAAAAAGTTAAACATTATTATAATTATTTTTCCATTTAATTTATGCTTATTTGCACAGTCATAACTTATACAGATAGGCCGCGTGAATGTTGCAAGTTGGTTGCTTGCAACATAGCAACTCGGTCGCAGAACAAAAGTAAATTAAATAAAATAAGAATGGGCAACTTGATCCCAAAAGTCACATGAATGCGTCCGCCCTTAATTAATGCGGACGGTAAGGGTAAGGTACCCTGCGAAACCCATATAATGGGGCAAGGGCATACCTAGGCATTCTAGCCCAGCCGAACATGAAAATTTTAAGTTGAGATCACAATTGGAATTTTCAGAGTGCGTCCGAGCGATAGTTTCAACGGACAAACTCACATAAAGCCAATTGAACGGCCAATTAATGTGTTGATTCGGCGTACCACCTAGTCCAAGGGCAATCATTATTATGATTTGATTAACTTGGTAGAAGTCATACCACCTAAGGTATAAATTCGACCAAGTCAATCAAACCACCTAAAGTATGGACTAGGCGAACGCCGAATAAAGGGGCATACCCCCCGATTGTACGAAGATACAAAAATACGCGTACATAAAATCGCTCAAACGTGAAAAAGAATGCATACAAAAATGCAAAAACTTAAGTGCAAAATTTTCAATGTATGAAGCAAAACCTGAAAGCTGAATTAATAAAAGGACCGCTCTAAAGGCGGTAAAATATCTTACATAAAAACCACTCGAAAAGGCGGTTGAAAAAGTCAAGAAATATATACATAAATAGAGCTTAAAAACAGAGAAAGCTGAAAGTCAGGGGGCGGCCGGGGTTGAAGCTGAATCATGGACTGGGATGGGATCCTGAGAAGCTGCAGGAGAGGCGTCCTCAGCTGGCACCTCTTTGCTCTCCGCTTCACCATCATGGCCGACCGCCACTTCATTTTCCTCATCCTCTGAGGTTGTTGGTGTAGCGTCCAGCTCTGGAGAAGGCTGTCCAGCCTTCTTAGCTTCTTCCCTGAGGCAGACGAAGTTGAGGCGCTTAGTGAAGCGATCTGGAAAATAGGCGGCCTCCCCATCGTCCACCATGAGCTCGAACGCCTCAAAGAAGTGACTCTTCAGCCTATCCTCAGCGTTTTGCTCAATGCGGACGACCTCGTCTGCGCTAGGGGCCCGAGGCATCTTCAGCTGGAGAGTCAAGTCCTCAATTGACTTCTTCAAGGTCTCCACCTCGGCCCTAAGTGCGTCCGCCTCGTCCAAGGATTCTTTAAAATGCTTCTGGGCCAAGGACACCTCACTTCTGAGCTTCTCTGAAGCCTCAAATCCCCCCTTCCAGCGTTGGCCGTCTAGGAGGGCCTGATCCCTCTCCTGCCTCATAGTGTCCCTGGCTAAGGCCTCCTGTTCGAGGGCCTTACCCAGTTTCACCAGATTCTCCGCCTGCCGCGCTGCCTTGTCGGACAGCGCATTGATCTGGGTATCAAAATATCGGCGCTGGACGGCCAGTTCCCCAGTAACAGCATCCTGGGCCTTCTGGACGTTTTCCCAGGCGCGCTTCAGCTTTTCGTTTTCTTTCTCCTTCCATTTAAGGAAGGCGGTCAGTCGCAAGAAAAGCTGCGCACAAGAAAAAAAGGGTAAATGTGTTAGCAAAGTAAGAGTGAAAAATTGACTAAGTGCATTTGAGGGGAAAAGTTACCTCAGCGCTGCAATTGATCATGCGGCCGAGGAAGCCCTCATGTATCCCCCGCAGCTTATGTCGCTGCTCAGCAGGGACGGCCCGGGCCATGGCTTCTCGTAGAGCCTTTCTGTCCGCCCCAGTAAGGGACTGGCCGGGCGTCTTCATGTGTAGCTCCTCTGCAATATATGTATGCGGACGCAAAGAGTTTAATGTAAGCTCAGTAAAAAAGAGAAGCTTGGAGGGGTAGGAAGGTTAAGACTGACCGTTAGAGAAGCTTGGAGGGGTAGGAAGGTTGAAAGTGAATGGCGGGGGCGGCGCAGGCTCGTTATCCTCTTCCCCCGTCCGGCCAGGCTGATCGCCGGCCGACTGACTGACATCAAGCCAATCAGATTCATTCACTCTTTGGGGCGTAGTCACTTCTGGCCCGGTCGGTTTTACCGGGGTCGACATACCCCTATCGTCCGATCTCTCAGACCTAACATGACCCGGCATGGCAGACGGATCTATGGACTTGGAGGCCCCGCTATCACTCAGCCGGGGTTGTTCTCCTTTGGACTGCTTAGAGACAGTCCGCTACGTCATCTTGGCCGCAGAAGTGGAAGTGGTCTTGGACGCGACCGTCTTCCTTTGTTTGGACGCCTTGCCGTCCCGATCCGTCTTGGACGCAGGGGACGACTGCTTCCGTTTGGACTGAGGGGTTGGAGTGGCCAGCTGTAGGGGCAAAAGTTAGTAAAAATAAAGCAAGATAATATAATTGATGGGCCGTGCCAAGTTAGGAAGAAGATCTCTTCAGTAATACCTACGCGGACGAATTGATGGGCGGTGCCAAGTTAGGAAGAAGATCTCTTCCGTAATACATACGCGGACAAAAAGAAGAGATCAAGAAGGGTTTACTTACTCCTTTAGTTTGCTCATACAGCTTTTGGCGAGCCTTATACCGAGCCAAGTCAATCTCGGTCATGTTGACCTCCCCTTTCTGCTCTTGGTCCAGCATCTTGTACGCCTCAGCTGAAAGAGAAGAGCAAAAAGAGTTAAAAAATTCTTCAATATCAAATAATCTGTGTATGTGTAAGAATATGTGTCCGTGCATCCACCTTGGGGCAGGTTCTTGTACAGGCCATAGGCGGACATAAAGGTGGGATCCCGCAGCCAGCTGGATAAAGGGACCCATTTACTTGGAACGCGCTCAGTTTTTCCGTTCCTTTTCACCCGCTTGACTTTGAAATATTCAAGCTGGTACTCCTGGCTGGGGTGGACGGGTGGCTTATCGGGCTTGAGGTCCCCACGTCCAAGTTGAATTGGCTCAGCATTGAACCGATTCATCCCCAAGTTAAATTCAACGTCCTTGGTTTTGATGCGGTAGAATCGGTGCTTCCAGTCACGCCACTTAGAGACGCGGTCCACCACCATCATATAATCTCTAGTGGTGCTTAAGATGAACCAGCCGTCCGTGTCCGCGTCTAGCTTAGTCAGTGAGTGCATCTCACAGAAAACCGCAAAGTCTGGCTTGAAGCCTTTGCAGATGCACGTCACCAAGTACCCAAAAATGTTCAACCAGCTGTTTGGCATCAGCTGGAAGAGGGCTATGTCATACTCGTCTAACATTGTGCGGACGAAAGGATGGAGGGGGAAGCGCAGTCCGACGTCTAAGGCCGCCCTATAGACGCTAAAGGATCTTTGGCTCGGCCTCTCTTCTTCCCAAGCGGCCACGGCGCGGGACTTCCATGGGGGCTGCATCTCGAATCCCTCCCCAAGATGGAGGAATGCCTTGTAATCCTCAAATTTGTAGTTTAGGTAGCCCAAGGCTGTGCCACCCACCGTGCAGGCGTACGGATCCTTGAAGTTGTCAATGTTGGCAACATTCTCCCCGGCAGCCTCTTCGCCCTCTGCGGCCGCCTCTCCACCCTCGGCCGCATTCTCAACTTCATCCTCTTCTCGCTGAGGAGCACTCCCAAACTCGGAAGACAGCACTCTGTCCAGGTCGGCTGCCTCCGCCGAGCTGCGGCTCCTAGAACTATGGCCGCCTCGGGGAGAGATAATGTCTTCAAGTGGCCGTTTGCCCTTATCTTTGGCACCGGCCGCCTGACTCCCAGTAGGAGGAGCTCTGCGAGGGAGCAGGTCGGACGGTTCATTAATTGAAACCCCCGTTCTTGGTCTGTCCGACCTGCCATATCGGAGATAGAGTTCTGAGGGAGTGGGGACGGACGCATCAGCGTCCGCCCGAGAAGAAGAAGGAGGCCCCTCACAGAGCAGCAACTCGGCCCCATCCATGACCGAGCTGGCATATTGGGGGAACCTCAACCCCGGAGTTCGCCCGGACGTTCCCCCATAGTAGAAGCGCCTTGAGTTCTTTGACGCTCCTCGAATGAGGAAGTTACTTCCACGGCCGAGCAGTGAGTGCCCGTGGAAGCGGTCGTAGGAGTGGTGGAAGGGGTCTCTAAGTTAACATTATTTGGGTCATAAGGAGGCCTAGGGTTTACCAGACTTCCGTCTGGATTTCTGGCCGCATGACGATCGTGCGTTTGCATCGTCCGTGCCATGTTCGACTGCAGGTACAGAGAAGAATGGGTGGATCTGAGTTGGTACGCACTAGAAATGGACCCACTCCATGAAGGAGACAACTCGTCTCCGTCCACTCTAGACTCCTCAGTCCCAGGCGAACGGCCGGCCTCATGAGGAGAAACGGACGAAGCCGAGTGTTGAGCCAGCTTTTAAATAAACAAAGAAATATAAATGCAAGGAAAAGAAAAACAGGCGGCCTACCTCTGTACGTGTTGAAAACTTGGAAGCCTTGAAGATTGATCGGAGAATTCAACAAATGTCACCGGAAAACTCAAACGCACGGCGGAGCTCTTGAAGATTCAAAGGAAAACACACTTTATCTCTCTAGAAGCTCTGACTTCTCTCTAGAAAATGTAAAGTTCCAAAGTGCCAAAATGAAGTCAAAACCCTTGTATATATAGGGAAAATTTATGAGGGTAAGAGAGTAAATTCATCTTTCCCGCCTAACACAGCTGAACGGTTACAATTTGAAAATGTGACCTAGAATTTTGAGGGACAAGGAGCAACTCCGTTAAATTAGGCGGAAAAGAGGATGACCTAATAAACGGCGCGTCCAAAGGGATGTTGGCAGAGCTAAACCTCTCTCCGCAGTGGCAAGACGGCCGCATCTCCCAAAAGTAAGACGACCTATCTTCGTCCAGGAAAGTTGGCAGAGCTAAAGCCCTCTCCGCGATGGCAAGACGGCCGCATCTCCCAAAAGAAAGACGGCCTATCTCCGTTCGCGCCATTAGTATAGATAGGCGTTCGCTCTAAAATTGTCAGGCGGACGGAAAACTGACAAAACCATAATACACCTGTACGCACTAAGGCTACTTGAGGTTAGAGGAGACGGCCTGTAAGCGTACGAGCCACCCCCTCTGAGGGGCAAATGTTGTGGGTAAAAATACCCCGTATACGTGGACCAATACCATAGTGACACGTGGCCCAGTTATTGGGTGACACGTGTCACCACGGGAAGATGCCACCTAATTCAGAGCCCTTAAGGCCGCAGGCCAGTCTCGTCGCGACACGTGGCCCGGTCAGAGGGTGACATGTGTCGTCATGAGAAGATGCCATGTGTTAAGGGCATCTGTTCCCTTAATAATTAAAAAAAACCAGAAATTCAAACCCAGGAAAAAAAAACCAGAAATTGAAATCGAAATTAAAAAAAATCGAAATCGAAAAAAAACCAAAATTGAAATCGAAAAAAATGAACAAAAAAATCGAAAAAAAAAACCAATTAAAATGAAACCCAAAAAATAGATTCAAAATTGAAACCCAAAAAACCAAAATAAAAAATAAAATCCCTGAAATCGAAAAAAAAAAAAACCAAAATCAAAAATCAAAATTAAAATTGAAACAAAGAAAACCAAAATCGAAAATTTTTTTTAGAAATCGAAAAAAAAAACTAAAATCGAAAAAAAAACCAAAATCGAAAAAAAAATTAAAAACCGAAATAATAACCAAAATCGAAAAATTGGAATCGAAATAAAAACCAATTAAAAAAAAACCTGAACTAAAAAAAAACCCAAAAATGGAAATCAAGTAAAAATCGATTAAAATAAAAAGAAATTGAATAAAAATCTATTAAAAACTTAGAAAATGGTGTTGCATGTCTTCGTGGTGGTGTTCATGGTGGAAATCGAATTCAAGAGCTCATGGTAGAAGGAGATGAGAAAGAGCTCGTGGTGCATTCAGTGAGCACTGAGCTCGTGGTAGAACGAGGAGATGAGAAGGAAAGAGGAGGAGAGGAGAGGAGAGAGAAAGAGAAGGAAATAGGAGCATGAGGAGAAAGAGCGTAGAGTTTGGGGGGGTTTATGGGGTGGGTTTTTTTTTTTAATATTAAATGGCACTGGTTCACTTGAACCGGTGGGCTTTATGTTTTTGCCACTGGTTTGAAGTGAACCGGTGCCTTATATACTGGTTCATTAGGCCGCCAATTTTTTAGCCCATTTTTGCCACCGGTTTGGACTTAACCGATGGCAATAAGGGGGTGTCTTTTTGATATTTTCTACTAGTGCTTGTGTCGATAATATATGCTCATCCTTTGTAAAATTGTAGGAAGTAGTAAATATAAAGGGTTCAATTTCCTTTTCAAAATATTGAATTAGTACTTCAATGTTACATTTTCAAGCATAAGTTGTTAAAAAAATTATTTCTACAAAGAAAAAGAATAACCATATTTGTGTCAAATTTTAATTAATTGATTTTAATTTTCCATGATCATCCCAGTCTCTATTTCTTTCAACCTTAAAATTTAAAATCCTAAAGCCAAGTCAGTATATTTTCGTATTCCATTAAATCAAAGTTTCAATTATATTCTAGGTTAAACCTTTTACTACCTCTGATTTTATTTAGTTGCAATTTGGAATATTTGATGTCTCCCAAATAATACCCTAAAGTTACAACTAAAAAAAAATTGGAGGTAGTAATTGTTTTTGTAAGGATAAATTTCACTCATTTTCTTAATTAAGTTGCATCAAATTGAACATAATATAAGTTGAAAAGATTTTTGAATTTTTTGTTTGTGATGTACAAGTTAAAAAATCTTATATGTTATTATATTCTTCACTTTTGTTAAAGTAAAGGACATTGCGAAAATACACCACTCACCGACCATATGGCAAAATTTATCTTTTCAACAAGTGTTTAATTTATGTCGTAAATTTTCAGTGTTTAAAAATATGTTTGATAGTATTTATTCAATTAATATTTATGAACTACATCATATATTATTAGAGCATGTACAAATTAATATCAAGTACTCAAGACGTAGTATATGTATGTGAAAGAAATGATGTCCTTTGACAAGCGTGACTATTAACCTGTTCAACTTGGCTTACAGTATAGGGCCCCAACGAAATGAGCCTTAAATTTAAGTTTACACAATTGGTGTTGGCTGCACTCTAGTGCAGCCAAGATAGCTACAACAAGTGAGGCCCAAAACGTGCGGCTTAAATAAAAAATGAACATTTAGTTAAAAAATATGAACATAAAAAAAGAAATGAACATTTAATAACAAAAAATGAACACGTAAAAAAAATGAACATTTAATACTAAAAAGTTTACATGTTATAAGGAAATGATCATTTATTAAAAATGAATCTGATTATCATATAATCATAAATTTGCTAGACCACGACCTTAAAAATGAAAATTTAGTTAGAAAAATGAACACATAAAAAAAAAAGTAAAAAAAAGAATATTCAATAATAAAAATGAACATGTAAAAAAATGAGCATTCAGTAATAAAAAGTGAACATGTCAAAAAAAAAAAAAAAAAAAAAAGAAAAAAAAAAGAAATGAACCTTTATCATACAACCATAAAATTGGGATCATATACATCGGAAATTCTCCAACTTAAAGGCAAATTCGTTGCAATATCATATACTTCTTCATCACTTCTTACTTGTTTCTTCACTAATTCAGAGTCTTTGTCTTCTACAAATACAATTAATCTGTACTCACTAAAATATAACAAATAATCAAAATTCATAATCATCACAACATATGTTCATAATAATTATTTAGAATGTTCATAATATATAATCATCAATATAGTAGTTAAAAATATAAATAATTATCACTCTATATGTCATTTGTGTTCATAATCAATAACAGATATGTTCGTAATTTAATGAATAACGAAACATATATATTCATAATAAATTGTTCAGCTTTTCAACACTAAATGTTAAGATAATTTAACTTTCAACGTATTATATTTTACTTTCAACCTAATAAAAATGAACATTTAGTATTAAAAAATAAACACTTATAAAATGAACATATAACCAAAAGTTATGAACATTTAGGATATTAAAATGAACATGAATTTCATAAAGGTTCAAATTCATTGTACATACTTATTAATGAAAAATAAAGATAAAATAAATTTTTGAACTATGTTCATTTTTTATGTATTTAATATTCATTTTCGGTGTACTAAATGCCCATTTTGTAAAAGATGTTCATATTTAAATTCCTACGTGTTTATTTTTTTTTTTACAGAAATTATATTCAAGATCAATTGTAATTATTGAAACTCTAAAAAATTGAATATACACCTTAAATGTAATATTGATTCATCTTAGAGAAATTAATTATTGATTTGTAACATGATTAGAAATCAAAGGAAAAAAAATCAAAAGAAAAAGAGAGAGAGAGAGAAAGAGAGAGAGAGGGGGGGGGGGGAGAGAAAATAACTACAAATTAAGCAATACAATTGATATTCATTAACAATTAAGCAATTTAATTGATATTCATCACAAACTAATAATAATTTCAAACAATCAAACAATAAATCATCATGCATGATCAACTAAATCATACAAAATACAATTACAAATTAATAAAATCTAACCTCCATTGTTTTCTTTGACCTTCAACTTTCTCTCTCCTCCATTTTTTTTTCTTTCCTCTTTGATAAAGCCAAATGATTGAATCAGAAACTCATAGATTTAGAAAGAAAGAAGTATACCCATTAAAACACGAATTAGTAACTCAAAAATTTATATAAAGAAGAAGAAAACTTTAAAGATTGAAGGGAAATGAGGTAAAGAGGAGAGAGAAAATGTTAAATTGAGAAGAAAACTGAAGAGAGAGAAAAGTAATAGAACTAAGGAAGAAGAAGAAAGAGAATTAAGGTATAAGGAAGAAAAAAAAACGTATGTTCATTTTAACGTACTATATGTTCACATTTAATGGTGTTGCAGCTAGCTTGGCTGCACTAGAATGCAGCCTAGAATTTGGAAAGTTTATATACATATATACTACAATATATAAATTGCACGCTATAAGAAAGCCTCAAATGATAAGCGGTTTCATAATGGTAGCTAGTGTCTTGTAGTTTTTACAAGGGAAGAGGTTCGAATTCCATCATCCTCTTTTCATTTCTATTTTTTTCTATTTTTTTTTTAAAACTTCGTCTATTTAAGTTATTTTATATCTAGAACTCAACTACTCTTATATAAGTATCATTCTCCCTATTAATGCAATTTGACAACTTGCAATTATCACCTCTAATACGTAGCAATGCAACTATCATTTCAAATCCGTTAAATTGAAATTATCCCCTCAAAAAATTTAGTAATCAATTAATTTCCTCGATGATTTTCCTTAATTTTTATTTTTAATTAACTGATTTTATTCTCTATCTCAAATTAAGTTGTCTCTTATATGTTGAGAGGCCTAATATTAAAAATTAGCATAGGGCCTCCTTAATACTTGAGCGGCCATGTCGTTCGAACAAGTGTATTATTCCAACAGTGGGTTCAGAATTAATTACAAAGATAATTATTCTGCAAAGTTAAGTAATCAAAAAGTCGGGTTAGATGCCATCTTCAATCAATAATTAATCTCACAGCTTTCCTTTGACTGAAACCAACATGTTACACCAAAGCGTGCAACCAAACTAAGGCGACGAATTTGAAGGTATTAATACATCAATACATAGATTTCATACTTTTAGACACCAAATTGTGTCTCTCCAAAAACCAAACCTAGTGATGAATATCTTTCAAGTCATTGATATCGAGCAAGACGAAATGTTGAAGAGTCTCGTGAATTCTTCTTTTTTTTTTTAAAATGTTTTAATAAAAATAATCCATTTATGTTTTCGTAAATAATTCATTTTGTATCCTATATATGAAAAACGTCCAATCCATTTTAGTATATTCCATAATCAGGGTCCAATAATTGTGTATCTGGATGGGGCTCGAAAAGAGCTTTCCAACAATATATTATAAGCCCAATTCCGATGAATAATGAGGAAATTATGGCCAAAATACTAAACTAGGTCCAAACTGGATTTTATATACGGCCCAATGATCAAGTGGAGAACCCATTAATTATTAATACTAAAGTAATTAGGATTTACTAGAATAATTTAGAAGGTTCTTTTAATTTCTTATAAGATTAGTATTAATAATTATATTTTATTTGATTTTCAAAAGATAAATGATTTTATTTGGAATAAAACAAGTGCTTTAAGGATTAAATTTGATTTAATAAAATATAAGTACGGAATCTCCTTACACAAATTCCATTGGAAGAAGGACTTCATACAAATTTAATTTCATCGTACAACATCTATCGCGTCACAATAAGATCCAGGCCATCGCGTCGCGATGGCGGTGTAGAGTTTTGATGAAGTTCGCTTTGCGATAACTCTGTTGCGTCACGACAGAACCGGTTTTACTCGGAGTCGAATTCTGACTCTTTTATGTCGTTTTCGAATCTCTATAAATAGGGTCGTATTTCCCCGTTTTCAAATCACCAACAATCACCATCCTCTCTCTCTTTAAGCTAAAGCTTATTCTTTCTTTCTCTCTCTTGATTTCTAATCCTTGCCTTTTCAAAACACTATTTCTCCATCATGAGACTTAAAAACATAAAGCAAAGATCAAAGTTGCCTTTGACCTAGACATGAAAGGTTGATAATTTATTAAGTTTGGTCCTGAGGCGTCATTCAAAGTGCGCCTACGTTTAGTATGTTGTGAATATGCTTGGCAGTCTTAGGAAGTGGGAATTAACATATACGATTAGAGAAAAATAGAGTAGGGAGCCGCCAACAAGTTTTTAAGGAACTTGTAAACTGTTCACAGATTATTTAAGGCAACAACGATTGAGTCGTGAAGGTTACACCCCATTCATAATCCATAAAATTTCTAACTCTATATTGTTCGGAATCACAAAAGGAGGATTGGGGATGATGGTACGATGTGAGTCATGGAGTCACGTTTGCCTGTATTGGCCTGTACTCAATTAGTATAGTGAAAAATGAATCCTGCGATCTCAAAGGCATGCAAACAAAGATTCAATTTTCTCCAAACTATTATTATGCTAAATTGGTTTAATATTAATGCCTTGGTTTAAGAACGGAACCTCGGGTATTGTGTAGACTCCTTGGAGTGCTTACCGAAAGTATTATGGAAGAGTAAAGTGGCTACGGTTTAGGCTAAAGCAAGAGAGAAAGAGAGAAGAGATTGATTGTTGCTGTAGTGGGAGAGAGAATGATTTTTTGGTGCCCCGAACTGCAGAAAAAAGGGGGGTAGTTATAGAGGAAATTATTTGGGGATCACACAAAACTCTAGAAAAGATAAAAACCCTAATTTGGGGCACCATAACACGATTAAAGGGTGTCGTGACACGGTACAGATTGCAAAATTGCGGTTCATTATTTTTCCCTAAAATGATAAACTGCGTGTAGTGTGTACGCAAAGAAAACACAAAAAAATCCCGTGTCATGGCATGTGTACCATGACACGGAAAAAAATGACATGCTGCAACATGTGGCGTAGTGTTATGGTGAACAATTTTCCAAATTTGCATCTAGGTTCATAAGCACGTGAGAAAAGGAACGCAAAATGACACGAGAAACACCGTGACACGGTTAAGAATACCGTGTCATGGTACCAGGTCTTGTGCCATGTCATCATCCTACGCGACGCGACAATTTTAGCTAATGTGCGGTAATTCCAGTTTATTACATGTTTTAAAAACTATGATAACTTTTGATTTGTAACTCAAATAAGGTATATAATATATCATTAGAAATCTTGTTAAGTCTACTTTCTAACCAAATTATAATTAGGTAATAATCATTTGTAGATTTTATGGTATGGCCGTTTTAGTGAAAGGGTGTCGATTTTGGTCATATCTTCTTCGTTTTTGATCGGAATTGGCTTATGATATATTTTTGGAAATATTATTTCAAGGCCTATTATACCAAATAATAACTGGATCAAAATTATAGGGCCACAAAATCAGTTTCTCTCGGTTTTGTGATGTGGACACGAAAATTGGAAAGTAAGTTATGGTTTATTGAAATAAGCTAAGAAATAAATTGGTTTATGAAATGTATTGGGAATGATTATGGATTTAAGCACTCCAAAGGTTAAATACTCAACCGGACCAATAATGGTGGTGAATGTTTGTTCATCATCGGGTTTGGTTTTAGGGAGGCATTTTTAGGTGTCTACATAAGCCCTCACTTTGACTAAGTTTGCTGAAACGTCAGTTTCGAAAATGATAGTTAAAGTAGTTTCTAGGGATAGAAAATGATTTAATACATTCTGCGATCCTAAATCACTCATTATACACCAATCCCTGCAGAAAAATGTTAGTTTTATAGATAAAGGAGTAAAGGGGTAGAATGCTTATCTGACACCAGTGTATCGGTGGCAAATGTGTTCGATAGTATCTGACACTAGTGTATCGGTGACAAACGAGTTTGGTAGCTTTCTATGCTTGAAGAAATCCACCGAATGATGTTAGTTGAGATACTTTCCATGCTTGAGGAAAGTCGACAGATGATATAAATGCTAACTTATTCACCTTAAGAGGTGGCAACGGCCGACAATTTTCCATGCTTGAGGAAAAACTTGTCTGATTATGAGATTGCAAGTCTCTATGTATCAAGAGCCTTGCGCCGTGAATTGTCTTTGCTTGGGAGATGATCACTAAAATGATGATGGTTTGATTGTCCCCGAATGTGGGCTGTAAATGGTTCGCTTTGGGCTGTAGATGGTTTGCTTGTCCCCGAACATGGGCTCTAGATGGTTCGCTTGTCCCCGAACGTGCGCTGTAGATGGTTCACTTGTCCCCGATCATGGGCTGTAAATGTTTCGCTTGTCCTCGAGCGGGCTGTAAATGGTTCGCTTTTCCCCGAACATGGGCTATAGGTGAGATCTGCCAAATAAAATTTGCCAAAGGACCTGTATAGTTTGAGATTCACTTGACCAACTAACTTGATCAAACTTGACTGGACATGACATGTGTATGACTTGTGATTGTGTGTATACGTGTATTGAGTTAGTGTGTGCACAAACACAAGCAAACGAAAATGTAAAATTAAAAATTTTCCGTCATTTTTTTCATGAGTGGATTGAAAAAGATTTTGAACTTTCTCCAAAGAAAACACATGAAATAGGGAAGAAGTTTTAGACTTCATCGTTGAGCAAGATGAAATGAATCTTATGGATTGAATTTCTTGTCATGAAAATAATGTATGCATGATTCATGTTCTTAGGCCAGGAGGCTAAGGACAATTACATCGTGTGACACGAGAAATGAATGAACTTAGGTCATGGATCTAAGCATCATATGTGGTGTAAAGCAACGATCTTGAACGTCACTTAGGTGTGGAAGCTAAGAACGTATATAGATGAAGTGATTATTGCATAATGAACGTTTCTTAGGTCAGGGAGATAAGCATGATATGCTTTGTATGATTACAAATCATTGATATATAAATGTTGCTCAACACATTACGCGATGGTTGAAACAATGAATATTTCTCTGGTAAGGAAGGTAAGCAAGTATACAATGTTTCTTTTAATAAATGTTGTCTTGAAAGATGATGAAGCATGCGCGGTAGGGAAACAAGATTTCATGATAAAGGGTTCCTAAGGGAAAGATGATATGACTATGTATGTGTGAAATAAGTGTGTGAAAGTGATACTACAGTGAGGCTGCAAAGGCTATGGTGATGGAAAGAGATGTGAGAAGAGTCGAAATGGTGGATGTAGGCGTCGTTCGAAGTGTGCCTACGTTAAAGCATGTGTGAATATGATTAGGGACGACGATTAGGGACAAAGCAAAGTAGGGAGCCGCCAACAAGTGTTTAAGGAACTTGTAAACCGTTCACGGATCATAAAAAGAAAACCACGATTAGGGACAACGATAGGCAACAACGATTGACCCGTGAAGGTTACACCCCATTCATAATCCATGAGAAAACTAACTCCATATGGTTCGGAACCACAAAAGGAGGATCGGGGATGATGGTACGAAGTGAGTCATGGAGTCACATTCGCCCGTATTGGCCTCTACTCGATTCTTATAGCGAAAAGTAATTCCTGGGATCTCAAAGGCATACAAAGAAAATATTCAATTTGCTCCAAACTATTATTATGTTAAATTGGTTTCATATTAATGCAACATATTATTCTAAAATATTAATGATCACTTCGATGAATAACAAGATTAAAAAGGAACCTAAACCGGTTGTCCAAATTATCTTATTAGGCGTGATTTTCAATTACATATTTCCTTCAAACATGCAATATGGTGATCAATAGATATAATAAAATAAACATCAATATTGGAAGCAATTTAACAAAAATAGCGTTAGTCAAATAAAATATAAAATAATCTAATCATAATACTAGCAATAAGATAATAAAATAAGAGTAATTAAATTAATTAATTACTCACATTCCGCGCGTTCCTTTAAATTGCTACATCATGAATAAATTGTTAGTAAATTCAATAAAAAAATATAAATCAAATGAAAATTAAATTAAATAAACGTAGATTTGATTTGGTCCAAACCCTCAGTTATTTGTACCTTTTGTTAGGGTTTGGTGAGTCCGACTCACCGCGGAAACAACCCAGACCCAAGGAACCACTCGCAGTTAATAAAACCATAAAGCATAACAAATAATCACAAAAGGGTAAAATCGGAATTTACCTTTGAAGCGTGCTTCGCCCTCAAAGAGGGGCTCTTACTTGAAAGCTCGAGCTTCGAAAATACGCGAGCATCCTGCGGTAATTCACCCACAAAAACTACTAGCGTCTTTTAGGTCTGTTACCTCGAGGTTAGCGAGGTCCGACCAAAACCCGAGTATTATATGAATTTCAGAGTATTAGCTAATGCAATGCTCTATTGAACTCCTACTCAAGCACTCTACCCAAAAACCCAAGATGGGTATTTATAGGCAAGAGTGAGAGTGGGAATTTCTATCCCATCAATGTGGGATCATGAAATTCCTCATTTTATTTTAAAGCTAAAATAAATTAAATAAGCAAGCAAGTAATAAATCAACAAGTGTCATCATTGTATGTAAAGGGAAGTGAGGACCACTTGGAGAGGAGGGGACCATACTTGCTCCCCACTCCTTCCTCTCCTTGTGCCACTTGTCCCTTACACTTGAGGACTCCCTCACATGCTCCCCCATGGACGATGGCCCTACCTACCCGGCCCAGCCAAGCCTCGCACATGCGGGCTGCTTGCTGCCAGCCTCTTCGGCCAACATGCCCACGCACGCTTGTGCGGGTTTCTGCTACCGAAGGCTGCTGCTAGCAAGCCTCGCACATGTGCGGGCTGCTAGCTGCAGCGTGCCAGCAAGCCACGCATTATGTGCGGGCTGCTGGCCGTAGCTTGCTAGCATGCCTCGCACATGGTGCGGGCTGCTAGCTTGCCTAACCCCTAGCACTCGGGGTTCCGATGCTAGGGGTATTTTGGTCATTGTTGATTTATTACTAAATTTGCCGTCTCGTCATTTACTATATTTGACTCGACTTCCGACGCTCGGTTTCGACGCTCTAATCTCGAATTTCCAATGTCTAAATATTTAATACTCGGGCGACGAATTAATTTCTTCTGAATTAATTCATCGAGTCGGTTCGTTTACTACTAATGGTGTGACCCGAAGGGTTCAGTCAAGATTAAGCTGTAATATTAATTATGCATTAATATTACTGATCGGAAGCGGCCTCCACCTAGGCATTCCGATCACTTGACCTTACTGAATATATTAGCTTTCAAATATTTCTGAACCCACTATCAGAATAATATACTTGTTCGAAGGACACCATTCCTTTCAATCACCCACTTATCCTTCCAGACAAGTGCGCATTCAGTGTATAGCCCCATTGCTATGTCTCTTCATGAACTATAGGGTAAGATTAATTCGTCATCCCTGTTACGTCTAGAAGTGTTTCTCAAAATCCGAGTTTTACCATCAATAAGCAGAGGATTTCTAAAATCCATCTGAGCACGACCATGCATTTTCACAGTCTCGCTCTTCGAGTGGCCTTGTAAACAACAAGACATGTTCCCTATTGTTAGTAGGGGGACATTCCCAGTCTTGTAATGTAGCTTCTCTTACTAAGAGGACTTAGCCGCCTGATAGCCGTCGTTATAATCCTAAATTACGGCAGACGTTTGACCGACATAAAAAACGAACTAGTATTCAAACAAGAGACCTCACAATACTCATGGTCAAGGAAACGAGTTCTGATAGCAATAATGAGAAATATATGATGATTTTGAATCTCTTAAAGTATTTTCATAGGTCGATCCAGTATGGTTCTAAACCAATACCTGTGCAAATGATTTACGTCCTTATAGGACAAGAAACAGTGTTGTAAATCATACTCTACACTAATCTCTATTGGTCATTAATCGTCCACCATATAAATGACCTTGATTAGGGATAATTTTCGATTAAAATATTCAATGTTCACTTAATAAGTGTTTCTTTATCCAAGACATTGTCTTGATACCCTATTTTGAATATTTTATAAAATTGAATGGACTCATTATTTAATTCTAAACCACAATTAAACAGTTTTGTGGAATGTTTAGAAAAGTTTTATTCCACTATGAAACTTCACCATGTTTCATCTTATGATAAATGGTTTTCCTAAATGTTTTAAGAATAGTACTCTTCATAAAAAATTTATAGAAATCACACCCATATCTAATATGCTTGATTTCTTTCACGCAATTTGTGAATGTTGTCGTTCACTTATTGCATAGGTTTAGTTATAATTACTTTGCAAATCTTAGCATCTTCATTATCGACCATTTCCATAATAAGATGATAAAATTTTGAGAGTGTTAATGAATTACATGTGATTTAGGATTTAATGTCCAAGCAATGGCTCCCACTCATATTCATGATTTGCGACCTTCAGCTTGACAACCTACAATCATCAATGTTCAACAACGAATTTTCCATTTAACATCTTCTTTACTATTGCCTTATAAGGCAACAATATTCTCATCATATACTTTAGTAGACTTCTTGATGATTCATTTCTTGGGTTTCACTCCCAACGGCTCACAATGATTTGGAATACCCTAATCACTTGTGATCATGGAAATTTACCTTAAATTTCCGCACATTATACATGGATGCACATCCATGTTACCATTTCTCAAGGCACGACGCTTCTTACCTCGTGCTTACAAATGGCTTTCTTATTAAGGATTTCATCCTTATTTAAGGCTTGTGCTTGCATCATTAATGCTAAAATTATATTTGTTTCCATGCGTCAAGAACTCATCCTCTAACTCATCCAAGTGTTTTGGACAGATGTTCTTGACTATAATCTAATACTTATATTCAAGTTGGTTGGTACTATATACGTACTTCACATGCTCTAAGCAAGTAAGTCGTGTGACGATTCCATATCATAGCTTTACATGATGGATTTAATTGTAGAATGATTCTAAATCTTTATCTCATCAATTTGACATTTTAGCTCATTCTTTTTCGCTAAGTCTTTGCTAAATTGTTCGCTATGTGATATGGTTGAAAGTCTCTTACTAGAGTCTTTCTTGTTTGACTTAGTATTTAGCCTAGCTTATACTTAGTTCAAACATTTACTATGTATGGGTCGAAAGCCTTTAAAAGTCCTTCATGTTTAATATGATAAATTCCTTTACTCGTTTAAACATTTAATTAAGTCTATACCATAGAACTTAATTCCCAATATGTATACTAAGTATCGCCTTTAGCTTGGTCCATTGTCAAAATACTTTCAAATCTAAACATTTAGCATTTGATACCTGTTTCACAATAGAGTTCATAAACTTCTCGTTGGACCTTTACTTTTTCTCCCACTATACTTCTTATTCATTAGAATTTCTATGTTTCTCCATAAGCCAATCCTCTTATTAACTTTATGAGAAAACACATTCCAATTCCTATATGAAATGCTTCCTTTAATCCCATGACGGATTCCTTGAGCTTGCTTTCAAATATAACATTATTTAGATTTTCAAAACCCTTATACTATTCCATAGTCACTTCCAAAATCCTATTTTGGGAAGGCGGTTTTGGTATCTATTTTGCCATATTTCAGATGTGCAATTTTGCTAGACCAATCACGAAAAGACTTAAGCATTCCGATTGGTGAATGGGTTTGTGTTAAAATCAACTCCTTGAATTTAACTATAACCTTTTCAACCAATCTAGCTATGTATTCATATACATTTCCACATTTGTTAGTTTTCTACTTGAAAACTTATTTACAATCGATGGGTCTTTCACCTTTCATGCAAATTAATCAAGTCTCAAACATGATTTTCAAACATGGAGTCTATCTCAGATTTTTTTATGGCCTCTAACCATTATTCGGAATTTAGATTTGTCGTAGCTATCTTACAAGGCATTATTCCTTTACTATCTAATAGTAAATAGTATGCTTCTAAGTTTTAGGTTTATTTCTAACTTAATAGAAATTTATAGGATTCAATCAAAGCCTTTGGTGAATGTTATACCTATACGGGGCAACTGCATCAACCACTGAGTTTCAAGGCGCTTCCAAAGCCCTTTTATTATGTTGATCTTACTCCAACATTTCTGATGTTTTGTGAGTAATGAATTCTCTTTTAAGGCAGTTGTAAAGTCCTTTTGAGTATTCTTCATCAAGCATTCTCACGAAGTCCTTTTAAGGTCTTCCGACATTCTCAGTTTTAGTTTGTTGCTAAGCTCGATTGTCATCGAGTTCATTTTCCTCCCACTTGTCGTTTTGGAAACATGTTACTTTCCAGAAAGACACCACTTAGAGCAACAAACACTATGTTTTCAATTAGGTTGTGGAGGTAATGCCCGTGGTCTCACTTGAATGCTTACAAAAAGACATGTATATTGTCTTTGGATAAAAGTTTATTGTGAAACAACCAATTAGCTCCCACTTGAGCTATCTTACCCTTTATTGAGCTATTAAGCTCCCACTTAGACTAAGAGCCTTATACATATACTTGAAAAGACGTTTAGAACTTATTTCTATCCATAACTGAATATGGCGTCCTTTCTTAGCTTCGACATTTCATTTAGTGTAACATTAGTCATTTGTGCAAATATTTAAGAACTTTATAGGAAGGGATGTGATCCATCATTGTTCGAGTCATTTTTAAATGGCATCGAGGTCTAAGTGAAGACACACTATGTTCTTTGGGGAGTTATTTATGAAAATTTCAATTTCATAACTTTATGATGGTCACGCTTGGCTCAAGCAAATATCTCTCTATCTAATCTAGATGTTTTGATATCTTTCCAAGTCGATTCTTTACTTCACTGAACTCTTGAACTATTCAAGGTCAACTTTGTTCACAGTTGATGAATATAGCCATATTCTTTCAAATTATTTGTGAAAGGTTGAAGTAAATAAATCCTCTATAGCTTTCGAAGTCAATTGTCTATACCAAGAACAATAGATCTTTGCTTTGTCGATTTCAACAAGTAAGAGTTGTTTATCTTAGAACGATTCGAATCGAGCAACTATCAAGAGCCTATCTCATAGAGCCTTGAGTACGTTCTTGTCGATGTGACATTGCTAAAGATGTTCGGAACGTAAATCATGGCCATGACTTGAACTTAGTAAGTTTACCATGTTAAGGAAATGTTTGTTTATAATCAAGCATTCTTGACTCAACGCTTTGATAACCATGCCATTCAAAAAAATTTGCAACTATTGCTCCTTTACTTTGAATGTGAGTCTTTCCGTGTGTGAACGAATCATTTACTGATTATGGAACATAATAATAACATTATTTGTTCCAGCCTTTTTGCTTTAAAGGTCTTTAAACAAAGCATACGACCTTACAACTTATGTAGCTCTTCTTGCTTCATTCTAAGCTTGTAAGTCGATAACTTAGCTTAACTTCAATAGTTTGAGGTCACTTTTAAAGTGGAACACTCAAGCAGTATCCGATACTTGTCAAGATAACGAGTTGCTAAGCTAACTACAATAACATGAACTCATGTGTTGAAATGGAATCTTAATCCTTTTCTTCGTTCCTTGTTTCCTTTATTTCTTATCATACAATATCTCATGACCTTACTTTAAGAACCATTTCTTTAAGTACCTTGACTTTTATACTTTGTTAGTCATAATTAAGCATCTAATGCGCCGTAAAATAAAGTTCCATCTTTTCTTTTAATTCACGCTTGAATTACTACATCGATGAGTCCTACTCATTTATGTGTGAAGCGAAAAGATATGTTGGTTGTCAAATATTGACAAGTTAAGTTTGGAACTTGTAGACACCCATTTGCGTCTCCCCAAAACCAAACCCAGTGATGAGTACCTTTCATGTCATTTGATTATCGAACAAAGCGAAAGTGTGAAAGGTCTAGTGATGACGATGTTTTTATTAAAATATCTTTTCGTTCTGCTTTTGAAAATATTTCTTTTCTACCTTATTTATGAAAACGTGCATTCCAGTTTATTTTGGTCCATTATAAGGGTCCAATAATGGTTTAGTTGGATGGGGCTTGAAAAGACCTTTCCAATGATATATTATAAGCCCAATTCCGATAAATAATGAGGAAGTTATGGCAAAAATACTAAACTGGGCCCGATTTGGTTTTTATATGTGGCCCAATGATCTAGAGGAGGGCCTATTATTAATTATCATTCCTAAAGCTATTAGGATTGATTATATTATTCTAGAATATTCTAGAAGGTTATTTTAAATCCTAATGGAGTTAGGATTGATAATTATGTTTTAAAGAGTTTGAAATTGAATAAAACTACTTCTTTTTAGAATCCTTGTTTTGTACGAAGTGGAATATATTCTGATTTTATTTTTTTGCCTCATAATCTGTATCCAAATCTTATATGGTTGGATAGGTCTTGAAATTATCTTTCCAATGATATATTATAATATTAAATCCGAGCTATAACGAAAAAGATATGAATGACATATGAAACTCTATCCAAAACTGACACCCTTTCACTATTTTGGCCATATCTTTTTTCTACCAAAGATTTTAATTTTATTCTAATAGGGTTAAAAAGTAGACTTCATTACCTTTCCAATGAAATATTATATGCCTTATTTGGACTTCCGGATCAAAAAATATGATAAAAACAAAACGCGTGAAATTGATTATTAGCGCCTGACGCCAAGCATTAGTGCCTGGTGCTAACCTTCAGCGCCTAGCACTAATGACCAGCGTCTGGCGCTAATCGTGTTTTATTCTCGTTGAAACACTAATTCGTTTTTTTATCCATCAGACTGATTTTCTCTATAAATAGCCTCTTAAAATTCTTTTTTCAATCATTAATTCTCATCAATCCTTCTCATCTAATTATCGCCAACTCTCATTAAGAATCTCTTGATTACTCTTTCTCTCTTTCTAAACCAACCCTTTTACAAACACAATTCCTAATACATTAGCACTAGACATACCTAGCATTGTTCGAAGTTGCCTTCGCCCTAGACGTGAAAGGTTTTTAATTTCTGAGGGTTTTGTCCCAAATATCTATTTCAATTATTTAATTTAATTGTTTGTTTTATTATTTTTCTTGAAGTTACTAACGTGTTTATTTTGTTATTAGAAAGAGATACGAGGCATCCAATTAAGTGCTTTAATTTTTTAATTGATATTATGATATAGAGATCATGTTTAGGTTGTTATGTTGATTCCTAGTATCATGTTAGGATGTTTTTTGTTCTTAATTTGGTATCATAGTATCATATTTAGGGTAAAGAATATAATGTTAATTATGATTTCTATGATGCCTTTTATTGTCTTTCCTAATAGTATCAAGTTAGGGCTATATGTTTGATCTTTTTGCTTAGTAACATGCTAGGGTTTGTTATTAATCTTGTTAGTATCATGCCAAGCATCTTCCTATTATTATTCTTTAACATGATTATAATTATAATTATTGTTATTATGATAATTATTATTATTATTATGTTGCTTGATTTAAATTTATTGTTATTGCTTGATCACGCCTTTTATGCATGTTTAAAGGGAATTGGTACTTGTAATCACGCTTAATAAAATAATTAATAATCTTGTTTAGGGTTAATATGATTATAATTCAAGTGATCGCCAATAATAGTTTTATTTGTGCATTAATATTCAACCAACATAGATTACACAGGTTTAGGGTTAATCCTATTGATTGCATGTTAGTTAGAAAGCGCGCATGAATACGATCAGAATAAAGTACAGGCCTATTATTAGGGCAGGTTCAATCTCTCTTAGGTTGGATTTGTGCCTTCATCCCCGAACTACCAGTCATGGTTCCAGACCTATTAGAGTTGACGATCTCTTAGATCGTTAAGGGGTGTAACTTTCACCCTATGAACAATTTACAAGTTCCTAAAACTTGTTGGCGACTCTTTTGCTCTATCTTATTTCCCTTTGGACGCCACCGTATTTTAGTGTATGATCACATTGGGGTTCAAGTTTGGGATAATGCTTGAAATATTCCCTACATTTTTTGGCAACTCCACCGGGGAGGATATCTATTTTAATTCTTAAAATTTATTTTGGCAATGATTTAGAATGAGTGGATGAGACTCGAAAAGTTCTAAGTATTTCATGTGCGTAATTTTGATTAATATTATTGTCATATGCATAAAAAAGACCTCATTGGAAAGACCATCCGTGATGAGTTAAAAACATAGGATTTTTACACGTAGGAAATTTGAGGAATATCTTTCACAACTAGAATCGAAATAATGCTGCGCGAAACTGGAAAATTTTATCGAGCACAGAAAGCTGCTGAGGCATGTAGGAACAAGCGTCAGCGAACAAAGTCTAGCGCCAACAATTTGACGTTAGCGCCCGGTGACAGCTTCTGTCACCAGGCGCTAAAGCCAAAAGGTGGAGCTGGCCTCTGTTTGCTGGCGCCAAGTTCTTCCAATACCGAGCCAGAAATATGCGTTCTAATTTTGACCAGTTTTTAGCACTGTTTGCTCGATCCTACTTCCTGATTGAGTTTTTCTCACTTTTCTTGAAACCCATATGTGTTCTACATATGGACATAACCCTCTGGGAATTCATGCTCCATCTACCCAATTGAACGCTCCGTGCAACAAAGGGTACATCCGAGATGTTGAATTCACCAAACCATGGAAGTGAGTTTTTTCTAAAACTCGCGGTTTCCCATCCACTCGCGCAAACCCTTCACGGTTAGGTTTCCGCACGGTGCATCAGGACAATTGACCATGGACCCTCTATTGACTAAACCATATCCCGAACTTTAGAGAACTAGAGCCATGGTTAGGTTGCAAAGTCATTGCATCATATTGTGCCTACTTGACTAATTGTGCATTATTTGTTGTGCATACTCTATGTGATTTTTCCTAACCGTTTGTTTGAATTGTGTTAAAGCTAAATAAACTAAAGGACTTTGCTTAATTAATTAATTAATTTGAGCTAATAAATATGTCTAAAATCGAGTTATAGCTCCTTTATGTCAACCCGGATTTTTATTCCCGTATACTGCACAACCGTTTTGGCTATAGCCAGAGTTCTAGGAAGAACTAAGAGTCGTACAACCTATGGATCTGTAGCCTAGAGTTTTATATTTAATTTGGAGTTGGTTTAATCCCAATCAAAGTCACAGATCAAAAGTTATGACTAATATACCACAGCCTGTCCAGTTTAATGCATATATGCGAGGTCTTAACTTAGTGTTTGTTCGAGTCTAGTCACATAGTCTAGCCACATGGTCATGACACGAGTCTTAACATGTCACCTACACTCACTAGTCTTAGCACACAATTTGAGTATATGTCACCATGACCATGTCTTAGGTTCATGCATGAGTCGGTTTTTTTTTCCGTCATTTGAGTTGGGGGTACATTTTATTCCTAATTTCTTCGTATCTCTCCATCTACATCATTTTTGTTCACATCACAACCTTCATTCTTCCTACCTTCTTTCATCTATGCATGTTGAATAGAGTTGAGTCAAATAATTAACAATGAATATCCCTAATTTCCCTTTCCACAGTACATGGTCAAGAGAAGGGCGATTAATCAAGGACAACCTCTTTGTTCATGTTTTTCTTTTTGATGAACCGATTTGTCAAAGAGGAAGTCTAAGAAAATAATGGCAAGTCAAGAAGAAGTTAATGAACTTAGGAACCAATTGACTGATGTCACTGAGGCGTTGAAGGTTTTAACCCTCAAAATCAATGACCCTATGAAGCAACAACAAATGGAGTTCATGCAAGAAAGATTGAGAAAGCTATCTAGTAGTGACTACAAGTTCCAAGGCATTAGTTCACAAGGGGTCTCGCTGGACAAGGAACTTCTTCCGCATAAGTTCAATGCCAACAACATCCCAAAATTCAAGGCAACAGATGACCCTTACTTTCATCTAACAGCTTTTGAAACCATAATGAATATTAAGGGGATTGATAAGGTCTTTATTCCTTATTTTCTTTATCTCTTGAGACCGTTTGTCAACAATGGTTCTTTTCCCTTAACAAAGAGAAAACCTCTTCTTGGGATTCCATAACAAACGCTTTCATAGATAGATATAAGTGCAACATTAAAGACGAAACAAACCAATGACAACTTGAGATGTTAAAACAAAAAGAAAACGAAGGGTTCACTTCTTTCTTCAACAAATGGAGGGAAACTTCTGCTAATATGGTTAAGGTTCCTACCGAAAAAAGATTCTGTAAGGATGTTCATAAAAAACCTTCAAAGAAAAATATGCAAAGAACTTAAAATATCAACACAACTTGAATACTTTCAAGGCTGTGTATAATATAGGCATTGTCATTGAAGATGACCTTCTGAAAAATAATAGTGCGAGAGGAAAGAAGAACGACTATCCTTCTTCTTCCTCTCCCATTAACGAAGTACATGCTACGAACGCCTCTAAATCACGAATCCAAAGGTCAAAAAGAGTGTTCACTCCACTTGGCATAAGTTATGAAACAACTTTCGAAAAACTACACCACAAAGGACTAGTCATGCCCATAAGACCTATCAAGGATCCAGTTCCAGAAGCCAGACCACCTAAGTGGGATCCTAATAAATATTGCAAAATCAACAAGGAAAGGGTCACAACACTGAGGAGTGTTGGAAACTGAAAGCAGCTATTCAAGATCTGATTGATGACAATAAAACTTCCAAGGTTCTAGCCATCGTAGAAAATCAAACATCCTTTGATCCTTCACTCCTTATCACACCTGTAGGTGAGCCCATGATCGAGACAACTTATATAACCTCTCTTGATGAAGTGGCCATGATTGAGGAGGATGAAAGTCTTTTCTTCGATAATACCAGGGAAGACTCGTCAAGTCTAAAAGAAGACGTTCGAAAACTGCAAGATGTCATTGCCATTCTCTTGATTATGGTGGAAGGACTAGAAAATCGGATGATGGTTGTCGAACAAAATTCTCACCAAGGATTTAATGAAGAACTCAATGCTCCTAAGCCACGGGCAAAACGGACCATTGAAGAATACACACCAATAGGAATGACTTACAATGAAGCTTTTGGCTGTCTTCACGATCAAGGTCTCATTCACCCCATTTGTCCCAGTCAAGACCCTCCGCCTAAAAAACGGTATCCCAATTGGGACCCAAAATCTTATTGCCGATATCATAGAGGTCATGGTCACACCACCGAAGTATGTCTCGCCCTCAAAGATTGTGTTCAAGACCTCATTGATTCAAATCTCCTTCATGTTCCTCCGCGCGACAAAAAGGCCAAGATTAGTAACGATAACAACAGTGGATGTAAAGGAAAGAAGAACAACTATCCTTCTTCTTCCGAAAACACCTACTCTAGTAACAATGTTGGTACTTTCGACCTTAATGAAATCTTAGCCATGGAAAATTGAGGATTTAGAAAGCAACTAAGAAAAGATTTCACCCCTATTGGAATTAGCTACAATGATGCTTTCGATCGACTCCATGCAAAGGGACTCATTACTCCTATTGGACCCATTCAAGATCCCCCACTTGAGAAGAGATTGCCTAGTTGGAACCCAAATGTACGCTGCAAGTACCATCAAGGTAGGGGTCATACTACTAAGAGCTGTTGGAAGCTAAAGGAAGCAATCCAATATTTGATCGACAATAACGGGCTTCCAATACCTCCAATCGGCAAGAACACCAAGTGATGATAAGCCAAGGGACAAGAGGCAAGCTTCAACGACAAGATTTCATGATATTTTTTCGATTTTTTTTATTTATTTTTTCCTTTCCCCAATAAGTCTAGCATAGGCACCTTTCTTCCCTTAGATTAATTTTGTAGGATCATTATTTATTTTGTTTTAATAAAATGAGGATTTATTTCCTTACATATGATCAGTGCATTGCATAAAAAAAATAAAAAATAAATAAAATAAAAAATAAAAAAATCCATGTCAAACTAAGCACAAAGTATACCAATGATTTGAGGCACCCCTTGTAGCCACATCATGTCACCTTTCGCCCTTCAAATATGCAATCCTTTGTTGGTAAACCACTTTGACCCTCGTCTAACGATAAACCTTTCAGTTTTCAACCTACATCTACCTAACCTTGGGATGGGGCAGTGTGCAACTTATGCAATTTTTAAAATAAAAGCTTGAGTGATTTCAAAAGATCAAAATAAATAAATAAGCAATAAAAAAATAATAAAAGTGTACAAAAGGGCAAGTGTTCCAATGTCTTTGATATGAAAATGTCTTTGATAACAACACGTGTCAGATTGCATCTCTTATCGAGTGCTCGGTACCGTGCCAACATGAATTCCAAGTGAGTGATGGACTTCATGATCGGGATTTCCCACACTTATAAAAATAAAATAAATGCTAAAGCAAAAGAAAAAGAAAAATCTAAAAAAGAGTAGAAATCCTCAAGCATAAAAATACAAAAAATCAAAAGCAAGGTTGCACACCTTAGGGGCTTATCGAGGGTCTTGAGCCTTTTATCCCCTTCTTCTATAACCTTTAGCCTAACCACATTACAACCCTTAAAAATACCTTTTTGAGGTATACACACACTTGTGCGAAGTTCGGCTAGAGCTACGTTCGGCCTGATTCCTAACGGATACATAGGCAACCTCACAAAGGGGTGCGGCCGTAATAAACATGCATTCATATTCACATTCACACATCATGATCATATCAAGGGATCTACAATGCTCATCCCTATCTACTTAGAGCTAGACTTGGGGGCTTGACTCTTTTAAAAAAAAAAATATTTTCCCACACACTTAGCCCCTGTGGCCTAACTTTAGTGCCACTATCACACACTCACAGATACATGACCAAATATACTTCCCTTAGGAACCCTTTGTCATGGAATCTTAACACAACGTTGAAGCTTGACTTGTCATATCAACATCACTCATCAATCATAATTGTCATTGCATCACGAAGAATAAAGTGCTTAACCTCCGTGCCTAAGTTACCCAAATACTTTCATCATTAAATCAACCATTGAGATAGCCTAGGATGGATTAATCCTTGCACCTTGAGAGATAGTATCAAACAACATTTGACTAAGCTCATTCAACATGCATTCGAAAACTTCGATTCTTTTTTCGCGTCTTTCTTTTTCGGGAGAAAGTCGGTACCCTCCACAAAAATGAAGGAAAATTTTTACTTTTTCGGCATTTTCGAGTCGCACGATCACATTACGATGCACACACGAGTCATGTACACGTTGAGTCATGTCGTGTCATATCACCTTGATTTAATGTCTAACACATGTGTCAAACACTTTGAGTCGAGTCAACCTCGAGTCAGTCAATCACATTAAGTCAAGTTTATACCTTGAGTCATGTCAAGTCATTGAGTCAACACTAAGTCTTAGGTCAACCCTAAAGAAACATAAGCAAAGTCCTATAGCCAAAGATATAAATGCAGGTGCATCCTAGCAAGTGGGGACATTCCCGGATTTTTTCAAAAAAACCGCGAATATGACACATGAGATTCCTCCAAGATAAGAGGAGTTACATGTATCAGTAAATTAGAGATGAAGAGCTTTAATTTACAAAAGATTTGAGCAAATTTGGTTAAAAGGCAACAACCAAGTCCAAAGTTCGAAGCGAAACCGAGCAATGAACAGCGGCAACAAGAGCAGAATAGGGAAGACCCTACTCCAGCGCCAGACAACAACATCTAGCATATGGCAATATATCCCAGCATCTAGCGACAGAGCTAAATCGCGGCGACAGAACACTCAACCACTCAGAGCGATTATTTCAACCTCATAAAA
The DNA here is from genome assembly GCF_948465745.1 of Chenopodium album. Taxonomy (NCBI): domain Eukaryota; kingdom Viridiplantae; phylum Streptophyta; class Magnoliopsida; order Caryophyllales; family Amaranthaceae; genus Chenopodium; species Chenopodium album. The sequence goes on along the minus strand of NC_137836.1, from coordinate 55,173,668 downwards.
CAATTTCGGGTTCCTTGGTACGCCAGATAGCCCCTATAAGAAAATTGACATGATTAAGTAATCAACTTGATTACAATCGCAATAAGTGATCGACCTGACGAAAGATCGTCTCACTTAGCTTAAAGCGCCTAAACATTGTCTCATTGCAAGACACCGACATACTAGTTCATCATAAACAGCAGAGGCACCGACATACTTGTTTACAAGCATCAAAAGCGCCGACGTACTGGCATAGCAGAAGCAAAGTTCAAGTGAGCTTTAAAGATCGACAAGCGTTGGTCTTCGGAAATTTTCTTTGGAATATTATCGCAACAAACGTTCAAGTATCTTTCAAGCTCTTTTGTTCAGAGACGTGTGGACATTTCTTTCAAGCTTTTTTGTTCAGAGACACGTGGACATTTCTTTCAAGCTCCTTTGTTCAAGGACGCGTGGACATATCATCAAAGCCCTTTTGCTCAGAGACGCGTGGGCATGTTATTCAAAAGCTCTAATGCTCAGAGACGCGTGGACATATCATTCAAAAGCTCTTTGTTCAGAGACGCGTGGATGTATTATTCAAAAGCTCTTTGTTCACATACGCGTGGACATATTAAAAAGAAGCTCTTTGCTCAGAGGTACGTGGACATATAAAAAAAGTTCCATTGCTCAGAGACGAGTGAACATTAAAACATCAAGATGGCGTTCCATAGATTGTGGAAGGTTGTCACAACGAAAAATGCAGCAACAAATCGGTTACTTTCAGAGACGTTTCTTAACTCTCTTATCTGTTTTAACTAACGGTAGTTTGCAGGTATTAGCGTTAAAAGAATGATTTAGGATCACTGAATGTTCTGAATCATTCTCCGTCCCTGTCGCTACTTTGACTTTTGTTTTCGAAACTTGCGTTTCTCCAAACTCAGTCAAAGTGGGGGCTTTTGTAGACACCCATTTGTGTCTCCCCAAAACCAAACCCAGTGATGAGTACCTTTCATGTCATTTGATTATCAAACAAAGCGAAAGTGTGAAAGGTCTAGTGATGAGGATATTTTTATTAAAATATCTTTTCTTTTTGTTTTTGAAAATATTTCTTTTCTTACCTTATTTATTAAAACGTGCATTCCAGTTTAGTTTGGTCCATGATAAGGGTCCAATAATGGTTTAGTTGGATGGGGCTTGAAAATACCTTTCCAACGATATATTATAAGCCCAATTCCGATGAATAATGAGGAAGTTATGGCAAAAATACTAAACTTGGCCCGATTTTGTTTTTATATGTGGCCCAATGATCTAGAGGAAGGCCTATTATTAATTATCATTCCTAAAGCTATTAGGATTGATTATATTATTCTAGAATATTCTAGAAGGTTATTTTAAATCCTACTGGAGTTAGGATTGATAATTATGTTTTAAAGAGTTTGAAATTGAATAAAACTACTCCTTTTTAGAATCCTTGTTTTGTACGAAGTGGAATATATTCAGATTTTATTTTTGTGCCTCATAATCTTTATCCAAATCTTATATGGTTGGATAGATCTTGAAATTATCTTTCCAATGATATATTATAATATTAAATTTGAGCTATAACGAAAAAGATATGAATGAGATATGAAACTTTATCCAAAACTGACACCCTTTCACTATTTCGGCCATATCTTTTTATCTAAAAAAATATGTTAATTTGATTCCAATTAGGTTTGACAGTAGACTTTAGGAGATTTCCAACGACATATTATATGCCTTATTTAAACTTCCGCATCAAAAGATATGATAAAAGTAAAACGCGTGAAACTGATTTTTGGCGCCTGACGCCAAGCAATAGCTCCTGACGCTAAGGCTTGGTGCCTGGCGCTAACCTTCAGCGCCTTACGCTAATGACCAGCGTCTGGCGCTAATCGTTTTTTATTCTCGTTGAAACTCTGACTAGTTTTTATTATCCATCCGACTGATTTTATCTACAAATAGCATCTTAAAATTCTGTTTTCAATCATCAATTCTCATCAATACTTCTCATCTAATTATCGCCAACTCTCATCAAGAATCTCTTGATTACTCTCTCTCTCATTTTAAACCAACCCTTTTACAAACTCAATTCCTCATACATTAGCACCAGACATACCTAGCATTGTTCGAAGTTGCCTTCGCCCTAGACGTGAAAGGTTTATAATTTTTGAGGGTTTGGTTTCAAATATCTATTTCAATTATTTAATTTAATTGTTTATTTTATTATTTTCCTTGAAGTTACTAACGTGTGTATTTTGTTATTAGAAAGAGATACAAGGCATCCAAGTAAGTGCTTTAATTTTTTAATTGTTATTATGATATAGAGATCATGTTAAGGCTATTATGTTGATTCCTAATATCATGTTAGGATGTTTTTTTTCTTAATTTGTTGTTTAGGGTGACAACAATAAGTTCCTAGTATCATGTTAAGGGTAAAGAATATAATGTTTATTATGATTTCTATGATGCCTTTTATTGTCTTTCCTAATAGTATCATGTTAGGGCTATATATTTGATCTTTATTGCTTAGTAACATGCTAGGGTTTGTTATTAATCTTGTTAGTATCATGCCTAGGATCTTGCTATTATTATGCTTTAACATGATTATAATTATAATTGTTATGATAATTATTATTATTTGTGATTTTTATTATGTTGCTTGATTTATATTTATTGTTATTGATTTATCACGCCTTTTATGCATGTTTAAAGGGAATTGGTACTTGTAATCACGCTTAATAAGATAATTAATAATCTTTTTTAGGGTTAATATGATTATAATTCAAGTGATCGCCAATAATAGTTTTATTTGTGGATTAATATTCAACCAACATAGATTAAACAAGTTTAAGGTTAATCCTATTGATTGCATGTTAGTAAGAAAGCGCACATGAATACGATCAGAATAAAGTACAGGCCTATTATTAGGGCAGGTTCAATCTCTTTTAGGATGGATTTGTACCTTCATCCCCGAACTACCTGTCATGGTTCCAGACCTATTGGAGTTGACGATCTCTTGGATCGTTTAGGGGTGTAACCATCACCCTGTGAACGGTTTACAAGTTCCTAAAACTTGTTGGCGACTCTTTTGCTCTATCTTCTTTTCCTTTGGACGCCACCGTACTTTAGTGTATGATCACAGTGGGGTTCAAGTTTGGGATAATGCTTGAAATATTCCCTACACAACTCAATACTTCATGTTTTTTCAAAACTACCTAGTATTTTGAATACATGATGTCCAACCGTCCTTTCAGACTTTGTTATATAAGTCATTTATGAGAATTGCATTTTAGAAATGCTTTTCTTTTCTCTGAGAACTATCCTCAAAGATTTCATTTACCAATCATGGAAACAATATTATTTGATTTAGAATACTATAAATATAAGTGCAAAGTATAACCATTTATCAAGAATATAATAAGTTTGAAATTTAAAAGCATTCATGCAAACTTCAATCTTATTAAACGTCTTATTTACACATAAAAATTGTCCTTACTTGGAAAAAATAAGGCGATTCCAAGAAACAATGAGTGGTTAAGCATGCTTTGTCTTGTCTTAACACTCAATCTTCTAAGGTAAGAAACTCCTTGCTAATGGCTCCAAGCCATTCTTGGTTAGATAATCGTTGCATCTAATTCTCTCATGACGATTTATCTCTTTTGGCTCAAAATGTATGGACTCTGTCGCTCATATCTTTGAGTACTACCAAAACCAATATGCACACCCGGTGTGCCTTACGATCCTTGGAGTAGTGATGGTACCTCGCTTTGGCGTAGCCAACCATCACACTCATTCGGGGTGTGCAACTGTTGTTTTGGAAAGGCAAGTTTTAACTCAATATTATTAGGGACCTAAGATTTCTATGTTGGTTAATTTAAGTAAACTTAACTAATCATCACAACTTAAAGAAAAGCTAAACATGCATCTAACATATCATTCATATATAAGCACAAGCATAAATATATAAAGCATAATGTAGGGAATATTTCAAGCATTACCCCAAACATGAACCCCACTGTGATCATACACTTTAGTACGGTGGCGTCCAAAGGGAAGGAAGCTAGAGCAAAACAGTTGCCAACAAGTTTTAGGAACTTGTAAACCATTGATAGGGTGAAGGTTACACCTCTTAACGATCCAGGAGATAGTCAACTCCAATAGGTCTCGAACCATGACTTGTAGTTCGGGGTTGAAGGTACAAATCCAACCTAAAAGAGATTGAACCTGCCCTAATAATAGGCCTCTACTTTATTCTGATCGTATTCTTGTGCGCTTTCTGACTAACATGCAATCAATAGGTTAACCCTAAACCTGTTTATCTATGTTGGTTGAATATTAATGCACATGAATAAAACTATTATTGGCGATCACTTGAACTATAATCAAATTAACCCTAAACAAGATTATTAATTATCTTATTAACCGTGTTTACAAGTACAAATTCCCTTTAAACATGCATAATGGTGTGATCAAGAAATAACAATAAATAAATATCAAGCAACATAATAATAAACATCAAACAACATAATAATAATCATAATAACAAATAATAACGATAACCATAATTAAAATAATCATGTTAAAGCACAATAATAGCAAGATCCTAGGCATGATACTAAAAAGATTAATAACAAACCCTAGCATGTCTTTAAACAATAAAAATCAAATATATAGCACTAACATGATACTAACATGATATTAGGAAAAAAAATAGGAAGCATCGTAGGAATCACAATTGTCATATTTGAAATTAGCAATTATAGTTGTTACCCTAAACATGATACTAGGAAAATCAAAACGCCGTAACATGATACTAGGAATCAAAATAACATTCTAAGCATGATTTCCATATCATAAAATCATAAAATCAAAAAATCAATTAAAGCACTTACTTGGATGCCTCGTACCTCTTTCTAATAACAAAATACACACGTTAGTAAGTTCAAGGAAAATAATGAAATTAAAGAATTATATTTAATAATAGAGATATAGATTAAGAAAGTTTAGACTAGATTTGGAACCAAACCCTCAGAAATTAAACATTTCACGTCTACGGCGAAGGCAACTTCGAACAACGCCAGGTGTTTCTAGATCTTGTGAATGCGGAATTTTTTAGAGAAAATCTAGGAGAGAGAAGAGAATAAGCTTTAGCTTAGAGAGAGAAGAGAATTATAAAACTAGAGAGTTGATGAGAAGAATTAATGAAAATTGATTGTTGATGATTGAAAACGGAGGTTTTAGAAGGATATTTATAGAGAAAATCAGCCGGACGGATGGAAAAACAAATCAGAGCCTCGACGAGAATAAAACATGATTAGCGCCAGATGCTGGACATTAGCGCCAGGCGCTGAAGGTTAGCGCCAGGCGCTAATAACAGGCGGTAAGTGCTAATAGCCGTTTTCACGCGTTTTCTTAATTTTGAAAAATTTTAGCCGTACAGAATGGCAAAATCGTATTTTCCTTAAAAACACTTCTTTATTCTGATTAAAGGTTTAAAAAGTCAAGCAAAGTTAATTTATCAATGCTAATTAAATTAGGAATGAAAAGAACCTTCTAGAAGAATCTAGAAGACTAAAATCATTTCTAATTGCATTAAGAATGATAAATAAATATTAGGCCCTCCTCTAGATCATTGGGCCACATGTAAAGGCCAAACCGGGCCCATTTTAGTAATTTGGCCATAACTGAAAGGAATGGTGTCCTTCGAACAAGTGTATTATTCTTATAGCAGGTTAAGAATTATTAGAAATCTAAAATATTCAGTAAAGTCAAGTGATCGGAATGCCTGGGTGGAGGCCGCTTCCGATCAGTAATATTAATGTATAATTAATATTACAGCTTAATCTTGACTGAACCCTTTGGGTCACACACAAGCAAATATACGAACCGACTCGACGAATTAATTCGGAAGAAATTAATTCGTCGCCCGAGTGTTAAATATTTAGAAGTCGGAAATTCGAACTTAGAGCATCGAAACCGAGCGTCGAAAGTCGAGTCAAACATAGTAAAAAGACGAGACAGCAAAATTAGTAATAAATCAACCATGACTAAAATACCCCTAGCATCGGAATCTCGAGTGCTAGGGGATTAGGAAAGCTAGCAGCCTGCACTATGTGTGAGGCTTGCTAGCAAGCTACGACCAGCAGCCCGCAAGCATTGCGTGGCTTGCTAGCAGCGCCTATCGGCAGCAGCAGCCTGCACATATGTGTATGGGCGTGCTGGGCCGAGAAGGCAGCGGCTAGCAGCCCGCGTGTGCGGGGCTAGGCTGGGCCAGGTGCTAGGGGTCGAGTCATTAGGGAAGCATGTGAAAGGAGTGTGTTTTGTGTGAGGACAAGTGGCACAAGGAGAGGAAGGAGTGGGGAGCAAGTGTGGTCCCCTCCTCTCCAAGTGGTCCTCACTTCTCTTTATATATAACAAGGACACCTGTTGATTTATTACTTGCTTTCCTATTTAATTTATTTTAGCTTTAAATTAAATTGAGGAATTGCATGATCCCACATTGATGGGATTGAAATTCTCACTCCCACTTTTCTCTATAAATACCCATCTTGGGATTTGGAGAAAAGTGTTTGAGTGGGAGTTAGAAAGAGCATTGCATTTTGGCAATAACTCTTAAACTCCATTAACACTTGGGTTTTGGTCGGACCTTGCTAACTCCAAGGTAGCAGACCTAAAAAGTCGGTGTTCGTCCTTTGTGGGTGGATACCGTTGGAGGCTCGGTATTTACGGAGCTAGAGCTTTCAAGTACGAGCCCGTGTGTGAGGGCGAAGCACGCTTCAAAGCTAAATTCTGATTTTACCCTTCTGTGGTTTTTATTATGCTTTATGGTTTATTAATTGCGAGTGGTTCTTGGGTAGGGGTTGTTTCCGCGGTGAGTCGGACTCACCAAACCCCAACAGCGGTATCGGAGCCCTGCTCGTTTATTTTTTTAATCATGTTTTTCATGGTTATTTTTGGCTTATTTTTCTAGTTTAAGATGCTAATTAGATTAGTAGCACGGTTTTATTAATTTTAATCCCGTTTTTAATGTGGATTTCGGCCTAGAACCCAGATTTTCGCCCAAAAATAGAGAATTTTGGGTGGAAAAGGCGTTCTGGAAACAGTTTCTTCCTTTTAGGTCTGTGATTTTAGCCAAATTCCAACCAGAAATGCCTTTTTTTGAGGGATTTTTTTGTTTAGACGAAAATCTTTAAATCTTTAGGTGCAATTTACAATATCAAACAAGTAAAATGAATTTAAACAATGCGCGTACTAGTAACTAATTTAGGTGGTTAATTCGATTAACACGCCTAATTAAAACTAGTCAAAGTTGTTTAACCGATTATGTAATTGACGTCATTAATAATTGAAGCTCCCACTAAATTCCGAATTTCCCTTAATTAATCCAATTAATTAAGTCGGTAGCACCCAAACTTGTCAAAATAAAATTTTGTCAATGCCGCTCAAAACCGAGGCCTAGCCTCCCAAAATTTTAATTAAAATAAACAAAATTAATTAAAATAAATAAAACGGCAAAATAAGCAATATTAAGCCAACCGCATTTCAAGTGGCTTTCGCTTTTAAGCGTTTTGCCAAGGAAACTCGAATAATCGCAGCTCATGCAAACCAAGCATACTACGGCTATTCACCTCACCGCACCAAGCATATGCACACACAAAAAACTCTGCACACACGGCTCGCGGCAAGCAGCCATGGGTTGCTGCCACTACCGCACGCACGCGCACGGCTGCTGGTGCGTGGCTGCTGCGGCCGTGTGCAGCTGCCGCGCGCGTGGCCGCACGCAAGGCGAGGCAGCCACCTTGGCAGCCACATGCGGGCTGCTATGCAGCCCGACTAGCCAAGGGTGGTTCTTTGTCTCGTTTTGCGTGCCATGGCCTCGGGATTTGATCCCATTTTGCGAGATATAATTAATTAATTCTAAATTAATTTTAGAACTAACTTAATGAGCAAAATATAAAAATTTTAAACAAGTCTAACTTAATAAAATTTCAAAGTGCAAATAACCAAAATAATTCCAAGAACAATTCTTAATTAAATTGGTTTAGCTTGGTGCAATAACAAAGTTGAGGCAATTTCTCACTTTTAATTTAAATAATTTAAATTAAACTTGAGAATTTGACAAAGTAAGGGGAAGTTGGAAAAATATGAACTTTAATGTTCAAATGAAAATTCCAACATCTAAATTTTGTGAATCCTTGAAAATTATATCTTCCAACATGAAGATAACCAAATTTCTATCACAAAAATTGAAACTTTATGTTTCCAATCAACTCAAAACTATTAAAACAACAAAGTTTAACACAAAATAACATGGAATTTAGTGGTTTTTAAAGTTTCAATCACTTATCACAAATAAATATTGAATCTTTAACACTTAGGAAGCCTCAAAACAAAAATTTTCACAATAAAAAGCAATTAGTTTGCAATTATGTGAAAATAAATCAACCTTTAAGCATCAAATACTACCAAGTGTGCTTTAAGGGGACTTAAAAATGCAGAAAATAATGCAAATAATCAACCACATAATCAACAACTTATACCATTAATTTCAAGGTTAGAAAAGACTTAAAAATTTTCGTCAAAAACGAAAAATCCCTTGAAAAAGGCATTTCTGGTCAAAATTTGGCTAAAATCACAGTCCTAAAGGGGTAAAAACCTTTCCAGAACACCTTTTCCACCCAAAATTCACTATTTTTGGGCGAAAATCTGGGTTCTGGGCAAAATTCGACATTAAAAACGAGATTAAAATAAATAAAACCGAACTACTAATCTAATTAGCAACTTAAACCAGAAAAATAAGCCAAAATAAACCTTGAAAAACATGATTATAAAAATAAACGAGCGGGGCTCCGATATCGCTTTTGGGGTTTGGTGAGTCCGACTCACCGCGGAAACAACCTCGACCCAAGGAACCACTCGTGATTAATAAAACCATAAATCATAAATAAATAAACACAAGAATAAGGAAAAACGAATCATACCCTTGAAGCGAGCTTCGCCCTCTCAAAACGGGCTCTTACTTGAAAGCCTTGAGCACCGCAAATGCCGTGCCACCAACGGTATCCACCCACAAAGGACGAACACGACTTTTTAGGTCCGCTACCTTGGAGTTAGCAAGGTCCAACCAAAACCCAAGTGTTAATGGAGTTTAAGAGTTTTTCAAAAATATGGAATGCTCTTTCTAACTCCCACTCAAGCACTTTACTCCAAATCCCAAGGTTGGTATTTATAGAGGAAAGTATGAGTGGGAATTTCTATCCCAACAATGTGGGATCATAAAATTCCACAAAGTAATTTAAAGCTAAATTAAATTAAAATTGCAAACTAATAATAAATCTACAAGTGGCATTACCATGTGAAATGGGTTGGTGAGGACCACATGGAGAGTAGGGTACCATACTTGCTCCCTACTCAATACTCTCCTTGTGCCACATGTCCTTACCCACTTGCTCCCATATTCCTCAAGCTTCCCCATAGTGACCGGCCCTATGGCCCAGCCACAAGCCCAGCCACGAGCCCAGCCCCGCACCAAGATGCGGGCTGCTGCTGTGCACACAAGCCATGTTCTTCAATCAACTTGAATATAAGTATTGGATCATTAGATAATAGTCATGAACATCCAAAGAACTTGGATGAGCTAGAGGATGAGTTCTTGACGCATGGAAACAAATATGTTTGAGTTTTGATCTTGCAAGCACAAACCTTAACAAGGATTAGATCCTTAACAAGGAAGCCATTTATAAGCACGAGACAAGAAGTATCGTGGCTTGAGAATGGTAACATGGATATGCATCCATGTATAATGTGCGGGAATTTAAGGTAAATTTCCATGATAACAAGTGATTAGGGTATCCCAATTCGTTGTGAGCCGTTTGGAATGAGACCCAAACAAAGCATCATCATGAAATCTACTGAAGTATATGTTGAGTATATTGTTGCCTTAAAGGCAATAATAAGGAAAGATGTTAAATGAAAAAGTTCGTTGTTGAACGTTGATGATTGTAGGTTGTCAGTAGAAGGTCTCAAATCATGAAAATGAGTGGCAACCATTGCTTGGACAATAAATCCTGAATCACATGTAATCCATTAACACTCTCAAAATTTTATCATCTTATTATGGAAATGGTGGATAATGAAGATGCTAAGATTTGCAAAGTAATTATAACTAAACATTCACAATTGCATGAAAGAGATCAAGCATATCAAATATGGGTGTGATTTCTATGAATGTTTTATTAAAAGTACTACTCTTAAAACATTTGGGAAGGCCATTTATCATTAGATGAAACATTGTGAAGTTTCATAGTGGAATAAAATATTTCTAAATATTCCACAAAACTATTTAATTGTGGTTTAGAATTAAATAATGAGTCCATTCGATTTTAATAAATATTCAAAATAGGGTATCAAGACATTGTCTTGGATAAAGAAACACCTATTAAGTGAACATTGAATATTTTGATCGAAAATTATCCCTAATCAAGGTCATTTATTTGTGGACGATTATTGACCATTAGAGATTAGTGTGTAGTATGATTTATAGCACCGTTTCTTGTGCTATGAGGATATAAATCATTTGCATATGTATTGGTTTAGAACCATACTGGATCGACCTATAAGAATACTTTAAAAAATTTAAAATCGTCATAAGTATTTTTCTCATTATTACTATCGGAACTCTTTTCCTCGACCATGAGTGATGAAGGTCTCTTGTTTGAGTACTAGTCCTTTTTGGTATCCGTCAAACGTCTGCCGTAACTGGAGATTATAACGACAGATATCAGGCGGCTAGGTCCTCTTAGTAAGAGAAGCTACATTGCAAGACTGGGAATGTCCCCCTACTAATAATAAGGAACATGTCTTGTTGTTTACAAGGCCTCTCGAAAAGCGAGACTGTGAAATTGCATGGCCGTGCTCATATGGATTTTAGAAATCATCTGCTTATTGACAAGCAAACTCAGATTTCGAGAAACTCTTCTGGATGTAACCGGGATGACGAATAATCTTACCCTGTAGTTCATGAAGAGACATAAAGAGACATAGGAAAGGGGCTATACACTAAATGCTCAATTGTCCGGAAGGACAAGTGGGAGATTGAAAGAAATGGTGTCCTTCGCACGAGTGTATTATTCTGATAGCGGGTTCAGAATTATTAGAAAGCTAATATATTCAGTAAGGTCAAGTGATCGGAATTCCTTGGTGGAGGCCGCTTCCGATCAGTAATATTAATGTATAATTAATATTTCACCGTAATCTTGACTGAACCCTTCGGGTCACACCCAAAAAAATATACGAACCGACTCGACGAATTAATTCGGAAGAAATTAATTCGTCGCCTGAGTAATAAATATTTAGACGTCGAAAATTCGAGCTTAGAGCGTCGAAACCGAGCGTCGGAATTCAAGTAAAAAATAGTAAAAAGACGAGACGACAAGATTAGTAATAAATCAACAATGACTAAAATACCCCTAGCATCTGAATCCCGAATGCTAGGGGATTAGGCAAGCTAGCGGCCCGCAAGCATTGCGTGGCTTGCTGGCGCGCGCTACTGCTGGCAGCCCGCACATGTGCGTGGCTAACTTGCAGCGCCTATCGGAAGCAGCAACCCGCACATATGTGCGTGGGCGTGCTGGGCCAAGAAGGCAGCAGCTAGCAGCCCGCGTGTGCGAGGCTAGGCTGGGCCGGGTTCTAGGGGTCGAGTCATTAGGGAAGCATGTGAAGGGAGTGTGTTTGTGTGAGGACAAGTGGCACAAGGAGAGGAAGGAGTGGGGAGCAAGTATGGTCCCCCCCTCTCTAACTGGTCCTCACTTCTCTTTACATATAACAAGGACACTTGTTGATTTATTACTTCCTTGCATATTTAATTTATTTTAGTTTTAAATTAAATTGAGGAATTTCATGATCCCACATTGATGGGATTGAAATTCTCACTCCCACTTTTCTCTATAAATACCCATCTTGAGATTTGGAGAAAAGTGCTTGAGTGGGAGTTAGAAAGAGCATTGCATTTTGGCAATAACTCTTAAACTCCATTAACACTTGGGTTTTGGTCGGACCTTGCTAACTCCAAGTTAGCGGACATAAAAAGTCGGTGTTCGTCCTTTGTGGGTGGATACCGTTGGAGGCTCGGTATTTACGGAGCTAGAGCTTTCAAGTACGAGCCCGTGTGTGAGGGCGAAGCACGCTTCAAAGGTGAATTCCGATTTTACCCTTTTGTGGTTTTTATTATGCTTTATGGTTTTATTAATTGCGAGTGATTCTTGGGTCGGGGTTGTTTCCGCGGTGAGTAGGACTCACCAAACCCCAATAATAACTTCCTAATTATTCATCAGAATTGGGCTTATAATATATCGTTGGAAAGATCTTTTAAAGCCCTATCCAACTACATCATTATTGGACACTTTCCATGGACCAAATCAAACTGAATTGGCTGTTTTCCTAAAAATAGGTTTTCAAAAACAGAGAGAAAGAGAAGAATTAAAACTATCCGCAACACTGGACTTTTCACACTTTCACTTCATTCGATTATGATTCGACGTGAAAGGTACTCATCACTGGGTTTGGTTTTGGGGAGACAAAAATGGGTGTCTACACATAAGTATAAGATGCATATTGGCAACTAGCATGACCCCTTGAATTCTTCAAGTCTTAAAAAGGTCTTTTCTTGCAACTTCATGGCTTTGTCTTCAAAGAACCTCCGTCTTCAAGACTTAACCAAATTATGCAACTACTAGTATCTACAACTAGGATTAATCTAAATATTAAGGTACAAAAATACTCAACGGTACTTAGACCGTATTTAGATTTACAAAAATACATCACGGCACGCAGTCCGTATTTTCTATCCTAATCGGGTCCAACTAGTTGCCATTTCATAAAAACTGTGAGAGAATATACATTCCATTCATCCATTCACTATTTGTGAATGGCCCATGCATTTTGTTGGGGTTTGGTAAGTCCAAATTACTGCGGAAACGACCCCGACCCAAAGAACCACTCGCAATTAATAAAACCATAAGGCATAACAAATAAACGTAAAAGGATAAAATCGCAATTTATCTTTGACACGTGCTTCACTCGACCTAATGGGCTCTTACTTTAAAGCTTTAGCTCCGAAAATACCGAGCCTCCAACGGTATCCACCCACAAAGGACGAACACCGACTTTTTAGGTCCGCTACCTTGGAGTTAGAAAGGTCCAACCAAAAACCCGAGTGATTAAATGAGTTAAAAGGATTTCACAATGGTGATGCCTTTTTCAACTCTCATTCAAGTGATTTTCCCAATACCCCAACTTGGGTGTTTATAGGGAAAACAAGATAGTGAAAAGGCTCTCCCATCAATGTGGGAGAATTTGATTTTTCAATTTTATTTTAAAGCTAAAATAAAATTAATAATCAAACTACTAATAAATCAACAAGTAGCAAGCTCATGAAAGAGGTTAGGTGAGGACAATTTGGAGGGGGGGGGTGACCAAACTTGCTCCCCACTCCCTCTCCAAAAACTGGCTAGCACACCCCCTTAAGGTCAACTAACATCGCGCCACATGGCACCACACTTGGGCACCAAGGCACCCAAGGTGGGCTGCCATGTGCAGCTGCCAGCAGGCCCTGCACAAGCGTGCGGGCTGCTAGCGCTTCTGGCCATTAAGCCCAGCACGGCTTTTGCAGGCTGCTCGTGCTCTCAGCCACCGAGCCACGCATCAAGGATGCGGGCTGCTGCTCCTTGCGCGCCTTGGCCCAGCGTAGCTAGCCTTGCGATGATAGCATTGGTGCGCATGCTAGCCAGCATGCTATATCGAATGCCCCTAGTACTCGGTTTGCTTGGGGCGTTCCGATGCTAGGGGTATTTTGATCTTGTTAATTTATTATTATTTTCATGTCTCGTCTTTTACTATTTTTGACTTGACTTCCGACGCTCGGTATCGACACTCTAAGCTCGAATTTCTGACGTCTAAATATTTAAAACTCGAGGGACGAATTAATTTCTTCCGAATTTATTCGTCGAGTTGGTTCGTATATTTTCTAGGGTGTGACCCGAAGGGTTCAGTCAAGATTAAGATGTAATATTAATTATAAATTAATATTATTGATCGGATGTGGCCTCCACCCAGGCATTCCGATCACTTGGCCTTACTGAATATATTAGCTTTCTAATAATTCTAAACCCGCTATCAGAATAATACACTTGTTCGAAGGACACCATTCCTTTCAATCTTCCACTTGTCCTTCCGGACAAGTGAGCATTTAGTGTATAGCCCCTTTCCTATGTCTCTTCATGTCTCTTCATGAACTATAAGGTAAGATTATTTCGTCATCCTTATTACGTCCAGAAGTATTTCTCGATTCCGAGTTCGACTGTCAATAAACAGATGATTTCTAAAATCCATCCGAGCACGACCATGCATTTTTACAGTCTCGCTCTACGAGAGGCCTTGTATACAACAAAGACATCTTCCCTATTTTAGTAGGGGGACATTCCCAGTCTTGTAATGTATTTCCTCTTACTGAGAGGACCTAGCCGCCCGAGTGTTGCCGTTATAATCCCCTATTACGTCAGACGTTTGACAACATCAAAGCGGACTAGTACTCAAACAAGAGAACTCACAATACTCATGGTCAAGGAAATAGGTTCCGACATCCATAATGAGAAGTATACTTATGACGATTTTTAATCTCTTAAAGTATTCTCATAGGTCGATCCATTATGGTTCTAAACCAATACCTGTGCAAATGATTTATGACAATCATGTCCTTGTAGCACATGAAACGGTGCTATGAATCAAACTACACACTAATCTCAACTGGTCATTGGTCGCCCATCGTTTAAATGACCTCGATTAGGGATAATTTTCGATTATAATATTCAACGTTCACATAATAGGTGTTTCCGTACCAAGACTGGTCTTGATACCCTTTTTTGAATATTCCAAGAATCGAATGGACTCATTATATAATTCTAAACCACAATTAAATAGCAAACGGAGTGATAAAAAAATTGCATGAAATTTTGAATTACTCCAAACCCTGAATGGTTCATTTTGTTTAGGGTATTTTTACCCTGCCACGTGGCCCAATCAGTGGGTGACACGTGTCACCCTCTTATTGGCCCAAAATGGACCAATCTCTGCCTGACACGTGTCATTCCAGAAATAAAGGGCAAAAGGCGGCCTTCAGGCCCAAATCCTGAGAACGCCGGAAAACGGCGCAGCCCACAAATGATTAGGGTTAAGTGACCTAATCACGGGCAATTCCCAAAGACCCTATAAATAGGGAGATGTCTCTCATTTTGAGGGCACGTTTTAGCATTTAATATACATGCATTCTCTTACATCAGAGAAAAACCTGAGCTTGGAATCCGAGCAGATACCCACCTAAATTTCCGTACTCTTTATTCCTTTTCAAGTTACTAACTTGACCGTCGGAGGCGGAGCTCCAACTACCCGGAGTCTCCGTTATTTTGCAGGTGCAGCTCAAGCCAGATCAGTCTTTGTGACGTAACTCTCCCGAGGGACAAAAACACCCAAAACATTTGGCGCCGTCTGTGGGGAGAGTACCTCGAAGATGGTTCAAGAGTCTGTACCCCCTAACCGTCTGGGCGAAGACCCAGAAGTCTTTACAGACCATGAGGAGGATGAAGATCCTCTGGTCGAAACCTCCACAGCCGAAGACGGCTCTCTCAGAATCAAGCGCATCTGGCCCTGAGAGACTCTGGAGCGGGGCGCCTCCCAGGCGGGTCCTAGCAGACCCACTGGGCAGCCGGAAGGGGAAACCCAAACGGCAGCTTGATCAGCCCCTGTCACCCGAGACGAACTCATGAGGTTCATGACAAGTTTCAAGGGTGAAATTAAAGAGCTTATCACCAAAAGCCGGGCTGGCCCAAGTAAAGGTCAGTCGGCGAAGAAGACTCCTCCAGAGAAGGGGAAGTCAGTCAAAAACCGGCAGCCCACTCCCCATCCAAAGGAGAAGGCAGCCGGGACCATTGATTGGTAAAAAATTTTCCTTCCTGGGAGGAACACTAATAACACTCGCCGGACTCAGCAGCCGGTGAGAAGTAAAAAATCAACTCTTGATGCCCGGGAAATCATAAACCGGAGGAGAAACCAATCGCTGTCTGAGTCGGCTTCAACGTCGAACTTTCCAGACAGTTTCAACAACATTTCCGCAAGGAGTGCACCCTCCTTGCATGAGAGCCAGACAGGCGGTAATACCGTCCACTCTGGCCCTCACATGATTGGAGCTGTACCGTATGTGCCTACTCAGGCTTACGGACAGTATCCCCCTAACTTCATGCAGCCGACCTTCTTTGGGGGTCAGGCGGCATACCCAAATGTCCAACCACTGGACTGGCAGCTCCGTCTGCTGCGCCTGGGTGAACAACCTTCTGCGTTCACTCGGGAGACAACCGAGGCGGCTCAGTCGGCCAAGGTTAAGAACGTGTTGGTTGGTACCTATGATGGTACCACCAATCCGGAAGACCACCTCATGGCTTACACTAACCTCATGTATCTGCAAGGGTTGGACGATGCCACTTGGTGTCGATGCTTCCAGGCTACATTGAAGGGCATTGCCCAACAATGGTTTGGCAACCTGCCAGCCGGGTCCATCGATAGCTTCAGGAAGCTCGCCTTCCTGTTTCCTTCCAACTTCTCAATGAACATCCTTGCTAAGAAAACAAGCCTTGATTTGAGCACTGTTAAGCAGGGAGAGAGAGAAGGGTTGCGCTCATATGTCAGGCGGTTCAATCTGATAAGAATTCAGATTCAAGGACTGTCTGACGAGGTAGCCTTTACAGACTTTTTCAAGGGTCTGAGAGACGGGTCGACTTTTAAGTTCGACCTCGTCAGAAAAGGGGCTTTCACCTTACAGGCGGCCCTGAGGGAGGCGGAAAGCTACATTCAAGCTACCGACCTCTGCTCGCCTGGTAGCCAGTCGGACTCCAAGAAGTCCGACCAACAGAAAGACAGCCGGTCAGCTCAGCCGGCCAAAAACAAAGAAGAGAGCAAGAAAAGAAAAGAAGTTTGGGCGGTTATTGACTCTGACCAGCCGTCCCAGAAGAAAAAGAAAGAATTTAAACCGTACGTTCCCAAGTACGAGTTTAATAAAGACTGCAACTCCATCCTCCTGGAGGTAAAGGACCGGCTGTCAATTGAGAAGCCGAATCCTATGAAGAGTTCTGTCCAGTCATGGAACAAAAATAAATTCTGTCAGTTCCATGAGGAGGTTGGCCATGACACCAACGACTGCTTTAGTCTTCAGCGGGCGTTGGACCGTCTGGCTGACAAAGGGCTGCTGAAGTCCTACATTTCTAAGTCCCCAGCTGGGGCAAAAAAGAAAAACAAGGGTCAGTCCTCCAAGACTACCCCCCAGCCTGCTAGTAGCTCGGATACCGACAAGGAGCCGGTCTACACTATAGCAGGCGGTTTCTCATGTGGTGTCCCTACCATCCGGGGCACCAAGAGCCATCTTCGAAAGATGGACAAAGATGATGATGAGCAGGCGGAAGCCAGCTCCTCCTTCCCAGACGTCTTGATCACTGAGAAGGATAGGGGCAGCGTCCGCCGCCCGCATGATGACCCGGTGGTCATTGAATGTAAGATTGCAAATCAGTTGGTTGGACGGATCCTTATAGACACCGGCAGCTCATCAGACATCATCAGCCTCCGGTGCCTGCAAAAGCTGAAATACAACGTCAGCAGCATGCATCCGGTCACCCACCCCTTGGTTGGTTTTGGGGGTGGGATGGTCTACCCAGCCGGGAGAACTGACTTACCCATCCGACTGGGAGAGAAAGGCCAGGGACGACATATTGTCGTCAGATTCTTGGTCGTTGAGGAGTTGACCGCCTACAACATCATTCTTGGCAAGCCAACCCTCAACGTAGCCAAGGAAGTAATCATCCCATCCCTCATGCTCATCAAGTACGAGAGGGATGAAGGCTCTGTTGGTTCCTTGAATGGGGATCAGAAGACGGCCCGAGAGTGCTATCTCTCAGCCGTCCGAGATACTGTGGCCCCAGGCGGCCAGGAACCAATAGACCTTGACAATGTCAAGGATGCCGACCCAGCTCCTGCCCCACCAGCAGCCGGAAAGAAAAGAAAGGCACCTCTGCTGGTGGAGGTGAAGAAAGAGAAAAAATAGCAATCACTGACCGGTGAACGGTCAGATGAGCTCCATCCCCAACCGGCTGGCAAAAGCATTGATCTCGTTCTGGATGACAGCCGTCCAGAACGTACTGTTAAGGTTGGGACGGTTGCTCATGCTACCTTGAGTGCAAGCTTGCACCTTCTGCTGAAGGAATTCAAAGACATTTTTTCCTTTGAAGTGGAAGAGATGCCAGGCGTCAGCCCGGATCTTGTTGTCCACAAACTACCCGGAGTCTCCGTTATTTTGCAGGTGCAGCTCAAGCCGGATCAGTCTTCGTGACGTAACTCTCCCGAGGGACAAAAACACCTAAAACACATTTCATAATAAATGGTTTTTCCGAATGTTTTAAGAGTATCACTCTTTATAAAACATCTATAGAAATCACACCCATATCTAATATGCTTGATTTCTTTCATGCAATTGTGAATGTTGTCGTTCACTTATAGCATAGGTTTAGTTATAACTACTTTGCTAATATTAGCATCTTCATTACTAATCACTTTCATAATAAGATGATAAAATTTGAGCGTGTCATTGATTATATGTGATTTAGGATTTATTGTCCAAGTGATGGCTCCCACTCATTTTCATTATTGAGACCTTCAACTTGACAACCTACAATCATTAACGTTCAGCAACGAACTTTCCATAGAACATCTTCTTTATTATCGCTATTAAGGCAATAATATTCTCAACGTATATTTTAGTAGACTTTCTGATGATGCTTTGCTTGGGTTCCATTCCAAACGGCTCACAATGATTTGGGATACTCTAATCACTTGTGATCATGGTAATTTTCCTTAAATTCCTGCACATTACACATGGATCCACGTCCATGTTACCATTCTCATGCCACGACTTATTTTAAGCTCGTGCTTATTAACGACCTCCTTGTTACGGATCTAATCCTTGTTAAGGCTTGTGCTTGCAACATCAATTCTCAAATTGTATTTGTTTCCACAAGTCAAGAACTCATCCTGTTACTCATCCAAGTACTTTGGATGTTCTTGGCCATAATCTACCGATCTATTACATAGATACATGTTGATTGGTACTACATAAATACTTCACATGCTCTAAGCAAGTAAGTCATGCGACGACTCCATATCACAGCGTACATGATGGATTAAATTGCAGAGTATTTCTCAATCTTATTCCATCAATTTGTCATTTTAGCTCATTCAGTTTCACTAAGTCTTTGCTAAACAGTTTGCTGTGTGATATGGTTGAAAGTCTCTATTAGAGTCTTTCATGTTTGATTTAGTATTTATCCTAGCTTATACTTAGTTCAAACATTTATTTATTTTATACATATGGGTCGAAAGTCTTTCAAAGTCCTTCAATTCATGTTAAACATGGTAAACTCCTTTACACGTTCAAACATTTTATCAAGTCTATATAATAGAACTTAATACCCAATACGTAATAAGTATCGTCGTTGGCTTGGTCCATTGTCGAAAAAATACTTTCAAATCTAAGCATTTAACATTTGATAGTTATTTCACAACAGAGTTCGTAGACTTCTTATTGGACCTTTATATAATTTACTTTTGCTCCCACTAAACTTCTTATTCATAAGAATTTCTATGTTTCTCCATAAGTTAATCCTCTTATTAACTTCATGAGAAAACACGTTCTAATTCCTATATGCAATGCTTCCTTAAATCCCAAAACGGATTCCTAGAGCTTGCTTTTAAATCTAGCATTATTTAGATTTTCAAAACCCTTAGACTATATTCATAGTAACTTTTAAAATACTATTTTGGGAAGGCGGTTTTGGTATCTATTTTGCCCTATTTCAAATGTGCTATTTTACTAGATCAATCACGAAAAGACCTTAGCATTCCGATTGGTGAATAGGTTTTTATTAAAATCAACTCTGTGACTTTAATTGTATCCTTTTCAACCAATATAGCTATGTATACATTTCCACATTTGTTAGTTTTCTATTTGAAAAATTATTTGCAATCAATGGGTCTTTCACCCTTTATGCAAATTAATCAAGTTTCAAACATAATTTTCAAACATGGGGTCTGTTTCGGATTTTCATGGCCTCTAACCATTGTTCGGAATTTGGATTTGTCGTAGCTATTTTACAAGACATTATTCCTTTACTATCTAATAGTAAATAGTATGCTTGTAAGTCTTAGGTTTTATTTCTAATTTAATAGAAATTTATAAGATTCAATCCAAGCCTTTGGTGAATTCTATACCTATACGAGGCAATTGCATCAACAACTGAGTTTCAAGGTGCTTCCAAAGCCCTTTTATTATGTTGATCTTACTCTAAAATTTCTGATGTTTTGTGAGTAATGAATTCTCTTTTAAGGCACTTGTAAAGTCCTTTTGAGTACTCTTGATCAAGCATTCTCACGAAGCCCTTTTAAGGTCTTCCGAGATTCTCAGTTCTAGTTTGTTTCTAGGCTCGATGGTCATCGAGTTCATTTTCCTCCCACTTGTCGTTTTGGAAACGTGTTACTTTCCAGAAAGACACCACTTAGAGCAACAAACACTATGTTCTCAATTAGGTTGTGTAGGTAATGCCCATGGTGTCACTTGAATGCTTACAAAGAGACATGTATATTGTCTTTGGGTAAAAGTTCGTTGTGAAACGAACAGTTAGCTCCCACTTGAGCTATCTTATCCTGTAATGAGCCATTAAGCTCCCACTCAACCACCTAGCTCTTGCTAAGCTGGTGAGCTCCCACTGAGTCACTTAGCTCCAACTGAGCCAATGTACTCCCATTATGGCTAAGAGTTTTAGACTTATACATGAAAATACATTTAGAAGATAATTTTATCCATAACTGAATATGGCCTCCTTTCTTAGCTTCGACATTTTTTTTAGTGTAGCATTAGTCCTTCGTGCAAATCTTAAGAACTTTATAGGAAGGGATGTGATCCATCATTGTCCGAGTCATTTTTAAATGGCATCGAGGTCTCCGTGAAGACACACTATTTTCTTTGTGGAGTTATTTATGAAAATTTAAATTTCATAACTTCGTGATGGTCACGCTTGGCTCAAGCAAACATCGCTCGATCTAATCTAGACGTTTTGATATCTTTCCAAGTCGATTCTGTACTTCACTTAACTCTTGAACTATTCAAGGTCAAGTTTGTTCACATTTGATGAATATAGCCATATTCTTTAAAATTCTTTGTGAAACATTGAAGTAAATGAATCCTCTTTAGCTTTCGGAGTCATTTGTCTATACCAAGAACATAAGTTCTTTACTTTGTCGATTTCAACAAGTAAGATTTGCTTGTCTTAGAACGATTCCAAATCGATCAACTATCAACAACCTATCTAATAGAGCCTTGAGTACGATCTTGTCGATGTGACATTGCTAAAGATGTTCGGAACGCAAATCATGCCCATGAATTTGAGCTTTTGCTAGTTTATCATGTTAAGATAATGTTTATTTATAATCAAGCATTCTTGACTCATGGTTTAGACAACCATGCCATTCAAATAAATTTGCAACTATTGCTTATTGCTTTAAATGTGAGTCTTACCGTGTGTAAATGGATCATTTGCTGATTATGGAACACAATAATTATTTGTTTGTTCCAGCCTTAGCTTAAAGGTCTTTACACAAAGCATACGTCCTTACAACTGATGTAGCACCACTTGCTTCATTCTTAGCTTGTAAGTCGATAACTTAGCTTATCTTCAATAGTTTGAGGTCACTTTTAAAGTGGAACACTCAAGAAGTATTCGATACTTGTGAAGATAACGAATAGCTAAGTTATCTACAATAATATGAACTCATGGGTTGAAATGGAATCTTATTCCTTTTCTTCGTTCCTCGTTTCCTATTTTTCTTATCATACTTTATCTCATAATCTTTAAAGAACCATTTCTTTAAGAGTCTTTGACTTTTATACTTTGTTAGGCATAATTAAGCATCTAATGCGCCGTAAAACAAAGTTCCATATTTTCCTTTAATTCACGCTTGAATTACTACATCAATGAGTCCTACTCATCTATGTATTAAGCGAAAAGATGTGTTGGTTGTCAATATTGACAATTTGAGTTTTCAACTCAATACTTCATGTTTTATCAAAACTACCTAGTATTTTGAATACATGATGTCCAACCGTCCTTTCGGACTTTATAAAAGTCATTTATGAGAATTGTATTTTAGAAATACTTTACTTTTCTTTGATAACCATTCTCAAAGATTTCCTTTACCAATCATGACAAAAATACAGTTCGATTTGGAATTCTACAAATATAAGTGCAAAGTATAACCATTTATCAAGTAAATAACATAATAAGATTTAAATTAAGAGGTATTCATGCAAATCTTCAGTCTTATTAAACGTCTTATCCACGCATTAAAATTGTCCCCATTTGGCGAGAATAAGTCGATTCCAAGATCCAAAGAAACAAAGAGTAGTTAAGCATGCTTTGGCTTGTCTTACCACTCAATATCCTAAGGAAAGCAACTCTTTGCTACTAGCTCCAAGCCACTCTTGGTTGAATAAATCGTCGCATCTAATGCTCTCTCAACAATTTATTCACTTTGCCACGACATGTTAGGACTCCATCACTCATATCGTTGAGTACAACCAAAACCAAATTGCATACCCGGTATGCCTTACTTCCTAGGAGAGGTAGTGATGCCTTGCTTTGGCGTAGCCGACCACTACCCTCGTTCGGCCGGTAAGTGTTGTTTTGGAATGACAAGTTTTTACTCAATATTAAGGGAACTAGGGTTTCTATGTTGGTGTATTTAAGTGAACTTAATTAATCATCACAACATTCGAAATCCTAAACATGCATCTAACATATAATTCATATATATATATATATATATGTATATATATATATATATATATATATATATATATATATATGTATATATATATATATATATATATATATATATATATATATATATATATATTGAAAAACATAAATATAGATGCATTTGGCAACTAGCATGACCCCTTGAGATCTTCAAATCTTCAAAAGGTCATCATTTGCAACTTCATGGCTACGTCTTCCAAGAACCTCCATCTTCAAGACTTGACCATAATTAAATGCAACTACTAGTATCTACGACTAGGACTAATCTAAATATTAAGTTACAAAAATACTCAACGGTACGCATACCGGATTTAGATTTACAAAAAATACATCACGGATCGCAGTCCGTATTTTCTATCCTAATCGGGCCCCACTAGTTGCCATTTTATAAATTTTGTGAGAGAATATACATTTCATTCATCCATTCACTATTTGTGAATGCCCATGCATTTTACAACGATAAACAAGTAACAATGCAAAAACACGCGTGAACTTGTAACTAATCTAGGTGGTTAATCCAATTAACACGCCTAATTAAAACTAGTCAAAGTTGTTTTAACCGGTTATGTAAATAAGCGCAATTAACATTTGAATCTCCCACTATTACGCATCTAACTTAATTAATCAAATTACTTAAGCCGGTAAATCCCAAAATTTGTCAAAATAAATTTTGCCAATGCCGCTCAAAACCCGAGGCCTAGCCTCCAAAATTTTAATTAAAATAATTAAAATTAATTAAAATAAACAACGGCCAAAAAGAAAGATTAAAAAACGAGAGAAAAATGCATCGACTACCCAAGGCTAGCACCCTTGAGCAATCACACGCACGCAAGTGTTGGGCGCTTGCCTAGCAGCCTCGGCCTTGCGTGCTGTGATGCTGTTGGGCGCTGCTTGGCAGTGCGCACTCGATCCGCGTCTAGCTGTAGCTGCCTAGCATTGTTGCTACGCCTTGCATCGTCTCTCATGCCCCTCATGCACCAAGTCAGCACACGGCTCCTCGCACACACCTAGCACCACACGCACCAAGCGCAGCAGCCTCGTCCCTCGGCAGCCACATGCGGGCTGTGCAAGCAGCCCAGCTGGCCGAGGGATGCGGATGGCTATTCTGCCTTCGTTTGCGTGCTTGTGCCTCGGGATTAATTCCCGATTTGTGTGACATCTCTTATAAATTCTAAATTAGTTTTAGAATTAATTCATTGAGAAAAAATGAAAATTTAAACAAGTCTAACTTAAAATAAAAATTTTAAAGTGCATGTAACCAAAATCATTCCCAAGAACCATTCTTTAATTAAATTGGTTTAATTTGGTGCAACAAAAATAATAAGAGGGCAATTACTCACTATTAATTTAATAAGTTTAAATTAATCTTGAGTTTTTGACAAAATATGAGGGAGTTGGAAAAATGAACATAAGTTCAATAAAGATTCCAACTTTAATACTTGTGAATCCTTGAAAAAATTATATCTTCCAATATGAAGATAAACAATTTTTCTATCACAAAGTTTCAAACTTTATGATTCCAATCAACTAAAAAATGATTAAATCAACAAAGTTTAACAAAAAATCATGGAATTTAGTAATATAAAGTTTCAATCACTTAACATAAATAAAGACTGAATCTTTAATACTTGGAAGCCTCAAAGAACAACAATTTTACATTTAATGCAATTAGTTTGCAATTATGTGAAAAAATAAAACCAACCATTCAAGCACAAATTACTACCAAGTAATCATTTCTAAAGAGGTTTAAAATTGCATATAAAATATGTATTGAACCAATTACATAACCACCATAAATATGCAATTAATTTTCAAGGTTAGAAAGAGTGATTAAATAACCCTCGAAAATTACATAACCTCGAAAATTACATAACCACCATAAATATGCAATTTTCGAGGGTTTTTTCGTTTTTACGAAAAATTTTAAGTCTTTCTAACCTTTAAAATTAATTGCATATTTATGGTGGTTATGTATATGGTTCAATACATATTTTATATGCAATTTTAAACCTCTTTAGGCATGATTACTTGGTAGTAATTTGTGCTTGAAAGCTTAGTTTTATTTTTCACATAATTGCAAAATAATTGCATTAAGTGTGAAATTGTTGTTCTTTGAGGCTTCCAAGTATTAAAGATTCAATCTTGAATTATGTTAAGTGATTGAAACTTTATATTACTAAATTCCATGAATTTTTTTAAACTTTGTTGATTTAATCATTTTTTTTTAGTTGATTGGATCATAAAATTTGAAACTTTGTGATAGAAAATTGTTTATCTTCATATTGGAAGATATAATTTTTCAAGGATTCAAAAGTATTAAAGTTGGAATCTTTATTGTACTTATGTTCATTTTTCCAACTCCCTCTTATTTTTTCAAAAGCTCAAGGTTTATTTAAATTAATTAAATTAATAGTGAGTAATTGCCCTCTTATTTTGTTGCACCAAGTTAAACCAATTTAACTAAAGAATGGTTCTTGGGAAATATTTTGGTTACATGTACTTTGAAAATTTTATTTAAGTTAGACTTGTTTAAATTTTTTATTTTGCTCAAATAAATTAGTTCTAAAATTGATTTAGAATTAACAATTATGTCACGCAAAATTGGGATTAAAATCCCGAGGCTATGGAATGTAAAACGAGGTAAGAAGAACATCACTTGGCTAGCTGGGCTGCATAGCAGCCCGCATGTGGCTGCCAAGGATGGTGCCCCGTGCTTGCACGCAAGCCCATGCGTGGCTGATGCTTGCTGCTAGCAGCATGGCGCGCCAGCAAGCACCAAGCAGCAACAACATGGTGTTTTGCGCGCTTTGCATGCTGGCTTGCTTGGCTGGCTGCGGCTGGTGCAAGGACGAGCACATGGTGCGTGGCTTGGGACTTGGTGCATGCGTCGTGTAATTAGGGTCTTGCGTAGATGTTGCTTGCGAAGCAATGTAGTGCAATGAGTTCGTACAACATGGCCATCAAGGGCCACGTTATTGATGTGTGAAAGTTCGCTGATGTGGGAGGTGTAACGCTTAGCGACATCGGGCCCACTCCCACGTTCATTGAGCATCAAGCGGTTGTGCAAAATGTGAGCACTCCATGTCTTAGTGCTAGGCACTTCGACATTTTGGACTACGTAATTTTTGCTTAAAATTGTCGTTTTAATTATTTTATTAATCTAATTTGTTTTAAATTATTTTAATAAATTTTGGAGGCTAGGCCTCAGGTTTGAGCGGCATTGGCAAAATTTAATTTTAACAAAATTTGGGTTTTACCGGCTTAATTAATTGGATTAATTAAGTTGGATGCGGAGTTTAGTGGGAGCTTCAAATTTAATTTTGCTTACTTACATAACCGGTTAAAACAACTTTGACTAGTTTTAATTAGGCGTGTTAATTGGATTAACCACCTAGATTAGTTACTAGTTCACGTGTGTTTATGCATTGTTACTTGTTTATCGTTGTAAAATGCATGGGCCATTCATAAATAGTGAATGGTTGAATGGAATGTATATTCTCTCACAGGTTTTGTGAAATGGCAACTAGTGGAGCTCGATTAGGATAGAAAATATGGACTGCGATCCGTGATGTATTTTTGTAAATCTAAATACGGTGTACGAACCGTTGAGTATTTTTTTACCTTAATATTTAGATTAGTCCTAATCGTAGATACCAGTAGTTGCATGTAATTATGGTCAAGTCTTGAAGATGGTGGTTCTTGGAAGACGTAGCCATGAAGTTGCAAATGAAGACCTTTTGAAGATTTGAAGATCTCAAGGGGTCATGCTAGTTGCCAAATGCATCTATATTTATGTTTTTCGATATATATATATATATATATATATATATATATATATATATATATATATATATATATATATATATATATATATATATATATATATATATATATATATATATATATATATATATATATATATATATGTTTAAGTATATGAATTATATGTTATATGCATGTTTAGGATTTCGAATGTTGTGATGATTAATTATGTTCACTTAAATCAACCAACATAGATACCCTAGGTCCCTAAATATTGAGTAAAACTTGCCATTCCAAAACAACACTTACCAACCTAACGAGGGTAGTGGTGGGCTACGCCAAAGCGAGGCATCACTACCTCTCCTAGGAGCGTAAGGCATACCAGGTATGCAAGTTGGTTTTGGTTGTACTCAATGATATGAGTGATGGAGTCCTAACATCTCGTGGTAAAGTGAACAAATTGTTGAGAGAGCATTAGATGCGACGATTTATTCGACCAGTAGTGGCTTGGAGCCATTAGCAAAGCGTTGCTTACCTTAGGAGATTGAGTGTTAAGACAAAAGAAAGTATGCTTAACCACTTTTTGTTTCTTCGGATCTTGGAATCGACTTATTCTCACCAAATTGGGGACAACTTTAAATGTGTGAATTAGACGTTTTAAATAAGTTTGATTAAAAATGCATTAATTTAATCTTATTTAAATATCATGAATGGTTTTTCATTTCAAATTCTTTCATATGTAGAATCATTTCTTCAACTATCGACAACAATCTTATGTTCCCAGAATTTCCAGAGAAGTTATTATTTAACTTGAATTTGGTAAATTTCAAGGAATGGGAAGAGGAACTCTGTTTGACCCTCCGTAATTGCTACCTAGGGCATATCTTGGATACACCTATCCCGAGTTTCTACTCAAAAGGAATTATGAGCGATAAGGATCATGAGGAGTGGAGTTATGATTGTAAGAGAGTCTCTCGACTCATGGCAAAATCCATTCCGGAATAGTGGAAGAATAAATTCTCCAACTACCTTACGGATGTACTTCTCAAGGCTCTAGAAGATGTGGTCAATTTGAGGGTAACAAAGAGCGATAAGGGCAACTATGATGGACTCGTGGAAGAAGTGACTAGGTCATTGTCTAACATAAGGATCAAGCCACCGTAAGATGGATGTCTCAGTAAAGAAAGGCAAGAAGTATGGGCTAGGGTCTATAGTGTAAGACTTAGACCCGGGATGCCACTTCAACCCCATGAGCAAAAGATGACAAGGTTATTTAACCATCTGGAAGTGATTGGTAAACTGGTGGAGGATAAGCAATCGTCTCATATGCTTTTAAGCTTACTCCACTCGAGATACGTTGCAATTAAGATGCAACTTACCAACAATCAGAACAAACTGTCCTACAAGGAAGTTGTCCAGGAGCTCCAGAAAACCTATTATTGCAAGGCGACTACGTTTGCTCTAAGGCTCAAGAAAAAGGAGTTCAAAAAACAAGGCAAAGATGCGCTACTTCTATTATAGTAAGAAAGGCCACTATAAAAGAGAATGTAGCGAGTGTCTGGAAGATGAGGCAAGAGGAAAGATAGCCTCAATCTCAAGTATCATATACACACTTGAAAATAAGCAATTTATAATGTATTAGATACCGGAAAATTGACTCATTTTATGGTCTTATATCAGGAACAAAATGAGCGGTGTTTTTCAAGTTGTCATGAGTAATCAAGTGGAAGATGAAGAAAATCTATCCAAAGAAAGCTTATAAACTCATGTATTTTGTCTAAATTCTAAAACTTGTTAAGTTTTATCTACCATACTTTGATCTTGCGACGTTGGACGTCATTTTAACCTTGATCACAAGACCTTTTGTTTAAATGTCTTGTTTATATTTATGGAAATTACACCTTTTGTGTGTTTAGACAAAATTATTTATGATAAAAGGCTAAGACCATAGAGTCAAATCAAACTTACTTGTGGCAATGTCGTCTTGGTTACATTAACATCAAACGCATCAAGAGACTTCTATAGGAAGGTGTTCTTGACTCTTTCGATTTAGAATTGTTTGAGAACTGCGAGGGATGTTTATTAGGCAAGATGATTAAGCAGCCATTCTCCAAGCTGGGAGAAAAGGCAAGAAACTTATTAGGTCTAATACACACTGAAGTATGTGGACCAATGAGCTCCACCACAAGAAATGGACATCGATATTTTATCAGCTTCACGGATGACTATAGTAGATATGGTTATGTTTACCTAATGTCGCATATACCTGAATCGTTTGAAAATTTCAAAGAATTTCAGAGTGAAGTTGAAAATCAGCTTAGCAAGAAAATCAAAGCCCTTCGATCGGATCGAGGTGGTGAATACTTGAGCCAAGAATTCGATGACCATATGAAAGAAAAGGGTATGCTTTTAGAATTGACACCTACAGGAACTCCACAATGGAACGGAGTATCCGAAAGGAGAAATCGGACCTTGTTAGACATGGATGGTACGATCAACAATGGGTCTTAGTGATCTTCCTATCTCTTTTTGGGGACACGCACTTCTAAATGTGGCACTAACACTGAACCGTGCACCATCAAAAGCTGTAGAAAAGACTCCATATGAATTATGGACAAAGAAACCTCCTAGGTTGTCTTTTCTTAAGATATGGGTATGCGAAGCATATGTCAAGAAATTAATTTCTGACAAACTTCATCCCAAATCTAACAAGGTTTACTTTGTGGGTTACCCAAAAGAAACCAAAGGGTATTACTTCTACAACAAATCGGAGAACAAAGTGTTTGTTGCTCGCGATGGTACTTTTTGGAGAAGGAACACCTTTCCAATATGACAAGTGGGAGGAAAATCGAACTCGACGAAGTTCGTGAGGATGAGCAACAAAATCAGAATGGCAGTCAAAGTGCTTAAATAGCATATGTTGACGCAGGTCAAAATGATAAAAATGTGCAAAGTCAAACCGACAATGAAAATGCTCAATCCATTACCTAACGTAGGTCCCAGAGGCCGAGATCTCAACCTGATAGATATCTTGGTTTAGTATTAACCGAGATCTCAGACGACATCCTGATTATATATGGATGGAGATAAACCGGCAACCTACAAGCAAGCGATGACAAGCACCAACTCTGCTAAATGGCATGAAGCCATGAGATCCGAAATGGATTCCATGTTTGAAAATCAAGTCTGGGACTTGGTTGACATACCTAAAGGTTATACACCTATCGGTTGTAAGTGGATTTTAAAGATGAAAACCGACAAAGATGGAAATGTATTCATTTACAAAGCTAGATTAGTGGCAAAAGGTTACAGACATGTTCATGGTATTGATTACGATGAAACCTTTTCACCAGTCTGTAGACACCTAAAAATGTCTCCCCAAAACCAAACCAGATGATGAACAACCTTTCACCGCAACTATTATTCGGGTTCAGTATTTAATTCCGAGAGTGCTTAAAAAATCGTATTTAATTAAATTCAATTTTTGAATAGTCCATGGATCAGTCTTGATGTTTGGTCAAAGCATAGTTTTAATTTTAGCCCAAAACTATTATTTAATTTCAGGCCAAACCTTTTTTATTTTATTGTTTTATTATTTATTTTATCCCAAACTTTTATTTATTTTAGCCCAAATAGTAATAAAATTAAAAAATGGCCTGAAATTATCAATGGACATTTAAAATGCTGAAAGAAATTAGGGTTAAAAATGAATTTAGACGGAAAAGCAGACTGAAAACTTCCGCGTCACGGCAACAGTCCATCGTGTCACGAGAAACTTTCCCGTCTGACGGTGGGGTTCCCCGTGACACGGGACACCTGCCGTGATACGGGGGTTTTCGTGTCCTTTCCGCGTAAACCCTTAACGGGTTTTCTTTCCCGTTTAGCATACATTTACCGCGTCACACAAAAGTACATCGCGTCACGGGAATGTTTCCCGTCTGACGGTGGGAATTCCCGTGTCACGGTACACTTTGCCGTGTCACGGTATAATTTTTTAGGGTTTTTATCATTTTAGGGTTCTGTGTGTTCCCTCAGCACATTTTTTCTATAAGTACCCCCTCATTTCTGATGTACAGGGCATCAATTAATTCTCTTGTTTTTTCTATCTTCTATGCTCTAGCCTAAACACTAGCCTACCCTTATTCTTTCAAAATTCCTTTTTCAAGCACTCCTAGGAGTCCATACTTTACTCGTGGTTCTGTGCTTAAGCCGAGGCATGAAAGGTAGAACTGTTTGAGGGTTTGGCCCCAAATTAACTCTACTTTACTTAATTTAATTTAATTATTGTTTTGTTATTATTTCCTTGAAATTACTAACTCGTTTATTATTTTGTAGTTGCAAACAAACAGATTCAAAGTAAGAATTATGTTCCCTTTATTTCTATTATTTTTCTAACGATTTTGTATTGTTAGAATTATTGTTAAATTGCTTCCAATATTAATATTTATTCTATTGTTATTATGATCACCATATTGCATGTTTAAAGGGAATATGTAATTGAAAATCACGCCTAATAAGATAATTTGGACAACCGGTTTAGGTTCCTTTTTAATCTTGTTATTAATTCAAGTGATCACAATATTTTAGAATTATGTGTTGCATTAATATTAAACCTATTTAGCTTAATAATAGTTTGGAACAAATTGAATCTTTGTTTGTATTCCTTTGAGATCGCAAGAATGCTTTTCACAATAAGAATCGAGTAGAGGCCAATACGGGCGAATGTGACTCCATGAATCACTTCGTACCATCATCCCTGATCCTCCTTTCGTGGTTCCAAACCATATGGAGTTTGTAATCTCATGGATTATGAATGGGGTGTAACCTTCACGGGTCAATCGTTGTTGCCTTTGTTGTCCCTTTATCGTGGTTTCCTTTTTATGATCCATGAACGATTTACAAGTTCCTAAAAAACTTGTTTGCGGCTCCCTACTTTATTTGTCCGTAATCGTATTATGTCAATTCCCACTTCCTATGAGTGCTGATATATCCAATTTATATAGTGTTTTACCCCCGTGCTACGGTCATAATTAGTAGTTTTTTTGGCTCTTTAGGGCCATTTTTATTACTATTTGAGTTTTCTAGTGTTTTCGTAGTTTTAGTTGAGTTTTACAGGGAATTGCACTTTTGGAGAATTTTCCCGGGTTTTCATGGATCGACTACGGAAGCTAGAAGGACACGACCATTCTTGAAGCCTAGGATCGGTGAGAGCCGATGATTAAGGGCTCGGTATGAGATACCGGGGCTATTGGATCGATTAATCAAGACCCGATGAGGAAATCCAGATTGGGCCGAGGAATTGTGCCCAATCGAAATCTAAGCCTCGAAGAAGAAGACCGGGCTTGATCGGGCAAGCATACCCCGATCGGGCGGATGCGCGCAAAAGACCCCTCAAGGAAGAGCCGCGCCCGATCGGGTGAGCGTAAGCTCGATCAGGCGCGACATACTTGCAGTGGGCAAGTAAAAAGGCAGGCCCGATCGGGCGGCCCTTCGCCTGATCGGGCGCGTGTTTTTGTTAGTAGACGATTAGATTTGTTTTAATTTTTGTTTTGAGGAATGTTTAAGTACGAATTATGTACGTAAATTCTAATTACCCTCTTCTTTAGATTTTCTCTCTCTACTTAGGATACTTCTCTCTCTTAATTTTTCTCTCAACTTTGTTCTTAATTACTTTCATTAATCCAGATTTCTTTTGGTAACAATTTCTTCTCTTTAATTTCATTTATTTATTTATTTCTTTGATTATGTTTTGCTTTATTCATTTGATTAGTTTAGTTATGATATGGTTGAGTAGTTTTATTTCTAGGGTATATAGGGATCTAATAAATAATATGAAGGGGTAATTTTGTGATTATTGATTATCAATGCTTGGTTAATTTCCTTTTGATTGATTTAATGATATGCAATTAGGTTTGGCCGTATTTAATTGTGTGAGTTTAGCAATATTAATTCGAGATTTGACAGATGAGAATTGATGTTTAGGCTTAGTTTCAATAGGCGGACTAATTTATAAATGGTTAAGTCGAGATTCGACAGATGAGATTTAATACCGGTAAATTAACTCTGCGATAATAATACGTAGCGAAAGCCCTTTATAATCTGATTAATCAATGCTTGATGATTGCTTATTATGATTTGCCCTGGAATATTGTTTATTAGTGAACCTATGCCCTAGGTCTTTTAATATTTGATTTCTTCCTACTTTATTTCCTTCGATCTTATTCTTCATAGTATAGACTTTATTTACAATAATATTGGTTACTTTGATAATTTAGGTTATAATAATTAATTGGGAGTAGAAAGACTTGTTTCCCTGTGGAGTTCGACCCTACTTCCCTATCTACTTTAGTTAGAGGACTTAGGTAATTATTTTTGATTAGGGGATACGACTTTACCCTGTCAAGTGCCAAGCATTTTCACAAATGCTTTTAACGTAGGCGCACGTCGAGCGACGCCTAAAATTTGGCGACTCCACTGGGGAGGATTCTTGATTATTTATCGATTTGAGTGATCGGTATTTAATTAAGGTGAGTGGATGAGACTTGAAAGATTCTTGTAAAATATTCTTGTGATTAATTTGGCATTTTTACATAAGCATAGACGTTTTAACGTCGCATTTAGATCTGTCCTGTAGGAGAAATTGAATAACTTGATTGCGTACGAAGGAAAACAGGGCACCAGTCAGATATTCTGACTGCCGTGCCACTGTCGTGTCACGGTACATTGCACCGTCTGACGGTGTGCAATACCGTGGCACGGGAATATCTGCAGTGTCACAGCAGTCCTAAAATCAGTCTAGTGGCTTGTTTTATCTTCTCACAGTCAACTTCCTTCGATTTTTCTAAAAAAACGTGTGTGTTCTACATACGTATTAGCCCCAGGGGATTTAAGCTCTATCAACCCAAAAACGCTCATGGAAAAAAGGGTTCATCCGAGTTATTAAATCCACCCAAACCATGGAGTCGAGCTCGATTTCATCACGAACTCAAGGAGCCGCCCGTTGGCATACACCCTCAAGAGAGGCTTCCTAGCTAACGCGTCCAAACTCATAACCATGGTACCCTTTTGACACCCAAAGCTTGACCAATAGTTGAACATAGATCTTGACCCTAGGTTGCGAACTTTTTTTACATCATCGTGACTAAATGCTACATGGTTTGTTTGGTACTAACCTTCATGTGTTTACTTTTTTTTGTTTAAACCATGACCGAGGGTTTTTATTTCCACATAGTAATTAGTACGGACCTAAAATTCACTAAAATCTGGAAAAACTCACAAAAAGAGACCTGGCACTGACCACTGTGTCACGGCAAGTTTTGCCGCGCCACGGTGAACAGTGCCGTGACACGGCGTTTTCTATCGTTTGACGGTAGACTGCACCGTGTCACGATAGTCAGTACCGTCACACGGTGCCCAGGGGAACTATCCCGTCAGTTTTTTTCGGTTTTTGTGCGTACGTATGTGGTTTATGTGTCTAGTTTGGTGTCATGTCTTGCTATACGGTCATAACACGCGTCCATAACCTCACTTAATCACTCACATGTCGTGTTCACACACTTTTTTCGTTAGTCGTGCACCATTTCATAACCGTATTTTAGGGTAGTCTTTGTTTTTGTGTCGTTTGTTTTTTCGGAATAAGTCGGATAGTATCCTCCCTTTTTTAAAAAAAAAAACAAAACATAAATAGAATTTCAAAATTATAGATTTTTAAAATTCAAATTTTTTTTTTATCCAGATGGGTTAAGGTTAAGTTTGGTCATTAAAGGTGTGTTTGTTTCGGTGTCACAACACTTGGTCAAGGAGCAGGGGGAGATTGTTACGGTTCGAGTCAATACCTCAACAACCTCTTATACCAAAGAGGCGTACAAGGAAACTACCACAATCATCTCCACAAGATCCATCTAAAGTCTACTTTCAACCAATGGCTACTAAGGAAGATATCGAGAACATCAAGAGGATAATTGAAATGTTGTCTAACATGATGCAAACACTCACCACTAGAGTCAACACGGTAGAGCAAGACAATAAGAACAATGTCACTGCCGCTGCAATGGACAAGATTAAGGAACAGATGAGTAAGATTTCTGAAGAATTTAGTTATGTGGAGTAACTTGTCGCCTCTTCATCCATTAGGGACAAGCTTCCTGAGAAGTTTTCCACTGCTGACATTCCCAATTTCAAGCCTACTGATAATCCACTTTTTTTTTGAAGGCTTTTTCTGCGACCATGGCTCTTAAGGGGGTAGATGTGACACTCTTCCCTACGGTGTTCCCTCTTTCCTTAGAGCATGCCTGTCAACAGTGGTTCTACTCTTTGGAATCCAAACATGTTGCGACCTGGGAGGATGTTGCTGAAAGCTTTATAAATCGTTACAAGTGTAACATTCAGGCCAAGACTTCAGAACGTGAACTCTCCATTCTCAAACAGAAAAAGAAAGAAGGCTTCACCACTTACTTAAGTAGATGGAGGGAAACAGCTGCGCTCCTGGTGGATCCCCCCAAGGAAAAAGAGATAGTCCGCTTGTTCATTGCCAATTTGACTCATAAGTACAAGCAACACTTGAAGTTTCTGCCTCTGAGTACCTTTGAAGCTGTATACAATATTGGAATCAATATCGAGGACGAACTGATGAAGACTGCTGGTAGCAACAATAATAACAGTACTTGGAAAAACAAGAAGAACGACACTCCTTCTTCTTCGTCTTCCAAGCCCAATAATGCTACCAACAATATCAATATCAATGATGTGCTGACCCTTAATGCTCCTCCTCAAAGATTCCAAAGGCAAAGGAGGGTTTACACGCCTTTGGGAATGACTTATGATGCTGCTTTTGACTGTTTGCATGGTCAAGGACTGATTATACCAATTGGACCATTTCCAGAACCTCGACCAGAGAATAGAACCGCTAGCTATGACCCCAATGCTTATTGCAAGTTTCATCAAGGCAAGGGTCATAATACTGAGAAGTGTTGGAGGTTGAAGGATGCGATCCAAGACATAATTGATGCTAATCAACTTCCCGTTCCTCTAGGGGGAAAGAAGCCTAACATTCAAACATGTCCTCTTTCTGATGCTTTGGCTATCATGGTAGATGAAGTCTCCTTTGACCCGTCAATACTCATTCAACCTGTGAATGAACCTCTGCTGGAAGTTTTATTTGTCTCGAGTTATGAAGAAGTGGATGGAATTTGGGATAGTGATGATGAAGACGTCTATCTCAAGGATATAGCCTGTTCATCTCTTGGCACAAGTGAAGATGTTTGGGGAGACCTTGAGGTTAAGGTTCTGACCAGAAGTGGACGGTTGCAACAACCTAGTCACCCTCCACCGCAATTACATCCAATAGTTGATCCCATCGACCCTGTGAACAACGATGTGGTCAAACAATTACAAAAGACCAAGGTGGAAATGAATGTATGGAAGCTTTTGGCCACCTCTCATGAGCATCAAAAGGCTGTGATGAATTCTCTAGTAAAAATAGGAGTTGATGATGATATAACTCCTCATTGACTGGTCAACTTTCTCACTACTGAGTTGCCAAGTACTAATAATTTGATTTCTTTTTCTGACAAGGATTTTCCCCCTGGAAGGGGACCAACATAACAAGGCCTTACACCTCAATGTGGTGTGTAGGCAGAGGAATGTTCCTATGAGCCTGGTTGATAATGGCTCTACAATCAATGTATGCCCACTCCGCACTGCAAAGAAGTTGGGCTTAAAGACTGAAGAACTAGCTCCCTCTACTCAGGGGATTCGCGCTTATGATAATACTTGCCGTCAAGCCGTGGGTACTATCATACTAAACATAACTACTGGGGCCATTGAACGTCGCACCAAGTTTCAGGTGGTGGACATTAAGGCCTCTTTCAATCTGTTATTAGGACGTCCTTGGCTTCATGAGCTAAAGGTGATTCCATCATCGTTGCACCAGAAAGTGAAGGCCATAGTTGGAGGGGTTCCAATTACCATTGATGCCTCTCCCATGCGCATTCAAGTTATCGACACTCCTATCGTCCAAGTCGAACATGACAAAGAAGATGAAGATCTTTGGGGGTTTTAACTCGATGATGTTCTCATGATCGAAGAAGAGGAGAAGTGTCATCTCGACTTCGATCCCTATTCAAAAACCAATATTAATGCCATTATGAAGAAGCAAGGGCATTTCCATGGAATGACCCTCGGACTCAAAAAGAAAATTGCTGAACTTTGGGGCCACCCTGGTGCACTCAAGAAAGATACTTTTGGTTTGGGATTCAAGAAAACAAAAGAAGATGTGAAACAAGCCCTCTTGAAAATGAAGGCTCGTAATAACGCTCGAATCATGAAGACAGAAATGGCCATGGATCCATATCCATTCACTCTCAATGCCTAGTACATCAAAGAAGGGGAAGACTTTCCATACTATGAATTCCCTGAGCCTTTCGTCCACGATGGGAAGCGTGAACCAGGATTTGAGATGTTCCTCGACTGTGACTTTTTCGATGAAGGCGAAGAACTCTTCACAATTGAGGAACCATCTAGTCCAAGCTCTGATGATATAAACATTAACCTTCTCTTTTGACTAGAAAAGAATGAATCCAAGTCTACCTGCTATGATTATTCCGAGCTCATTCAAGCTATGATAGCAAACAAAGGTTTTTGACCCCTCCGAGTTAATCGTCCTGGCTGATGATATTTCAAAGGGATGGCGCAAGACATTGAGGATCACTACACCAAGCGGAGAGAAGTTGGAAATAACCACTGGCGAAGGTCTTATGTTTGATGAATCTGAGTCGTTTGGGTCCGAGTCCGAGTCTGAGTCTAAGTCTGTAGACGAGTCCTTAGGGTCTGAGGCCGACCCTCTTTCTGCTATAGAGTCCAATCCTGAGTCTCTTGTTGAGTTTTCTCTTTCTATTCCAAATAATTCCGGTGAGGTCGCAGCTAACCTTGCCCCTCTTGATGTATTCAACGATGAATTCAATAAAATAAGTACCTTTGCTTACGATGTGTGTCATTCCCCTAACCCTGATAAATATTTCTTTGCTAATGATTAAAATGACAAAGAAATAATAAAAGCAATGGAAGAACATGAAAATAAAATGGCAGTTATCGAAGACACATAAACAGTTAATATTTTCAATGATACGACTATTAAAGAAGTAAAAATTGGATTAACACTAAGTCAAGATAAACGCAAAGAGCTAATTAACTTGCTTAGTGAATTTTTTGATGTATTTGCTTGGTCATGCCAAGATATGCCAGGAATTGAAAGGGATATAGCTCAGCATACGATACCACTCATTCCAGGTATGAAGCCTGTCAAACAAAAGCTGCGCCGTATGAAACCTGATGTGGCTCTCAAAATCAAAGAAGAAATCATAAAGCAATTGGCCGCAGGTTTCATCAAAGTATCCAAGTATCCAGAGTGGATAAGAAATGTGGTTCCAGTTCTAAAAAAGGATGGAAGGGTCAGAATGTGTGTTGATTACAAGGACCTCAATAAGGCAAGCCCGAAAGATGGGTTCCCTCTACCTCACATTCACATTATGGTCGATAACACAGCAAACCATGCGCTCCTGTCATTCTTGGACGGCTATGCAGGATATAATCAAGTATTAATGGCCGAAGAAGATAGGGAGAAAACAACATTCATCACACAATGGGGTACATATTGCTATACGGTAATGCCATTCGGGTTGTAAAACGCGGGTGCCACCTACAAAAGAGCGGCCACATCATTGTTACATGATATGATGCACAAAGAGGTGGAGGTCTATGTCGATGATATGATCGTTAAGTCAAATGATCGCCCAGGCCACATCATTGCACTTCGCAAGTTCTTTGAAAGACTTCGTAAATACAACATGAGATTAAATCCAGCAAAGTGTGCATTCGGAGTCACGTCAGGAAAATTACTTGGATATGTGATCAGTTCTCGAGGGATTGAAATAGATCCCACAAAAGTCAAAACGATCATGGCCATGCCACCGCCCAAGAATGAGAAGGAAATTCGAGGTTTCATTGGAAGGCTGCAGTATATAAGTAGGTTCATATCAAAACTCATCGCGATATGTGAACCTATATTTAAGAAGCTTAAGAAAACTGTCCCAGTCACATGGGATGACGATTGCTAAAAATCTTTCAACAAAATCAAAGAGTACCTGGCAAACCCACCCGTGCTAGCGCCAGCAATACTTGACTTTCCTCTTCGACTCCACCTTACGGTCACAAGAGAAACAATGGGGGCAATGCTAGCACAAGAGATCGAAAGCAAGGAGAATGCAATTTACTACTTGAGCAAGAAGCTTCAAGGATACGAGACACGATACACATCACTTGAAAAGTTGTGTCTCGCACTTGTGTGGGCCGCACAGAAACTAAGACATTACATGCTCACTCATACATTGCATGTCATGCCCAAGATGGATCCTCTCAAATACTTGTTCAAAAAAGCAACACTTAACGGCAGATTATCAAGGTGGATAGTCAATCTTGCTCAGTTTGACTTGAAATTTTTACCACAAAAAGCCATCAAAGGTTCTGCGGTTTCTGACTTCTTAGCAGACTTTCCGCTATAAGAAGGTGAGAAAGAAGAAGATGAGTACGATTTCCCTGACGAAGATTTACTCATGAACGAAGATGATAGCTGGATGCTCTATTTCGATGGAGCTACAAACCAAAAAGGTTGTGGTGTAGTAGTCTTGCTTGTATCACCTAATGAAGAGCATATCCCAATTTCCATGAAACTCGACTTTGATGTCACCAACAATGCCGCAGAATATGAAGCATGAATATTGGGATTAGAAACAGCTGTCGCCTTGGGAATTAAGAAGCTCAGAATCTATGGTGATTCTTCACTAATCATTAACTAAATCTCCAAGAGATGGAAAGTGAGGAGTGAAAGTCTCACTGCGTATCAAACTCATCTGGAAACTCTCACAGAGCAACTAGATGCAGTTGAATATACGTAATTGCCTAGAGAAGAAAACCAGTTCGCCGACGCACTAACTAAATTAGCATAAATGGTGCGAATTCCAACGGACACAATCAGAATGTCGTTGACCATAGAAAGAAGATATAAACCGGCTTATGTTCACGCACTTGACGATGAACATGAACCACAAGAAGATGAAGAGCCATGGTATACAGATATCCTTAATTACGTGACAAGAGGAGAATACCCTCCTAATAATGATAAAAGGGCACGTCGTGCTTTGAGGCTCGTGGCCTCACAGTATGTGCTCATCAGGGGAGAACTCCACAAGAGGACTGCAATAGGGAGAAATCTGTTATGCATAGCCAAGAAAGAAGCACACAGAACCATGGAAAACCTTCATGCCGGTATATGTGGAACGCACATGAATGGGAAGATCTTAGTCCAAAAGATTCAATGACAAGGTTATTATTGGACTACTATGGAGAAAGATTGTCACGAATACGTCAAGAAATGTATGAAGTGTCAAGTCTATGCAAATTTACAGCACGTTCCACCTTCGCTTCTCTACACATATACTTCTTCATGGCCTTTCTCTACTTGGAGCATCGACATCATTGGAAAGATAATGCCACCAGGACTAAGGGGGCATGGATTCATCCTCGTAGCAATCGACTATTTCACCAAATGGGTCGAAGCTGCCTCATATGCTAAGCTAACGGCGAAACACGTAGCCCAGTTCATTGAGAAAAATATCATATGCCGCTATGGGGTACCTCATGAGATGATCAGTGATAAAGGAACGCATTTCCATGCTGAATGCGCGGAATTATTACAAAAATATCATATCAAACATCACAGATCATCACCTTACAGACCACAAACAAATGGTGCGGTTGAATCGGCCAACAAAAATGTGAAAACTATCATAAAAAAGATGACAGAAAATTACAAGGATTGGCCAAGTAAGCTACATTTCGCCTTTAGGGGTTATCAAACCTCTGTTCGTACATCAACGGGGGCTACCCCTTTCTCTTTGGTCTATGGAGTTGAAGCTGTACAACCAATAGAGCTCGAAATCCCTTCTCTCCGAATCGCGTTGGAAAGCCAACTAGATGAAGTCGACTGGATTAGAGCAATATATGATGAACTAGTCTTACTTGATGAAAAACGCTTGACAGCTTTGCTTCATGTCCAAACCTACCAACAGCGTATGGCGCGACATTTCAATAAAAAAGTCAAGACTAGGAACATCAAAGAAGGTGACCTAGTGCTTAAGGCACTTCCCAAAAATGTGTTGGATCCAAGTGGAAAATTCAGACCAAATTGGTAGGGCCCCTACATTGTTAAAGCCATCTTGTCTGGCGGAGCGGCATAATTGTTAGACATGGATGGTAACGGTTTCAACAATTTAACCAACTTTGACCAACTCAAGAAATTCTATGCCTAGTTGCATGGGTTCATAAACCAATAGAGCTACGTTTGGCCTGATCCCTTTTTAAGGATACGTAGGCAACCCCTCAAGGGGGCCCGGCCGCTGTAAAAAATAAAATCCTTCCTCCGTCGATCAAGCATACGCGCCAGTTCAGCATTGCGTCACAACAAAACAGAGCTAAAAAAAAAGGAAGGGTTGCAGCGACACGGGACTATCCACCGTGTCACGGCACAGTCCACCGTGGCGCGTTGGAATTGCAAAAAAAAAAAAGTTTGCCGCGCCACGGGATACTCTACCGTGTCATGGCAAATATCCACTAGGGCACAGTGAACATGCACTAAAAAAAATAAAAAAAAAATTTGTCGCGCCACGGGATACTCTACCATGTCACGGCAAATATCCACTGTGGCCGGTGGACCTGCACCAAAAAAAAAATAAAGATTTTCTGCCGTGCCACGGGAATTTCCAACGTGTCACGACATTTTTCACCGTGGCACGGTGGAATTTCGGACATTCCAATTTTTTTTTTAGTGACGCAGTATTTGCGAATTAAGTTATTTGTCTGATGTTTTTTTTATTCTTCCATTGCGTCCGACTCCTTGACTCGGATATTAAAAAAAAATTCATTGTAATTTTTATTTAAGGAGAAAATAAATATGCTATTATTATTGAAATAAATGTGACTACCATTATTGGCATCATGCGCCTTATTTTAAAAAATATGAATTATAAATCATATAAGCAAAGCAATACTGATCTAATCCCTGTTCACTTTAGGAACCTCCTTCTCTTTTTCAACAAGGTTGGCCTTCACCATTAATGTGTCTTTTGTAGCCCGAACCGTCACACCCCTAGTCGAACTTCCACTCCTTTCACCGTTCTTAGAATTCTTTGGTTGTTTCTCTCTATAAACCATCTTCTCTGTACCCTTCCCTCTCACATAGTTCTTCCTTTTAGGAATTATAGGAATCTTAAACTCAATCCCTTGTGTTCTTGGACCTAGACGATCTTTAGGAGGCGCTTTCTTATTTCCAAGACGGCTCTTCACATCAAAGTTGCGCGATCCGACTCGATCCTTTCTACTTCTAGGATTCAACCATGCCTTGTATGCACTAGATAAGGGAGTAGGAGCTTAATTACTTGCGGAAACGGTCCACAAAGGTCTTTCAATATAATACGCCTCGTACTTGTGAACGTTACTTTCGTGCAACAATACTTCACGAGGACTATTGTTATAGCATGGAACTACTTGTTCAAGTCCATACTATCGCATCATTCGAGAAGGACAGTAAAAAGTCAGTCTTGAGATACTAGGAACACGGCAATACGGAGTATCATTCGTACCAACCATCCTAGTAAGCCTCCAACAAGGCACCACCCAACGAATGGAAAATTCTCTTTTGCAAAGAAATTCTTCCAATCGTCATACGACATGTTCACAAAATTATTCTTCTTCCTGCGGACTAGATCGTTGGGACCATATTTTTCAATATCGTCGGGGGCTTCATTCGACTGTGTGCAAAACAAATAACGCTCCATCAACCAAATCTGCAAAACAAATAAAAAATCAGTCGAAATAAAAATAAAAAAATCCACCGTGTCACGGCAGAAGGCCACCGTGACACGGTACCTGTTTTGTGTCACGGGGGTTACTCAGAGCATTTTTTACCTGCAGCAGTACCAGAGAGCCCTTCCTAACGGCTTTCCGGTCAGCTTTTGCTTCGTCATGGCCGCGTAAAGTTTCTCCACGACACGTGGGCATAGGAGATCTCCCAGATTCGACATGTTCAAGCACAGATGCTAGACAAGCATGTCCTACCCTAACGTTTGCAAATAAAAGTTTGCTCAACATGCAAAAAATATAAGCCCTTCTACGGTATACATGATAAGACTCAGAGACAGGCCGATTAAAATAAAAATTTGCAAGTTTTTCTAAGTCTACTTCATTACCACACACAATTCTATTTAAATCTGGATTTGTTAGATTCAGATGACGTTCAAAGTCCTGGTAATAATACTCACACAGGGTAGGCATAGCAATAAGATTTCTGGAAGGAAATCCAAAGATGGCACCGAATTCCTCCGGCAGGGGACAGATTTCATCGTAATCAAATTTAAAACAATGTGTTCCTGGACTCCAATAGTCTAATGCTGCCCTAAGAAAATCATGTTCAATCGCTACATGTCTCAGGGCTAGTAAACCCCTGACATGAAACAATTCCAATTCTCTTTTGTTAGCATTGGTCTAAGAATAAGACCAATCGCGCAATGTATTATCAAAATTCTGAGACATTATTATTGAAATATGAAATTCTAATTATTTTGTGTTTCG
This sequence comes from Chenopodium album, assembly GCF_948465745.1. NCBI lineage: Eukaryota > Viridiplantae > Streptophyta > Magnoliopsida > Caryophyllales > Amaranthaceae > Chenopodium > Chenopodium album. Next base: position 55,130,286 of record NC_137836.1, on the reverse strand, counting down.
TAATTATGCAAATCACGAATATGTTGGTCCTATTTTATAGCAAAAGCGTTCGGAACTACTCAGAATTTATCTTTTTATACGCGTAAACCACAATACGCTCACCGTGACACGGGAATTCCCACCGTGCCACGGGAATTCGTGCCGCGACACGGCATATTTTGTCGTGACACGGTGTACGGTGCCGTGTCGCGGCGCCCACACGTTTTCTTTTGTTATCCTTTTACTTGTATCTATCCGGATATTTTTTAGTGTTTTATCTTCACCGTTTATTTTTTAATTCTGTTTTTTTTTCGAGAATTTCATTCCTAATAAAATTCTCAACTTCTTTTATTAATATTTTTATTTTTTTTATTTTTATCATTTTATTTTTTTCTTTTATTTTATACATCTTTATTTTATTTTTTTTACTCTTATTTCTATTATTATTTTCTTTTTCTTTGGGGAAGTTATAAACCTCGTCCCATTTCCAAACATATTTATTTTTAAGTAGTTGTAAAACTTATTCATATTTTTCTTTTTTTTTTTTTTTTTTTCTGTTCTTTTGGGGAAGGTCGGTACCCTCCACTTACTCCACTTACGCTTTTTTGTTGCGTCATTAATAAAGACACAATCACACACAATGAGTCTCAAGCACACACTAACACACACTAATAAATACATAAAATGTGAATAATGTACAAAATGAGTCATGATAAATAAGTAGCGTCTAGTGTCATCACAGTATGTACAAATAAAGACCCTTGGTCAAAAATCTGCAGAATTAGAAGAGTTAGTCAAAAATCTGCAGAACTAGAAGAGTTAAGATCAGTGTCATCTCCAGCCTCTGAATATGGGAACGGTGAGCCAAAGAGTCCCGCCATCATCCGAGTACGAGGAGTAGTATCCCTACTAGTCCCTGTAACTCGAGTAGCAGTCAAACTCAAAGATGAACCCGTCCAACTGGCAAACGGTGTAGACTGACTCCATGAAATAGGAATCGTCGGTGGAGGCATCGTCCCATACACTGAAACTGAAAACAAGCCCGACACCGGTGAAGGAACCCCAGACGATGGAGCTGAATATAAGCTAGGATCTACGGGAGTGATAACTGGCCTTAACTCAGGCTGTGAAGGCTGTGAAAACGACTGTCGCTGCCACTGACCCTGAAGGCGCTAGGAAGACTTAGGTTGCTGCCACTGAGCCTCCTGAAACGGCTGAGAAATCTGAGGCTCCCTCTGAGACTGAGAATGCCGATGAACCTTAGGAGATCGTCTACCACGACTAGGCTCTCCCTCGTCCAAGCCTCTATGCTTCGAGCGCGAGCGGGACCTCCGTTGCTCCTGAAGGATACATAATCAAAAGACGTCAACAATGTAAAATAACACAAATGGTAGTAATGGGAAAAAGTGAACATACCTCAAGAACATCACCAGAACTGCTCCGACAACTAGCACCACGCCGAAGCTTGATGATGCAGTACTTCAGAGCGTCAACCAGCTTCATGAATCCCATCATCTCCGGGCGGGTAGGTTGAGAACAAAACAGATAAAAATTAATAAAAAGCGGTATTAAAAAGGATGAATAATGTATCAAAAGCTTATCGGCTCAAAAACAACAGGCAGAGACTCCTGTGCCTGTTTGAAACCCTCTGGCGCGTCAGCAATATGGTCCTCAGTAATACCAATCGGCCTTGGGAAGCGGACAGATTGAGGCGGAATCTCAATTCTCCCCACGCGGCTAACAGTCGTCTTAAAATACGATCGAATAATCAAGTTATTCGACTATTTAAACAAAGACTAGTGACAAAACTCCTCAAAATAAATCATACCTCAGGAAGACGGGGTGGAGGAGCCAGAGAAGGAAGCAAGTCCTGCACATAATCACCCTCCATGCGCACAAGCTCCTGCCAAGGAAAAGTGTAGCGCTCTACCCTGTTTATCAACTCCCTAAGAAAGCGCGAGTCCAGCATCGTCTCCGGTGGAGACAAGGGCACCACAAAGCGATCACCACTGTGCTGACGAACGACACGCTCCCCCAGATTCCAGACAAAGCGTCCGGTACAAACAAAAATAGTGGGGTACGCTGAAAGCTGCTAGGCCTCGGGAAGATTAGTCAACCCAGCCCAAGGACGATACTGGATATCAATAGCAACCTAAAAACCATAAAAAAATGCAATGAAGCACCGGAAATAACGTCAAGATAGAAAATAACAGGCAATAAAAGTAATTCTTACGCCAACAGAAGAGGTGCCTCAACGTAGCAGCCCGCGCAGCGAAGAGATAGACTCTACCCGTGACTCTCCTCGGTCACGCCAGCTGGCCTCGACAGGGAAGTCATGAACCGCTCTACGACACCGTCGAGGGGCCAATCCTCGAAAGTACTCGTAGAACCATAGCTGCAATGAAAAGTAATCTTTGAGCACATGAGTCGAACAAATTAAAATAAAACAAGAAGAGGAAAGGAACGTCACCTCTACGACTCTCCATAAACCGTAGACAGTGACAGGGGACTCGTCGTTCAGCTGCCTATAGCCATGACGTAACGACAAGAAAAGGTCGGCATATCTGACGCTGGCCCAGCTAAAGGATCGTATCTCACTAATCCTGACTAAAGAAGGAAGGTAGCAAAGTAGTGCACGCGAACTCCTATCAGGAGAAAGAGTCATGGAAATGAGAATCAAAATGAAGATCTGCACTCGTTGCTCAAGTGATGTCTCCTCCATGTCAAAGCCACGGGCTAGAACCGAAGCCAGCTCTGATCGCCCGCTCCTAGGACCACCTCGAGACACTGGCTGGGTCCTGATATGCTAAACGATCGGACCCAAAAAATCGGCTGCCTCAGCCGCTCCCCAAGAAAGATCAGACATCTGTGCTACGGCCCGGTCAGTGAAGCGTAGACCACTTATCATGCTAAAGTCCAAAGGGGTCACTGTCATCTCCCCCCAAGCAAAGTGAAAGGTGTTGGTAGTATCCCAAAAATACTCCAACAACGCACGAACGACCGTCGCACCACAACCCCAGGGGCTGCGAAACCCTACGATTGCTGAATAAAAGTCTACTAGACCAGCTGATTCCAATAAGGCGCTCGTAGCAGGATCCCTCGTGATAATCTGATGAAGTCGAGGAATCAAATCTCCGACTCCAGAACCGTGATGGTGAAGCGTACCGTCAACTATGCCGACAAGTGGACGATGGGTGGTTCTCACGACAGAAAATCAACTGGTCTGATGTCCACATAGGTGGAGCCCACCTACCTCTACCCGTAGAGGCCCGAGGCTCAGACTCTAAGACGCCGTCATCCATACCCTCGGGAATCGTGGGAGTGTCCTCCCGAAAAGCCTTACGCCAGCCATGAGTTGAAAGATCGTGATCCCGTCGTCTAGGCATGATATTATAAAAATAAAAGTCTAAATGCTTAGCACCATTTCCTAAGATATTTAGTTTCTTATATCGAGTTGCATTTTAATAAAAAAACCTAAATGCTTAGCATCATTTCCTAAGTTATTTAGTTATTTATTGCATTTTCTATTATTTGCTAAATTTTTACCTCAAGGCTAAAAATTAGCAAAATAATGGAATTATTTATAGTATTTAGTTTCTCCATGACGAAATAATACTATTTCTCCTAATTGCATGATACTATGTTCTCCATGATAATGTAGTACATACACAACACAAAACATGTTTCAAAATTGCACAAAAACAATAGATCGACGCATCATGGCATATTTTACAAGATCTATAACCAATATGTCATCATTTCAAGTGCAAAAGAACAACATAAACAACAAGAACACCATTTCCACAAGTAGTGCCAAAAATAGTGATTTGCTCAATTCTTCACCAAATCATGCAATTTTTGTCTCAAATCGCTTACAAACACACATACATACATACATTTACAAGTAAATTCATGGCAAGAATTTCAACATAAACCTCAAAATAAAAAAAATCCCCAAATGGATTTTTAAGGGTTTTTACATGAAATTATTTGAAGAAAATTCAAGATAAAAATCAAAGGAAACTTACATAGATCCTTGTGGAGAACCAAAAATGAAGAAAGTAGCAAAAATTTAGATCAAAATTGATGAATGTTTGAGCTCCGAAATTCGCAAAAAACAGCAGAGCAGCCGCCGCGACACGGTTAGCCTACACCACGACGCGGTGATCAAGTACCGTGTCACGGTGATCAGATCCCGTGTCACGGTGATTCCAGGAGACGACGGAGCTCCGATCAACAGCAACGAGCTCTGAACAGCAGCACCATAACAAGTAGCAACGAAATTTCAGCGAAAAAAAAGAAAATAAAAAGAGAAGAAACAAGAACCCAGCAGCGCCGCCGTGTCACGGTGAACAGATTCGTGACACGGTATAAACGGTCATTCGCCGGTGACGAGCCGCCGTGGCACAGGAATCTAAGTAGCTTAAATTGAAAAATGGAGATGAGAAGTGCGAGAAGGAGAAGAAAGAGAAATGGTGAATGAAAAAAATGGGAGCAATGTCTGATATTTAAAGCCAAAAAATTACCGTTACAAGACCCCGTTACCGTTTCACGTTTCCCGTTACTGAGTAACGGTTTTCAAGCGCGTGGTACGGGGCGCGTGGGATTTTTGTGCTAAAAGGAATCTCGCAACACAGGAATTCCTCCTGTCTGACGGCAACTGAGCATTGTGTCGCGGGATTGGTCCACGTGGCTCGGAGTTCAGGCGTCTGTCCTCCACACTTTTCGAAGCTGGCAGCGAATATTCCTAGCATTTTGACAAAAGTTGCACGATTTTCCGCGCAAATTGGACAGTTAATTTTTCTATAAAATTATGCGGAAAATTCTAACTGACGGTTGGAGGGTATCAAAATTACTATTTTGCCCCTAAGAAGCGTCAAAGTCAATTTTGTCGATGTTTTAAACACCTAATATGATCGGATAGTCGATTTGAAGGTGTGAATCATCTGCGACCCACGTTCGGGGATAATCGAACCATCTTAAACTTGCAAATTTCAGCGAATAAAGTAGTTGTCGGCTTTCCTCAAGCATGGAAAGCGTTATCGGTGGATTTTTCTTCAAGTATAGAAAACCGCAAAGTCGGCTTTCCTCTAGCATGGAAAGCATTATCGGTGGATTTCTTCAAGCATAGAATGACACCAAATTTATACGTCGACTTTCCTCAGGCATGGAAAGTATCATCTGGTACGTTTCTTCAGGCTTAGAAAGCTACCAAATTCCTCAGTCGGCTTTCCTCAGGCATGGAAAGCGTTTCAACGAACGTCATCCGGTGGATTCTATCCTTTTACTCTATCCTTTCTGATACGTATTCTATCCTTTTACTCTTTTATCTGTAGAATTAACATTTTTCTACAGGTATCGTCGTATTTAGAGTGATTTAGGATCGCAGAACGTCTCAAATCATTCTTCGTCCTTATCGACTACTTTGACTATCATTTTCGAAACTGACGTTTCTACAAACTCAGTCAAAGTGGGGGCTTCTGTAGACACCTAAAAATGTCTTCCCAAAACCAAACCCGATGATGAAAAACCTTTCACCGCCACTATTGGTCGAGTTCAGTATTTAATCTCGAGAGTGCTTAAAAAATTGTATTTAATTAAATTCAATTTTGGAATAGTCCATGGATCAGTGTTGATGTTTGGTCAAAGCATAGTTTTAATTTCAGCCCTAAATTATTATTTAATTTTAGCCCAAACCTTTTTTATTTATTGTTTTATTATTTATTTTGGCCCAAACTTTTATTTATTATATTTATTTTAGCCCAAATTGTAATAAAATCAGAAAATGGCCCGAAATTATAAATCGGCATTTAAAATGCTGAACAAAATTAGGATTAAAAATGAATTTAGACGGAAAAGCGGACTGAAAACTCCCCCGTCACGGCAACAGTCCACCGTGTCACGGGAAACTTTCCCGTCTGACAGTGGGGTTCCCCGTGACGCGGGACCCCTGCCGTGACACGGGGGTTTCCGTGTCCTTTCCGCGTAAACCCTTAACCCGTTTTCTTTCTTGTTCAGCATATATTTACCACGTCACACAAAAGTACAGCGTGTCATGGGAATGTTTCCCGTCTGGCGGTGGGAATTCTCGTGTCACGGTAAACTTTGCCGTGTCACGGTATACTTTTTTAGGGTTTTTATCATTTTAAGGTTCCGTGTGTTCCCTTAGCACATTATTTCAATAAATACCCCCTCATTTCTGATGTACGGGGCATCAATTAATTCTCTAGTTTTTTCTCTCTTCTATGCTCTAGCCTAAACACTAGCCTACCCTTATTCTTTCAAAATTCCTTCTTCAAGCACTCCCAGGAGTCCATACTTTACTCGTGGTTCTATCCTTATGCCAAGGCGTGAAAGGTAGAACTGTTTGAGGGTTTGGCCCCAAATCAACTCTACTTTATTTAATTTCATTTAATTATTGTTTTATTATTATTTCCTTGAAGTTACTAACTCGTTTATATTTTGTAGTTGCAAACAAACAGAATCAAAGTAAAAATTATGTTCCTTTTATTTCTATTATTTTTCTAACGATTTTGTATTGTTAGAATTATTGTTAAATTGCTTCCAATGTTAATATTTATTCTATTGTTATTATGATCACCATATTGCATGTTTAAAGGGAATATGTAATTGAAAATCACGCCTAATAAGATAATTTGGACAACCGGTTTAGGTTACTTTTTAATCTTGTTATTAATTCAAGAGATCACAATATTTTACAATTATGTGTTGCATTAATATTAAACCAATATAGCTTAATAATAGTTTGGAACAAATTGAATCTTTGTTTGTATGCCTTTGAGATCACAGGAATGCTTTTCACAATATGAATCGAGTAGAGGCCAATACGGGCGAATGTGACTCCATGACTCACTTCCTACCTTCATCCCCGATCCTCCTTTCGTGGTTCCAAACCATAAGGAGTTAGTAATCTCATGGATTATGAATGGGGTGTAACCTTCACGGGTCAATTGTTGTTGCCTTCGTTGTCCCTGTATCGTGGTTGCCTTTTTATGACCCGTGAACGGTTTACATGTTCCTCAAAAACTTGTAGGCGGCTCCCTACTTTATTTATGCCTAATCGTATTATGTCAATTCCCACTTCCTATGAGTGCCAAGCATATTCACACATGCTTTTAACGTAGGCGCACGTCGAGAGACGCCTACACAGTCGCAATGCTTAAATCCGTTCGGATCCTCCTAGCGAGTGCTGCATATTATAACTATGAAATATGGCAGATGGACGTCAAAACCGCCTTCCTAAATGGTATTTTGGAAGAAATTGTGTACATGACACATCCTGAAGGTGTTGTCGACGAAAACAATGCTGGGAAGGTTTATAAGCTTACGAAGTCCATTTATGGACTAAAGCAAGCTAGCAGAAGTTGGAATTTGCGATTCGATGAAGCTATCGGTAAGTTTGGTTTTATCTAGAATCCAGATGAATATTGTGTTTACAAGAAGGTCAGTGGGAGTGACATCGCCTTCCTAGTCTTATATGTCGATGACATATTGCTCATTGGAAACAACATTCCATTGTTAGAGTCTGTAAAGGCCTGGCTTGGAAAATGCTTTTTAATGAAAAACTTTGGAGAGGCTCAGTACATACTAGGCATCAAGATCTATAGGGATAGATCAAAAAGGATGATTAGATTGAGTCAAAGTACTTATATTGATAAGGTACTTGCTCGATTTGGCATGGAGGAAGCCAAGAGAGGTCACCTGCCAATGTCACATGGCATAACCCTGAGCAAGAAGCAGTGTCCACAGACACCTGATGAGCAGGAAAGAATGAATCTGATTCCATATGCTTCGCTTATTGGATCGATCATGTATGCCATGATATGTACTAGGCCAGATGTATCGTATGCCTTGAGTGCTACGAGCCGTTACCAATCAGATCCAGGAGAGGCCTATTGGACTGCGGCCAAGAATATCCTAAAGTACCAAAAAAGGAACAAGGATAAATTCCTGGTGTATGGTGGTTCAGAGGAATTAGTTGTTGAAGGTTATACCGACGCAAACTTCCAGACAGACAGAGACAATTTCAAATCGCAATCTTGATATGTGTTCTGTCTAAATGCAGGAGCGTTCAGTTAGAAGAGTGCCAAGCAGAGTACAACTGCAGATTTTACAACTAAAGCCGAGTACTTAGCAGCTGCTGAAGCGGCTAAGGAGGTTGTTTGGATTCGTAAGTTCATTCGTGAACTTGATGTTGTACCCTTTATAACGGGTCCAATAGCCCTCTATTGTGACAACAATGGATCTATTGCTCAGGCCAGAGAGCCATGGGAACATTAGAAAGTCAAACATATCAAACGGCTGTTTCACATGATTCGAGAATGGAAATCAGAAGGTGAAATCAGAATTTGCAAAGTTGGAACGGATGACAATGTAGCCGATCCACTTACTAAACCTTTGCCTCAAGTGAAGCACAACAAGCACGTTGAGGCAATGGGAATCAGACATGTAGGAGACTAGCTTTGATTTCCTTGTTTATTGTTTTAGTTAAATTTTGAACATTTAATGTAAGACACTAAGAAAAATCATTCAAGTTTTGGAGTAATATAAATTTCATGCAATATTTTATCACTCCGTTTTCTATTTAATTGTGGTTTAGAATTAAATAATGAGTCCATTCGATTCTTGGAATGTTCAAAATAGGGTATCAAGACTAGTCTTGGTAAGGAAACACCTATTAAGTGAACATTGAATATTATAATCGAAAATTATCCCTAATCGAGGTCATTTAAACAATGGACGATTAATGACCAATTGAGATTAGTGTGTAGTCTGATTTATAGCACCGTTTCTTGTACTACGAGGACATGATTGTCATAAATCATTTGCACAGGTATTGGTTTAGAACCATACGTGATCGACCTATGAGAATACTTTAAGAAATTAAAACATCATAAGTATACATCTCATTATGGCTATCGGAACCTATTTCCTCGACCATGAGTATTGTGAGTTCTCTTGTTTGAGTACTAGTCCGCTTTGATGTTGTCAAACTTCTGCCGTAATAGGGGATTATAACGGCAACACTCGGGTGGCTAGGTCCTCTCAGTAAGAGGAACTACATTACAAGATTGGGAATGTCCCCATACTAAAACAGGGAAGATGTCTTTGTTGTATACAAGGCCTCTCATAGAGCGAGACTGTAAAAATGCATGGCCGTGCTCGAATTGATTTTAGAAATCATCTGTTTATTGACAGTCGGACTTGGAATCAAGAAACACTATGCTGGGCCTATTGAAAATACGAATTAGGAATATCTAAGACATTACCGCCACCGTGAAAACGGCTAAGGCAACTATCAAAGATACACAGCGGAAGACTTAAAATCAAAACCATTCAAAATAAGTCAACTTAAAAGTCAACAAACGAAAGTAAAGTTTTAAAACCAAAATAAACGAAGTCAATTAAAATCAAACTACAACTTGGAACCATTAAAGGCCCTTATTCAAACCAAACCAAATCCAAATCCTTGCGTTAGCCCACATATAAAATAACACCATAAATATTCAATACATAAAGCACATCATAAACTAATAGAAACTAGCATGATCCGCTCTTCACTCATGCCCCGTCATGAATATTCTTCAATACCTGAAAAGCTTGTCTTTACTTGTTTCCACTACTCTCCATTAAAAATGGGTCATCATAGGGCCAAGATAAAGACATGGCCATAACACACAAACACACACAATCAGCAAAGCTGAGTATATAAGCGTAATAAAACACACTAACATACTTTCACCTATCTACACATACACTCACCTCCATGCACCTGTTTACAACTACACACAACATCCAATAAGACTCATTATCTAGACACTAAATAATTTATTTAGCGTTGATTACGCATCGAACGAGTTTCCAACTCTACCTCCCCCAAATAAATTGAGGTTAACAGACACGGGAGCTAACCGTGCCTGCGACAAAACCACACATAGGTGGCGGAATTCCTGCGCATAATAATAAATAAAAAGAAATGTACAGTGTCCTGTACTCCATTAGAAGTTATGGTTAAATATAAAACCCCATAACTCCCCCCATATGTTCATACTCAAGTTATATACGTTCCAAGAGTTTTGGTGCGTAATCTCTTTCACTTTACGTTATATACATATTATTAGACTTGGTGATGACTCTCAAAGCATAATAATTCAATCAACAATAATTACTCAATGAAGAACATACCGATTTAATTCTTGAATATTTAGTGACCACATAATATTTAATGTTGAACCCTTTTTAATTCTACCTCAATGTCAAAGACATCTTAAACGCATAAAGCGCCAAAAATCCTATCCCTTGGTGTTAAAAACACCTTAAGTGCACAAAGGAACCAACATACAATTTATTCCTCGTGTACATAGACACTTATATAGCTCCTTCGTCATGCTTAAAGCATCAATTAAAATTATGTGAACCATAATAAAAATTCCTTTTCAATATTCCAAGCCAAATTAAACATGTAGTTTAATTAAATATGCATTCTAACATGCCATAAATAAAAGTGTATTCCATATAATCTTGCCAAAATATAATGTTCCAATCCATAAACCATCACAAATAATTCATGCTTCACAATTCAATCACCAACACCAGTAATTCACAATTCCAATCATAGACCTTAGCATGATACTACTTGTAATTGATATAAATCAAACCTAGCATGATACTACATCACAAAAATATGCTTAGTACGCGAAAGTACCTTGAGTACGATCTTAAAATTGCCACGACTAAAAGAAATTGCTTACTTCAAAGTCTCCTACACATTAAAGTCATAATAGAGTATTAAAATCCACTCTAAACAAATTTCTAGCAATATATACTATTATAAAACCACTCAATATTAAATTAAAATAAGCTGAAATCATTTTTAAAACACCATACTTAAGTCTCAATATGGGTACTCGAAATTTCTTCAAGAATCCTAATATTAAGTGTTCTACATAAAATTCCAGCACTTTATTTTAATTAAAACTTTCCGTAAATTAGTCTTAAAACACTTTACTCAAAGATCTAAACCATAATACATCATACTCTTACAATAATTCATAAATCAAGAACCTAGAGTTTCAAAAATTGGGGCTTTTTAATTAAAAACAAAAATCTGAAAATTAATCAACATAGTTACAATAATTAAACATCAAAATTAAATCCCAAAACTCATAATTTACAATTAGATTAAAACATAGAGTAAATTAGAGCAAGAAAGATTTGATTTTTAAGTTTTTTTTATTTTTTTCGAAAACCAGGACTGCCGACAGCAGGCCAGCGCCACTGCAGGCTGCTGCAAGCACTGGTGGTCGCAGCTGCTGCCGGCGTGTGGCAGGTGGTCGCCGGCCCACCGGTGGTGGTGGTTGCTGGTGGTGGTGAAACATAAGGGAAAGGAGAAAGTAAAAAAAAAAGAAAGAAGAAAAATAAGGAGAAAAAGGAAGGGAAATTTACCTTGGGTTTTCTCTACTCTGGGGAAAGTTGATTTGCCTCATAAGAGGGATATTTATACCCCTTCTCTACCACCCTTTTAACCCTAAACTTTCCTCTTTTAGTTTTTCCTAATCCCTTCCCTAATAAAACTTGATAAAATCATAATTTCCTATAATAAAACCCTAACTTTTATAAAATAAATTATTAAACAAACTTTCCTTTAGTAAAAATATTTCTAAACTTACATAGGATAAATAATTAAAAATACCATAATTAAAATATTAAAATTATTTAAATACCTTTATAATATTCATATTTTAAATATAATAAGTTTAAAAATACGGGGTATTAAAGGGGTAAAGTGCCAAGTGTGGGGTTCTGCGCATCGTGTCGCAAGCACGTAGCACATCCACACGCACTCTCTTACCTCAACACCAAGCACACACACACATTGCATGATACCGCACCACAGCAAGCACGCACACAGTCACGGCTGCTGCTGTGCACGCACACACGCACGACCGTGTGCTGCTGTTGTGTGTGCTCTAGCCCGATTATGGCTGCACACACGAGCACTCCTCTTGGCAGCCACATGCGGGCTGCTATGCAGCCCGACTAGCTAAGGGGGTTTTTTCCTCATTTTGCGTGCCATAGCTTCGGGATTTTGATCCCAAATTTGCGTGACAAGTTATTAATTCTAAATTGATTTTAGAACTAATTCAATGAGCAAAAAATTGAAAAATTAAACAAGTCTAACTTAAATGAAATTTAACAAATTGCATTCAACCAAAATAACTTCCAAGAACCATTCTTTAATTAAATTAGTTTAACTTGATGCAACAAAATAAATAAGGCAATTTCTCATTATTAATTTAATCAATTTAAATTAATCTTGAGATTTTCACAAAGTAAGAGGGAGTTGGAAAAATATGAACTTTAATGTTCAAATGAAAAATCCAACTACTATCATTTGTGAATCCTTGAAAAAAATTATATCTTCAAAGATGAAGATAAACAAATTTCTATCACAAAGTTTGAAACTTTACGTTTCCAATCAACCAAAAATGATTAAAACAACAAAGTTCAACATAAAATTCATGGAATTTAGTAGCTTTTAAAGTTTCAATCACTTAACATAATTAAAGATTGAATCTTTAGCACTTTAAAAGCCTCAAAAAACAAAGTTCTCACTGTAGGGAATAAATTTCAAGCGTTAATCCCCTAGCTTGAACCCCACTGTGATCATACACTAAAGTACGGTGGCGTCCAAAAGGGAAGAAGATAGAGCAAAAGAGTCGCCAACAAGTTTTAGGAACTTGTAAACTGTTCACATGGTGAAGGTTACACCCCTTAACGATCCAAGAGATCGTCAACACCATAAGGTCTAGAACTAAATAAGGGTTCGGGGATGAAGGTACAAATCCAACCTAAAAGAGATTGAACCTGCCCTAATAATAGGCCTCTACTTTATTCTGATCGTATTCATGTGCGCTTTCTGTCTAACATGAAATCAATAGGATTAACCCTAAACCTGTTTATCTATGTTGGTTGAATATAAATGCACAAATAAACTATTATTGGCGATCACTTGAATTATAATCAAATTAACCCTAACAAGATTATTAAATTCTCTTATTAAGCATGATTACAAGTACCAATTCCCTTTAAACATGCATAAAAGGCGTGATCAAGTAATAAAAATAAAATATATCAAGCAACATAATAATAATAATCATAAAATTATAATAAAAAAATCATAAATTATAATTAAAACAATCATAATAATCATAATAACAATTATATTAAAATAATAATAATGATCATCACAATAACAATCATAATAAATACTATAATCATAAAATCATAATCATAAGAATCATAATTTATAATAATTATAATAATCATAATAATAATAGCAAGATCCTAGTCATGATACTAACAAGATCAATAACAAACCCTAGCATGTCACTAAGCAATAAAAATCAAATCTTTAACCCTAACATGATACTAACAATCATAAATATTAGGAATAACATAGGAAGCATCATAGAAATCATAATTAATATTAAAATTACCCTAGACATGATACTAGGAATATCATAATAACAATTTAAACATGATTTCTAAATCATAACATCAATAAATCAATTAAAGTACTTACTTTGATGCATCGTACCTCTTTCTAATAACAAAATACACACGTTAGTAACTTTAAGGAAAATAATAATCAAACAATTAAATTAAATAATTGAAAGAGAGATTTGGGACCAAACCCTCAGAAATTAAACCTTTCACGTCTAGGGCGATGGCAACTTCGAATATGGCTAGGTGTTTCTAGGTCTTGCGAATGCGGAATTTTGTACTTGAAAAGCAATTTTAGAGAGAGAGAGAGAGAGATGGTGAATGAGAAGAGAATGAGAGAATTAATGAATGCGAATCAAAACTGGTTGTAGGTGTATAAAAACAAAGTTTTTATGACGTTATTTATTGAGAAAATCAGCCTAAAAGATAAAATTAACAAAACAGAGCATTGGTGCAACTGAAACAGAGCTGGCGCCAACGCCAGCATATTGGCGCCAGGCGCCAACATTAGCGCGCAGGCGCCAATGCCTGGCGTCAGGCGCTAACCCTGTTTTTGACGCGTTTTCTAAAATCAGATAAATTTTGCCGTATAGGAGGATAAAATCGTATCTTCTTCAAAAATGCTCTTTGATTTTAATTAAAACTCTAGAAAGTCAATAAAAGTCAATTTATCAATGCTAATTGAATTAGGAATGAAAAGAACCTTCTAGAAGAATCTAGAAGACTAAAACCGGAATGATAAATCATATAAGGCCCTCCCCTAGATCATTGGGCCGCATATAAGGCTCAAACCACGCCCAGTTTAGTAAATTGGCCATAACTTCCTCAATATTCATCGGAATTGGGCTTATAATATATCGTTGGAAAGCTCTTGTCAAACCCCATCCAACTAAACTACTATTGGACCCATATCATGGACCAACCAAACTGGATTGGCTGTTTTCTTAAAATAAGTTTTAAAAACAGAGAGAAGAGAAAAGAAATTAAAACTATCCGCAACACTAAACTTTCCACACTTTTGCTTCATTCGATTATGATTTGACGTGAAAAGTACTCATCACCAGGTTTGGTTTTGGGGAAACACAAATGGGTGTCTACACTCACACATAATGCAATTAATTTGCAATTATGTGAAAAATAAAACTAAGCTTTGAAACACAAATTATGACCAAATAATCATACCTAAAGAGGTTTAAAATTTTATATAAAATATGTATTGAACCAATTACATAACCACCATAAATATGCAACTAATTTTCAAGGTTAGAAAGACTTAAATTTTTTCGTAAAAACGAAAACCCCCTCGAAAAATGCATTTCTGATCATTTTTTTGGCTAAAAACCGAGTCCTAGAAGAGAAAACCATTTCCAAAACACCTTTTCCACCAAAAATTCACTATTTTTGGGTCGAAATTTGGGTTCGGGAGCTGAAGTCAGCTCTTATACGAGGTTAAAATGAATAATACGAGCTACTAATCTAATTAGCAACTCAAACCAGAAAAATTAAGTGATCCGTGCCATTTATGGCACCTTTAGGCTATGTTTTCTTTATATTTCTATGCTCGTTTTTAGTCGTTTATGTCGTGTTTTTATAGAATAATGCTCCATTTGCGTGTTTTTGTGTTAGTTTAGAGAAATGCGTGCTTTGAATGGTTTTCTTATCATTTTTTTCATTTGTCGGCTAATTTTCTCGCTTCTCCGTTTCTTTGTCTTATTTTGTAGGTACGTCGAGTTCCCGCGGATATAATAATCAAGGAGGGAGCTCAAGTGAATTCAAGGAATTTAACGGAGCCAAGTTAGGGAAGCCAAGCACGCAAGTCAAGCCAATCCAAGAAACAAAGGAAAATGAAGGCTTGCAAAGTATCATAAAGGACCATTGTGCATTGTTTCAGCCATATCTTGAGTTCTACAGATCGGATTAAGATGATATAAGTTGGGTTGGAAACTAGATTTGAAGAGATTTCCAATGATAGGTCGCACGCCTTCATATAATTCCTAGAATGTGAGATAAATCCTTCCAAAGTTGGCCCTGCAAATCTGGCTCAGGCTGGCCGCGGGCGCGGGCTACAGTTCCGCGGGCGCGGGGCTGCTGCAGCCTATTTCTGCCCATTTTCGACCAGGAACTTGGAGAGGGCAGGCCGCGGGCAACCTGAGGGAGCGGGCCTAGCCCCTCAGGCGCGGGTTCAAGTCGCGAGCGCGGCTTATTTTTCCGAAGGGGCGGGTTTCTGGGTTTTTCTTGCGATTTCTTTTATTTTCTCCTTTTGTATACTTCCTCCGTTTTTTTTACTTGAACCGCTTTGACTTTTTCACTATTTAACACTCCTCATTTGACCGTGTTTTGTGAATAATAATTAAAGAAAAGCATATTCATGTAAGATATTTTTAAATTCGTCTCAACAAGTACTATCATAATATATAACTTTTCATAATTTTTACTTATCGAGAATTAAAGTTTTGCATTGGCAAGCGTGATAAAAGAAACATGTCAAGTAAAAAAGAACTGAGGAAGTATATACTGTACGTTCTTCTTTATTCTTCATACATGAAATAATTTAGTTTAGGATAGTTTCTCTCTCCTCTAAGGCGGATTAGCTTAGATTAGGAGTTCTTCTCTCTAGATTAGGAGTAGGTTTTAGAGAGAGAAAGTGAAGGATTTCAATGGTGATTGAGAGGTTGAAGATACAAGTGTGACAATTGTGTTCAAGATCATCTCTATTATCAATGAGCATTCTTAACTCTATCTAACCTTATTGCTTTGTTTAATTTCATGTTTGCTTGGTTTAATTTTGATGTTTGATGCTTGATTAGTGTAATTGTTCTTTATATTTTGTTGATTCTTGATTTCCATAGTTGTTAGTTGATAGATGATGATTTTGGAATAGTTGTTTGGCGAGGAATTGGGTGAAACTTGTATGATTGATTAATTGTTAAGATTAAAGTGATTAGTGAAAGTTTGTATGTGTGCAATTCAATTAGGCCTTGAGAATTATGCTAGATTGCATTGTAATTGCTAATGACACGAAAATTGATTTAAGAACTACAATTATCGATTGGTTTTGATTGTGATTCTCTTAGTTTGTTAATCATAGTGAAACCTAGCTTAACAATTAGGAGATAACTCTTTAATTCCAATTGATTGCTCTTATCATTAGTCTTCACAACCTTTGATTGACTTGATATTTCCACGTTGTTGCAATTTACATGATTACTTGTTGATCCCCGTTCCTAGTGTTTTATTTCCTTGGTTACTTGTTTTGTTCGTTGTTAGTATTCTCTCTTACCTTCGTCTTCGACCTAGCTTAGGCGCATAATTGAAAGTGCTTCAACATTATCGTTCCTTTGGGTTCGACACTTGACTTGCCTCTATACTCGTATTAGGGTTTGTTAAGTGTTTATTAATTTAGTTTGTCCGAGGGAAGATTAGATAACGACCTAGTTTTCCACTCGTCAAAATGGCGCCGTTGTCGGGGATCGGTGTCTATGATTGTGTGTTTTTGATTGCTTGAGTCTAGGTCTTTGTGTATACTTTTCTTTTTTTTTGTTTGTTTAGTGAAAAAAAATATGGCATGCCTATCATTTCCTCAATTTGAAAATGAGCCTTTTTGTGAATATTTCAATAGGCTAGAGGGATTTTTAGACTATAATTGTTGTAGTCTTTGGGAGGCTTGTGAGATTTGTTATTTTGGTTTGAATAAGCAAATTAGGGATAAAGTTGAATGCCTGCATAATGGTGAATTTACAGAGTTGTCAATTGATGATTCTTGCGATTTTTATATTTGGTTTCCTAGGGATGTTTATAATAGGGGTGTTCATGGTTCTAGTATTGATGTGCAATGTCTAGATTCTTCTAATATTAGCATGAATTCCCAAGATTTGTCACATGAGCCCTTAAGTGAACCTAGAACACATGATTACAACTCTATTTCCCCTCTTGTTCATGATGATGAAGTGCATGATCAAGTTGATGCTAATGGTGTATTTCAATATTCTTCATTATTTACCATACCTTCTTGTGATGTGCTTTGTTCCCTTAATGATGAATCTCATGTGTTTGATTGTGCCCCCACTCCCCAATGTGATGCATTTGCTCATGATCTTAATTTTGATTCTTCCAATCTTGGTTGTTGTAGGGAATATTTCAAGCATTACCCCTAGCCTGAACACCACTCTGATCATACACTAAAGTACGGTGGCGTCCAAAGGGAAAGAAGATAGAGCAAAAGATTCGCCAACAAGTTTTAGGAACTTGTAAACCGTTCACGAGGTGAAGGTTACACCCCTTAACGATCCAAGAGATCATCAACTCCAATAGGTCTGGAACCAAAACTAGAAGTTCGGGGATGAAGGTTGTAGACACCCATTTGTGTCTCCCCAAAACAAAACACAGTGATGAGTACCTTTCGCGTCGAATTATAATCGAATGAAGTGAAAGTGTGGAAAGTTTAGTGTTTCGGATAGTTTTAATTTCTTTTCTCCTCTCTCTGTTTTTGAAAACCTATTTTAAGAAAACAGTCAATCCATTTTGGTTGGTCCATGATATGGGTCCAATAGTAGTGTTGTTGGATAGGGCTTGAAAAGTCCTTTCCAACTATATATTATAAGACCAATTCCGATGAATATTGAGGAAGTTATGGCCAAATTACTGAACTAGGCCTGGTTTGAGCCTTATATGCGGCCCAATGATCTAGAGGAGGGCCTAATATAGATTTATCATTTCTAATGCAATTAGGAATGGTTTTAGTCTTCTAGATTCTTCTAGAAGGTTCTTTTCGTTCCTAATTCAATTAGCATTGATAAGTTGACTTTTGTTGACTTTTTAGACTTTTAATCAGAATAAAAGAACGTTTTTGAGGAAAATACGATTTTATCCTCCTATACGGCATTTTCTATTTGATTTTAAGAAAACGCGTCAAATTTTTAGTCAGCGCCAAACGCTAGCTGTAGCGCCTGACTCTACGCTTGGCGCCTGGCGCTAAGGTCAGCGTTTGGCGCTAACTCGGGTTTTCGCGTCAGAACTCTGTTTTTGATGTTTTATCTTTTTGGCTGATTTTTTCTATAAATAGTCTTCTAAAAACTCCATTTTCATTAATCAATTCTTACCAACTCTCATTAAGATTTTCTTGATTACACTCTCTCTCTTTCTAAACTATCCTTTTCACAAATATAAAAATTCCGCATTTAATAGCACTAGAAACACCTAGCCATATTTGAAGTTGCCTTCGCCCTAGACGTGAAAGGTTTTAATTTCTGAGGGTTTGGTCTCAAATCTCTCTTTCAATTATTATTTAATTGTTGTTTATTATTTTCCTTGAAGTTACTAACGTGTGTATTTTGTTATTAGAAAGAGGTACGAGGCATCCAAGTAAGTACTTTAGTGTTTTTTTTATTGTTATTATGATATAGAATTCATGCTTAGATTGTTACTATGATTCCTAGTATCATGTTAGGATGTCTTATTGCTTCCTAGTATCATGTTTAGGGTAAAGAATATAATGTCAATTATGATTTCTATGATGCCTTTTATTGTCTTTCCTAATATTCTTGTTAGTATCATGTTAGGGCTATATATTTGATCTTTATTGTTTAGTGACATGCTAGGGTTTGTTATTAATCTTGTTAGTATCATGCCTAGGATCTTGTTATTATTATGCTTTAATATTATTATGATTATGATTATGATAATTATTATGATTATTATTATTGTTGCTTGATATTTATTATTATTGCTTTATCACACCTTTTATGCATGTTTAAAGGGAATTGGTATTTGTAATCACGCTTAATAAGATAATCAATAACCTTGTTTAGGGTTAATTTGATTATAATTCAAGTGATCGCCAATAATAGTTTTATTTGTGCATTAATATTCAACCAACATAGATAAACTGGTTTAGGGTAATCCTATTGATTGTATGTTAGTCAAAAAGCGCACATGAATACGATCAAAATAAAGTAGAGGCCTATTATTAGGACAGGTTCAATATATTTTAGGTTGGATTTGTACCTTCATCCCCGAACCCTATTTGGTTCAAGACCTTATGGAGTTGACGATCTCTTGGATCGTTAAGGGGTGTAACCTTCACCTCGTGAATGGTTTACATGTTCCTTAAAAAACTTGTTGGAGACTGTTTTGCTCTATCTTCTTTCCCTTTGGACGCCACCGTACTTTAGTGTATGATCACAGTGGGGTTCAAGCTAGGGGATTAACGCTTTAAATATTCCCTACAGTTTTTGGCGACTCCACCGGGGAAGATTTCTATTTTAATTACTGAATTTGTTTCGGCAACGATTTAAAATGAGTGGATGAGAGTCGAAACGTTCTAAGTATTTCATGTGCGTAATTTTGATTAACAGTATTGTCATATGCATAAAAAAGAGATCTCATTGGAAATACCATCCGTAATGAGTTAAAACATAGGATTTTACACGTAGGAAATATGAGGAATATCTTTCACAACTAGGACCGAAATAACACTGCGCAAAAACTGGAAAATTTTATCGAGCACAGAAAGCTGCTGAGGCATGTAGGAATTAGCGTCATCGAGCAGAATATTAGCGCCAGAAATTTGACTGTAGCGCCAGACGACAGTTCCGTCGCCAGGCGCTACAGCAAAAATCCTGCGCCAATCTCTGTTTGCTAGCCCCAAATTTTTCCAATATCGAGCCAGAAATATGCGTTCTAATTTCGACCAGTTTTTCGTATTGTTTGCTCGATCATATCCTACTTCCTGATTGATTTTTTCTCACTTTTCTGAAACCCATATGTGTTCTACATAGGGACATAACCCTCTGGGAATTCATGCTCCATCTACCTGATTGAACGCTCTGAGCAACAAAGGGTATATCCGAGATTGTTGAATTCACCAAACCATGGAAGCGAATTTTTTCTAAAACTTGCGGTGTCCCATCCACTCGCACCAACCCTTCACGGTTAAGCTTCCGCGCGGTGCGTCCGGACAATTAACCATGGACCCTCTATTGACTAACCCATATCCTGAACTTTAGAGAACTAGAGCCATGGTTAGGTTGCAAACTCATTGCATCATATCATGCCTATTTGACTAATTGTGCATTTTTTGTTGTGCATATACTATGTTTTCTTAACCGTTTGCTGACTTGTGTTGTGATTAAATAACTTAATGACTAAAAGAACTTTGCCAATCGTAGCCCCTTCATGATATAGCTTGAGTCTTTGGCCATTAACCTTGAACTCGTTACCATGTTCATCGAAAACCTCCACAGAACCGAATTTATTGGCCCTCTTTACAATAAAAGAACCCGACCTCCTTGACCTCAACTTTCCTGGGAATAGTTTAAGTCGAGAGTTGAACAACAACACTTTATCACCCTCTTTGAATTCTCTCGGAAGGATCATCTTGTCATGCCACCTCTTTGTCTTCTCCTTGTAGACACGAGCACTATCATAGGTCGTCAACCTAAACTCATTGAGTTGGTTAAGTTGAAGCAACCTCTTTTCTCCCGTTAGTTTGGCATCCAAATTGAGCTCCTTAATAGCCCAATATGCCTTATATTCTAATTTGACCGGGAGATGACATGTTTTACCATAAACAAGTCTATATGGAGTAGTACCTATAGGGGTCTTGAATGCAATTCTGTACGGCCAAAGGGTGTCATCCAATTTATCGCTCCAATCTTTCCTTGACTTTGCTACCACCTTCTCTAGAATGGCCTTGATCTCACGGTTAGAAACTTTAACCTGGCCACTAGTTTGGGGGTGGTAGGCTAAAAATGTCCTATGGTAAACACCATACTTTTTGAGGAGGGTGTCTAACTTCCGCTCATGAAAGTGAGATCCTCCGTCACTGATTATCGCTCTAGGCACGCTAAATCTTGGAAAGATGGTCTTCTTGAAAAGTCTATGGACCACCTTGGCATTATTAGTAGGAGTAGCGATGGCCTCAACCCACATGGATACATAGTCGACGGCGACAAGTATATGGTCGTTCCCTTTTGAAGAAGGGAACGGTCCCATGTAATCAACACCCCAAACATCAAAAATTTCAACTTCTAGAATTCCGGTTTGAGGCATCTCATGCCGCCGCGAGATGTTGCCAGTCCTCTGGCAAGAGTCACAAGCCCGCACAAAAGCGTTAGCATCCTTAAACTTTGTAGGCCAATAAAAACCCGACTCATTAATCTTGGCCACCGTTTTAGTGGGGCCATGATGTCCTCCATATGGTGAGGTGTGGCAACTAGTAAGCACACCGTGGACTTCCCATTCGGGAACACACCAGCGAAATAATCCATCTGCACACTCACAAAACAAAAAAGGATCATCCCAAAAATAAAGATTAACATCAGAAAGGAATTTCTTTTTGTTTTGGTAGGACAAGTCAAGAGGTAGAGTACCACCCACTAAATAATTAGCAAAATCGACATACCATGGGTGTTGCTCTACAACTGCATATAGGTTGTAATCAGGGAAAGAATCATCTAAAGGAAGAGAATCCTTACCTTCATCATACCTGATACGTGACAAGTTGTCTGCCACTACGTTCTCTGCTCCCTTTTTATCTTTTATTTCGATGTTGAAATCTTGGAGCAAAAGAACCCATCGGAGTAGCCTTGGCTTTGATTCCGCCTTAGCTATCAAGTACTTCAACGCTGCATGGTCAGTAAAAACAATGACTTTAAAACCAACAAAATATGATCTAAATTTTTCTAAAGCATATATAACAGCAAGAAACTCCTTCTCCGTAGTGTCATAGTTGACTTGGGATTCATCCTAGGTTTTGCTTGCATAATAAATAGCATGCAAAACCTTGTTCTTCGTTTGTCCGAGCACGACTTCTAGTGCAAAGTCACTTGCATCACACATGATCTCGAAAGGAAGATTCCAATCGGGAGCACATATGATGGGTGTCGATATCAAAGTCTGCTTAATCCTGTTGAAAGCCTCAAAGACACTCGTCAGTAAAAATAAAAGGAGCATCCTTGAGCAAAAGCTGAGTCAGTGGTTTAGCAATTTTAGAAAAATCTTTGATAAAGCGACGATAAAACCCCGCATGACCGAAGAAACTTCTAACTCCCTTAACAATAACTGGGGGAGGTAATTGCTCAATCACTAAAATCTTAGCTTTGTCTACTTGTATGCCCTTATCGGATACAATGTGGCCTAGAACTACTCCCTCTGTCCTCATCAAGTGACATTTCTCCCAGTTTAGAACTAAGTTGCATTCTTCACATCATTTTAAAATTTTAGCGAGATTAATTTGACATGAATCAAATGAAGAACCATACACGCTAAAATCATCCATAAAGACTTCCATAATAGTCTCTAAGAAATCAGATGAGATGCTCATCATACAACGTTGAAAGGTAGCAGGAGCATTACATAAACCGAAAGGCATTCCACGATATGCAAAAGTTCCATAAGGGCATGTAAAGGTTGTCTTTTCCTGATCTTCAGGGTGAATCGGAATTTGGAAAAATCCCGAATACCCATCCAAATAGCAAAAGAACTTATGGTTAGCTACCCTCTCAAGCATTTGATCTATAAAGGGAAGTGGTCCTTTTTAGTAGAGATATTCATTCTACGATAATTAATACACATACGCCACCCATTTACAGTTCTAGTGGGAATCAATTCATTTTTTTCATTAGTTATAACAGTCATCCCACCTTTTTTAGGCACTACCTGCACATGACTTACCCATTTGGAGTCACAAATAGAATAGATAATACCTGCATCAAGTAATTTCATAACCTCTTTCTTGAATACTTCCTGCATGTTAGGATTCAATCTTCTTTTGGGTTGAATGCAGGGCATATAGTTATCTTCTAGATGTATCCTGTGCATAAAAAAATCAGGTCTAATACCCTTGAGATCATCAGTACTGTACCCAATAGCTTTCTTATGGGTTTGAAGAACCCCTAGAAGTTGGGAAGTTTGTAGGTCATTAAGTGCAGTACTGATGATCACGGGGTATAGTTCCTGTTCATCAAGAAAAATATATTCTAAATGAGAAGTGGGAGGTTTTAGTTAAGGTTTCTTGACCTCTGCAAGTTTCGATTCCTAAACTAAATTTACTACCTTCATTGTTTCCTTGGGGTCTAACTGTTTTAAGGAAAGAGCTCTTTCAATATCCTGTACCTCATTTCCCAAAACGCTTGCATTGTCTGTTGATAAATTCCCACAAAGAACTTCCTTCAAGGGATCCCTTGCAAGAACCTGTGGCAAGCTATCATCACAAATATCGTCCATTATATCAATTATATCAATTTAACAACAAATTCCTCTAGCATAGGCCCTTTCAAAACTTTCCCTTGATTAAAAGTAACATTATCATCACCAACAGAAAGGGTTAGTTTGCCATTTTTCACATCAATAATGGCTCCTGCAGTATAGAAAAAAGGCCTACCTAATATAATGGGTATTTGTGTATCTTCTTCAATGTCTAAAACAACAAAATCAACAGGAATAAAAAATTTATCAACTCTGACAGGAACATCCTCTAAAATACCTAGGGGGTATTTTACAGAACGATCTGCCATTTGTAAACTTATATTAGTAACTATTAATTCTCCCATATTAAGTTTAGCACAGACAGATGATGGTATAACACTGACACTGGCACCCAAATCATACAAAGCTTTATCTATAAAAACATTCCCTATATGACAAGGGATAGAAAAACTACCGGGATCCTTTAATTTAGGAGGGGATTTATTTTGCAATAGAACGCTACACTCCTCTGTGAAAGTTATAGTTTCTACTTCATTAAAGGCCTTTTTCCTAGTCAGAATGTCTTTCATAAATTTAGCATATGCAGGAACCAGAGTGATTAAATCAGTGAAAGGAACTGTTACCTGCAGGTTTTTCACAACCTCTAAGAACTTACCAAATTGTTTATCAAACTTACTCTTCAGTTGTCTACTATGGAACGGTAGTTTGATAACCGGGATCTGCACATCACGTCCCTTATCCTGAGATTTATCTTGCACAGAAACATTAGAAGGGTTAGTATCTGTTTGTAGCCCTACAGGGTTAGCAGGATTGGCTTTTGGTATGGAGGTATCTAGATTAGGAACTGGTCCATCTTCCATTGGAATAGGAGGTCCATCATAATGTGAACCACTCCTTAGAGTGATTGCATTCGCATGATCTGTAGGATGGATGGGTTGTGATGGTAGAGCTCCCTGCTGACGGGATTGTAGGTTAGATGAAAGTTGCGCAATTTGATTATCCATGATTTTATTGTGGGCTAAAATAGAATCAATTAGCGCATCCCTACTCTCCATATGCTTTTGCATATTAGTAAGCATTGCTCTAATTTCTGTCATGGCAGGGTCGGAAGATGATTAGGGTGATGCTTGGCATTTCAGGCCAGAATTTTGATGGTAATATTTTCGCTGTGGTAGGGGTTGCTGTTGTAGTTGTTGTGGAGGTGGAGGGTTTTGTACATTGGTACTCCAATACGAAAGATATAGATAGTTCCGGTAACCGGAATTATAAGAGTTGGAATATGGGTTATTCTGCCTATAGGTTTGAAAGGCGTTAACTTGTTCCATGGAACTCCTACAATCTTGCTCCCAATGCCCTATAGTTCCACAATTTTCACAAAAAGCTTCATTGTTAGCAACATCAGAAACATTATCTACAATTTTAGGAGTAGTAGTAAGATTATCTAATTTTTAACAAATAGACGTTAATTGAGCTTGCAAAAAGGATACGGAATCGACATTATGTTTTCCTTTATTTGCAAACCCTCTCGGATTCCCGTATTGGGAATTGCGTATTGCCATGTCTTCGATAACCTGTCCTGCATCGTCCACATTTAAATTCATGAATCTCCCAATGGCTGCAGAATCTATAACTGATCTAGAAATTTCCAAGTCCATTGTAGAAAGCTTGGATCAATTGCCATTGTGCTAGGTTGTGGTGGGGGAATTCTCTCTATAGATCCTTGAACCGCTCCCAAGCCTCATATAGCGTTTCGTCGGCCTCTTGAGCGAAGTTCTGAATAACACTCCTTAGTACCGCTGTTCTCTCTACAGGATAATATTTATTATAGGAATTCAAAGCAAGAGTTTTCCAGTCAGTAATTCCAAGTGCAGTTCTATTCAAACCATTAAACCATAATTTAGGTTTGCCACATAATGAAAAGGGAAAAAGAATCTCCCTTATTTGGTCCTGCGTGACCCCAGCTTGTCTTATGGTGTTACAATACTAGCAAAAATCACCCTTAGCTCCACAGAATTGCTTCCTCTCTATCATAGTGATAAATTGGGGCTAGATCCCAAATTGAACTCCATCTAGACCCGGAGTGGGAGTAAGGTGCGGGAAATCTGTGAGCTTCGACTGCGAGTAGTCAATGAGTTTCTTTTGGGCCGTCATCTCTAATTCTGAATCTAAAGAAATTTCTGCGTCACTAGAATCAGAGGGAGGGTTTCTTCGACTATTGTCCTCCTCAGAACCCGCCATAATTTGTCTATAAATTTTCCTTTGCCTATGAAACGAGCGCTCGATCTCAGGATCGAATGGAATGTAACCTGATATGGAACACCTGGGCATAAACAAGGAACTAAAAGACAAATATGAGAATTGCCTCAAAGAACTAACGTTCTCTGAGACAAAAGGGGATAATCTAGACTACAAAAAATAATCAGAAAATAAAAATAAAACCGTTTCCCCGGCAACGGCGCCAAATTTTGACAGGGTATAGTCGTATCCCCTAATAAAAAGTATTACCTAAGTCCTCTAACTAATGTAGATAGGGAAGTAGGGTCAAATCCATAGGGAAACAAGTCTTTTTACTCCTAATTAATTATTATAATCTAAATTATCAAGGTAACCAATGTTGTTGTAATTAAAGACTATACTACGAAGAATATGATTAGAGAAAATAAATTAGCGAGAAATTAAATATTAAAAGGTCTAGGGCATAGGTTCACTTATAAACAATATTACGGGCAAATCATAATAAACAATCATCAAGCATTGATTAATCATATTATAAATGGCTTTCGCTACGTATTATAATCACAGAGTTAAATTACCGGTATCAAATCTCATCTGTCAATTCTCGCCTTAACCATTTAAAAATTAGTCCGCCTATTGAAACTAAGCCTAAACATCAGTTCTCATCTGTCGAATCTCGAATTAATATTGCTAAACTCATACAATTAAATCTGGCCAAACCTAATTGCATAGCATTAAATCAATCAATAGGAAATTAACCAAGCATTGATAATCAACAATCATAAATTTACCCCTTCATATTATTTATTAGATCCCCATAAACCCTAGAAATAAAACTACTCAAGCATAATTAAATCTAAACTAATCAAATCAATAAAGCAAGATATAATAAAAGAATTAAATAAAATAACTGAAATTAAAAGAGAAG
Source organism: Chenopodium album (assembly GCF_948465745.1). Classification (NCBI taxonomy): domain Eukaryota; kingdom Viridiplantae; phylum Streptophyta; class Magnoliopsida; order Caryophyllales; family Amaranthaceae; genus Chenopodium; species Chenopodium album. Next base: position 55,103,411 of record NC_137836.1, on the reverse strand, counting down.
AAATTGTTACCAAAAGAAATGTGGATTAATGAATGTAATTAAGAACAATAATGAGAGAGAGTTATAGAGAGAGAGAATATCCTAAGTAGATAGTGAAAATATAAAATAGAAGGTATTAAAAAATTACGTACAAAAATTGTACTTAAACATCCCTAAAACAAATAGGAAAAGCCTTTTTTACTACGCCCTTGTGCGCGTGCTGCGCCCGATCGAGCCTATTCTCACCCGATCGGGCGCGACTTCTTCCTTGATGCTGCTTTGCGCGCACGCCCGATCGGGCGTATGCTTGCCCGATCGGGCTCGGCTTCATCTTCGAGGCTTGGATTTCGATTTGGCTCGATTCCTCGGCCCAATCCGCATTTCCTCATCAGGTCTTGATTACTTGATCCAATTGCCCCGGTATCACATACCGAGCCCTTAATAACCGACTCTCACCGGTCCTGGGCTTCAATGATGGTCGTGTCCTCCTAACGCTCGTAGTTGCTTCGTGAAAAACCTGAAATACGCTCCAAGTGTGCAATTTCCTACAAAACTTAAGAAAAAATACAAAAACATTAGAAAACACAAGTTAGTAATAAAATTGGCCTTAAAGAGCCAAAAACACTACTAATTATGACCATGGGACGGGGGTAAAACACTATATAAATTGGACATATCAAGAAGTTGGGATATTTGGTTTCTTTGAAGCAAGCTTGTGTTATGTTTTCAATGTGAATAATGGCAAATGTGTTTGACTAAAAGCCGTCCTAAGTTATAAAAGGCATGGACAAATAAGTGAAAAATTGAAAAAGCCATCCAAAGTTAAAAGAGGCGAGGACAAAGCACTATTAATCAAAAGAAAAAAAAAATCTAAAAATAATTTGATGTGAGTATTATCCCTTTTGGAGCATTGAGGACAATGCTCCATTTAAGCTTGGGGGGGAGCGTTCTCACGCTTTTTGTGTATATGTTTTTGAATTATAGCGTTGAATAAGCTTGGGGGTGTTATTGTTTTTTGTTTGGTAATTACTTGGTTATGGTGTAAAGAAATGCGCCCGCCAAATTTTATATTTTAGGCTACCTTCACCCTTTATGCCATACGTTACAACCTTTGGGAAAACCCTTTCGATCTCGAAGTTGAGTCACTATTCAGGGGAGGGAATCATGGGTCATTGCCTAAGGAAAGGGGACGCATAGTCAAGATGTCGAGTAGCCTAAATAAATCTCTTTTTCCGGTTCCTTCGAGGAATCATTGGTATGCTCACTAAGGGGAGATTTGAGACTAGTGGGGAGAACACAATAAGATTGATTGGGATGAACGTGGATGGAGATGTCTAGTTCCTATGCTAAGCATACCCTATGTTTCAATCAACCTTGGATATTTAGGAACGTGCATACCTTGATTGCTTGAGAATGATTTTCATTCATTTGTAGTGTAGTCTCTTTGTAAGTCCATTTCGCAAAGGTTTTGTTTTCCCTTTTCCCTTTTCTTTTCTTTACATGGTTTTGCCTTTTCGATGTTGGGGGAGAGTTATGGGTAAACGCTTAGGATACCCTTATGAGAGCATCACTCGTGCTCTAGGGCGATCTAGGGGTTTAAATGGCTTGTTGTAGCTAAAAACAACCGTGATTCCTATGACAGTGAGTCTTAGTGTATATTCTTATCTTGAGTCTTTCTTTTTATTTTTAAATAAGTCTTTCATCCTTATTCTCTCTTGCTTTGTTTAGATCTAGGACGAGCAAAAGTTTAGCTTGGGGGAATTTGATGAGTGTCATTTATGGCACTTATTTGGCTTCTTTCAGGATGATTTTCATTCTCTTTTATAGCTCTTTTCTTTAGTTTTCCTTAGTTTTTTTCTTTATTTCTTTAGTTTGTGCTTTCCTTAGTTAGTTTTCTTTCTTCGTGCATTTCTTTGTTTTTTTGATCTTTTTCCCTTTTATTTGCTTGTTTTCATGTATTTTCAGGTTATGATCGTGTTCCAAGGATTCCCGAGCCTTCCTCTCATATTTCTCATCATTTTTTATGCCTCTTGCTTGTCATTTTGAGCTCAAGTTTGAAGGAATGCAAGGAGCAAGTTCATGAGATCGGTGCATGCATGCGGTGGAGGCATCACCTTTGGCATGAACCCACCAAAAGAGCCATTTCAAGACTGCCTACCTTAGTGTTCATCATCATCACCAAGACGAGCGCACGAGGATGAGCTAGGACGAAGAAGAGGGATCTCCCCTGCTGCCAAGTGCGGGCGCGCACGAGGGTGGTGCTGCCGCACATTTGGGTGGCGCGGGTGCGCCTGATGCGGGTGCGAGCGCGCCTTCCAGGGCCCCTATTTCGTACCCATTTTCTCGCGGCCTCGCCTCTCCCTTTTTACGACCGCAGATTCCGGGGTTTCTTTTGGACGATCTAACTAACTTTTCTATTGTTAGTTTTACAATATATATAGTTTTCCTTCTATTTTTAGAGAGAGTATGATTAGTTTGAATTAGAATTAGTTTTAGATCAACTTAGAGATATTTTTAGAGAGAGAAACTCTAGGTTTTAGTGAGAGAATTTCATGGGGCATTGTTGATGATTGAAAATTTCTCCATTTCCTTTGATCTTTGATCAAGTTTGTATGGATTCCTTTTCTTTAATTCAATTTTTAGTTTGATCTTTAGTTTGATTTCAATTGTTTTGTTGAATGTTCAAGTTTGATTGACGTTTGATTAATTTGTGATTTTATTTTAGTTTGTTTAATTTGATCATGATGAATTTGTTGTTTAGTTTTGTTTTGATCTTGATTTCTATGGATTGTGAGTAGTTTAATTGCAAGGGTAATGGTGAAGCATATATGAGTAATGGATTGATGTTAATTTGGGGAAATTAATGGAGTTGCTTATGTGATTAAATTGGTTAATTGATTATGTGCATGTGTGTGTTTGATTTATGCTTGATCACCCTAGTTATTCACACTAGATTGCATTGTAGGTTCACATTGATACGGACCATTGATTTGTGGCTTGCATTTAACGATTAAGGTGTCTTGTGACGTTCCTAGCTAGAGTTTATCGTAGTTGATGCTAGTTAGACCTCTAGGAAAATAGTTTGATATGCTCTTTTGGTTGCATCATTGGTTTTCTCTCGCATCACTCGACTTAGTCAACTCTTTCCTAATTAGTGGAATCCGTTACAAGTATATGTGGATCCCGAGCCCTAGTGTTTATTACATTTGTCCCAACCTACCTTGTTTAGTTGTTTAGCATTCACACCCTTACCTAACCTTTCCGGAATACCTTGACTTGACAATATAAGATCGCCCTCAATTCCTTAGTGGTTTGACCCTCGACTTACAATTATACTTGTATAAGGGTGTGTTGAGAGATTACAAATTTTGTTTGGCCTAGGTTAGGATTAGTTTCAACGACCTAGTCCGACCCTTGTAAGCCCTCGGAGTCTCTTGACCGTCGCCTCTAGGTCAAATGCTTTGGATTCCGCCTCCATGAGAGTGGACAGCTTCTCTTCAAGGCCCTTGACCTGGTCCTGGAGCTCCTTCACACGTTGTTTGGCCGCGTCCTAGTTCTGCTGAACTTGCAGGTTGGCAGATGCCTGGGATTACAACATATCAAGTGTCAGAATCTCATTTTAAGCAATCTCAAACTGAGCTTTGACCAGAGTAGAGGCGGCCCGAGCATCTGCTGCCTTTACCTCCCTTGTATTCTCAATGAGGGGCCCTTTAAGACCGCTCACGCGCAGCATAGAAAACAGGCTTCCAAACCAAGGAAACTCGTTATAAACCATTCGACAAAAATATGTATATTAATCAAGTTATAAGAAATTGTACTTCGCAAAGAAGCCCTAGAATGCCATCCAGGTCCAGGGTGCCGACCCCTATAACGACCGCCTTTTCCTCAGGATCAAGCGTCTTGAGCATCCATCTGGCCATCTGGAGGACAGTTGGCCTCGTTGGGGCATATATCAAAACAAATACAGCTAAGTCAAGACTTTAAGCAGAGTGAAATTTCAAGAAACGCATGGTCGAATGGTCGGATGACTTACCTCCTTCTTCCCCTGTGGCTTCGCTGCCGCCTGCTGTGCCGCCAGCATTGGTGAGTGGTTGTTTGCCACTCTTTGACACTCGTTGTTGAGCGTCCAGCTTTGTAGGAGTTTTGGTAAGGGAGGAGGTGCTCGTTCCTTTCCTAGCAGGCTTGGTGGCAATGTGTTTCCTCCGGCTCTGGGAAACGTCGCCAGCCGACTGCTTTCGCAGCTTGGGGTCCGGCTGAGAAGAGGGGGCGGTCTTTGACGAACCACTCTGAAAATAATTCTAAGTATGAGAAACAGAATATGTTACGCATTTCATTAAGAGAAACTTTGCAAGCTCGTTACCTTAGGGATGCCGCCCAGCGGCTGCTCATCCGCCTACTTCAGGTTTGAGCGGTAGAAGGCGGCTGAGAGGGCTGGTTTCTTGTGAGAAGGTTTTTTGGCCATTGCCTTGTCTGCAACAAATAACCAAGAGTTGGCAAAGAAACAAATAAACAAAAGCAAGCAAAGGTAATAAACTCATGCAGCCAGCTACCTCTTGGCATCACAGTACTAAGGCCGCAGGCGGCCAAGTACGTCCTGTCCGAGAGCCACTCGAATCGGGTAACATAACTTTGGGGGGTGAATTCCTTAACCCCCGTCTCATTGTTCATCCGGATGGCCACGGTAAAGAGGCCCCGGTGAAAGATCTCCTCTTATGCCCGCCTGGGAACAGGCGAAAGGGCCTTCTTCCCATCCAAGAGGCGTTAATAATGGGTCCAGCGGTTATACCGCTTGTTTCTTTGGGCGTTTGGAAAGAGACTATGTAAAATTTGGTCCTCCAGTCCTTCCACTTGTTCTCTTTCCCAAGCGTCATCATGTACCGGGTGTGGCTAGTCAAAGTAAACCAGCCGATCCCGCTTGGATTGGGCGTCCTGCTTAGATAATGCATATGAGCAAACACCTCGAAGCTGGGATCCACCTCTAGCATTTCGCAAGCGGCAACGTAGCCCAAAATATTGACCCAAGAGTTGGGGGCTAGTTGCCAGATACCTAGCTTGTATGCGTCCAAGGTTCCCTCCACAGTTGAATGGAGAGGGAAGCGAAGTCCTACCTGGATGACTACTTTATAGCAGCCAAAGAAATGCTCACCATAGACGACCATTTCAGGCCAGGTGACCGTGTCAATAGCATCCGGCACGGACAGAAGAAAACCATGCCCCATGGCATGGTCAGAAAGAAACTTGGGAAGATCATCCTTCATGATCTTCCGCCTGGCTTCTGGGACGTGCATATAGTAAGGCGCATGTTCATGCCGCCCGGAAGCAGACGACTCCTCCCAGCCCTCTCCTTTCTCAAGGGAGAGGGACTCTCTGGCAGCTCTAAGGTTCGACTGCGCCTCCTCCGAGTCAAGGGGGACGCAGTTGGAAGATGTTGATGCAAAGTCATCATCAGAGTTCTCATCAGAGCTAGGGGATTGCAGGCTGGTGCCAGCAGTGTCCTCCCCAAGCTCATCATCCGGCACCGATCCACTCGGCCCGCGGTTCTTAAATTCCTCGTTGCACTCCTCCAAAAATGAGTCATTTGGAGTGCTGACGGTGCTAGGTGGGTTTTTACAAATCTCATAGATAGGCACCCTAATGATGTCATCTGATTTGACAGTCTCACTATCTTAATGGTAAAAAGAACCATCCGCCCTATATCTCCTTGTTGTTTGCTTTGTTCTGACCATCGTGTCCTGCAGAGGCATAAACACTGTCGGATTTGGAGATGTACTTAAAGCAAAGTTCTCGAACGAGCATTCGGCACTCCTAGTTCTAGATTCAGCCATCCCCGGTGACCAGCTGATCGCAAACCTAAGCCGTGCCGGGTGCGTATGGGAAACCATTTTTGATAAAGAAAAAATGCAAAGAAAAAAGTAAAAAAAAGATCAGGCGGTTACGTTAGAAGAAGGTAACGAGAGTCGTCGGACATGGGCATCTGTTGAGCAGGCGAACTAAAGGGGCTGACTGACGGATGCTCTAGAAAGTCAAAGTCTTTGAAAGTCAGAAGATTAAAGATTCACGCAAGTGTGAATCCAAGGAGAAGTCAACCTCCTATTTATAGAGGGGGTGAAAACCTGGGGTTAAAACCCTAGATTCTACAAACAGTAAAAATGTAATAATTCGGCCAATCAGAGGTCGACACCTGTCAAAGGCGTCATGTGCCAAGCACGTGACCCCTTTGAGGGGCAAATGTTTTGGGTATGTTATACCCGGCTAAGTGGCCCAATCAGAGTCTGCCACGTGTCACTAGATGGGGCGCCATCTTGGACCTTTAGATAGTGACACGTGTCAGGCAGATACCACCCTTGATTAGGGGTGTTTGATGATCCAAAGTAGACCAATAGGAGAACGACACGTATCACCCTAAGAGACTCCAAAATGGCCTCTTGGGATGAGTGACACATGTCACTTAGATATTGCCTCTGAAATGGCGGCCTTTAAAGACCCAAACTTTGAGGCGCCGCAAAACGACATGCCCTAATCCCTAGGTCATCAAACCTTAGGGAAGGCACACTTCCCCAAAAGACCCTATAAATAGGGACAATTCCCTCATTTATGGGGACATACGACACGAGACAACACGTTTCATCAACATTTATTATAGAACTATCGTTCTCAAGATACATACAGCACAATACCCGAGCTTGGAATCCGAGCAGATAACTTTATTTCCGCACATTTTCACTCCGAACATATACTAACTTAATCTTCGGAGGCGGACCACCGACCATTCGGTGCTCCGTTATTTTGCAGGTACAGGCGCCACCTTGCTGGATCCAGTCTTAGTGTTGTAACTCTCCCGAGGGACACAAAAACCCCGAAACAACTTGTTTTCATGAATTTGTTTGTTTTTCGTTGTGACATGTTTAAGCAATATATTGCAACCAATTTCATGTGAAGTGATAAAGTATTGATCCTATATGAGCATGTCAAGAATATATGTGTTTTTTTTTATAATTTTGATTTTGTGCTTGAATTTTATTTCTCATTTGTTTTGCTCACATAGTCTATACTTGTTAGTTTTAATGTAAATTGAAGTGTTTATAACAACAATTTTGCATTAAAATTATAAATGAAAATTTGAACTTTTATAATAGCATGAATTTGTTCTTGCGACTCATGTTTATTTTTTCATGCGTAAGTTTCAAAATTATGTTTGATCAATGATAAAAATAACCGACGATTATTATTATTCACTTATAAAACTGTGATTTTAAGATTTGCACAAAACTAGTTAGTTTAGGAAACTATTGAAGAGATCATTGAACTAGTGTAGCTTGGTTATATTTCGGGTTCGTAAGCCCCCATTTTACATTTTCGAATGTTGTAGCCCCCAGTGTTGGGTGACTTCGAGGATTTTCTTGTTGTCAATAATTACACCCTTTCACGTTGCTCAAAATGGGTCTATAAATCCCGTGTTTCGTCTTATTATGATAACAACTATGATCTTCGAAACAATTAAACTAGTGTGTTTAAATCGTTTTTTGACCATTCATAGTTTTAACAAATAAATTTGTTAAGTCTAGTAATATTGGTCATTCATTAGAACAAGTAAGAGAAAAAATGAAATGTTGTTCAAATTTTTCGTCTATTCTTGCTACTTTTGAATTCTTTCTTTTAAGTTCAAATTTTGTCACTGTTTTGAATCTCGAGAAAGTAGATGTTATCATCCTTGCGAAATTCCAATGTGTGCAAGAATGGAGAATAATTTTAAATGAAGACTCCTTAATTTAGAATTTAGGAGTCTTTTGTTTACATTCTAAATTATGAGATTGTTTGTCTTATATTAATAAAGTGTCTTGATACAATTTTCATGATTAATGATTTAGTACTAAACTTTCATATGAGCATGTATGTATCATGATTTTGTTTCTTTTGCTCTATACTAGTCATACTCTCTAATCTTTAGAGTAAATGAAAGTATTGAAACAACAATTATGAACTAAGATTAGTTTTTGAATTTGAACTTGAAAATGCATGGCTCGAGTATGTAATCTGTTTAATGGCAAAGTTCAGTTGCAAACTTAGTTTTCAAAAGAACAAAATGATCATTAAATCATTGTGATGCATTTGAAAATTGTAAGGCTCGAGATATACGTAAACCATTTGTAGCTTAGGTGATTCACGAAAGTAGCTGGAATGGCATGAATATCTCATTTATTTTTTTTCTTGTGGATATTGGAGTCCCCATGTATCGGGTTATGCGCATTATTTCTATTTTACAACTCTTGGAGCCCCCAATTTAGGGTAGTTCTAATGACATGCTATCATTTAGGCCATTCATCTGATACTGAGATGGACCTATGTATCTGTCCTTTTTTGTTTTGAGATATTTAGGACAATGACATGGCTTTCACATTTTAGTTAAAGTCATGTTGAAGAAACCAAGTTAGTTCTTTGCTTGTTTATAGACCAAAACAATTGTGTTTAAGGTTTAGTAATCTTACCTAATGTCTAAACAGTTGTAAAGATCATTACGGTGATTTTATTCTCAAAGTTGATTTAGAACATCAAATATTTTGTTTGTTCTTATCAATCTTTGAGTTTGGTCTAGTAGGTTGTTTGTTTATCATCCCTTAGCCAATATTTGCAGGAGAACTAAACAAGAACAAATTTGAGTAAAGAAGAAGTCGAATCTTAATTCATTCGTTTTGGAAAAATACATGTATTATCCAAATGGTTATAGAGAATCTGAAAATTTATTTATTTGACAAAACAAAGTTTCAGAAAATGAAATTTTGAATACTATTTTTATTAGAAACATGCATGTTGTTTCGAACTAGAATTCAAAATTTGAAAAGGGTCCAATGAAATTTTGTTTTGAAAAGTAACTTTTTCTAGTAGGCAAAATACATAATCATATTATTTTCAAAACAGGACCCAATATGGAAAGAAAAGTCTAGCTCGTAATTGAGTGTGACTTTTTTGTCAAAGATTGATGAATGTAAGTTGTAATTTACAGCTTAATTCAACAATGATATGAAAATGTGACCAAACTTTTGTATATCCAATTTTGTCATCTCTCCCTTTTTAGTGTTTGTCATCATTGTCATACTTTGATAATTGAAAGTGAAGTTCTTCCAATTAAAAAATGTCGTAGTTTGAAAATGAATATTTACAAACCTTAGGTTTGATGGAGTGTTAGAAATAATTTATAAACTCATTTGAATTACTTTCCAGAATATGGTCTCATTTCAAAATGAAAGTTGAGGTGAGACCCATATTTTTGTAGCCCCCAAGTGTAACCTTAGGTGGCTTTTGCAATTCATGTATACACATGCTAGGGGATATTTCTCATGTTTATTTAAAGCCCCAAGATTTGTATTTTTAATTTGTGGAATATTGCATATGTTTATCATGAATTGTTTGATCAAGTCACATAATTAATTATCTTGGTCAAATAATAGGAAGTGGTATTCTTCCCTTCGTCATTTAAAGTTATTAGGATGGTTCGTAATAATCTTTGCATGACATTAATTTCTTAGCATAAATAGCGTGTTCAAATCTGTAAATAGAGAGAAGTGGGGATGTCCTTGCTTTTTAGCCCTCTGTTTGATGAAAAGAGCGAAAAATTATACTAATTTTTTTTTGTATTTTAGTTGCCAAATGGGAGGGATCATCCCGACTTACCCCCTAAAAAAATGAACAAAAAAGACGGATTTGTATAAAAAGGAAGGGGAATCAAACTTTCCCATAGAAGCATAAAGAAAGAAAATTAGACATGTTTTCGAAAAGCAAGGATTATTGACTTAATATTTGAATCATTGTGATGACTTGGCAGTGAGGTATACGTGTGAAAGTGATAATGATCATTTTTTTTCATGTAGCGATCATTTTCAATCAATATTCCTCGCTTAGAGAAGATGGAGATATCCCAAATAGGCAGACATTTTAGTAGCTCATGACAAGTGAAAAGACCAATTCTCAAGAGTTGTAGAAGACATCTAAAGTTGACATCGAGGCTATCGATATATCAAATCAATTTATTGTATTAACTTTCTTTCTTTCTAGGTAATGTATATAGAACCTGAATTACCTTGGTCTTAAATAGCCCTATTATTAAAAGAAAATAAGATGACTGTGTTTTTTTAAAAAAAACTGATAGTCATCTCATTTTTCTTTGGCAAAGGATATAGAAAACATCGAATTTAGTTTGATTCGATTGCTTTACTAACATGATGTCATCAAGCCAATGGATATCATATCATCCAAATCATTTGATTTTTTTTTACATGATCTTGTAATCATAACTCAACACTTCATGCTTTTTATATGGGCATGACTACTAAATAGTAGGTCCATACGTGTAAAGGCCTAAGATTGGCCATATTGTCATGGAATGGTGATTTTGGTATATGGTTATGGTCTACCTCAAGGAGGGACTTTCTAAGGTCGTAACGTGGCTAGGCTTGGGGTTATGAACAATGGAAAGGCTCAAGTATACTCCCAAAATCCTTTACTTTTGGTGCTTATCAAATTAGAACCTTTCTGCTTTGTGTCACAACTCCTACATTAGGTGCCTTTTCCTTGTCATCTCTCCTTTCCTTTTTTTTTTTTTTGACAAGATTTGCTTTGGGTTTCGAATGATTTTTTCTTTTTTCTTTTGCATTTGATGTTTCCTTTTAGGTTTAGACTAACTTTGTGTCCCCTTCTTATGTTTCGTTCCCTCAACTTCCTATTTGTATCGTTGCACCATTCCCATCCCAAGGTATGGAATAATGTAGGTTGAATAACTAAGGCTCAATTGACGAGGCTCAAAAGGGCTGCCAAAAAGATGGATTTTCTCTAAGGTTAAGAACATGGGATTATATTTATGGAGTTTCAAGTTGCCTCTTGTGTTGGTGAAATCATCATATCCTTTCTTTGTGAGCCAAAGATGGGCCTCTTTTCGTTCGATCAATCTAGTAAGCCAAAGCTAGTCAAGATTCTTAAAGTGTTGATTATGTATGCCTTTTGATATTGCCTGTTTGTATGTATACATTATATTTAATTCAAGTCAATAATAATAAAGAGATTGGAAAGAAAACGAGATAGACGTACTTCAAAATATATTTTTTATTCGGTAATTAATGAGAGTACAAAATAAGTAGATTCGACAGTATGAATCTCTTAGTCTATTATAAAAAACTAAGGAGAGAAATAAAACAAGGGTAAGAGTGCTACATCTTGAATTGTTGACAACTTCATGAGATAGCATCTTCGAGCTTTGTCCGTTTCCGACGTAGGTGAAATCCTCTCTAAAAATCAAGTCCATCCATATGATTCATGGTTTCATTTATCAAGTCCCTTTCAATTAATGTTCCCACAGTATAGACTTTTTGAAATGTGTCTAAACAAAGGTATTGTAAATAGCACTTGTATGGTGGAGACATATTTTCTATGAACTTTGGGAAAACTTCATGATCCGGAGGTCTTTGTGAAATAAGAGAAAACTTTGATCGCCACCTGGAAAAGAAGTTAATGAAGCCTTCTTCTTCCCCTTACTGAAGCAATATGAGATCGCGCAAAGGTAGTTGTGAGCTCGATGTTATCTCCACATTGGGTTAAAAAAGCTTTTACAATGTCACTCCAAGTGGAAGTTTGTTTTGCATTGAGGTTATAAAACCAAGATCTAGAAATTGGGTCCAATGAAAGAGGAAAAGTACATACATATAGGCTTGGCTAAACCCCTTTCAAAGCCATAATTCCTATAAAGCTCATTAAGTAAGTCCTAAGATTGTCTATAACATTAAAGGTTGGCAAATCCGTAGTCAAGATCTTTTCTGGGAGAGTCTTGCCACTAGGTTGTGGTGCAAACTCATAATTGAAGTACTTATTCCCTGAGTTAGCTCGAAGGACAAGTTTCTCCAAGGCCTCTACTCCTTCGGCTCTTGTGTTTTCTTTTACAATGTTTTCTTTTCTTTTTCTGCTTTTATTTTAGCCTTTTCTGCTTTTTTATGATCCTTCATTTGGGCTTCTTCTTGTCGTAGGGCCTTTAGGTTTTAGAGTTCCTCTCTAAGTTTCTCCAATGCTGCTTTGTCACCCATGATTGGACTAGTATGCGAATGTGGAAGATGATCTAGTAATGTGTGTCAAGAGAAATTGAGCGCGTTCACTTAAACCTTTTCTTCCAAGCATTCAAACAATGAACCAAAGTCAAAATGATTGTAATACGAATTCACTTTAAGCAAGTTTGTTGATGAAGAATGTCAAAAAATTCACGAACAATCATTAAAGAATGTCATGATTTGTGTTGACTTCAACAAGGTAATCATCTAAGGATTTTACTTTAAATGAATTGTTTTCGAAAAAGGTAGAAGAGAAAGTCAAGAAAGTTGGATTGAAAATGCTCCTCAAATTTTAGGAATATTAACCAACCCGAACATACTCCATAAAATGATCAAATATACTATGGTATTTGTTGATCACTTAGATTGCAATAGAGATCTATATCATTTTTTTTTTCAATTATGACTCTCATATTGCTCTTCTTTAAAGGATAATATTTTACTATTTGCTTAAAAGGAATGATGACCTCCGAATGTAAAATCCAAAAATAATTAAATCATTTTCTCGGTTTTATCATTCATTATTCTCTCTTTTTTTTTAGAATAATACTTTCTTTTTGTATCATACTTTTTTAAGAACGACATTTCTTTTTTTTTTTTTTCAATTCTATTTCTATCTTTTTTTTTGTGTGAGGCAATCATCCCAAGTAAAGTTCTCGGGATTTTTGTCTTAAACCATAGAGGAGATAAATAAATTATACTCTTAAATCAAGGTTGACCAATTACAACTAAAAAAATGATGAACACGAAAATAGGCATGTTTAAGAATAAACATATTGATGATGTCCTATGAAGAGATGCGAAATTCTAACGATGAACCTCATAAGAAGTAATGTCATTAGCTCGATTATCAAGTACGTAAACGAATCATCATAATCAAAAAAAGTATCGCGCGCAATTTACCGTCTTGCGCTAAGGTGCAGAGTGCATCGTCAACAGTAGCATCTACCACATAGTGTTTTTTTTTTTTTTTTTTTTTTTTTTTTTTTTTTTTGCGAAAACGCAAAATGAACGATAAAAAAAACATGTATTACGAAGAAAGACGATCATAGTAAAAGTTAGACAACATAGTTAGCCAAACAGAATTTTTTAACACCTAGTTAACGATTAACCTTGGAGCGGTAGTTTCGTTTTCTTCGTATGATATTGCTTGTAACGAGTAAAAGTCAACGTTGAACAGTGGGAGCGCGCAACACACAATGTTGCACCGAGGTGCCGTACACAACTTTTGAACTTGCGCTAGGAGGGCGCGCAACTTTGACAATTGCGCGTGCCACCCGGTAGGTTCGACAATTTTTTTTTCTTTTTTTTTTTTGCAAAAACTCAAAAAGACAATTTTTTTTTTTTTTTTTTTTTTTTTTTTTGTCGAACCATAATTTTTGCGAATTTTTTTTGTATTATATTTCTAGATAACAAGTTGGAATAAGTTAGATTAGACACGAAGCACATATTCATGTAGTCAAATAAGCACATAAAAGGAACCGTCAAAGCATACAATGTCATTCTAAGGTCAAGGGTTGTGTGTCCAAAGGTACCATATCTTAAGGGACGATGCACGAATCAATCACTCAACGACATTGCCCTCCCAACATTTTGTTGGCTATATGGGTGGGATGATTGTTATTGATTTTGGGATAGAAGTCTATTATTGGCAACCCCTAGTCAATGAGTCGATCCCCAATGGTTGAACTGTGCTATGATTATGCATGATGCAATGTTGCTTGTTTGATTTTTAATTTTGTGAAACAGGAAGATATTATGCGTTCGAGTCTCGCTCTCTAACTAGATATTATCCAAGTTAGTTCTCGTTACAATCCATAGGCAACCTAGTGTTGGAAACTTTGAACCATAACTACGAACTAATCTTGTAACCTCTAAGTCCCCAGTGTAGTCGCCACTGTAAGGAGGGTGTTCTCATCGTAAGTAGGGATGGCAGTGGGTCGGATTTGGATCGGATGGACCTTCACCCGCATCCATCCACACCCTCCATCCTCTCCATCCGCTCCATCCACCACCCGCTTACCCCATCATCCATATCCGATCCACCCATCATCCGCGGGTGAAACGGGTGGATCGAACGCTAAACGGATGAAAGCTATTAAACTTTTAATGAACTTATAACTTACCGAAATCATAATTTGTTGTCGAAAAATAAAAGCATTACAACCTTCAATAAATGTATAATATTACAATAGTACATTAACTAGGTGTCAAATTACTCAAATATGTGAATAACATAAAAATGAACTAATGACTAGCACACAATTACGATAGTAAATTAGCAATGAACTTGCAATGAGCCAAAGAGGTGATATTTGTCATCAAGTCCCTTTTTTTCTTCAAATATTCATGAAATCGTCATCATCCTACAAGAGTACAAAATTTGTAATTAAGACCATATAATGAATATTAACACACAATTTTTTTTAATAAGTTTTACTTATTACCGAATCCAAGTCAACGACCTCGTTACCACTAAGTCCACTACCGCCACTGCTCATATCAAAAGAATCTTCATCTTCTAAAATGGTAGCACAAGCTTTAGCATTTTCCAAAGCAAGAACTTCATCATAAGTTCATAATCGAAAATATACAATTTAGTACATACTACTTTAATGGGAGTAAACTATTATTAATAATAAAAAATAAGAAAAACAATTAAACATCTTGTTACCTGAATACTCTCCTTGAATCAAATTTTGCAAGCACATCAAAGCCTCGACGGTGTTTGCATGAAGTCTTGAACGATGAGGACTGATTGCTCTACCACCCATACTAAATGCGCTCTCAGATGCAATGGTAGATGCAAGTATAGCTAGAATATCTTTGGCATTTTTTTGTAATGTCAGATATTTGAGTTCAATAGGGAAAAATTTCAAAATGTCAAAACCCTCACTCTCCGGATAAGCATCCTCCTCTAAAAAATGGTCAAACCCAGACCTCACATTTACTTTCCTTGCTTTGGTTTTCTTAGCCCTACTCCACTTATCTCCACCATCATCATCATCATTAGAGCTAATTGAAGAAATAGGCCGTTTTCTATTCACATTACTTAGATTAGAAGTTGTCATACTCCTAGCTTCCTTCTCTTGATACTCATACAACAAGTCATACAACAAGTTTTTTACCTTATCAATTTCATCTTCAGCCTTATCATAGTAAATGTCGTTGAAATAAAACTCTACACACTCTAATTTGTTTCTAGGGTCTAAAATGGCAGCGATGGCTAATATCCTGTTAATATTAGACCAATACTTTTTAAATTTCTCATTCATCTTTTTAGTGATATTCCTGATAAGTTGATTGTCACTTAACACCAAGACCTCAATGCAAGTTTAATTTCACAAACTAGGCGAAATAACAAATTAGAAGTAGGATATTTTCTGCGAGATAAAATTTCAGTCATTTTGTGAAACATTTTCAACTTTTCAAAAACCTTTTCAGCAAATTCCCAATTCATTTCAGTAGGAAGTATAAACTTTAAAGGAGGATTTTGACGCTTGATATTACTAAACACATCCTTATAAGGTAAAGAAATAGTAAGAATTAAAAAAGTTGAGTTCCATTTTGTTTTGCAATCCAAAACCAACTTTCTACCCTCTTCTCCTTTAACAGATTTCACCTTATCCTCAAACATTTCAACTCGTTTTTGAGTTGCTGACCAAAAGAAAACACAATCACGTATCCTCTTAATTCCATCACCAATTACATCTAGACCATCTTGTACAATTAGATTTTATATATGTGCACTACACCTTAAATGCAAAAATTTACCCTTCAGCATAAGAGTTTGTTTATTAAAACGAGGGCTCAAAACATCAAGCATAGCATCATTTGTAGTACAATTATCAACCACAATAGATGAAACTTTTTCAGCAATATTGTACCGATTCAAAGTGTCCAACAAGACTTGAGCAAGAGTGTCTTTTGTACGTGGACAAGGCACATAAGCAAACCTAAATAATCCATATAAAACACAATACATCATCCTCAAAATAAGCCTAAATTAGCCTTATAGAACAGTAAAAATAGCACCAAACTAAGCATGATAAAAAGACAAGCTCGCCAAATTAATCACAATAATCAGCATTAAAACACACACAAATCAGCATCTTATCAAAAGTTAGAGTGAATTACCTCAATGTTTTGTTGCGCAATACCCAAAAGTCATCAATATAGTGACATGTTACAGCAATGCAACCTTTTCTTTAATTTGAAGTTGTCCACATGCCAGTGGTGATAGCTATTCTCGACCAATTGCTCTCTAATGCTTTCTTTAGACTCGCCTTTACACTCATAAACAACTTCATAATATCAGCCCGTAATGTATTGCGTGATATTATCTTGAAATGGGCATTTAAACTAGACACAAACCTCCTAAAACCAATGTGATCCACTATAGACAACGGATACTTATTCATAATTACCATGTTAGCTAATTCCCTCCTTGAAACTTTTTGGCTAAAGTTATAATTTTCAACTCTAGCTGACCCATCAGATTTGTGGTTGACACTCAAAAGCTTTTGTCGAATATAGACCTTTGAATTCTTTCTAGTACACCTTAAATTTATGTGGTCCTTAAGGTGTGATGTTCCATTTTTGGTTATTGCCGACAAGATATGATCACAATGGAGACATTTTGCTTTTGGCATACCATTTATTGTAATTTTTTAAAAATGTTCCCAAACCATTGAAGTCTGTTTTCTTGCTTTTCTTGTGGATGTCTTACTTTCATCAGGTAGAGAAGACATGTGTATAGATTGTGAGGGATTATTATTTGGTTGACGACGTGAGGAGGTGGTATTGTAGGTGGTGGAATAGGTGATGAAGTAGGTACAGTAGAAGGATTGGATGAGGGGCATGAAGAATCATAGATATCATACCCACAATCAATATCATTATTATCACCCATCATCTATAACAAAGATATAAAAAAATAGGATTATTATCTAGTTCAAACTAGCAGCTTTAGCAAGAGTACAACATGCATAATCTCACCAACTTTTTTAATAATCTTATTTATTTACAATGCTATACAAAATTAAAATTAGGCATGAAAGTTGACGTTTTTAGATCTAAAGTTGAAAACATCAGAAACGTTAATAAAGAAAAAAAAAACAAATTTCAAAGCTACTTAATACAAAGTAAATAAATATAAAAAAACTAACAATCTTTAATAAAAAATGGTTAATCGAAACACACAAACATATAATCGATTGTAGGATTATAGATGGTGTGTTAAAATAACAAATTAAAAAAGGGAAATTAAAAGAAAGAGTATAAAATTATACCTTACATATAAAATTGCAGGACGTCAAAGGTGAGATGGAGTCGCCGGTGGAGGTGGAGTCGCCGCTGTTGAGGGTGGAGTCGTCGGTGAGGGTGAAGCCTAAAGAATGAAAGGTAGAGAGAGAGTATAGAGAGATTGAAAATAAAAGAAGGTGGCTGCTTGAAATTTAGATTAGGGTTTTATTTAATTTAAGGGCATATATATTTTTATTATTATCAAAATTAATTAGGTGGATGATAAACGGGTGACGGATGACTAAAAGTTCCACCCGAATCCGACCCGATCCGTCATCCATTTCATCCACCACCCGCCTTTCATCCGTATAAGTCCGGTTTTCATCCATTTAATTAGAGAGGGTGGAGCGAATTACTGGATATCTATATAAAATTGCAATCCTCAATCATAAGGGGTCCTCTCCTTAAATGCCCATGGCCCTTTAGAAGCCTAGGACTTTAAACTTATTAGGGTGTAGTAGGATTTGAATTCCTTACTGTTTGGGAGACCTTGAATTATAAATGATACTCTCATCACACTTTTTGGTAAGAAACAAGTAGGAGTCGCCAATGAGTTTTAGGAAAACTCATAAACCTCGTTCATGCCTTTCTTCCATGTGGAGTTCATGGAATAATTAACACGAATCGTAAGTTTACTTATGCCCAAATTGGTCTACATAAACCAGAAATGAGTTCGGGAGCGAGAGTACTAAGATAACGTTCCCTTTAGAGGGGAATCGCTATCTTAGCCCTAGTACGAGCTCTACTAACTCTTCCTTTTTCACAATTTCATTACCAAACAACGTATGCAACGTGATACCTAAAGACTAAGTTAGTATATTTTATTTACAAGCATTAATCACGTAGGAATTACATTGCAAAAGTCGTTATTCTTTGTTTAATCAATATTCGTGAAAAGAACAAAATAAACAATATTCGCCTTGTCTTAAGTAGTAAAAAACCAATTAATTATTCAAAATCTAGCCTTGATTAACGAAAGAATACTATGTGAATTAATTAATTAAAAGTTTTTTTAAAGTGATCAAAAACATTATTTATTCAATTAAAGTTATTTAAACAATAAAGGAAAAGTGATTTATCTAAGTGCTCAAGAAACTAACTGTTCTTCTTTTATTATAAATCTCCATTTAATGTGTTTATGGACTTTCTTTCTTTTTCGTACCTCCAAGGACTTCAATGGATTAAATTAGGGCTGGAAAGTATTTGGGAAGAAAGAAGAAAAAGTAGTATGATAGTAAGAGAAGTCGAGAAATTAGGGTTTTAATTCTTAATTTTTCCGATCCCCGTAATGCTGAACGAAGACCCCTATTTATAGCCGTAGGGATCTAGGCATAGGGTTTTAGATTCGCGCCTTCAAGTGGCACGTGCAAATCTCTGAGTCGCGCTGGGTGCCGCGCACATCTCAATGAGTCGCGCGCGCAACTGATTGAGTTGCGCTGGTTTGCGGTTTGCCTTATACGTAAACGCGTTTTTAAAACTTTTATAACTTTTAATTGAGGATTTGGATTAAAGCGTGTAAGATATCATTGGAAAGATCAGAATTTTTTATTTCTACTGCGTTTAGAATTAGGTTAAAATATATTATGGATTAAAAGTAATGGTCGTTGGAGTACAAGGGTGTCGGTTTTAGGGCCCGGTTTAGTGTTTTGATCATAACTTCTTCGTTTTGGCTCGGAAATGGGCTTATAATATGCCTTTGGAGAGATTTTTTAAAGGGAAATCCATCTGTAGAGGGTTTGGATGGGAATTTTATAGTTGGTTCATGTGTTTAGCTCGTTTTTTCAACAATGTAGGTTCCATTGGATCCAATCATTGCATTTAACGCATTTAGATCCGTTATTAATCAAGTTTAACATGTATGAAAACTTTTTAGGCCTAATTACTAATCGGACAAGGCTCTAAGATAATTTAGTCTGAAATTTGGGTTTTAACTTACTTCATAATGCTTTTCGTAGTCCATAAACACTTCAACTATGATATAGCATGAAGAACGGGTTTTTGTAACCTCATCGCACTTCCTTTTTGGGATTAGAGGCCAAAAGTAGGTGCCTACACCCTCCTCTGGCCATTCTTCCTTTAACCATGCACCTTCGTCACCTAGAAAAGCCTTCTTGACCAAAATAAAATGGTTTCCCCAACCCTTGTCGTTAACATCGATGTTTAACACCAATGGTTCCCCTTTCTTGAAAAGACTCACAAACCGATCCTTCCTCATTTTCACATCGTAAGCTTCTACCAAATCCTCCAAAGTGAAAGGAGTCTCCCAATCCTCAGTAACCTCCTCAATACCAGACAAAATTATCGACCCTGATGACATAAGTTGATCCGGACTTAACCCCAATAATTCAAAAAACGACCTAGTTAAAGATCTAAAAGGAAATTTCGTCTTTCTCTCCAAGAATGGGTACCTAAAAACACAACAAAATACTGGAGACCGTCCTCTAACTTCTTGCCCTTCCCCGGAATAAGCGAAAGTACTATCAGGAAAACAAGCCAGCCGCACTAGCTCATCTTTCATCGTCGGGGTAATTAAAGATTCCGCCTTAGTTCCTATCCCTCCTTCTGAAATAATTGACCCCCTTTTTTCAACAATTCGGAGTGAAAACTTAGTTATATTCTTGGTAATTGTACTGGACATTTGCTAAAAATTGAATTACGAAAGAAAGAGAGTTCAACGCCGTTTGCCGCCTTCAAAACCACAAAGAGAATTTGGAGCAAAGAATAAAAAGGAAAACATTAATTTTGGGAAGTGGGAAAAGTGTGGAAGTGATAAAGTGAAGAAGTGACGGTTAGAAAGGGAGTGAGGAAGTGAAATAACTTCATCTGGAGAACGTGGCAGCCAGCGCAAAGAAGAAAATGCCCTTAAGAGTTTAAAAATTTTTGTAATTAACTTTTCAATTCTCTGGCTTCTCTTTTTTGCCTATTTGTATTTTTTAAATTGTCAAACAAGTTTATGGCTATACATATTTAGCAATTAGGGGCAAATTTTTATGGGTAAAAAAATATAAGCCTTAGTCAATGACAGTCAACCAGGGTCAAGTGACAAAGACTGGAATCGCGACAAAGACTAACTGGTTTCCACGATCGAAAGGAGCAACGAACTACTTTTTAACTTTTTAGGAAAACATAAACATGAGTGACCAAGTCCATGCAACAGTTGTGTCAAACCGTTAGAAGAATTGGCAGAGTAAAGATAACGAGGAAGTGGTTCCAAATATTTAGAGGCACCGTTAATCACCTTGCAACGACTAGTTAGAAACCCTAATTGGCATCTACATAAAGGGAAAAATCATTTGTCAAGATCATCTAAGCCTAGCAAGCGAGAGTATTCCATACTTACATTATTAACTTAATCTTTGATATTTTTGTATAGTGAAAGTTTGGTAGATCCTCATTCTACCAGCGGTTTTAACCTTCATCGGGTTTTCCGCGTCAACAATTCCTTGTGTCGATTCTTTAATTTTCGGATATACTTTATTCGTTGTTTTATTTATTTGATTCGTAGCCAATATTTTGATATTCAATCCCACTTAACGAAAACAGCATAAACAATGATCAAGTATGAATGTGTATATAAATGAATGCATTTTGTTATGGCCGCACCTCAATGTGAGGTTGCCTACGTATCCATTAGGAATCAGGCCGAACGTAGCTCTAGCCGAACCTCGCACAAGTATATGTATACCTCAAAGAGGTCTTTTGATTGGTTGTAACGTGGTTAGGCTAAAGGTTTTTGAAGAAGAAGGGGATAAAGGCTCAAGACCTTATATATTCCCTAAAGGTGTGCAACCTTGCTTTTGAACCTTTGTATTTTTATGCTAAAGTTTTCTCACTTTTGAACTCTATTTTGTTTAAATTTTTGCTCTCTCTTTTTTTTGCTTCATCATCATTTTTTATTTAGATCTTTTTTTATAAGTGTGAGCAATCCCGATAATGCGGTCTATCACTCACTTGGTATTCATGTTTCTCATGCACGGTACAGAGCACTCGATAAGAGACGCAATTTGAGACATGTTCATATGAAAGACATGTTCATATCAATGACATTAGAACACTTACCCTTTTGTACACTTTTATATTGTTATTGTCCCCCTTCCTTTATCATCACTCGGTCTTCTTGCCAGCTGAAGGAAATGAAAGCTTGTTTTCCTAGATGAGGTCTTGATTGAGATTTTGAAACTTGTGACATTGATTTGTAGTTGACCGTCGCTTTGATAGTACTTGCAATAACAGTATGGATTCCATTCGGGTGTTCTACTTTAAAGAGGAGGATCTTGCATAGGCACCATTGGTGTGATAAGTCCCTTAGCAAGGAGTTGATCAAACGCAATATTGTACCTAATCCTAATTAGGGTGAACTTCCTTTCTTGTTTTTCGGTCTTTAAAATCATTTTATCGATGCAACTTCAATTCTAATAGGAAGAACAGAAGAAGGGTTGTCATTCTTCATGCTTTTGCTACCATTGTTATAGATTTAGACCTTCTTGTTGCTCGGAGGAAGCCAAAGGTAATTTGAATCAATAAGCTCTTGAATACAATCTTGTAGACACCCATTTGTGTCTCCCCAAAACCAAGCCCAGTGATGAATACCATTCGCGTTTAATCATAATAGAATGAAGTCAAAGTATGACAAGTCTAGTGTTACGTTTATTTTTAATAAAATATTTCTCTCTATTTTCGAAAACCTGCTCTATTTTCTAAAAATAGCCAGTCCAGTTTAGTTTGGTCCATGAAAAGGGTCCAATAATGGTGTAGTTGGATGGGGCTCAAAAAGAGCTTTCCATCGATATATTATAAGCCCACTTCCGATGAATAATGAGGAAGTTATGACCAGAATACTAAACTAGGCTCAGTTTGGTGCTTATATGCGGCCCAATGATCTAGAGGAGGGCCTATTATTAATTATCATTCCTACAGCTATTAGGATTGATTATAGTCTTCTAGAATCATCTAGAAGGTTCTATAAAATCCGAATAGGATTACGATTGATAATTATGTTTTAGAATTTTTACTTTGAATAAAATAAGTGTTTTATATGAAAATATGATTTTAGCCTTCGTACGAATTTACGACTCAATTACATCAAGAAGTGGATTCCGCGTTGAAAACGCGTTTAAAATCATTGCATCGCCAAATGACAAGTTTGTCGCCTGGAGCTGCAGTGCAGCGCCTAGCGATGCACCTCGTCTCCTAGCGGCATGATGTGTTTTATTCCTTTTCAAACTCTAAATCTTTTCTATCAGTTTTAAAATGTTTTCTTATAAATAGGGTCCTTGGAACTCTATTATTCTTAACCAGAATTCTCTAATTCTTCTCTCTCTCTAAACTAAAGCTTAGTCTATCCCTCTTTCTAGCCTAACATTTTACAAACACAATTCTTCATACATTACCACTAGAAACACCTAGCCAAGTTTGAAGCTGCCTTCGCCCTAAATGTTAAAGATTTTATAGTTCTGAGGTTGTCCCAAATCTATCTTTCAATTATTTAATTTAATTGTTTGATTTAATATTTTTCCTTAAAGTTACTAGCACGTGCATTTTGTTATTAGAAAGAGGTATGAGGCAGCGAAGTAAGTACATTTATTGTTTTATTGATATTTTGATATAGAAATCATGCTCAGAATATTATTTTGCTTCCTAGTATCTTGTTAGGATGCTTTTATTTCTTCATAGTATCATGTTTAGGGTAATAATTAAGTTTCTTATATCAATTATGATTTCTATGATGCTTCCTATTTTCTTTCCTTATGTCATTTTAGTATCATGTTAGGGTTAAAGCTTTGATCTTTATTGTTTAGTTACATGCTAGGATTTCTTATTAATCTTGTTAGTATCATGCCTAAGATCTTGCTGTTATTATGCTTTAGCGTTGATATGATTATTGTTGTGATTATTATTATGATTGTTATTATAATGATGATTATTATGTTGATTTATATTATTATTGTTATTTCTTGATCACACCTTTTATGCATGTTCAAAGGGAATTGGTAATTGTAATAACGCTTAATAATATAATAAATAATCTTGTTGAGGGTTAATTTTATTATTATTCAAGTGATTGCCACTATTATATTTTGTTGTGCATATTAATATTCAACCAACTTAGATAAAAAAGGTTTAGGGTAAACCTATTGATTGTATGTTAGTCAAGAAGCGCACATGAATACGAGTAGAATAAAGTAGAGGCCTATTTTCTAGGGCAAGTTCTTTCTCTTTTAGATTGCATTCGACCCTCATCCTCGAACTTCCAGTCATGGTTCCAGTCCTATTGGAGTTGACGATATCATGGATCGTTAAGGGGTGTAACCTTCACCATGTGAACGGTTTACAAGTTCCTAAAACTTTTTGGCGACTCTTTTGTTATAGCTTCTTTCCCTGTGGACGCCACTATGCTTATGTGTATGATCACAGTGGGGTTCAAGTTTGGAATAATGCTTGAAATATTCCCTAAAGTTTATGGTGACTCCACTAGGGAGGATTTCTATTTTAATTCCTAAAATTTATTTTGGCAAGTATTTAAAATGAGTAATTTTGATTGACATTATTGGCATAATCATAAAAAAAGTTCTCATTGGAAAGACCATCCATAATGACTCAAAAACATAGGATTTTTACTCGTAGGAAATTTGACAAATATCTTTCACAACAAGAATAGAAATAATATTGCAAAAACTGGAAAATTCTAAGAACGCAGGAAGCTGCTGAGGCATGTAGGAATTGGCGTCTAGAAAATAGAGCCTATCACCAATAATGATATGGCTCAGTTGCTTGGCGACAACATTGTCGTCTTGCGACAGGGCTATATCCTAGCTACGGACTCTGTTGTCTGGCGCCAAGTTCTTCCAATACCGAGCCAGAACTCTTCTTTCTTATTTTGAGTGGTTTCAGCACTGTTGGCTCGATTCTACTTCCTGATTGAGTTTTTTTCTCTCTTTTCTGAAACCCATATGTGGTCTACATATGGACATAACCCTCAGAGAATTCATTCTCCATCTACCCCATCGAACGCGCCAACCCTTCTAAAGGTAACACTTCCATGCGGTGCATCTGGAATCATAACAATAGACCCTCTTTGACTAACGTATATCCTTGAACTTTAAAGAACTAGAGCCATGGTTCGGTTGCAAACTCATTGCATCATATTGTGCTTACTTGACTACTTGTGCATTCTTTGCTTGTGCATAATCTATGTGTGTTTACACTAACCATTTGTTTGACTTGTGATTAAATCTAAATAAACTAATTAAAGACTAAAGGACTTTGCTTAATTAATTAATTAATTAATTTAAGTAATTAAAGTAATTAAAGTCTAATAAATCAATCAAACTGACTTAATACGATTACAGGCATGTCCCTGTAAAGTAAAAATACTGGAAATAGTCCACAGTAATGTTCCAGCAATGGCGTAGAGGTTTGGGCTGTGGCCCCAAACACTGATATGCAACACCTGACGACGACACTGTCCTCTGGCACTGCACTTCAGTGTGCAGCGACAATTCTGTTGCTTTGGCGACAATCTAGTTTATTACTCGACTCATCACGACGAGTCTAATTAAACAGTTTATTAATCATTTTGATCGGTTTGTTAATGGAAGTAGCCATATTTGGTCCTTAACTGAGTCTAAGCACTTAGTTTTATAGTTATACACAAGTCTTAACATGTCACTTGCACTCACTAGTCTTAGCACACACTTTTTATATGTCATCATGACCATGTCTTAGGTTCATGCATGAGTTGTTTTCCGTCATTCAAGTGGGGTTCCAATCTATTCCCATTCTCTTCCACATTCTCTTCAATGTTGAACAGAGCTTCAGTCAAAATAAATAAATAAAAAAACTTATCCCTAATTCCCTTTCCACATTACTTGGTTAAGGAGATAAGAGCGATTAATCAAGGACAACACCTTCGTTCAAGTTCATCTTTTTGATAAACAAGTCGGTCGAAATAAAAGCTAAGAAGATAATGGCAAGTAAAGAGCTTAAGAAGTAAATGGCTAACATGACTGAGGTGTTGAAGGCTTTAACCCTTCAAATCAATGACCCTGTGAAGCAACAACAAATGGAGCTCATGCAAGAAAGCTTGAGCAAAATATCCAATGACTATAGATACTAGGGAATTAGCTCGCAAGGGGTCTTCATGGACAAGGAACTTCTTCCGCGGAAGTTCAATGCCAGTGACATTCCTAATTAAGTTCCAGCCAACAGACAATCCTTATTTCCACTTACGAGCCTTTGAAACTATAATGAACATTAAGGGGATTGGTAGGAAAGTCTTTCATTCCTTGTTTTCTTTATCTCTTAGCTTAAAACTGTTTGTCTACAATGGTTCTTTTCCCTTGACAAAGAGAAAACATGTACTTGTGATGCCATTGTAAACGCCTTTATTGATAGAAATAAGTGTAATATTCATGTCGAAACCGACTATAGACAACTTGAGTTCTTAAGACAAAAAGACAATAAAGGCTTTACTTCTTTCTTCAACATGTGGAAGGAAACTTCCGCCAATATGATAGAAGTCCCTACTGAAAAAGAATCCATGAGGATGTTCATAAAAAATTTACAAGAAAAATATTTAAAGCACTAAAGATATCAACACAACTTGAATACTTTCAAGGCCGTCTATGACATAGGCATCGAGATCAAAGATGACCTTGCAAAGCAAAAAGCTATTAACAATAGTAACCATAATGGCTAGAAAGGAAAGAAGAACGACTATCCTTCTTCTTCCGAAAACGCCCACTATAGTAACAATGTTAGTACATTTGATCTTAGTGAAGTCTTAGACATGGATAACCAAGGATCGAAGAAGCAACTAAGGAAAGAATTCACCCCTATTGGGATGAGCTATGATGATGCCTTCGATCGACTCCATACTAAGGGACTCATTACTTCCATTGGACCTATTCAAGATCCCGCACCAGAAAAGAGATTGCCTAGTTGGAATCCTGATGCACATTGCAAGTACCATCCAGGTAGGGGTTATACTAGTTAGAGTTGTTGGAAGCTAAAGGTGGTCATCCATTATTTGATCAACAATAACAAGCTTCCTATACCTCCAATCGGAAAGAAGACCGAGTGATTATAAAACACAAGTGACGAAGCAAGCTTCAACGACAAGACTTCGTGACCTCTTTTTTTCTATTTATTTTTTTATCCCTTCCCCAATAAGTCTAGCATAGACACCTTTTGTTTTCCCTTAAATTTACTTTGTAGGACTTTTTCTTTTTTTCCTTCAATAAAATGAGCATTTCTTCCCTTGCATATGATAATTTCATCGCATTGAAAAATTTAAAAAAAAAATTAAAAAAAAGAAAAATTCCATGCCGAACTAAGAACAAGGTAAACCCATGATTTGATGCACCCCTTGTAGCCTATCATTTTATCTTCACCCTTTCAAATATACAATCCTTTTTTGATAAACCACTTTAAGCCTCGTCCAACAATAGACCTTTCTTTTTTCAACCCACATCTACCTAACCTTGGGATGGGATGGTGTGCAATTTATGCAATTTTCAAAGAACAAAAGCTTGAGTGAATCAAAAAAATTAAAATAGCAAAAAAAAAAAAAAAAGTTTGCAAGAGGGAAAGTGTTCCAATGTTTCAGATTGCGTCTCTGATCGAGTGCTCGATACCGTGCCTAAGAAACATGAATGCCAAGTGAGTGATACACCGCATGATCGGGATTGCCCACACATATAGAAAAAGATTCAAATAAAAAAATGCAAAAGCCAAAAAAAGAGAGCAAGAAATATAAAAGAGAATTCAAAAATTAGAAAACTCAAGCATAGAAATACAAGGATTCAAATGCAAGGTTGCACACCTTGGGGGCTTATCTAAGGGCTTGAGCCTTTATCCCTTTCTTCTATAACCTTTAGCCTAACCACGTTGCAGCCCTTAAAAAGACCTTTTTGAGGTATACATACACTTGTGCCAGGTTCGGCTAGAGCTACGTTCGGCATTATTCCTAACGGATACGTAGGCAACCTCACAAAAGGGTGTGGGCATAATAAAAATGAATTCATTCATTCATATTTATATTTATCTTGATCATATCAAGGGATCTCCAATGTTCATCCCTATCTACTTAGAGCTAGACTTGGGGTCTTCATCCCAACATTGTTAGCTTACCAAGCCTAAGAGTCACCATCTTTTGACTCTTCTCAAAATACATTCCATGCACTTAGCCTTTATAGCCCAACCTTAGTGTCACTATCACACACATCATAGATACATGACCAAATATACTTCCCTTAGGAACCCTTTTTCATGAAATCTTAACACAACGTTGAAGCATACTTTGCCATACCAAATCACTCATCACTCATCATTAAATCACAAAGTATGAAGTGCTTACGTCCGAGCCTAAGTTGCCCAAATACTTTCATCATTGAGTCAACAATTGAGATAGCCTAGTTTGAACTAATCCTTGCACCTTGAGAGATAGTATTAAACAACATTTGACTAAGCTCATTCAAAATGCACCATCGAAAACTCCTTCCTTTTTGTGTCTTTCTTTTTTGGGAGAAAGTCGGTACCCTGTACAAAAAATGACGGAAATTTTTTGCTTTTTTGAGTCGCATGATCACACTATAATGCACACACGAATCATGTACGTTAAGTCATGTCATGTCATATCACCTTGAATTGAGTCTAACACATGTGTCAAGCACTTTGAGTCGAGTCATGACAAGTCATATGTGTTAAAGACACATTAAGTCTTAATTGAGCCTTAGGTCAGCCCTAAGATAATTAAAGTGATGAGAAAAGTCCTATAGTAAAAAATATAATGCAGGTACATCCTAGTAAGCAAGAACATTCCCGGATTTTTTTCGAAAAACCGCAAATATGACCGCATAAGATTCTTCTAAGATGAGAGGAGTTGGAGCAAAATTACATGGATTAGTAAATTAGACATGAAGAGCTTTAATTTACAAAAGATTTGAGCGGATTTGATTGAAAGGAAACGACAAAGTTTAAAATTCAAAGCGAAATAGAGCAACAAACAGCAGCAGCAAGGGCAAAATAGGGAAGACCTTACTCCAGCCATAGACGACAAGGTTGTCGCCTGGCGACTGAAGCAAAGCGCAACGACATATAGTTCCTATGAGCGTTGGTGCGGCAACACAGTGTGTGACCCCCATATTAGATTATGCGGACCTAGTGCAGCAATTTCCGGTTTCCTTGGTACGCTAGTTAGCACTATAAGCAAATTGACATAATTAAGTAGTCGGCTTGATTACAATCGCAATAAGTGATCAGCCTGACAAAAGATCGTCTCACTTAGCTTAAAGTGCCTAAGCATTGGCTCATCCCCAAATCAATTTGAAGCCTTTAAGAATCTTAGATATGGTTCTTGAGAAGGATTTTCCAAAGATAGAAGCGTCGATTGAAGGTTCAAGATGAAGAAGTCTTCAACAAATGGACTATAAGATTAAAGGGTCTCTCTCCTAGATTTGAGAAGATAGCACGAGATGTATGTTCTTCGACATCATTCGTTAAGATTGTGGAGGTTGTCACAAAGATTTGAGAAGATAGTATGAGATGGGCAGTCTTCGACGGCATTCGCTAAGATTGTGGAGGTTGTCACCAAGATTTGAGAAGAGCAGTTCGTCATGAGGAGGTCTTCGACAACTTTTGCTATGATTCGAAAGGTTGTCACTATGATTCTAAAAAAAAGCTCGAGATGTAGCAGCAATGATAGACAACGTTCCCTAGGATGTGGAGAGTTGTCACAAAACTGAAGATGGCTACAAGCGGAGTTATCTTTGACGATGTTCCCTAGGATATGGAGGATTGTAAAAAAACATTAGATGGCTATAAGCGGAGTTATCTTCGATCGTGTTCCCTAAGATGTGGATGACGGTCACAAGCGGTAGAGGATGACTACAAGTACAATCATCGTCGATGAAATTAGAGGTAGCTACAAGTAGAGCAGTCTTTAGCAAATGCAACAAAAATCGGTTACTCTAGAGACGTGGGCTCGACGGTGCAAGATACGTGTTTCTTAACTCTTTTATCTGTTTTAACTTACGCTAGTTTGCATGTATCGGCAATACAAGAATGATTTAGGGTTGCAGAACGTTCTAAATCATTCTCCGTCCCTATCGCTACTTTGACTTTTGTTTTCAAAACATATGTTTCTCCAAACTCAGCCAAAGTGGGGGCTTTAGTAGACACCCATTTGTGTCTCCCCCACACCAAACCCTGTAATGAATACCTTTCACGTAGAATCATAATCGAATGAAGTGAAAGTGTGAAAAGTCTAGTGTTGCGGTTAGTTTTATAAAAAATCTTTCTTTCTATTTTTGAAAACCTGCTCTATTTTATGAAAATAGCCAGTCCAATTAAGTGTTGTCCATGAAAAGGGTCCAATAATGGTGTGGTTGGATGGGGCTCAATTAGATCTTTACAACGATATATTATAAGCACAATTTAGATAAATATTGAGGAAGTTATGGCTAAAATGCTAAATTGGGCCCGGTTTGGTTCTTATATGCGGCCCAATGATCTAGAGGAGGGCCTTTTATTAATTATCATTCCTAAAGCTATTAGGATTGATTATAGTTTTCTAGAATCATCTAGATGGTTCTCTTAAATCCTAATAGGATTAGGATTGATAATTATGTTTTAGAAGTTTTACTTGAAATAAAATAAATGTTTTATATGAAAATACGATTTTTGCCTTCGTACGGATTTTAAGACTCAATTTTATCAAAAAGTGGATTCCACGTTGAAAACGCGTTGAATATCATTGCATCGCCAAACGACAAGTTCATTGTCAAGTGCAGCGCCTGGGGATGCACCTCGTCGCCTGGCGACATGATGTGTTTTATTCCTTTTCGAACTCTAACTTTTTTCTATTGGTTTCCGTACTATTTTCTTATAAATAGGCTCCTTGGACCTGCGTTATTCTTAACCAGAATTCTCTAATTCTTTTCTCTCTCTAAGTTAAAGCTTATTCTCTCTCCCACTTTCTAGCCTAACCTTTTACAAACACAATTCCTCAAACATTATCACTACACACCTAGCCAAGTTTGAAGTTTCCTTTGCCCTAGACGTGAAAGGTTTGATATTTTTTAGGGTTTGGTCCCAAATCTCTCTTTCAATTATTTAATTTAGGGTTCCTTTGTTATCGTTGTGGTTTTTTGTTTTTTGATTTTTGGTTTTATAAAAGTATATTATATATGTCACATAATGAATCAAAAATTATTTAGACTTATTAAAATCATGATAATTTTGAAAACTGACAACAAATAAGTGGAAACACCTTTTTCTAGTTTCCTGTTTTTGGTTTTTAGTTTTAAAAAAAACATGAAACTGAAAACCAAAATTGATACGAAACAAACCGTAAATTGTTTGATTTATTATTTTCTTTGAAGTTACTAACGCGTGTATTTTGTTATTAGAAAGAGGTACGAGGCATCTAAATAAGTACCTTAATTGTTTTATTGATATTTTGATATAGAAATCATGCTTAGATTATTATTTTGCTTCCTAGTATCATGATAGGATGCTTTTATTGCTTCCTAGTATCATGTTTAGGGTAATAATTAAGTTTCTTATATCAATTATGATTTCTATGATGCTTCCTATTTTCTTTCCGTATGTCATGTTAGTATCCTATTAGGGTTAAAACTTTGATCTTTATTGATTAGTAACATGCTACATAGATTAAACAGGTTAAGGGTAAACCAATTGATTGTATGGTAGTTAGGAAGCGCACATGAATAAGAGTAGAATTAAGTAGAGGCCTATTTTATAGGGCGAGTTCTTTCTCTTTTAGATTGGATTCGTACCCTCATCCCCGAACTTCCCTTCATGGTTCCAGACATATTGGAGTTGACGATCTCATGGATTGTTAAGGGGTGTAACCTTCACCTTGTGATCGGTTTACAAATTCCTACAACTTGTTAGCGACTCTTTTGCTCCTGCTTCTTTCCCTTTAGACGCCACCATGCTTAAGTGTATGATCATAGTGGGGTTCAAGTTTGAGATAATGCTTAAAATATTCCCTACATATTTTTGAGTGTGATGCATTCTTCGGTGGTGTGACCATGGCCTCTATGATATTTGCAATAAGAGTTTGGAATCTATCTAGGAAGCCGTTTCCCAGGTGGTGGGTCTTGGATTCGACCAATGGGATGGATAAGGTTTCGATCGTGAAAATAGGCAAAAGCTTTATTATAAGTCATTCTTATTGGTGTGCATTCTTCTATGGTCCGTTTTGCCGGTGGCTTAAGATAATTGAGTTCTTCATTAAATCCTTGGTGAGAATTTTGTTTGATAACCATAATCCGAGTTTCTAGTCCTTCTACCACATTCAAGAGCATGACAATGACACCATGTATCTTTCAAACGTCTTCTTTTAGACTCGATAAATTTTTCTTGGTATCATCTATGAAAACTCCTTCATCTTGGTCAATCATGGTTACTTCATCAATAGAGGTTATATAGTCTTTCTCGGTTATGGGTTTACCAACAAGTGTGATAAGGAGTAAAGGTTCGAAGAATATTTGATCTTTTGCGATGGCTAGAATCTCGGAAGTTTTATTGTCATCAATCCTATCTTGAATAGCTTCTTTGAGTTTCCAACAGTCCTCAGTGTCGTGACCCTTTCCTTGGTGATACTTGCAGTGTTTACCAGGATCCCACTTAGGTGGCCTGGCTTTTGGAACTGGGTCTTTGATAGGTATTATGGGCATGAATTGTCCTTTGTGGTGTTGCTTTACAAAAGTTGTCTCGTAACTCATAACAAGTGGAGTGAACACTCTTTTCGACCATTGAATTCATTGTTTAGTGGTGTTCGTAGCATGTACTTCATTAATGGGAGAGGAAGAAAAAGGATGGTCGTACTTCTTTCCTTTTGCATTATCAAATTTCATAAGGTCATCTTCCATATTAATGCTTATGTCATATATAGCCTTGTAAGTATTCAAGTTGTGTTGGTATTTTAAGTGCTTTGCATAATTTTCTTGAATATTTTTTAGGAACATCATTACAGACTCCTTTTCAGTAGGAACCTCAACCTTATTAGCGGAAGCTTCCCTCCACTTGTTGAAGAAAGAGGTGCATCGTTCGTTTTTTTTCTGCATTAGCATCTCAAGTTCTCCATGGTCCGTGTCGACTTCGATGTTTGATTAGTATCTATCTATGAAAACTTTTGTTATACAGTCCTAAGAAGAGGTCTTTTCATTCTCAAGAGAATAGAACCATTATTGATAAACGGTTTCTAGGGATAGTGAGAAAAAAGAGTGGAAAACCATCCTATCAATCCTTTAAATGTTCATTATAGTTTCAAAGGCCCTTAAGTGGAAGTAAGGATTGTCAGTCTGTGTAAACCTAGGGATGTCATTGGCATTGAACTTCTGCGAAATAAGCTCCTGATCCATTGAGACCCCTTGTGAGCTAATGCCCTTATATTTATAGTAATTTCAGAGCTTTCTCAAGCTTTCGTCCATTTGCTCAAACTATTGTTGTTTTGCTGGGTCATTGATTTGAAGAGCCATGGTTTTTATCATCTCAGCTAAGTTGGCTACGTTTTGCCTATGTTCATTGACTTCTTCCTCGGTTGTAATTTTCTTTTGAGCTTTTCTCTTTTGACGAATCGGTTGATGAAATCGTAAGACCTGGACAAAAGTGTTGTCCTTTATTAAACGCCCTTCTCTCCTTGACCAAGTGTTGTGGAAAGGGAAAGTTGTGCATACTTTTTGTTAATTTTTTGAATCAAAATCTATTCAACATGCAATAGATGGGATGAGATCATGGAAGAATTGATAGGTGTCATAAATTGGACCCATTTAATGAACATTTAGGTTGTTTTCTTCTACTTTTTTTAGTTTTCATGCTCAATAAATGCATAGTTTTATGCATTACCTTTCCTCTCTTATTTTGTAGGTTTTGTGCATTTTGTTGGTTTTTCTACTCTTATCTCCTTTATTTGCTTTACTTTCATAGTTCTTGGTATTGTACGAGGTCCGGGTCTTAATATTGGTGATTTACTAAGGTGGAAGATGCTTTTGGAGCAAGCTCATGGCAATAGGAAAGCTCAAGATGCAAGGAAGTGAGTTGTCCAAGTTCTAGCGTAGCTCTTGCGCTCTTAAGTCGTGCTCTCATGAAGATGGGGTGTTGAACCCACTGTCAAGTGCATTTTGGGACTTCTACTCTTAGTGTTCATCATCATCATATTGCGCGTTCATTCGAAGACCTTAGCGAACGCACGAAACCGCGAGAAGAGTCGAAGAAACCTAGAGAAGTGCGGGCACGCAAGGCACCGCGGGCGCGCCACCAGCCAGCGCGGGCGGGCTCCCCAGGGTATTCGCTTGCTTGGTTGTTGCTTTGCGCCTTCTATTTCTACCTATTGGTAACCCGATTTTTTAAAAGCTGAATTCAATATTTTAGATCATAATTTTAGGTTATTTGAGAGCTTCTCTCTCTAGTTTTTGTTGGGGTTTGGTGCGTCCGACTCACCGCGGAAATAAACCCGAGCCAAGGATCACGCTAGCTAATAAAAAAATCACAAAGGGCAAAATAAGAAATATACCTTTAACGTGTGCTTCGCCCGACTTTTAGGTCAAAGTGCCTCCAACGAAAATCCACCCGGAAAAATTACTTCCGACTTTTAGGTCCGCCGCCTCGAGGTTAGCGAGTCCCAACCAAAACCCGAGTAGTATATGAGTATAAGGGTTTTTCCAGATGCAATGCCTTATTGAACTCCTACTCAAGTAAAGAATTCTCAATCCATGCTTTGGCTATTTATAAGGAAGGATAGCTTGTGAATTCCACTCATCTTTCAATGTGGAACTTTTTCACAAAAAGATCCCACATGAAAAGATTGATGAATTAAACCCTTAGTTAAATAAACCAAGGAACAAGTAACAAGTGTCACATGGTTAGGTGAGGACCACTTTCTCACTTAGTCCCCAAGGCATTTCACATGTATTGTAAACTAACCATGTGTCACCCAACCTTGAGCCCCAAGTAGGGTTCAGTTGGGCCACTTTCTTTTGGCCCGTATCCATGACCCATCACCCGGGTCCACGGCCCTTGCCACAAGTGCTGCCACCGTGGCACGCTGCAAACATGGTGCGCTGCCACGTGGCACGCTGCCACTTGGTGGCTTCCACTAGGCGGCTGCCACATGGCGTTTTTCCATGTGTGCTGCCACGTGGCACGCTCCTATTTGGCGCTCTTTCCTAACCTTTCACGTGGCTAGGATTTTACATGTTACTTGAATCATTTTCCCGTCTCAAAAAATCCTAAATTTTGGCTAGACATCTGAGATTCTCCGACGCTCGGGTTCGACGCTCCAGGCTCGAATTTTTTACGTCTAAATATTTATTACTCGGGTTCGTTCATTGCATGGATCTGACCCGAAGGGTTTAGTCAAGATTAAGCTGTAATATTAATTATAAAGTAATATTACTGATCGGAAGCGGCCTCCACCAAGGCATTCCGATCACTTGACCTTACTAAATATATTAGCTTTCTAATAATTTTGAACCCTTTATCAGAATAATACAATTGTTCGAAGGACACCATTCCTTTCAATCTCCCACTTGTCCTTCCGGACAAGTGAGCATTCAGTGTATTGCCCTTTTCTTATGTCTCTTCATGTTTCTTCATGAACTACAGGGTTAGATTATTTGTCATCCCTGTTACGTCAAGAAGTGTTTCTCGAAATCCGTGTTTGACTATCAATAAGCAGATGATTTCTAAAATCCATTTGAGCACGACCATGCATTTTCACAGTCTCGCTCTTCGAGAGGCCTTATAAACAACAAGGCATGTTCCCTATTATTATTAGGGGGACATTCCCAGTCCTGTAATGTAGCTTCAATTAATAAGAGGACCTAGCCGCCTGATAGCTGTCGTTATAATCCCCAATTACGGCAGACGTTTGACCGACATCAAAAACGGACTAGTACTCAAACAAGAGACCTAACAATACTCATGGTAAAGGAAAAGAGTTCCGATAGAGATAATGAGAAATATACTTATGACAATTTTGAATCTCTTAAAGTATTCTCATAGTTTGATCCAGTATGGTTCTAAACCAATACCTGTGCAAAAGATTTATGTCCTCATAGCACAAGAAACGGTGCTATAAATCATACTACACACTAATCTCTATTGGTCATTAATCGTCCACCATATAAATGACCTTGATTAGGGATAATTTTTTATTAAAGTATTCAATGTTCACTTAATAGATGTTTCTTTATCCAAGACATTGTCTTGATACCCTATTTTGAATATTTTTTAAAATCAAATGGACTCATTATTTAATTCTAAACCACAATTAAAAAGTTTTGTGGAATATTTAGAAAATTTTTATTCCACTATGAAACATCACAATGTTTTATCTTATGGTAAATGGTTTTCGCAAATGTTGTAAGAGTATTACTCTTCATAAAACATTTATACAAATCACACCCATATCTAATATGATAGATTTCTTTCACGCAATTTGTGAATGTTGTCGTTCACTGATTACATAGGTTTAGTTATAATTACTTTGCAAATCTTAGCATCTTCATTATCCACCATTTCCATAATAAGATGATAAAAATTTGAGAGTGTTAATGGATTACATAAGATCTAGGATTTATTGTCCAAGCAATGGCTCCCTCTCATTTTTCATGATTTGTGACCTTCAGCTTGACAACCTACAATCATCAACGTTCAACAACAAAATTTCCATCTAACATTTTCCTTATTATTGCCTTTTTTAGGCAACAATATTCTCATCATATACTTTAGTAGACTTCTTGATGATGCCATGCTGGAGTTTCACTCCCAACGGCTCAAAATTATTTGGAATACTCTAAACACTTGTTCTCATGGAAATTTACCTTAAATTTCCGAACATTATACATGGATGCACATCCGTGTTACCATTTCTCAAGCCACGACGCTTCTTACCTCATGCTTACAAATTGCTTCCTTATTAAGGATTTCATCCTTATTTAAGGTTTTTGCTTGCATCATTAATGCTCAAATTATATTTGTTTCCATGAGTCAAGAACTCATCCTCTAACTCATCCAAGTATTTTGGATGTTCTTGACTATAATCTAATACTTAGATTCAAGTTGATTGGTACTATATACGTACTTCACATGTACTAAGCAAGTAAGTCGTGTGACAATTCTATATCATAGCTTTACATGATGGATTTAATTGTAGAATGATTTCTAAATATTTATTCCATCAATTTGACATTTTAGCTCATTTAGTTTCATTGAGTCTTTGCTAAATTGTTCGCTATGTGATATGGTTGATAGTCTCTTACTAGAGTCTTTCTTGATTGACTTAGTATTTAGCCTAGCTTATACTTAGTTCATACATTTACTTAGTTTTATACATATGGGTTGAAAGCCTTTCAAAGTCCTTCATGTTTATTATGGCAAATTCCTTTACTAGTTTAAACATTTAATTAAGTCTATACCATAGAACTTAACTCCCAATATGTATACTAAGTATCGCCTTTAGCTTGTTCCATTGTCAAAATACTTTCTAATCTAAACATTTAACATTTGATAGTTGTTTCACAATAGAGTTCGTAAAACTTCTCGTTGGACCTTTACTTTTGCTCCCACTAAACTTCTTATTCATCATAATTTCTATGTTTCTCCATAAGCCAATCCTCTTATTAACTTTATGAGAAAACACGTTCCAATTCCTATATGCAATGCTTCCTTTAATCCCATGACGGATTCCTTGAGCTTGCTTTCAAATCTAGCATTATTTAGATTTTTAAAACCCTTAGACTATTCCATAGTCACTTCAAAAATCCTATTTTGGGAAGGCAGTTTTGATATCTATTTTTTCATATGTCATATGTTCAATTTGGCTATATCAATCACGAAAAGACTTAGGCATTCCGATTGGTAAATAAGTTTGTGTTGAAATCAACTCCGTGAATTTAATTATATATCCTTTTGAACCAATCTAGCTATGTATGCATATACATTTCCACATTTTTTAGTTTTCTACTTGAAAACATATTTAAAATCAATGGGTCTTTCACCTTTCATGCAAATTAATCAAGTTTCAAACATGATTTTCAAACATGGGGTCTATTTCGGATTTTCATGGCCTCTAACCATTATTCGGAATTTTGATTTGCCGTAGCTATCTTACAAGACATTATTCCTTTACTATCTAATAGTAAATAGTATGCTTGTAAGTCTTAGGTTTGTTTCTAACTTAATATAAAATTTATAGGATTCAATCCAAGCCTTTGGTGAATTCTATACCTATACGGGGCAATTGCATCAAACACTGAGTTTTAAGGCGCTTTCAAAGCCCTTTTATTATGTTGATCTTACTCCAACATTTTTAATGTTTTGTGAGTAATGAATTCTCTTTTAAGGCACTTGTAAATTCCTTTTGAGTATTCTTGATCAAGCACTCTAACAAAGTCTTTTTAAGGTCTTCAGAGATTCTTAGTTCTAGTTTGTTGCTAAGCTCTATGGTCATCGAGTTCATTTTCCTCCCACTTGTCGTTTTAGAAATGTGATACTTTCCAGAAAGACAGCACTTAGAGTAATAAACTTTATGTTCTCAATTAGGTTGTGGAGGTAATGCCCGTAGTCTTACTTGAATTCTTACAAAGAGACATGTATATTGTCTTTGGTTATAAGTTCGTTGTGAAACAAACAGTTAGCTCCCACTTGAGCTATCTTAGTCTTTATTGAGCCATTCAGCTCCAACTGAGCAACCTAGCTTTCACTAAACCGGTGAACTCCCATTGAGACTAAGAACCTTAGACAAATACTTGAAAAAACGTTTAGATGTTATATTTATCCATAACTAAATATGGCGTCCTTTCTTAGCTTTGACATTTTGTTTAGTGTAACATTAGTCATTTATGCAAATCTTTAAGAACTTTATACGAAGGGTTGTGAACCATCATCGTTCGAGTCATTTTCAAATGACATCGAGGTCTCCATGATGACATACCATGTTCTTTGTGAAGTTTTTTATGAAAAATTTACATTCATAACTTTGAGATGGTCACGCTTGGCTCAAGCAAACATCGCTCGATCTAATCTAGACGTTTTGATATCTTGCCAAGTCGATTCTGTACTTCACTGGAATCTTGAGCTACTCAGGTCAAGTTTGTTCACATTTGATGAATATAGCCATATTCTTTCAAAATATTTTGTGAAACGTTGAAGTAATTGAATCCTCTTTAGCTTTCGCAGTAAATTGTTTATACCAAGAACAATAGCTCTCTGCTTTGTCGGTTACAACAAGTAAAATTTGCTTGTCTTAGAACAATTCCAAATCGAGAAACAATCAAGAGCCTATCTAATAGAGCCTTGAGTACGTTCTTGTCGATGTGATATTGCTAAAGATGTTCGGAACGCAAATCAAGCCCATGACTTGAACTTAGTGACTTTATCATGTTAGAGAAATGTTTGTTTATAATCAAGCATTTCTTGACTCAACGCTTGGATAACCATGTCATTCAAATTAATTCGCAAATATTGCTTATCCTTTGAATGTGTGTCTTTCCGTGTGTAAACGGATCAATTTCTAATTATGGAACATAATAATCACCATTACTTGTTCCATCCTTTTACTTAAAAGGTCTTTAAACAAAGCATACAACCTTACAACTAATGTAGCTCTCCTTGCTTCATTCTAAGCTTGTAAGTCGATAACTTAGCTTAACTTCAATAGTTTGAGGTCACTTTCAAAGTGGAACGCTCAAGCAGTATCCGATACTTGTGAAGATAACGAATTGCTAAGTTAACTACAATAACATAAACTCATGGGTTGAAATGGAATCTTACCCCTTTTCTTCGTTCCTTGTTTCCTATATTTCTTATTTTACAATATCTCATAACCTTGCTTTAAGAACCATTTCTTTAAGTGCCTTGACTTTTACACTTGGTTAGGCATAATCAGGCTCCTAGTGCGCCGTAAAACAAAGTTCTATCTTCTCTTTCAATTCACACTTGAATTACTACATCAATGAGTCCTACTCATTTATGTATGAAGTGAAAAGATACGTTGGTTGTCAAATACTGACACTTTGAGTTTGTAACTCAATACTTCACACTACGTGAAAATGTGAAATTGGCACCGGTTCAAACCCGGCCTAAGGCACTGGTTTGAACCGGTGCCAATGTGGGGGGTGCCAAAAGTGGTTTAATAAGGCACCGGTTAACCGGTGCCAAAAATGGCCAATATTTTTATTTTTTTTTCCCCCTAAAAATTAAATAGACTACAAATAAATAACAACATCAAAACATATTTAAAGTGAATATCAATCATCATAGAAAATTTGCAATATATGATAAAAAAAAATTACAACATATAAAAACTTTGATTACAGCATATAAAAAAAAATTACAATATAAATAAAAAAAAAAAACTCATTCATTCTTGCTTGTATCTTGCTTCTTCGATTTCAGATCTAAATAACATACCTGCACCAATTAAAACAAAGAAAAAATCGATTAATATAATTAAACATCAAAAGAAAAAGCCCAGAAATTGAATCCCAAAAATTTAAAAAAATTCAAACCCAGAAAAAATTGAAATCGAAAAAACCCAGAAAAAAAAAAACTTGAAAACGAAAAAAACCAGTTTTCGAATAAACTCAGAAAACGAAAAAAAATTGAAATCGAAAAAACCCAGAAAAAAAATTTTGAAATCCATTTAAATCTAGTATTCGAATAAACCCAGAAATTGAAAAAAAATTAAAATAAAAAAAACCAAGAAAAAAATTAGAAATCGAAAAAAAATTAAAATCGGTGTTCGAAAAAACCCAGAAAAACAAAAAAAAATTGAAATCGAAAAAAATCCGATTAAAATCTGAAAAAAAAATCAAAACTGAAATTGATAAAAAATTTAAATTAAAAAAAAGATTAAAAATTCGATTCAAATTAATATCGATTAAAATTAAAAAAAAAAAAAAACCCATAAATTCGATTAAATAGACATATTAAAAAATTTTAATCGATAACCCAGAAAAAAAAAAGAATTTAAATCGATTAAAATTTTAAAAAAAATCGATTAAAAAATCAATTCAAACAAAAACCCAGAAAATTAAAACAAAACCCATAAATTCGAGAGGAGTGGTGTTGCATGTGGTCTTCAAAAACCCAGAAAATCGAGAGGAGTGGTGTTGCATGTGTTCTTCGTGGTTGTGAGGGAGAAGGAGATCGAAAAATTAAAGAGAATTAGAAGGAGAAGAAGGAGATCGAGAAAGATAAATAGATCGAGAAAGTGATTCATAGGTGCAAACAATTTCTACTGACGTTTCTTACAACATCTCTAATTTCCCATTTCAATAAACAAAACTAAGCGAGGCCAGTCGTCGTTGTGTCTTAAAAGTTGGATTATTCACCAAGGAGATCGAGAATGGAGAAAGAGGAGGAGATGAAGAGGATGAGAGGAGAGAGAAAGAGGATGAGAGGAAAGAGGATGAGAGGAGAGAGAAAGACGATGAGAGGAGTAGTTTTAATTAGGGTTGGGGTGGATCCGTGGGTTTAAAAGGAACAGGGTTTTTTTTTTTTTTTAATAAATTTTTTTATGCTCCGAATCAAAAGGGCACCGGTTCAAACCGGTGGCCTATATGTTTTTGGCACCGGTTTGAAGTGAACCGATGCCTTTTACTCTGGTTCAGTTTCCCACCAATTTTGTAGGCCATTTTTGGCACCGGTTTGGACTGAACCGGTGCCAATTAGGGGGTGCCTTTTTGATATTTTCTACTAGTTTCATGTTTTATCAAACTACCTAGTATTTTGAATACATAATGTCCAACCGTCCTTTCGGACTTTGTTGTAAAAGTCATTTATGAGAATTGTATTTTTGAAATGCTTTTCCTTTCTTTGAGAACTATCCTCAAAGATTTCCTTTACCAATCATGGAAACAATATTATTTCATTTAGAATGCTATAAATATAAGTGCAAAGTATAACCATTTATCAAGAATATAATAAGTTTTAAATTTAAGAGCATTCATACAAACTTCAATCTTCTTAAACGTCTTATTCACGCATAAAATTGTCCCTCTTTGGCGATAATATGGCGATTCCAAGATCCAAGGGATCAACGAGTAATTAGGCATGCTTTGGCTTGTCCTACCACTTGATACCCCAAGGTAAGAAATTCATTGCTAATGGCTCCAAGCAACTCTTGGTTAGATAATCGTGGCATCTAATGCGTCATGACGATATATCTCTTTTGCCATGACATGTATGGAATTTATCACTCATATCGTTGAGTACAACCAAAACCAACATGCACATCCGGTGTGCCTTACATTCCTTTGAGTAGTGATGGTACCTCGATTTGGCGTAGCCCACCATCACCCTCATTCAGTGTGCAAGTGTTGTTTTGGAAAGGCAAGTTTTACTTAATATTATTAGGGACCTAGGTATGCATCTAACATATCACTCATATAAAGCACAAGCATAAATATATAAAGCATAATTATAAGATGCATATTGGCAACTAGCATGACCCCTTGAATTCTTCAGGTCTTCAAATTAAAAGGTCTTCTCTTGCAATTTCAAGGCTTCGTCTTCCATGATCCTTCGTCTTCAAGACTTAACAAAAATTATGCAACTAGTAGTAACTATGATTAGGACTAATCTAAATATTAACCTACACAAATACTCAACGGTACGTAGACCGTATTTAGATTTAAAAAATACATCACAGCACGTAGTCCGTATTTTCTATCCTAATTGGGTCCCACTAGTTGCCATTTCATAAAACCCGTGGGAGAATATACATTACATTCATCCATTCACTATATGTGAATGGCCCATGCATTTTACAACGATAAACAAGTAACAATGCATAAAACACACGCCCGCACTAGTAACTAATCTAGGTGGTTAATCCGATTAACACGCCTAATTAGTACTAGTCAAAGATGTTTAACCGATTATGTAATTGACGTAATTAATAATTGAAGCTCCCACTAAATTCCGCATCCATCTTAATTAATTCAATTAATTAAGCCGGTAGAACCCAAAATTTGTCAAAATATATTTTGCCAATGCCGCTCAAAAATCAAGGCCTAGCCTCCAAAATTTCAACTAAAATAAACAATAT
Organism: Chenopodium album; assembly: GCF_948465745.1. NCBI lineage: Eukaryota > Viridiplantae > Streptophyta > Magnoliopsida > Caryophyllales > Amaranthaceae > Chenopodium > Chenopodium album. The sequence goes on along the minus strand of NC_137836.1, from coordinate 55,060,958 downwards.
TAATTAAAATAAGGAAAATTTTTAAATTACCACCCAAAAATGTAACCATTTTCGAACTAACCACCCGTTTAATTTTTTTTTTAATTACCACCCCTTAAATTAAATAAATGCTCATATTACCACCCATTTTAAAAATCCGACGGATTTTCCGTCTGTGGGCTCCACCGAACGCTTATTTTGACCCTTTTACTGATTTTTTTTCCCCGATTTTTCTCTTTAAAAACGCTCTCCTAACTTCAATTCACATTTCCTTCACCAAAATCTACCGCAATTATAATGAAATTTGATAGAATTTGTTGAAGGAAATGTGAATTAAAGTTAGGTGAGCTTTTTTAAAAAGAATAATCGAGAAATAAATTAGTCAAAAGGGTCAAAATAAACGTTAAGTGGGACCTACAGACGAAAGATCCACCGGATTTTTGAAATGAGTGGTAATCTGAACATTTATTTAATTTAAGGGGTGTTAATTTAAAATAAAAAATTAAACGGGTGGTTAGTTCGAAAATGGTTTCATTTTTGGGTGGTAATTTAAAAATTAACATTTAAATAATTAAAAATAGCTTAAAATGCAAAACGTAGCCCTATGATTTTGTGTGTGTGCCTAGCACCAAGCAATGAGGCTTGGTTTGCTAGTCGCCAAGCCTCGGCAGGGGTGCAAGTTGCTGCTCGCACGCACTTGCTGGTGTGTCGGGCTCGTGCTGCCTAGCAGCCATAGCCCGCACAACCCTTCGCATACCCCGCCTACACGCCTCAAGCAACGCACTGCCTCTCTTGCACACATCGCAGGCACAGCCTGCTGCCCATGCGCACAGCAACACGCACACACCATTGAGGCGCCCAGCATCCTCGGCAGCCCCATGTGGGTTGCGTGAGCAGCCCAGCTAGCCGAGAGCTTGCTTAGGGCTGTTAGGCCTCGATTTGTTTGCTTATGCCACGGGAAAAATTCCCGATATTGTTTGACATTATTATCAATTCTATATTGATTTTAGAATTAATTTTTAAGGAAAATGAAAATAATAACAAGTGTGCACAGCAAGAACCATTCTTTAATTAAATTGGTTTAACTTGTTGCAACAAAATAAATATGGCAATTTCTCATTATTAATTTAATCAATTTAAATTAATCTTGAGATTTTGACAAAGCAAGAGGGAGTTGGAAAAATATGAACTTTAATGTTCAAATGAAAACGCCAACTACTAACATTTGTAAATCCTTGAAAATTATATCTTCTAATATAAAGATAACCAAATTTCTATCACAAAGTTTGAAACTTTATGTTTTCAATCAACCAAAATTGATTAAAATAACAAAGTTCAACGTAAAATTCATGGAATTTAGTAACTTTTAAAGTTTCAATCACTTACATAATAAAATATTGAATCTTTAGCACTTTGGAAGCCTCAAAAACAAAAATTTCACACTTAACGCAATTAATTAGCAATTATGTGAAAAATAAAACCAAGCTTCGAAATACAAATTACCACCAAGTAATCATGCCTAAAGAGGTTTAAATTGCATATAAAATATGTAATGAACCAATTATATAACCACCATAAAATGCACTTAATTTTCAAGGTTAGAAAGACATAATATTTTTCGTAAAAACGAAAAACCTCTCGAAAAAAGCATTTCTGGTCGTTTTTTTGGCTGAAAACCTAGACCAAAAATGAAAAATCATTTCAAGAACGCCTTTCCCACCCAAAATTCACTATTTTTGGGTCGAAATCTGGGTTTGGGAGCTGAAGTCAACTCAAATACGAGGTTAAAATGGATAAAACGAGCTACTGATCGAATTAGCAACATATAACCAGAAAAATTAAGCCATGAAAATACCTTGAAAAATATGATAATTAAAAATAAATGAGCAGGGCTCCGATACCGCTGTTGGGGTTTGGTAACTCCGACTCACTGCGGAAATAAACCCGAGTGACGAATCACGCTAGTAATAATTAGTATCACTAAAGCATAAAATAATCACAAAGGGAAAAATAGGAAATATACCTTTGACGTGTGCTTTGCCCGACCGAATGAGCTCTTACTTGAAAGCCTAGCCCCGAAAACACGAAAGCCTCCAACGGAAATCCACCCACAAACACGACTTTTGACTTTTGGGTTCATTGCCTTGACGTTAGCGAGGCCCGACCAAAACCCGAGTATTATATGAGTTTAAGGGTTTTTGCAAATGCAATGCCCTATTGAACTCCTACTCAAGCAAAGAATTCTCAAGCCATGCTTTGGCTATTTATAATTAAGAAAGGATAGCTTGTGAATTCCACTCATCTTTCAATATGGGACTTTTTCACAAAAAGATCCCACATGGAAAGATTGATGAATTCAACCCTTAGTTAAATAAACCAAGGAACAAGTAACAAGTGTCACATGGTTAGGTGAGGATCACTTTCTCACTTGATCCCCAAGGCATTTCACATGCATTGTGAACTAACCATATGTCACCCAACCTTGAGCCCCAAGTTGGGTTCAGTTGGGCCACTTTCTTTTGGCCTTTGTCCATGACCCATCACCCGGGTCCATGGCCCTTGCCACATGCGCTGCAACCGTGGCGCGCTACAACCGTGGCACGCTGCCACTGGTGGCTGCCAACGTGGTGGCTGCCACGTGCGCTGCCACGCGTGCTGCCACATGGCTTTTTCCACGTGTGCTGCCACGTGGCAAGCTCCTATTAGGCGCGCTTTCCTAGCCTTTTGCGTGGCTAGGATTTTACTTGTTACTTGAAGTATTTTACCGTCTCACCAAATCCTAAATTTTGGCTTGACATTTGAGATTTTTCAACGCTCGGTTTTGACGCTCCAAGCTCGAATTTCAAACATCTAAATATTTATTACTCGGGCGACTTATTAATTCTTCCAAATTAATTCGTTATGTCGGTTCGTTTGTTGCTTGGGTGTGACCCGAAGGGTTCAGTCAAGATTAAGCTGTAATATTAATTATACAATAATATTATTTATCGGAAGCCATTAATACCTAGGGATTCCAATAACTTGACCTTACTGAATATATTAGCTTTCTAATAATTTTGAACCCATTATCAGAATAATACACTTGTTCGAAAGACACCATTCCTTTCCGTTTTTAGGGTTAGTTTAGGAGTAGAGTTTAGAGAGTGAAATGAGGAATTTCAATGGTGATTGAGAGATTGAAGATTCAATGGTGAAAATTATGTTGAAGATCTTCTCTATTATCAATGAGCATTTCTAACTTTATCTCATTTCATTACTTTATTTAATATTCTTGTTAGTTTGGATTAATTTTGATGTTTGATGTTTGATGCTTGATTAGTTTAGTTGTCCTTCATATATTGCTCATTCTTGATTTCTTTGGTTGTTAGTTGACTAGATGATGATTTAGTGTAGTTGTTTGGTTAGGGATAGGGTAAAACATAGATAATTGATTGATAGTTCTTAATTTAGGGATTGTGTTGATTAATTGTTGAGAATAAAGTGATTACTGGAAATTGAGCATGTGTATAATTCGATAGGCCACGAGAATTATGCTAGATTGCATTGTAATTGCAAAAAATGATACGGACCATTGATTTAGGAATTGCAATTGTCGATTGAGTTTAATTTTTTACGTTCCTAGTTAGTGTCTCTCTTAGTTGGCGCTAGTTAGAGCTCTAGGAGATAGCTTGTCGAGCTTTTTTTATTGATTTTACCATTATTCTTCGCAACCATTGATTTGACTCTTGTTCCCTAATTGCTACCATTGTCATGATTACTTGTTGATCCCCGTTCCTAGTGCTTTATTTGTTTGGTTTCATTGTTTGGTAGTTGGTTAGTGTTCTCTCTTTATCTTTGTCTTTGACCTAGCTTAGGTGAATAATTGAGAGCGCTTGAACATTACCATTCCTTTGGGTTTGACCCATGACTTGCCTCTATTCTAAATTTAGGTTGGTTAAGTGTTTATAAATTTAGTGTGATCGAGGGAGGAATTATTTCAACGACCTAGTTCCACCCCTTGTCAAGGATAATGAGGAAAAAGCATGTACAGAGTGAAAAGATGATGTATATGGAGAAATATGGAAAAATTATTAATAGAGTTGACCCTAAAATCAAATGATGGAAAAAAACGACTCATGCATGAACCTAAGACATGGTCATGGGACATATACACAAAGTGTGTTCTACGACTAGTGAGCGTAAGTGGCATGTTTGACTCGTGTCATGACCATGTGACTAGACTATGTGAATAAACTCAAACAAAGACTGAGTTAAGACTTCACGTATGTGCTATAAATTGGACATGTTGTAGTCATACCTTGTGATCTGTGACTCCAAATTGAACTAAACCAACGCCAAATGATAGATAACACTCGGGGCTACAGATCCAAAGGCTATACGACTTTTAAATTGTCTTAGAACTCCGGCTATAACCAAAACAAGTTTACGCTTCTGCAGTATATGGGAATATAAAATCCGGGTTTACTCAAAAAGAACGACTCGGTTTTAGACATATTTATTAGCTCGGATTAAATAATCTATTAATTAAGCATTCTCTTTTAGTCATTGGTTAGTTTATTTAAGTATATTTGTGATCACAAGTCAAACCAAACGGTTAGTTTAGTCACATAATATGTACGCTCAAGTAAGTGATGCACAAGTAGTCAAGTGATGAGTGTCATTTATGGCACTCATTTGGTCTCTTTTAGGATAATATTCATGCTATTTTATAGCCCTTTTCCTTAGCTTTTCCTTAATATTGTTCTTTATTACGTTAGTTTGTGCTTTTCGTAGTAAGTTTCCTTGTTTTGTGCATTTCTTTGTTTATTTGTTCTTTTTCCCTTTTATTTGTTTGTTTTCGTTTGTTTTTAGGTTATGATCGTGTTTTCATGGAATCCCGAGCCTTCCTCTTATATTTCTCATCAACTATGATGCCTCATGTTCGCCTTTTGGAACTTCAAGTTTAAAGGAACGCAAGAGCAAGTCAAGAGATCGGTGCACGTATGCGGTTGGGGCGTCATCTTTGCCATGAACCCACCAAAATAGCCCTCTCAAGACTTCCCACCTTGGTATTCATCATCATCATAAAGTCGAGCCCACGAGGATGAGCTTGGAAGAAGAAGAGGGGGGCTCCCCTGCTTCCAGGTGCAGGCGCGCACGAGGGTGGTGCGGCCGCGCACCTGGGTGTTGCGGGCGTGCCTAGTGCGGGTGCGGGCGCGCCTGCAAGGGCCCCTGTTCCGTACCCTTTTTCCCGCGGCCGCGCCTTTCCTCTCTTGCGACCGCGCCTTCCAGGGTTTCTTTTGGGACGATCTAACTAACTTTTCTTTTGTATCTTTCCTATATAGATAGTTTTTCCTTCTATTTTTAGGAAGAAGAGAATTAGAATAGAATTAGAGTTACACTAGGTGAAAATAGGCATTAGGCAGCGGTTCAAACCCGGTCTAAGGCACCGGTTTGAACCGCTGCCTATGTGAGGGGTGCCAAAAACCAAGTTTTAGATTTTTAGAGAGAGAAACTCTAGATTTTTAGAGAGAGAATTTCATGGAGGATTGTTATTGATTGAAGATTTCTCCATTTCCTTTGATCTTTGATAAAGTTTTTAAGGATTCCTTTTCTTTAATTCAATCTTTAGTGTGGTCTTTAGTTTGATTTCAATTGTTTTGTTGAAAGTTCAAGTTTGATTGAAGTTTGATTGATTTGTGATTTGATTTTAGCTTGTTTACTTTGATCATGATGAATTTGTTGTTTAGCCTTGTTTTTATCTTGATTTCAATGGCTAGTGAGTAGTTTGCTTGCTAGGGTAATGGTGAAGCATGATTGAGTAATGGATTGATGTTAATTTGGGGAAATTGATGTAGTTGATGATGTGATTAAATTGGTTAATTGATTATGTGCAAGTGTGTGTTTGATTTATGCTTGATCACCCTAGTTATTCACACTAGATTGGATTGTAGGTTCACATTGATACGGACCATTGATTTGTGGCTTGCATTTAATGATTGAGGTGTCTTGTGACTTTCCTAACTAGAGTTTATCGTAGTTGACGCTAGTTAGACCTCTAGGAAAATAGATTTATATGCTCTTTTGGTTGCATGATTGGTTTTCCCTCGCATCACTCGACTTAGTCAATTCTTTCCCAATTAGCGGAAATCGTTACAATTATATGTGGATCCCGAGCCCTAGTGTTCATTACATTTGTCCAAACTTAGCTTGACTAGTTGTTTAGCATTCACACCCTTACTTAACCTTTCCGGAATAGCTTGACTTGGCAATATAAGAACACTCTCCATTCCTTAGTGGTTCGACACTCGACTACCATTATACATGTATAAGGGTGTGTTGAGAGATTACAAATTTTGTTTGGCCTTGGGTAGGGGTTAGTTTCAACGACCTAGCTTAAACCCTCGTCAAAATAGCGCCGTTGCCGTGGAATGGTGTTGTGATTTTGTATTGTTGTTGAGTATATTCCATCTTATTCAAAAATACAAAAAGATTTTTCTTCTTTCTTTAGGCTACATTTGTAGCCGTGTTACTAATAATTTTGTTTGAGATTGTGTGTGAAAGTGAACATGGAAGAAGCTCATAGAGTGACATTGAAGGAGTTAGGCACTCCGGGTGCTTACAAGTATGAAAGTGGTTTTATTCCATTGTTGGTTCCGGATAACGATTTTGAATTCAAACCGGCTATGATTACCTTAATCGAGAGGAACCAATTCGGTGGTGCAAAAAGTGAAAATCCTCTCAATCATGTCAAAGAATTTGAGAATTATTGTAATACAATTGCGGTAGCCGGAGTTGCTCAAGAGTATATTAGGCTCAAGTTGTTTCCCTTTTATCTTATTGGAAGAGCTTTAGAGTGGCTGGACAAGGAGGTCAAACCAAGGTCCCTAAGGACATGGGATGAAGTTACCAATTCTTTCTTATCTCGGTTTTTCCTACAAAAGAAAACGGTGGAATCTAGAGCTTTGATCCAAAATTTCAAGCAAGGGCCTAATGAGAGTCTCTATGAAGCATGGGAGAGATATAAGGAGTATCAACGAGAGTGTCCACATCATGGAATTCCTACCTACCAAATTATACAAATCTTCTATGGTGGGTTGGGTTCTCAATGAAGAGTACGCTTAGATGCCAGAGTCGGAGGCCCGATAATGAACAAAACGGAAGAAGAAGTGGTTGATGCAATAGATGAAGTGGTAAGACATTATATGAATTGGCAAGAGGTGGAAAAGGAGCCAACTAGCAAGGGGTGCTCAATCGAACAATTCAATGCCATCAACGATTTGACCACTCTAATTTCATATTTAGGGAAAGAAGTTGTATCCCTCATGGCCAAGCTTGAGAGTCCTATTTCGCAAGCTCCGATTCTTCCCTCCCAAAATAAGGGGAGAGGTACACCTTCTTATTCTAACACTTTTCCCTCTTCTTGTTGCATTATTAGAGAATGTCGGCCTTGTGATTTATGTGGAATGAATGATCATGATGCTTTTATGTGCCCCAATATTCCTTGTGAAGAATGTGATGGAATTGAAAATGAGCATGTGAATTATGTTGGTAATTATAATTTTGAACCTAGATTTGAAGTTTAAAGAAATGTTGGAAATAGGAATTATCACAACCAAGCAAACTATGATAATTATAATCAAAGTGGTGGTTGTAGAAATCATGTAGTCCAAGAGTTTCGTGATGGCTATAACAATTATGGTTATAATGGTCAAAGTCACGGCCGAGGGCATGGGGATCATAACCGAGGTTATAGTAACCATAGTCAACATCAAGGCCAAAATCAAGCTAGGGTTAATTGGAATAATCAAAGTAGGGGAAATTTTCAACCTAATGTTCAAAGAGGGACCCCACTTAGATCCATTCCAAATACTCAAGGCCCAAGTGATAATTTCCATGATCAACCATTTTCTTCTAGAAGTTTCTTGGAATAGGTTTTTGAGAAACAAGCCAATTTGCTAGAATCTTACATGGTCGTGAATGATAAGAAGTTTAATGACATGTTGATTCAAAATAAGGAGTTAGGAAACCGACTTTCTCAATTGGCTAGTGACTTTAAGGAATTTAAGAATTCTTCTTCTTCTTTGACTTCATTGAACTTAGATTCTAAGAACCCTATGGATGCAATTGTCACTAGGAGTGGTAGGGTCCTTGAGAGTGGAGTACCTAAGAGGAGTGATGCTAGATAGAGTACTAGAAAGAGCCCTATTGAGATTGAGGGAGATGAGGGTCCCATAATTGAGAAAATTGAGGAGGAACAAGTAGAAAGAGTGAAAGAGAAAGAACTTTACAAGCCAAAACTCCCTTATCCCCAAAAGTATAATAGGCACAAATTGGATGAGCAGTTTGGAAAATTCATAGAGATGCTTAAGCAACTTCATCTTACTCTTGCTTTCACCGATGTGGTAGAACAAATGCTGTAGACACCTAAAATAGTCTCCCCAAAACCAAACCCGATGATAAATAACCTTTCACCGCCACTATTGGTCGGGTTTAGTATTTTATCCCGAGAGTGCTTAAAAAATCGTATCTTATTAAATTCTTGTTTTTGAAAGGTCTATGGATCAGTCTTGGTGTTTGGTAAAGGCATAGTTTTAATTTGTTAATTAATTTTAAGCCCAAACCTTTTTATTTTATTATTTTATTTTTTTGGCCCAAATATTTTATTTATTTTTATTATTTTCTTATTTTAGCCCGAATAATAAAAGTCAGAAAAAAGCCCGAAATTATCAATCGGCACTTAAAAAAGCCGAAAGAAATTAGGGTTAAAAATGAATTTAGACGGAAAAGTGGACTGGAACTGACCGTGTCACGGTCAAGCTTGACCGTGTCACGAGAACTCTTCCCGTCTGACGGTGGGACTTCCCGTGACACGGGAGGTCTGCCGTGACACGGGAAGTTCCGTGTCCTTTTCGCGTAAACCCTTAACGCGTTTTCCGTTCCGTTTTCTAAAAATTTCCCGCGACACTCCAAAACTGACCGTGTCACGGGAACTTGTACCGTCTGACGGTACAGTCTAACCGTGTCACGGTACAGTCTGACCGTGTCACGGGATGCATTTTTAGGGTTTTTATCATTTTAGGGTTCCGTGTGCTCCCTCAGCACATTTCCCTATAAATACCCCCTCATTTCTGATGAACGGGGGACCAGAATTCGATTATTCTTACTTTTCTCTCTTTTATGCTCTTAACCTAAACACTCGCCTCCCCTTTTCACTTCAAAATTCCTTCTTCAAGCACTCAAAGGAGTCCATATTTTACTCGAGGTTCTATCCTTAAACCAAGGCGTGAAAGGTAGAATCGTTTGAGGGTTTGGCCCCAAAATTAACCTTGTTTTTATTTAATTTAATTTAATTGTTGTTTTATTATTTCCTTGAAGTTACTAACTCGTTTATTATTTTGTAGTTGCAAACAAACAGATTCAAAGTAAGGATCATGCTCTTTTTATTATTATTGTTTTTCTAACGATTTTTATGTTGTTAGAATTATGATTAAATTGGTTCTTTTTATGTTTATATTTATTTTATTATATTTATTGATCACCATATTGCATGTTAAAGGGAATATGTAATTGAAAATCACGCCTAATAAGATAATTTGGACAACCGGTTTAGGTTCCTTTTAATCTTGTTGTTTAATCAAGTGATCACAATATTTTAGAATTATATGTTGCATTAATATTCAACCAATTTAGCTTAATAATAGTTTGGAGCAAATTGAATATTTTGTTTGTATGCCTTTGAGATCGCAGGAATCACTTTTCACTATAAGAATCGAGTAGAGGCCAATACGGGCGAATGTGACTCCATGACTCACTTCGTACCATCATCCCCGATCCTCCTTTCGTGGTTTCGAACCATATGGAGTTAGTAATCTCATGGATTATGAATGGGGTGTAACCTTCACGGGTCAATCGTTGTTGCCTATCGTTGTCCCTTATCGTGGTTGCCTTTTTATGATCCGTGGACGGTTTACAAGTTCCTTAAAAACTTGTTGGCGGCTCCCTACTTTATTTGTCCCTAATCGTAATGTCAATTCCCACTTCCTATGAGTGCCAAGCATATTCACAACATGCTTTTAGCGTAGGCGCACTTCGAACGACGCCTACAATTTGGCGACTCCACTGGGGAGGATTCTTAATTATTTATCGATTTGAGTGATCGATATTTAATTAAGATGAGTGGATGAGACTTGAAAGATTCTTGAAAAACTATTCCTGTGATTAATTTGGCATTTTTGCATCTGCATAGGCGTTTTAACGTCACATTCAGGTCTGTCCCGTAGGAAAAATTGGATAACTCGGTTGCGCGCAAAAGCAAACAGGGCACCAGTCAGATTTTCTAACTGCCGTGTCACGGCAGAGTCTGCCGTGTCACGGTACAGTGTACCGTCTGACGGTAGACTGTACCGTGACACGGGAATTTCTGCCGTGTCACGGCAGTCCTAAAATCTGTTCGGTGACCTATTTTCTTTTCCCACAATCGACTTCCTTCGATTTTTCTGAAAAAACGTATGTGTTCTACATGCGTCTTAGCCCCGGGGGATTTAAGCTCTATCAACCCAAAAACGCTCATGGCAATAAGGGTCCATCCGATTCATTAAATCTACCCAGACCATGGAGTCGAGTTCGATTTCATCACGAACTCGCGGAGCCGCCTGTTGGCATACACCCTCAAGGGAGGCTGCCTTGCTAACGCGTCCAAACTCTTAACCATGGTACCCTTTTGACACCCAAAGCTTGACCAATAGTTGAACATAGACCTTGACTTTAGGTTGCGAACTTTTTTACATCATCGTGCCTAAATGCTATGTGTTTGTTCGGTGCTAACCCTAATGTGTTTGCTTTTTTGTTTGACCCATGACCGAGGGTTTTTATTTTCACATAGTAATTAGTACGGACTTAAAATCGATTAAAATCTAAAAAAAAATCACAAAACTGACCTGGAACTGCGCACCGTGTCACGACATTTTCTGCCGTGTCACGGTGAACAGTGCCGTGACACGGTAAAGGCTACCGTCTGACGGTAAGTCTTAACCGTGTTACGCCAGTCTGCACCGTGACACGGTGCCCAGGAAAGTGTCCCGTCAGTCTTTTTTCTCGATTTTGTGTCCATTATTGAGTCGTGTCTAGTTATATGGTCAAAACACGCGTCTATAACCTCACTTAATCACTTACATGTTATGTCCACACACGTTTCTTTTTTTTAGTCGTACACCACTTTTGACCGTATTTTAGGGAAGTCTCGTTTTTGTGTCGTTTTTTTCGGAGTAAGTCGGATGGTATCCTCCCATGTTTTTCTTTTTTTTATTAAAAAAAAAATAAGTAGAACTTCAATTTTATTTTATTTTTCTTTTTCTTTTTTTTAATCCGGATGGGTTAAGGTTAAGTGTGGTCATTAAAAGGTGTATTTGTTTCGGTGTCACAGCGCTTGGGCAAGAAGCAAGGGTAGATTGTTACGGTTCGAGTCCATACCTCAACAACCTCTCGTACCAAAGAGGCGTACAAGGAAACCACCTCAGTCATCTCCACAAGATCCGTCTCCAGTCTACTTTCAACCAATGGCCACTAAGGAAGACATCGAGAACCTCAACAGGACAATCGAAAGGTTGTCTGACATGATGCAGACACTCACTAATAGAGTCAGCACTGTAGAGCAAGATAAGCAAAACAGTGTTACTGCTGCTGCGATGGACAAGATCAAGGAACAGATGAGTAAGATTTCAGAAGAGTTCACTTATGTGGAACAGCCTGTCACTTCCTCGTCCATAAGAGAGAAACTCCCTGAAAAATTTTCCACTGCTGATATTCCCAAGTTCAAGCCTACTGATAACCCGCTGTTCCATTTGAAGGCTTTTTCTGCAACTATGGCTCTTAAGGGAGTAGATGTGACACTCTTCCCTACGGTGTTTCCTCTTTCCTTAGAGCATGCCTGTCAACAGTGGTTCTACTCCCTAGAATCCAAGCATGTCGCGACCTGGGAAGATGTTGCTGAAAGCTTTATGAACCGATACAAGTGCAACATTCAGGCCAAGACTTCTGAACGTGAACTCTCCATTCTCAAACAGAAAGAGAATGAAGGCTTCACTACTTACCTAAGCAGGTGGAGAGAAACAGCTGCACTCCTAGTAGACCCTCCCAAGGAGAAGGAAATGGTTCGCTTGTTCATTTCCAATCTGACGCATAAATACAAGCAACACTTGAAGTTTCTGCCTTTAAGTACCTTTGAAGCTGTATACGATATTGGAATCAATATCGAAGATGAATTGATGAAGTCTGTTGATAACAACAATAACAGCAGCACTTGGAAAAACAAGAAGAACGACACTCCTTCTTCTTCGTCTTCTAAGCCCAATAATGCTACCAACAACATCAACATTAATGATGTGCTGGCCCTTAATGCTCCTCCTCAAAAATTCCAAAGGCAAAGGAGGATTTATACGCCTTTGGGAATGACTTATGATGCTGCTTATGACCGTCTTCATAGTAAGGGACTGATTATGCCAATTGGACCATTCCCAGAACCTCGACCTGAGAATAGGACCGCCAACTATGACCCCAATGCTTATTGCAAGTATCATCAAGGCAAGGGTCATAACACTGAGAAGTGTTAGAGGCTGAAAGACGTAATCCAAGACCTGATAGATGCTAACCAACTTCCTGTCCCTCCAGGGGGCAAGAAGCCTAACATTCAAACAGGTCCTCTTTCTGATGCTTTGGCTATCATGGGAGATGAAGTATCCTTTGATCCGTCAATACTCATTCAACCTGTGAATGAACCTCTGCCAGAAGTTGTATTTATCTCAAGCACTGAAGAAGTGAATGGGATTTGGGATAGTGATGATGAAGATATCTATCTCAAAGATATAGCCTGTTCGTCTCTCGGCACCAGTGAAGATGTTTGGGGGGACCTTGAGGTCAAGGTTCTCACTAGAAGTGGACGGTTGCAACAACCTAACCCACCTCCACCTCCACCACAATCAAATCTGATAGTTGATCCCATCGACCCTGTGAATAGCGATGTGGTCAAACAGCTACAAAAGACCAAGGTGGAGATGAATGTATGGAAGCTTTTGGCCACTTCCCACGAGCACCGAAAGGCTGTAATGAATGCTCTGGTGAAGATAGGAGTCGATGACGACATGACTCCCCAAGGACTGGTCAACTTCCTCACTACTGAGCTGCCGAGTACCAGTAATCTGATTTCCTTTTCTGATAAGGATTTACCCCCGGAAGGGGACCAACATAATAAGGCCTTACACCTCACTGTGGTGTGTAGGCAGATGAATGTTCCTATGAGCCTGGTTGATAATGGCTCTGCAATCAATGTGTGCCCACTCCGTACTGCAAAGAAGTTGGGTATAAAGAATGAAGAGTTGACTCCCTCCACTCAGGGGATTCGAGCTTACGATAATACTCGCCGTCAAGCCGTGGGTACTATCATATTGAATATAACCACTGGGGTCGTCGAGCGTCGCACCAAGTTTCAGGTGGTGGACATTAAGGCCTCTTTCAATCTGTTGTTAGGACGCCCTTGGCTTCATGAGCTAAAGGCGATTCCGTCGTCGCTTCACCAGAAAGTGAAAGCCATAGTGGGAGGGATTCCGATTACTATCGATGCTTCTCCTATGCGCATTCAAGTTATTGATACCCCTATCGTCCATGTTGAACACGACGAGGAAGATGAAGATCTGTGGGGTTTTTCTTTAGATGATGTTCTTGCGATCGAAGAAGAGGAAAAGTGTCATCTCGACTTCGATCCTTATTAAAACACTAGTATCAACGCCATTCTGAAGAAGCAAGGTCACTTTCCTGGAATGACCCTTGGGCTCAAGAAGAAAATGGCTAAATCTTGGGGCCATCCTGGTGCAATCAAGAAGGACACTTTCGGCTTAGGATTCGAACCGACAAAGGAAGACTTGAAACGGGCCGCCTTGAAATTGAAGGCTCGCAACAATGCTTGAATCACAAAGACAGAAATGGCCATGGATCCATATCCGTTCACTCTCAACGGCCAGTACATCAAAGAAGGGGAAGACTTCCCATGCTATGAATTTCCCAAGCCATTTGTCCATGATGGGATCCGCGAACCAGGATTCGAGGTATTCCTCGATTGTGACTTCCTCGATGAAGAACTCTCCACAGTCGAGAAGTCAGCCAGCTTGAACTCTGATGATCTGGGAATTAATCTTCTTTTTGGAATGGAGAAAAATGAATCCAAGTCGGTCTGCAATGATAACTCTGAGCTCGTTCAAGCGGTCATAGCAAACAAGGAGTTTGATCCCTCCGAGTTAATCGTCCAAGCTGACAACATTTCAAGGGGATGGCGCAAGACATTGAGGATCACTACGCCAAGTGGAGAGAAGTTGGAAATAACCGCTGGCGAGGGTCCTATGTTTGATGAGCCTGAATCATCTGGGTCCGAGTCCGAGCCTGAGTCTAAGTCTGTAGATGAGTCCTTAGAGTTTGAGGCCGACCCTCTTTCTGCTATAGAGTTCAGCCCTGAGTCTCTTGTTGAGCCTTATCTTTCTAGTCCTAATAATTCTGGTGAGGTCGCAGCTGACCTTGCCTCTCTTGATGTTTTAGCCAGTGAATTCAATAAAATGAATACCTTTGCTTACGATGTGTGCCATTTCCCTAGCCCTGATCAATATTGCTTTGCTAATGATAAAAATGACAAAGAAATAATAAAAGCAATGGAAGAACACGAAAATAAAACAGTAGTTATTGAAGATACAGAAACAGTTAATATTTCCAATGATACGACTGTTAAAGAAGTAAAAATTGGATTAACGCTAAGTCAAGATGAACGCAAAGAGCTAATTAACTTGCTTAGTGAATTTGTTGATGTATTCGCTTGGTCATACCAAGATATGCCAGGAATTGACAGGGATATAGCTCAGCATACGATACCACTCATTTCAGGTATGAAGCCTGTCAAACAAAAGCTGCGCCGAATGAAACCAGATGTGGCTCTCAAAATCAAAGAAGAAATCAGGAAGCAATTGGCCGCAGGTTTCATCAGAGTATCCAAGTATCCGGAATGGATAGCAAATGTGGTCCCAGTTCCAAAGAAGGACGGAAGAGTCAGAATGTGTGTTGATTACAGGGATCTCAATAAAGCAAGCCCAAAAGATGGGTTCCCTCTACCTCATATTGACATTCTGGTCGATAATACAGCAAATCATGCACTCCTTTCATTCATGGATGGTTATGCCGGATATAACCAGGTATTGATGGCCGAAGAAGACATGGAGAAAACCACATTCATCACACAGTGGGGTACATATTGCTATACGGTAATGCCATTCGGGTTGAAAAACGCGGGTGCCACCTACCAAAGAGCAGCTACAGCACTCTTACATGACATGATGCATAAAGAGGTGGAGGTCTATGTCGACGATATGATTTTCAAGTCTAAAGATCGCCCAGGCCATATTGTCGCACTTTGCAAATTTTTTGCAAGACTCCGTAAGTACAACATGAGATTAAATCCAGCAAATGTGCATTCGGAGTCACGTCAGGCAAATTACTTGGATATGTGATCAGTTCTCGAGGGATTGAAATAGATCCTTCAAAAGTAAAAGCGATCATGGCCATGCCACCACCCAAAAATGAGAAGGAGATTCGAGGCTTCATTGGAAGGTTGCAGTACATAAGTAGGTTCATATCAAAGCTCACAGCGATATGCGAACCTATATTCAAGAAGCTTAAGAAGAACGTCCCAGTCACATGGGATAATGACTGCCAAAAGGCTTTCGACAAAATCAAAGAGTATTTGGCAAACCCACCCGTGCTAGCGCCGGCAATACCTGACTTTCCTCTTCGACTCTACCTTACGGTCACAAGAGAAACGATGGGGGCGATGCTAGCACAAGAGATCGAAAGCAAGGAGAATGCAATCTATTACCTGAGCAAGAAACTCCAAGGATATGAGACGCGATACACGCCACTCGAGAAATTATGTCTCGCACTTGTATGGGCCGCACAAAAACTGAGACATTACATGCTCACTCATACAGTGCACGTCGTGTCTAAGATAGATCCTCTCAAATATCTGTTCGAGAAAGCAACACTCAACGGCAGATTATCAAGGTGGATAGTCAATCTAGCTCAATTTGACTTGAGATTCATGCCACAAAAGGCCATCAAAGGTTCTGCAGTTTCTGACTTCTTAGCAGACTTTCCGCTAGAAGAAGCTGAAAAAGAAGAAGATGAGTACGATTTCCCTGACGAAGATTTACTCATGACCGAAGACGATAGTTGGACGCTCTATTTCGATGGAGCTTCAAACCAAAAGGGATGTGGTGTGGGAGTCTTGCTCGTATCGCCCAATGAAGAACACATCCCAATTTCCATGAAGCTCGACTTTGATGTCACCAATAATGCCGCAGAATATGAAGCATGCATTTTGGGATTAGAAACAGCTGTCGCCTTGGGAATCAAGAAACTCAGAATCTATGGTGACTCCTCACTAATCATTAACCAAATCTCTAAAAGATGGAAAGTGAGGAGTGAAAGTCTCGCTACGTATCAAGCTCATCTGGAAACTCTCACGGAGCAACTAGATGAAGTGGAATATATGTATTTGCCAAGAGAAGAAAACCAGTTCGCCGACGCACTAGCTAAGTTAGAATCAATGGTGCGAATTCCAGCTGACACGATCAGAATGCCACTGACCATAGAGAGAAGATATGAACCAGCTTATGTTCATGCACTTGATAATGAACAAGAAGAAGATGAAGAACCATGGTATACAGACATCCTTAATTATGTAACAAGATCAGAGTATCCTCCTAATACTGATAAAAGGGCATGCCGTGCTTTGAGGCTCCTGGCCTCACAGTATGTGCTCATCAGGGGAGAACTCCATAAGAGAACTGCAACAGGAAGGAATCTCTTATGTGTAGCTAAAAAAGAAGCACATAAAACCATGGAAAACCTTCATGCTGGTATATGTGGAACTCACATGAATGCAAAGATGTTAGTCCAAAAGATTCAACGACAAGGTTACTATTGGACTACTATGGAGCGAGATTGTCACGAGTACGTCAAGAAATGTATGAAGTGCCAAATCTATGCAAACTTACAACATGTTCCACCTTCACTTCTCTACACGTATACTTCTCCATGGCCTTTCTCCACTTGGGGCATCGACATCATTGGAAAAATCACACCACCAGGACAAGGGGGGCATGAATTCATTCTCGTAGCAATCGATTACTTCACCAAATGGGTTGAGGCAGCCTCATATGCCAAGCTGACGGCAAAACATGTAGCTCAATTTATTGAGAAAAATATTATATGCCGCTATGGGGTACCACATGAGATGATCAGTGACAATGGAACACATTTCCAAGCCGAATGTGCGGAATTGTTACAGAAATATCATATAAAACATCATCGATCATCACCTTACAGACCACAAACAAACGGAGCAGTCGAATCGGCCAACAAAAACGTGAAGACCATCATCGAAAAGATGACGGAAAATTATAAAGATTGGCCAAGTAAGCTACATTTTGCCCTTTGGGGTTATCGAACCTCTGTTCGTACATCGACAGGGGCTACCCCCTTCTCCTTGGTCTATGGCGTTGAAGCTGTACAACCAATCGAGCTCGAGATACCTTCTCTCCGAATCGCATTGGAAAGCCAACTAGATGAAGTCGACTGGATTAGAGCAAGATACGACGAACTGGTCTTGCTTGATGAAAAACGCTTGGCAGCTTTGCATCATGTCCAAACCTACCAACAGCGTATGGCACGACATTTTAATAAAAAAGTCAAGACCAAGAACATCAAAGAGGGCGACCTAGTGCTTAAGGCCCTCCGCAAAAATGTGTTAGATCCAAGAGGAAAATTCAGACCGAACTGGTCAGGCCCGTACATTGTTAAAGCCGTCCTGTCCGGCGGAGCGGCACAATTGGTAGACATGGACGGTAACGGCTTCCATAATTTAACCAACTTGGATCAACTCAAAAAGTTCTACGCCTAGTCGCATGGGTTCATGACCCAATAGAGCTACGTCTGGCCTGATTCCTTTTTAGGATACGTAGGCAACCCCTCAAGGGGACCCGGCCACTTTAAAATAAAAAAATGCTCCCTCTATTGATTTAATATGTGCCCGGTTCAACATTGCGTCACGGCAAAAAAAAAAAAAAAAAAAAAAAAAGAAAAAAGGGGTACATATGCCGCGACACGGGAAGCATTCCCGTCTGACGGGAGAAAATTCCGTGTCACGGCAAAATCTGAACAGCAAAAAGAACAGAAGGCCTCCCGTGACACGGGATTTGTTCCCGTCTGACGGAGAACTATTCCGTACCACGTCACGACAAAAAAAAAAAAAAAAAAAAAAAAAAAAAAAGTTTTGCCGTGACGCGGGAACTTTAACCGTGTCACGGGACCTTTTGACCGTGACACGGCTGATTTTCAGTTTCCCGTTTTATTTATTGGCGCATTCATTGCGAATTTCCTGTTCGAGCTTTGTTCTTCCATTGCGTCCGACTCCTAGACTCGGATAATATATAAAAGTCATTGTAATTTTTATTTAAGAAATAAATGCGCTATAAATGCGACTACAATATTGGCATCATACGCCTTATTTTAAATAAAAATTAAATAATAAAATGCAAAGCACTATTGATCTAATCTCTCTTCTCTTTAGGAACATCCTTCTCTTGCTCAATTAGGTCGGCCTTCACCATTAGTGTGTCTTTTGTAGCCCGAACCGTCACACCCCTAGTCGAACTTTCGCCCCTTTCACCTTTCTTGAACTTTTTTGGTTGTTTCTCCCTATACAACATCTTTTCTTTACCCTTTCCTTTCACATAGGTCTTCTTTCTTGGCATCTTAGGAGTCTTAAATTCAATTCCTTGTGTTCTCGGACCTAGGCGATCTTTAAGAGGAGCCTTCTTATCTCCAAGACAACTCTTTACATCAGACTTGCGTGATCCGAATCGTTCCCTCTTGCTTCTAGGGTTCAACCATGCCTTGTATGCACTAGATAAGGGAGGAGGAGCTTGGTCACTTGCAGAAACGGTCCACAAAGGTCTTCCAATCCAATAAGCCTCGTACTTGTGAACGTTACTTTCATGCAACGATACTTCACGAGGACTATCGTTATAGCGTGGAATTACTTGTTCAAGTCCATACTGCCGCATCAGTCGAGAGGGACAGTAAAAGGTCAATTTGGAGATACTAGGAACACGGCAATAGGGTGTTTCATTCGTGCCAACCATCCTAGTAAGCCTCCACCAAGGCACCACCCAACGAATGGAAAATTCTCTCTTTGCAAAGAAATTTTTCCAATCTTCATACGACATGTTCGCAGAATAATTCTTCTTCCTACGGACTAAGTCGTTAGGGCCATATTTCTCAATGTCATCGGGGGCTTCAAATAATTCCAAACGCTCCATCAACCAAATCTGCAAAACAAGAAAATAAAAAGAATATTAATCGTAAAAAAAAAAAAAAAAAAAAAAAAAAAAAAAAAAAAAAAACACTGCAGATTCCCGTGACACGGCAGTTTTGACCGTGTCACGGCAGAACCTAACCGTGACACGGTGACTGTTTTGTGTCACGGGGGCTATTCAGAGCGTATTTTTACCTGTAATAGTACCAGAGAGCCCTTCCTGATGGCTTTCCGGTCAGATTTTGCCTCGTCTAGGCCACGAAATGTTTCTCCAAGGCACGTCGGCATAGGAGATCTGCCGGATTCTACATGCTCAAGCACAGACGCTAGACAAGCATGTCCTACCCTACCGTTTGCAAAAAGTAGCTTGCTAAACATGCAAAAAATATATGCCCTTCTACGATACACATGATAAGACTCAGAGACAGGGCGATTAAAATATAAGTTAGCAAGTTTTTCTATGTCTACTTCATTACCACAAACAATTCTATTTAAATCTGGATCTGTTAGATTCAGATGGCGTTCAAAGTCTTGGTAATAATATTCACGTAAGGTAGGTATGGCTATAAGATTCCTAGCAGGAAATCCAAAGATTGCACCAAATTCCTCCGGTAGAGGACAAATTTCATCATAATCAAATTTGAAACAATGCATTTCTGGACTCCAATAGTCTAATGCTGCTCTAAGAAAATCATGTTCAATAGCTACATGTCGTAGGGCTAGCAAACCCCTGACATGAAATAATTCTAACTCTCTTTTTTCAGCATTGGTCAAAGAATAAGACCAGTCGCGCAATGTATTATCAAAATTCTGAGACATGATTATTGAAATATGAAATTCTAAATTATTTTGTGTTTCGTAATTATGCACATCATGAATAATCTGGTCTTATTTTATAGCAAAAGCGCTCGGAACTGCCCAGAACTTATCTTTTCGCACGCGTGAAACAAATCGCTAAATGATACGCTTCCCGTGACACGGGAAATTCCACCGTGTCACGGGAACCTTTGCCGTGACACGGCAGGTTTTGCCGTGACACGGTAAACAGTGCCGTGTCACGGCACTTTAAGCGCCTAATTTTTTCATCTTTTCCGTATCTATCCGGATTTTTTTTAATACTTTCTTATCTTTAACATTTATTTTTTTAGTCTTTTCTGAGAGTTTTATTTCTAATAAAATTCTCACCTTTTTTATTTTTATCTTATAGTCTTCTCTGAGAGTTTTATTTCTAATCATATTCTCACCTTTTTATTTTTGTTTTATTTGTTTTGTTTTCACGAAGATTTTTTTTGCATATATATTTATTTACTCATCATTTTATTTTATTTCTTTTCTTTTCTTTCGGGGAAATTTTATTTTAAGTATTTTCTTTATTTATTTCTTTTGGGGAAGGTCGGTACCCTACTTTACTCCACTTATATTCTTCGTCGCGTCATTAATAAGTACACAATCACACACAAAGAGTCTCAAACACACACTAACACACGTAATAATAGATGTATAAACTGTAAATAATGTATAAAGAGTTGTAATACAATATGTCAAGTGTCATCATAGCATGTACAAAGAGTCATAACACAAAAACCCTCGGTCAAAAATCTCTAGAATCAGAATCAGTCGCGTCTCCACCCTGGGTAGGTGGTTCGCCCTGGGTATATGGGAACGGCGAACCAAAGAGTCCCTCGACCATCCGAGTACGGGGAGTAGCGTCCCTACTAGTCCCCGTAGGCCCAGTAGTAGTCAAGCTCAAAGCAGGACTTGTCCAGCCGGAGAACGGAGTAGACTGGCCCAAAGATACTGGAATCGTCGGCGAAGGCATCGTCCCATACAGCGGAACCGAGAACAAACCCGACACTGGTGGAGGAATCCCGGATAATGGGGCCGAGAATGAGCCAGGATCCAAAGGAGACCCAAACTCAGGAACTGGAGGCTGTGAAAATGACGGACGCTGAGAAGACTAACCCTGCTGCCACTGAGCCTCCTGGAACGGCTGAGTAGTCTGTGGCTCTCGCTGAGAACGCCGGTGAGCCTCGGGAGATCGTCTACCACGACCAAGCTCCTCCTCGTCCGAGCCTCTGGGCCTCGAGCGCGAGCGGGACCTCCGTCGCTCCTGAAAAAACACAAAATCAAAAGATGTCAATGATACAAAATAAAACAAACGGTAGAAATAATAATAAGTGATACCTCAAGGACGTCGCTAGAGCTCCGACAGCTCGCACCACGCCGAAGCTTCATAATGCAATACTTCAACGCGTCCACCAGCTTCATGATTCCCATCACCTCTGGGCGGTTAGGCTGAGGATAAAAACAAAGAAAAATCAGTAATAAGCAGCATTAAAGGAGTGGATAATGCGTCAAAGAAAACTCACTGGCTCAAAAACCTCGGGCACTGACTCCTGCGCCTGTCTATAACCCTCCGGCGCGTCGGCAATATGATCCTCCGTGATACCGATCGGCCCAGGGTAGCGGACAGACTGAGGAGGAATCTGAATCCTCCCCACAGGGTGAATGGTCGTCTGAAAATATGATCAAATAATCAAGTTATTTGACTATTTGAAACAAAGACTAGCAAAGAAGATTCTCGAAAGAAATCATACCTCCGGAAGACGGGGCGGAGGAGCCAGAGAGGGAAGCAAATCCCGCGCGTAGTCGCTCTCCATGCGAACGAGCTCCTGCCACGGAATAGTGTAGCGCTCTCCCCTGTTGATCAACCCTCTGATCAAGCGGGAGTCCAGCATCGACTCTGGCGGAGAAGAAGGCACCACAAAGCGATCGCCGCTATGCTGACGGACGACTCGCTCCCCCAAATACCAGACGAAACGCCCAGTACCAACCAAGATGGTACGGTACGCTGAAAGACGTAGGGCCTCGGGCAGGTCAGTCATCCCGGCCCAAGGACGGTACTGGACATCGATGGGGACCTGAAAATCATGAAGAGTTAGGCGTGAACGACGGAAACAATATCAGAAGGAAAGAATGTGACAAAACTAATCCTTACGCCAACAGAAGAGGTGCCACGGCGTAGTAGCCCGCGAAGTGCTGGAACAGACTCCACCCGCGACTCTCCTCGGTCGCGCCAGCTGGCCCCGACAAGAAAGTCGTGGACCGCTCCTCGACGCCGGCGAGGAGCCAAGCCTGGGAAGTACTCGTAGAACCATATCTGCAACAAAGTGATACTTAGTACACGAACCGAACAAGCCGAAATGAAACAAGAAGGGAAAAGATCATCACCTCTACGACTCTCCACAGGCCGTAAACGGTGATAGGAGACTCATCATTCAGCTGACGGCAGCCATGACGTAGGGATAGAAGAAGATCCGCGTACCCAAGACTGGCCCAGCTGTAGGATCCTATCTCGGGAATCCTGGCCAAAGAGGGGAGGTAGCAGAGGAGCACGCGTGAACTCCTATCAGGAGAAAGAGTCATAGAGATCAGGATCAAGATGAAGATCCGCACCCGCTGCTCGGCCGTCGTATCCTCCATATCAAAGCCACGGGCAAGAACTGAAGCCGACTCCGATCGTCCACTCCTAGGACCACCTCGAGATACTGGTCGAGTCCTGATGTGCTGAACAATCGGACCCAACAAATCAGCTACCTCAGCCGATGCCCAAGATAGATCGGACATCTGGCCTACTGCCCGATCAGTAAAGCGCAGCCCGCTGATCATGCTGAAGTCTAAGGGGGTCACCGTCATCTCCCCCCAAGCAAGGTGAAACGTGTTGGTAGTATCCCAGAAATACTCCAACAATGCGCGAACGACCGTCGCACCGCAACCCCGGGGGCTGCGAAACCTTACAACTGCCGAGTAAAAATCAACCAAGCCGGACGACTCCCATAAAGCGCGCGTAGCAGGATCCCTCGTAATAACCTGGTGAAGCCGAGGGATCAAATCACCGGCTCTGGAACCGTGCTGGCGTAGTGTACCATCGACTATGCCAGAGAGTGCGCGGTGAGAGAAGTGGTTTTCACGATAGAAAACCAGCTGGTCCGGGGTCCATGAAGGTGGAACCCACCTATTCCTACTCGTAGATGTCCGAGGCTCGGACTCCAAGACGTCGTCGTCCATGTCCTCAGGGACCGTGGGAGTGTCCTCCCGAAAAGCCCGACGCCGGCCACGGGTGGAAAGGTCGCAGTCTCGTCGTCTAGGCATGCTATTGTCAAAATCTAAATGTTTAGCATCATTTCCTAAACATTCAATTCAAGTTGCATATTTATAAATAAAAATCTAAATACTTAGCATCATTTCCTAAGTTATTTAGTTCTTTATTGAATTATGAATGTTTAGCATCATTTCCTAAATATTTTAAAATTGCAATCTAAATACTTAGCATCATTTCCTGAGTTATTTAGTTGGTTATTAAATTATATGCTAAATTTTTACCTCAAGGCTAAAATTTGGCAAAATTATGGTATTTAGTTTCTCCACGACAAACTAATACTACAGTTCTCCTAGCCGCATGATACTATGTTCTCCATGACAATATAGTACATATGCAAAATATGAATCAACACATCATTTCACAAAAATTCACCATTTCAAAGCATGAACATTATTTCACAAAGTAGCACCCAAAAATGGTGATTTGTTCAATTCTCCATCAAATCATGCAATTTTTGTCTCAAATTTCTCACAAACACACATGTACACATGTACAAATAAAATCATGGCAAGAATTTCAACATAAAGCTTCAAAATCAAAAACCCCCAAATTGATTTTCTAGGGTTTGTCATGAAATTGTTAATGTGAAGCAAATTCAAAGCAAAAATCAAAGGGACTTACATGAATGTTTGTAAAAGGTAAAAAATAAGATCGAGAAATTACAACAAAATTGATGGAATTCGAACTCCAAAACTCGAAAATGTGTTCCGGCCACCAGCACAGCTGCCGCGACACGGACAAGACTAACCGTGTCACGGTCAACAGCAACCGTGTCACGGCAAACCTTCAAGGCTGACGGAGCTCCGGTGAACTGGGCGGCAGTACAGGAACAGAAACAGAAGCAGCAACGAAATAGCAGCAGCGCGGTGGCCAAACAACCGCAGCAAAGCAAAAAGAAAAGGAGGAGAAAAAAGAAAAAAAAAAAAAAAGAGAGAGACTAACCGTGTCACGGTCTCCGTTACCGTGTCACGGCGAGCTTTGACCGGCCGGCGGTTAATCTCAGACGTGGCGCGGCAGTTTTTGGTAAGAAAGGAGTAAAAATGGTGAAGTGTGAAAACAAGTATGAAGAAGAAATGTGAAATGTGAAATGTGAAATGGTGAAAGCAAGCATGCGGATTTAAAGGCAGAAAAGGACAAAAAGGAGCAAAAATAACCGTTGCTGACTGATTCAAACAGCAAAAAGTAAAAAAAAAAAAAAAAAGTATGTGTCCCGTGACACGGGATACTAGTCCCGTCAGACGGGAATCCCTGACCGTGTCACGGGAATCTGCTGACGTGGCGCGGCAAATCTTAGCCTGGTCAGGGAATATTCTTAGCTTTTTGACCAGTTTGGTTCACTTTCCGAGTTTATTGGGCGATGATTTTTCGCTACGGTTACGCAGAAAATCCCAACTGATATTTAAGGGGGGGGCTTAAATTACCATTTTATCTCTGGCAAGCGCCAAAGCCTATTTTTCGGCATTTTAAACATTTAATATGGTCGGATAATTAGCTTAAAATTGTGAATCATCTGCGACCCACGTTCGGGGATAATCGAACCACCATATACTTATCAATTTTTTTCGTCGGCTTTCCTCAGGCTTGGAAAGCGTTATCGGTGGATTTTTCTTCAAGTATTGAAAACCGCCAAGTCGGCTTTCCTCAGGCTTGGAAAGCGTTATCGGTGGATTTTTCTTCAAGTATAGAAAACCGCAAAGTCGGCTTTCCTCAGGCTTGGAAAGCGTTATCGGTGGATTTTTCTTCAAGTATAGAAAACCGCCAAGTCGGCTTTCCTCAGGCATGGAAGGCATCATCCGTGGATTTTTCTTCAAGTATAGAAAACCACAAAATCCCTTTGTCGACTTTCCTCAAGTATGGAAGGCATTATCGGTGGAATTCTTCAAGCATAGAATGACACCAAATTCATTCGTCGACTTTCCTCAGGCATGGAAAGTATTATCCGGTAGCTTTCTTCAGGCTTAGAAAGCTACCAAACTCGTCAGTCGGCTTTCCTCAAGCATGGAAAGCATTTCAACCGATGTCACTCGGTAGATTCCTTCAAGCATAGGAAAATACCAAACTCGTTTGTCACCGACACACTGGTGTCAGATAAGTGTTCTATCCCTATACTCTTTTATCTGTGGAATTAACATTTTTTGCAGGTATCGGCGTATACATAATGATTTAGGATCGCAGAACGTCTTAAATCATTCTCCGTCCCTATCGACTACTTTGACTATCGTTTTCGAAACTGACGTTTCTACAAACTCAGTCAAAGTGGGGGCTTCTGTAGACACCTAAAAATGTCTCCCCAAAACCAAACCCGATGATAAATAACCTTTCACCGCCACTATTGGTCGGGTTTAGTATTTTATCCCGAGAGTGCTTAAAAAATCGTATCTTATTAAATTCTTGTTTTTGAAAGGTCTATGGATCAGTCTTGGTGTTTGGTAAAGGCATAGTTTTAATTTGTTAATTAATTTTAAGCCCAAACCTTTTTATTTTATTATTTTATTTTTTTGGCCCAAATATTTTATTTATTTTTATTATTTTCTTATTTTAGCCCGAATAATAAAAGTCAGAAAAAAGCCCGAAATTATCAATCGACACTTAAAAAAGCCGAAAGAAATTAGGGTTAAAAATGAATTTAGACGGAAAAGTGGACTGGAACTGACCGTGTCACGGTCAAGCTTGACCGTGTCACGGGAACTCTTCCCGTCTGACGGTGGGACTTCCCGTGACACGGGAGGTCTGCCGTGACACGGGAAGTTCCGTGTCCTTTTCGCGTAAACCCTTAACGCGTTTTCCGTTCCGTTTTCTAAAAATTTCCCGCGACACTCCAAAACTGACCGTGTCACGGGAACTTGTACCGTCTGACGGTACAGTCTAACCGTGTCACGGTACAGTCTGACCGTGTCACGGGATGCATTTTTAGGGTTTTTATCATTTTAGGGTTCCGTGTGCTCCCTCAGCACATTTCCCTATAAATACCCCCTCATTTCTGATGAACGGGGGACCAGAATTCGATTATTCTTACTTTTCTCTCTTTTATGCTCTTAACCTAAACACTAGCCTCCCCTTTTCACTTCAAAATTCCTTCTTCAAGCACTCAAAGGAGTCCATATTTTACTCGAGGTTCTATCCTTAAACCAAGGCGTGAAAGGTAGAATCGTTTGAGGGTTTGGCCCCAAAATTAACCTTGTTTTTATTTAATTTAATTTAATTGTTGTTTTATTATTTCCTTGAAGTTACTAACTCGTTTATTATTTTGTAGTTGCAAACAAACAGATTCAAAGTAAGGATCATGCTCTTTTTATTATTATTGTTTTTCTAACGATTTTTATGTTGTTAGAATTATGATTAAATTGGTTCTTTTTATGTTTATATTGATTTTATTATATTTATTGATCACCATATTGCATGTTAAAGGGAATATGTAATTGAAAATCACGCCTAATAAGATAATTTGGACAACCGGTTTAGGTTCCTTTTAATCTTATTGTTTAATCAAGTGATCACAATATTTTAGAATTATATGTTGCATTAATATTCAACCAATTTAGCTTAATAATAGTTTGGAGCAAATTGAATATTTTGTTTGTATGCCTTTGAGATCGCAGGAATCACTTTTCACTATAAGAATCGAGTAGAGGCCAATACGGGCGAATGTGACTCCATGACTCACTTCGTACCATCATCCCCGATCCTCCTTTCGTGGTTCCGAACCATATGGAGTTAGTAATCTCATGGATTATGAATGGGGTGTAACCTTCACGGGTCAATCGTTGTTGCCTATCGTTGTCCCTTATCGTGGTTGCCTTTTTATGATCCGTGGACGGTTTACAAGTTCCTTAAAAACTTGTTGGCGGCTCCCTACTTTATTTGTCCCTAATCGTAATGTCAATTCCCACTTCCTATGATTGCCAAGCATATTCACAACATGCTTTTAGCGTAGGCGCACTTCGAACGACGCCTACAAATGCCAAACTATGCTAAGTTCCTTAAAGAAATTTTGAGTGGAAAGAGGACATGTGATATGGCGGAGACGGTTACCCTAACCACGAATTGTAGTGCAATCCTAATGAATAAGATGCCACCTAAGTTGAAGGATCCCGGAAATTTCTCTATCCCTTGTGCTATTAATAAGATGCAATTTGATAATGCCTTATGTGACTTAGGAGCTAGTGTTATCCTTATGCCATATTAGGTCTATCAAAGACTAGAGCTAGGGGAACTTTTACCTTCCAAGATTACATTGCAATTAGCCGATAGGTCGATCAAGATCCCAAAAGGTAAGATAGAAGATGTTCCCTTGAGGGTGGGGAAATTTGTCATTCCGGTAGATTTTGTTGTGTTGGATATGGATGAAGATGCTACTATCCCTATCATCCTAGGTAGACCATTTCTTGCTACATCGGGGGCTTTTATTGACTTCAACAGTGTTACGATAACTCTTAAGATAGGAGAGGAGGTAGTTGAGTTTGATTTAAATGAAGGTATGAAATATCCCTCTTTTTCCTTTGAAAATTGCATGAGTGTTGAAGTTCTTGATAATATTGTGCAGTCCATGCATGAGCAATTGCTCACATCTAATGATCCTCTTGAGTGGGTTTTGTTGAACAACAAAAAGATAGGTGCTCCTAGCAAGGAAGTAAAATTGTATGAGGATTTGCTTGATGGAAGCATTAAAGGAAGCGATAAACAAATTTGCATGGGGATCTCAAATCAAGATGCTTTACAAGTATCCTCGACCAAAGAAGGTAAAGGTGTGCCTATGGTAGATCTCAAACCTCTACCATCACACCTTAGGTATCAATTCCTAGGCCTAAATTCTACTTATCCCGTAATTGTTAGTGCATCCTTGAGTGAGAGCCAAGCTCAAGCGCTATGTGATGTTTTGAGAAAGCATCAAGGTGCTTTGGGCTATACTACTTATGATCTCAAAGGTATAAGCCCCACTTTGTGTACGCATCATATAAGGCTTGAGGAAGGCACCCTTCTCTCTATTGAACGACAATGTAAGCTGCATCCCCAAATGGGGGAGGTAGTAAAAAAGGAGTTCACCAAGCTTTTGGATGCGGGAATCATATTCCCCATCTTAAGATCTAGGTGGGTCTCTCCCGTTCATGTCGTTCCAAAGAAGGGCGGTATGACCGTATTCAAGAATGAGAAAGGTGAGCTCATTCCGACTAGAACGGTCACCAGTTGGCGTATGTGTATAGACTATAGACGTCTAAACACATTTACCAAGAAGGATCACTTTCCCCTTCCATTCATTGATCAAATGCTTGAGTGACTAACAAGGCACAAGTTTTATTGTTTCCTTGATGGTTACTCGGGATTCTTTCAAATCCCGATTCACCCCAATGATCAAGAGAAGACAACGTTCACATGCCCTTATGTAACCTTTGCCTATAGGAGAATGCCGTTTGGTCTTTGCAATGCTCCCGCAACTTTCCAAAGATGTATGATAGGCATTTTTTGAGATATGTTGGAGGAAGAAATGGAGGTTTTTATGGATGATTTTTCCGTAGGAGGGGGTTTCGTTTGAGGATTTCCTTGAGCATCTTGGAAAATGCTTAGCAAGGTGTGAGAAGTGAACTTAGTGTTGAATTGGGAAAAATGCCACTTGATGGTGGAGGAAGGAATAGTGCTTGGACACAAAATCTCTCATAAAGGAATAGAAGTTGATAAGGCCAAGATTGAGGTTATTGAAAAGCTTCCTCCCCTGGTGAATGTTAAGGGAGTGAGATCATTTTTAGGGCATGCGGGGTTCTATAGGAGATTCTGATGAGTGACATTTATGTCACTCTTAGGATAGTGTTTTTGCCGTATTTTAGCTTGTCTTAGGGTGTTTTGTAGTTGTTTTGTTGGTGTTTTGTAGTTGTTTTGTTCAAATAATGCGTGCATACATGTCTCGATGTGTTTTTAATGAAATCGCGTATATTCTTGAATTCTTGACTTCATTGCGTGTTTGCACCGTTCCGTATACCTTATTGCTTCCCTTGGTGTTTGTGCTTAGGTATTTGAAGTCTTGGATTGCATAGAAGAAGCCAAGGAAGCATGAGAGAAGAATCAAAGAAAGCAAGGTGCAAGGGCGCGCACATTGTGCACGGGCGCGCGGCTGGAGTGTGCTAGCGCAGCTCTGTCAGAACCCACGCAAAAGAGGTAAAATTGCAGAATCAAGGCAGAAAGTTTTGCGCGGCCTGCGTGCGACCTGTGCGCGGGTGCACACTCTCTTGCGCGGGCGCACAACCAAGGCGCGTGGGCGCACAACTCAGCCAGGAAGCCCCAACCCACAAAAGAGCGGACACGCAACCGCCTTGCGCGGGCGCACTGTCTGTTGCGCGGGCGCACAACGAGCCTTGTTCAGCGTTTTTTTGCGACTTCCTTTATATTTTCGAGCCTTGTTTTTGTACGGGGGAACTTCATTCTTCCTTTAGATATTTTTCCCCAGTTTTAGGAGAGATTCTCTCTCTTAGGGTTAGATTAGGATTTTGTCTCTCTAGTTCCGGAGTAGTTTTAGAGAGAGAAAGCTTGGATTTCCATGGATTTTTTGAGAGGTTGAAGAAGTAACTTTGTGGAACTTCTTCTCATCTATTCAATAAGCATTTTCTAACTTTTTCTCATCTTTACTGCTTTGCTTAATTCTTAGTTTTTGTTGTTTGTTTGTTGATTTGAGTAGATTAATTAGTTTGTTTGTTTGATCTTGTTTTTATTCTTATTTTACCTTGTTTTCCATGTCTATCTTCAATATGTTAGCTTAGGTCTTGTTCTTGAGAATTGGATGAAGGTTATATTAATGAATTGAATGATTGATTGTGATTAGTATGAAATTGTTTCTTGATTATTGTGTATGGATGATGCTATTATGGATTAGAATCTTTCTAGCTAATTGATTCTATGCTTTTAATTTTGCTTTCAATCAATTGTGCGAGAGTGAGTTGGTTGAGAGCCCTAAATTCTACCATACCTTTACTAGGCTAGTTGCACGAGAGTGAATTAGTTTAGTAGGATAATTAACATGCTTAATTGTGCGAGAGTGAGTTAAATGTGTTGATGTTCCTAATCGAGGTCATTTTCATCTAATTGTATGATGTTGTTGAATGCATTGATGTAATTTGATTCCACTTTCCCTAGTTTTAGTTATTTGCTCTTAGTAGTGTTTGGTTTAATCTCTCTCTATCTCACAACCTTTCCTACTAGTCTAATTTGCACAAATTGATACACTTAGTCTTCGTGGTTCGACCCTTTAGTTGCCACTAACTAGTTTAGTATAATTTTAGGTATTATAAATTTCTAATTTGGTTAGGGTTAGTAGACCAACGACCAACTCTTACCCGCGATCAGATTCATCAAGGATTTCTCACTCATTTCCAAGCCCCTCAATGACCTTCTCCAAAAAGATGTTGATTTTGTGTTTGATGATAATTGTTTGGAGGAGTTCAACAAATTGAAGAAAGCTTTGACTTCCACTCCCATTGTCCAAGCCCCTAGGTGTGATTTGCATTTCGAGCTTATGTGTGATGCTAGTGATACGACTATTGGGGGAGTGTTGGGTCAAAGGGTTGATAAGAAGCTTCATGTTATCTATTACATGTCGAAGACCCTTAATGATGCTCAAAGGAATTACACAACAACAGAAAAGGAGTTCTTAGCAATTGTTCATTCCTTCGAAAAATTTCGTTGTTACTTGTTGGGGTCCAAGACTATTGTGTTCACCGATCATGCGGGTTTGAAATATCTGTTTGGGAAAAAGGAATCTAAGCCAAGGTTAATTCGTTGGGTTCTTGAACTTCAATCTTTTGATCTTGAGATTCGAGATATGAAAGGAGCGGAAAATGTGGTTGCGGACCATTTATCTAGACTTGATGATTTTCAAGTCCAAGATGATGGGTCCCCTATTGAAGATAGAATGTTAGATGACTTTTTGTATTCAATAAATGTGAAGGAACTCCCATGGTTTACCGATTTGGTTAATTACCTTGCTTGTGGGGAGTTTCCTCCTTCTTTTTCCAAGAATCGTAGAAAGAAGCTTATGAGAGAAGCTAGGCACTATGTTTGGGATGAGCCAATTTTTTATAAGAGAGGTGTTGATGGTTTGTTACGTCGATGTGTGCCAAATGAGGAAATACCAAATGTATTGAAGATGTGCCACTCGAATCCTAGTGGTGGACATATGGGTGTTTCTAGAACGGCTTCTAAGGTGCTTCAATGCGGATTATGGTGGCCAAACCTCTTTAAGAACACTTGGGAATTTGACAAAAGTTGTGACCAATGTCAAAGAACCGCGAACATTTCAATGAGAAATGAGATGCCCAAACAACCCATCCTTGAGTTGGAAATTTTCGATGTTTGGGGAATAGATTTCATGGGTCATTTTCCTTCTTCATATGGGAATCAATTCATTCTTGTTGCCGTCGATGATGTGTCAAAATGGGTTGAAGCCATTGCTTCTCCAACAAATGACCATAAGGTAGTAATGAAGTTGTTTAAAAAGATAATCTTCCCAAGGTTTGGCATTCCCAAGGCGGTTATAAGCGACAACGGGTCTCATTTTGTGCATTGTGCTTTCCGGAAAATGTTGAATAAACATGGGATAAACCAACGTTTTGGGCTCCCTTACCATCCTTAAACTAACGGGCAAGTTGAGGTGTCCAATCGTCAAATCAAGTTGATACTTGAGAAGACGGTTGCAAGAAATAGAAAGGATTGGTCGAATAAGCTTGATGATGACTTGTGGGCATATAGAACGGCCTTTAAAACTCATATTGGTACCACCCCTTACCGCTTGGTTTATGGTAAATCTTGCCGTCTCTCAGTTAAGCTTGAGCATCGTACTCATTGGGCTATAAAGAAGATCAATTTTGATTTGGCAAGTGCGGGTGAGCAACGTTGGTTAGATCTCCATGAGTTGGAAGAGCTTCGTTTGGTGCTTATGATTGTGCTAGTTTATATAAAGCTAGAGCCAAAGAGGTGCATGATAAGCTAATTGAGAAGAAGGAGTTCAATCCCGGAGATAAGGTGATCCTTTACAATTCAAGAATGAGACTTTTTCCCAGAAAGTTGATGTCCCGTTGGACTGGTCCATTTGTTATTTAAGAGGTCTTCCCAAATGGTGCTATTGAAATTTCTCCTTTGGACCTCTCAAGGACTTTCAAGGTCAACGTTCATAGGCTTAAGCGTTACTATGAGGGAGTTTTAGTCGGGGTCATTCATGATATGACTCTCTATGATCCACCTTGAAGGGTGGAGAACGTCAAGCTAATGACGTTAAACAAGCGCTTACCGGGAGGCTACCCGAGTTTAACCCTTTTTCTCATTTTTCTTTGATTTTCCTTTGATGCCTTTATTCTTTTTTTTTTTAATCTTGTTTTCTTTCGTGTTGTAGGTAGTTTTGATTTGATATCCAACAATCTCGGTGCCAATTTTGAGGTAGAAATGTCCAAATTCATGAGTTGGAAAATGTGTAAGTATGGAGATTGGTGGATTCTTATTATGGGTTCATGAAATTCTAGTTTTGAACCCACTAATATGGAGTTTTGTTACTGCCTATGTTGGTGTTTATCATCATCATAAATTGTGTACCCACCGTTGTGCGCATTTAAAAAGGAAAAGAGAATGGTAAGGTTTAATACCCAGGAAGGTGCGGGCGCGCACGAGCAAGGTGCGGCCGCGCACCCCCCCAGGTGTGGCCGCACCCCTGCTCGTCTTCCCCCCCCCCCCCTTAAACCCCACTGATTCTCTTTCCTTCTCTCTCTCTCTTACCTTATTTCTCACTCATGTTTTCTTTTGTCATTGCTCAAGCATCATTTTAACCTCCATCATCATATAGTCATTGAAATTTCATCAAAGTTCATAATCATCTAGTTTATTATTGCTCTTAGTCTCAACTTTTGCACTTTCATGGTGATTTTCTCTCTCCTAAATTGAGATTTTTGATACACTTTGATTGAAGTTTTGAGGTTTGCAATTTGGGGTTGCTAGTGTGTAATAGTGCTCCTTGT
The DNA here is from genome assembly GCF_948465745.1 of Chenopodium album. Lineage (NCBI taxonomy): Eukaryota > Viridiplantae > Streptophyta > Magnoliopsida > Caryophyllales > Amaranthaceae > Chenopodium > Chenopodium album. Next base: position 55,027,444 of record NC_137836.1, on the reverse strand, counting down.
TCCATTTCTTTGTGATTTCTCATCAATTGAAGGTATGATTTCTTTATTCTCATGATAAATTTTCTACCTTTATTGTTCATGGAAATTTGATTTGGTTTGGTACTACCCTTATTAGCATACCCATATTGCTTACTACTTGCTTCATTTGATTGTGTTGATGATGAATTGTTGATAAATATATGATTTGGTGTTGTTGATTTTGTTTGAGTTTATTGAAAATTTTGGCACTACCATTGTTGGATTCATTATTTGGTGTTGTTGATTTGGTAATGATGATGTCCATAAGGATTTGGATGGTGATATGAAATATTGTTGCTCACTATGCATGATTATGGTTTGTAATTGTGGTTTTCTAAGTGCATTTCTCACTTGATAATGAATTCTTGCCTATTCCTTTGATTATTGTGGTCCTTATGGGATTTGCTATTATCATACATTGTCTTTGCATAAAATTTTCCCTTGTTATTGAACCTTTATTTTACTTGTGGTGTGTAGATGTCGTCCTTTCGTCCTGCTAAAAGGGCAAAATGCTCTACTCATAGGAAGGTGGTTTCTCTCCATCTTACATCACGGAGACATATGGCATCGAGTTCACCAAGCGAGAGCATTGGGACAACTTCTACAACTTGTCACCTCGACAACTCTTTTCCACAAGATTCTATGATAGGGAGACAACAACTTTGCTTTGAATTGATGAGGACGTTAAGATGTTGGCTCGGAACTTAGGGCTTGAGGCTTTCATTGATCTTAATGCACCAACATTTGCCTGCATTACAATTGAGTTCCTCACTTCTCTTGAGGTTCATGAGGATGAGCAAGGTGATTCGCCTCCAACCCTATCCTTCCAAGTCTTTAACAATGATCACTCAATTCCACTTTCTTTTCTCAATGAGGCATTTCATTTTCCTAAGCCATTTCATGGGACATCGTATATCTATCCGGCCTTCGAAACTTTGCAAAAAGATCATAAGTATTGTGAGGATGCTTGGTGGAATCACATAGCTGATGAAGAATCTTCTCGACAGCAATACTCAAAGTCGGCCTCGATTATTCACTCTTAGGGAGTAGTTCTAGAGTCATTTTCGTGTTTATTTTATCTTACTTTCCCCTTTCTTTCTCTTGTTTTCTCTTAATAATATTTCTAGTTTATTTTGGTAATTTTGGTGCGTTTTAGTTCATTTTCTTTATTTTATTAGTTTTAGTCTATTTTCGTATTTTATTTTTACTTTCTTTACTTGTATAGTTTTATTTAATCTTTATTAGTTTAGTGTTATTTCTCTTTTTCTATTTTACTTTATTTTACCTTTATTTTATTTTATTTTATTTTATCTCTTAGTAATCCCCTCGTGTTTTTGGTTATAGGTGTTTCGGGTTTTATGTCAAGTGGGTTCGGGTTCCAAGTTGAGTCAAACGCCAAACAAAGCTGCTGCCCAACCTTATCCATCACCGCACCCTTCATTATCCTACACCACACCAAAACACAACACTCCTCCCCTGCTCCTTCACGCACACAGCAGCCTGCCAAACCCCAACATCGCAAACCACCAGCGCACCTCCATTAGCACCAACAGCAGCGATATTGCGCAACCTAACACCACCAGCAACTTCCCTTGCTTCACCCCGCAAACACCACACACACCAACAACACAAGCATTTCGCTGCCCCTGCCTCACTTCCAGTTGCCAGCAACAACAACCACAATCACCCACCAATTCACGCACATCCCCTGCTCCACCAACACCAACAACAACACAACCTGCACCACGCAAACCACCAATTGCAGCAGCCGCACAACAGCAGCTACCCCCTACCAACATCCCCAACCCATCCAATTACCACCAACCGCAACCCCGCAATTACCAGCACCACCAACCAACCGCAACCCCGCAGTTACCAACACCACCAACACCAACGCAATCAGCCGCACCTAAACCGGCAACATCAATCCACCAATTCACACAAGCATTTCGGCCCCACAATTAAGAAATTCAGAACAAATTGAAAATCAATCAAGTTCGAGCATATCGTTTGTGGTTCGATCGAACTTCGAGACAGAGACTTTGTGGGTTTCGTTAATCGAAGAGGAGTGGTCGAACATACCCATGGTTTGACCAAACCAACCCCGTAGTTCGGTCGCACTAACCCACGGTTCGATCGAACCATTTCACGAGCTATGCACATGGCTTTTAATGAAGATGAACGGCCTCGATTTGATGATGATAGTTGATGAACGGTGGTGATGGTGGTGCGTTTCAATGGAGTTCTTGAAGCAGCCAATTTCGAGGAAGAAGAGGGAAATCGGGGGGGTAGCTGATAGTTTTGGGGATTTTGGTTGGTTTTGTTTTGTTTTCTTTTTCTTTTTCTTTTATTTTTATTTTCTTTTCCTTTTTCCTTTTCTTATTTTCTTTTCTCTTTTATTTTCTTTTTCTATTTTTATTTTCTTTTTATTTTCCTTTTCTTTCTTTATTTTATTTCCTTCTTTTATTTTTCTATTTTTCCTAGTTTTATTAGCTTAGTATAAATACCCAATTTTGGGGTAATTAAAAAAGGGAGAATTGAATAACTATCTATTCCTCTCTCTAATTAGTTTTAGGTTAGGTTAGGATTAGTCTTCTTTGGTAGAGAGAGAAAGTGAGGTTTTCTTCATTAATGAACTTGGATTTTGAAGAAGGAGCTTGTTCAATCCTTTGTAGATCTTCATATTCAATTAATGAGCAATTTCTTACTCTCTCTCCTCTATTTTTATTTGTTTATTTTGATTATTATTTTAGTTGTTGGCATTGCTTGTTGATCATGTTGATTCTTGATTATTTGTTGATTAATCTTGTTATTATCATGATTAGTGAGTAATTTCCCCATTAAGGGGATGGTTGTGGTGTAGTTGGACCTTGAGCATGTTCTAGGGTTTAGAATTGATTTATTTGTGATTAAAGTCTTTATATGCTTGATATTCTTTAATCTTCTTGCAAGTGCACATTGTTGGTTGATTAAAGGTGAATCTTTGCTAACAAGAAATGGAAGTTGACTTAGTTAAGGTTCATTACTATCGATTGTTATTTAATAGTACCTCCTAGTATATGGTTCTAATGTGGAAACATAGAGGCTATGTTAGGAGAAGCCAATTGACCCCGGAAGGCGGCTAGATTGGATTCTTAATTTCGATATTCGAGCATGTTTAGTTCATAATTAATTCAATTTCTATGCCTTTGTTTATGTTCAAGTGAATGCTATACCTAAACCATTTCCCTTAATGTTTTATTTCTTGTTTTAGCATTTTTAGACTTTAGTTTATTTATCCCCTATTCCGGACTAGCTTAATTGTTGATAACATTTGGTGGTGTTTACCGTTCTCTGTGGTTCGACCCCTATGCTTGCCTTATACTCGTATTAGGTTTGTTTAGGTTGTATAAATTGTATTTGATCTAGGGATAGACAATTGACGACGCGTTTATTCCCTTGTCAAATTGGCGTCGTTGCCGGGGAACGGCTTCCATTACCGTTATGTTATCTTATTGAGACTAGTCCATTGTATATATTTCTTTTGATTTGTTTTTTTTCTCTTTGTTTTGTTTTTGAAAAATGGCACATTTTTCTTTTCCTCAATATGATGATGAGCCTTTTTATGTCTACTTCCATAGACTTGTGGGGTTTTTGAACTATAATGGTTGTAATCCTTGTGAAGCTTGTGAGATTTGTTACTATGGCATGAATGAACAAACGAGATATGAAGTTGAAAGTAGGTTTAATGGCGAATTTCAAGCATTATCGGTTCATAGTGCTTGGAGCTTTTTTGTACGGTTTGCTAAGGAAGTACGCAATAGGGCATGTAATGTTGCTAATTTTGATTCTCAATGTGATAATAGTTTTATTAGTGGCATGCATCCCCATGATTTGTCTTGTGATCCTATTTGTGAACCTAGTACAAGTGATTTCAACTCTTTTTCTCGTATTGTTGATAATGAATCTCATTTGTTTGATTATGCCCCCTCTCCCCAATATGATGATGCTCATGTTTATAATGTGAATGATCCTCCCTCCTCATCTTCTTGTTCTTACATGGCTTCAAATGATTTCCCTTATGCTTCTAATGAGTCCTTTTATGAGGGTAATTCTAAGGAAAGTTTGAAGGAAGAGAAGATAATGAGGATAATGGAGATGATGGAGAAGTATAACGAGATGAGGGAAGTTGAGAATAGGGAGACGGAAGCTAGAATGAAGATGCTTGAGAGCCAAATTCTCCAACTAGCCAACTCTCAAGAAAATGCCCTTCCTTCTTCTTCTCTTCCCCATATGAGTGAGGATCCCATTAGAAAGCATTCGAGTGATGGTGAAGGAGTTGAAAATGAAAAGAGTGTTGATTTTGAAAATCCTAATCCTTCTTCCCATCTTGATGAGTCTCAAGTGTATGTTTGTGACCCTTCAATCTATGAGTATATAAACTCTTTTGAGGTAATGTCCCACATATTTTTCGAGAGTCATATGAGGACTTATAGATTATTGGATGATTTCATCGAGAATGCTTCTTGGGACTTAGATGAGTTTGAGATGAATCTACCTCCCTTCATGCACGATTTCGGGACCTTGGGTTTTGAGATAGTTGAAGGAAAGGTTGTCTATTGTGGTGAAAAGGAGGATAAGGTTGACTCCCTTGGAGTTTTTGAGCTTGAGGGAGGTGTAGATCGTGAGTACCCTTCATTTGAGGATGCTATGATTGATTTTCATGCTCTCATTGGCGATGTGAGACCTTGTGGTAAGGGAGTAGCTACCCCTTTTCCCGTTTCTCATACCCCTTTTTCTCTAAGGTTCGACCACATCCTTCCTTACCCTACTTCTCTCCCTTCATATCTCAAACAACCTATTGGGAAGCCGCCCTCTATGGATGATTTTCATGTCTCTCATTCCATCATTATTGAGGAAGAGAGGAATTTTGTCAACAAAAAAATATGTGATGAGGATTTGCCTTTTTCCTTTTCTTTCCACTATTCTTTTCCTTCTTCTACTTCTTACTTTCTTGAGTTTCCTTTCGATCCTTCTTCTTATTTCTTTTGGCATCTCCCTCTTCACTTGCGTGCAATGATTTTGTTGCACGTTCTTATTCCGTCATTTGCCTATTTACACCCCCATGAAATGTGTAGTAGTGCATTTGACAAGCTCTTGCGTGCGTTGAATTTTTATTTCCTAGAGCGGTCTCGCTTGGACGTTAAACAAGCCTTTGCGGGAAGTAACCCGTGTTTTATTGCTTTCATTTTCTTTTGTTTTTAGATTAGATTTTCTCACATGGACGTGTTTGTGTTCCTTGTTAGGTACACAACTTGATATACTCTTGCGCATTGGTGATGATCAAGAATCAAGGAAATGTGCCTCAACTTACCTATCATGTGGAATTCAAGCCTTATTTGTAGAGATTATGGCTCATATGAGGTTATTTCGGGTTTTTTTGTGTGATTTTGCATTTATCCCATATCCGATAATATCCTTCTTTTCCCTCTCTCTCTTACTTATTGTGACTTGAAGATCATGTGTTGGTAATGTTGGATTAATTTTTCCTTGAATTCCCCTCCTTGGTTTCATTGTTTATGATTTGAAAGCTTGGTTTCATTCAAGCTTGGGGGAGGGTATTCTATCATGTTTGGTGGGATGTTGATTCATATATTCCATGCACGTGTATGTATTTTCATGTTTTTCATGCTTTTGGAAAATCCAAAAAGATTTTTGTTTACTTCTAGGCAAGTTTAGCAAAATTGTGTTTTGTTTGTTCTTAATTGGACATTATATCTTTTGGATTTGTTTACTCTTGAATGCCTTTCTTCCTAAGTGGTTAATGTGTGCACGATTTGAGAGTGTCATTGGTTGACTCTAGGATATTACATGCTAAGGTAGCCGGGTTGAGAACTTTTAGGAATCCATGAAGCCCTAGTTCACGGGTATGTGGTAAGTTGGTGTTGCTCTATATAGTGGATTTGGCACCCTTAGTTGGTATTTGCTTAGTTATAATCCCGTGTGAGGTAACATTGTTCTAGCCTTCATCACTTTGTTGTGTGGCGCATTTGGATCCTTAGCTATGCATGTCTTGATCCTTGTTTTGACTTATAGCTCCCAAGATCGTGACCAAAGCACTCTAGGGGAGGAAAAGGGCACTTCTTTCTCATTTTTTTTTTATCTTCTTTTTGTTTTGTTACAAATTTGATTTTCTATTTTGCATAAACCTACTTGCTAACCAATTTGAGCCTTATGTTTCCCGCTCTTGTTTAAACCACATTACAAACCTAATGGCCTATGTTTACCAACCTTTTAGTTAGTGAAGCATTGGCATGTGAGGTTTAAGTTTTGAGTTGTTGATTATAAACAAGAAGCACTTTGAGATTTGGTTAGAGTTGAGCTTATAAAGAAATATGCAAATTTATGAAAATCAAGTGAAGTTTCAAGAAAAAGCCGTCCAAAATTAAAAAAGGCAAGGACAGTGAATAAAGTTAAAAAAAAAAAAAAGAAGAAAAAATTGGAAAAGAAACAAAAACAACAAAAATATTTTCGATGGTTTCGTTTTCTTCCCTAGTTTAAGCATTGAGGACAATGCTTTGTTCAAGCTTGGGGGATCGTTCCTTCATTTTGTATATTTTGTGTTTGTGTGTTGAATAAGCTTGGGGGAATGGCATTAGTGGTATTTTTGCTTGATATTTAGTGAATTCTTGAGTTATTTTTTAGTGTCGGCCGCACTTTTTGCTTCACTTAGGAATTATAACCAAATTTTAAATTTTTTTTTACCCCGCCTTAACCCTTAGCCTTACGTTACAACCAATAAAAAGACCCTTAGACTCTAGTGGTTTAGGTCAAAAGAACGGTGGAGGGAGATAGACTTCAAATCTATGGAAAGAGTATGCATAGTTGAGACGTCGGGATTACCTTCTCAAAGTTTTTCATTTCTTTATCTTTTTCCGGTTCCTTGGTGGAATCTTGAGAAGCTAGCTTAAGGGTTGATTTGAAGCTAGTGGAGAGAACGTGGCCCGATTGGTTGGGGCTAGGGTGGATTGAGTCCTAAGTAGTTCTCTATGCTTAGCATGTGTTATGCTTCAATCAACTATTGACATCTTGGAACTTGCATACATTTGTCCATTTAGAAAGGTTTGCATTCATTAGTACTCGTCCTTATTTCTTGTCCATACATGAGCTTGTGTTTCGCTTTTTCTATTAGTGTTCCTTTTCCTTTTTACTTTTGTTGCCTTGCCTTGGTTTTTGTCGAGAGTTGTGGGTTAAACCTCTTAGGAGACCCTCACGAGAGCTTACTCATCCTCTTTGGCGACATAGGGGTTTAAAGGGCTTGATGCATACGCTAAATGCATCCGTGATTCCTACGACAGTGAGTTAGTGTACATTCTTTTTCTTTGTTTCTATTTTGTTTCTTTTGCCTTTAATAATTCCATCTTGTTCTCTTTTGCCTTAGCTTTGCTCGAGGACGAGCAAAGGTTTAGCTTGGGGGAATTTGATGAGTGACATTTATGTCACTCTTAGGGAGTAGTTCTAGAGTCATTTTCGTGTTTATTTTATCTTACTTTCCCCTTTCTTTCTCTTGTTTTCTCTTAATAATATTTCTAGTTTATTTTGGTAATTTTGGTGCGTTTTAGTTCATTTTCTTTATTTTATTAGTTTTAGTCTATTTTCGTATTTTATTTTTACTTTCTTTACTTGTATAGTTTTATTTAATCTTTATTAGTTTAGTGTTATTTCTCTTTTTCTATTTTATTTTCTTTTTATTTTCCTTTTCTTTCTTTATTTTATTTCCTTCTTTTATTTTTCTATTTTTCCTAGTTTTATTAGCTTAGTATAAATACCCAATTTTGGGGTAATTAAAAAAGGGAGAATGGAATAACTATCTATTCTTCTCTCTAATTAGTTTTAGGTTAGGTTAGGATTAGTCTTCTTTGGTAGAGAGAGAAAGTGAGGTTCTCTTCATTAATGAACTTGGATTTTGAAGAAGGAGCTTGTTCAATCCTTTGTAGACCTTCATCTTCAATTAATGAGCAATTTCTTACTCTCTCTCCTCTATTTTTATTTGTTTATTTTGATTATTATTTTAGTTGTTGGTATTGCTTGTTGATCATGTTGATTCTTGATTATTTGTTGATTAATCTTGTTATTATCATGATTAGTGAGTAATTTCCCCATTAAGGGGATGGTTGTGGTGTAGTTGGACCTTGAGCATGTTCTAGGGTTTAGAATTGATTTATTTGTGATTAAAGTCTTTATATGCTTGATATTCTTTAATCTTCTTGCAAGTGCACATTGTTGGTTGATTAAAGGTGAATCTTTGCTAACAAGAAACGGAAGTTGACTTAGTTAAGGTTCATTACTATCGATTGTTATTTAATAGTACCTCCTAGTATATGGTTCTAATGTGGAAACATAGAGGCTATGTTAGGAGAAGCCAATTGACCCCGGAAGGCGGCTAGATTGGATTCTTAATTTCGATATTCGAGCATGTTTAGTTCATAATTAATTCAATTTCTATGCCTTTGTTTATGTTCAAGTGAATGCTATACCTAAACCATTTCCCTTAATGTTTTATTTCTTGTTTTAGCATTTTTAGACTTTAGTTTATTTATCCCCTATTCCGGACTAGCTTAATTGTTGATAACATTTGGTGGTGTTTACCGTTCTCTGTGGTTCGACCCCTATGCTTGCCTTATACTCGTATTAGGTTTGTTGAGGTTGTATAAATTGTATTTGATCTAGGGATAGACAATTGACGACGCGTTTATTCCCTTGTCAACCCTCACCTATGCTTTCTTCTCTAAGAAATCCCTCGGTGCCATATCCCGAGAAGAGTTAAGTTGGCTTTGGCTTTCGGATAAGCCATGGGAAGAAGGATCGGAAGTCATAGATTTTGCCTCTCATCTGCTTGATCGGTTTACCGACATTCGTGATGGGGTTTTTTTCTCGGGTAGCATCCAAATAGGCGGCATGATCACCATCTTAGTGCTTTCACTTAACAAGAAATATGGGCCTATTCTTAACTCCCTTGAGCCCATTCATGATAAGAGGGAGAAGAACCCTTCCCATCTTCTAAGCTCCTATGCTTTGATCAATCAAAGTTTATTGGAACGCACTACTAAAAAGGGTTTGTTTGTTTGGAAAGTGTGTCGGACTACGGATTGGTGTCTCATTCCTCATCCCAAAGTTATGGTCCGTGATTGGAAATTAAAATTGCCTTGGCAGCCAAATAAGATAGCTATTGATCGTTCTATTCGTAAGGTTTCTTTGCTTAACCTTCGTCTCAAGCGTCGTGTTCCCCCATGTTCTCGGGGAGGTACTTCTAACTCTTCTCCTTGTTCTTTTTCTCCTTCTATTGATTTGTCTAGCTTGCATGATAAGATTGATGCTATTTCCCTTTCCTTGTCTTCCCCTTCTTTGGGTAATGATTTTGACGGGGGTTATGATTACCATGCTAGGAGAGATTGAACCATATTTGAACTACCCCTACCTTCCGTTCCAAGAGGGACCAATTCCTCAATGTGAACCGTATGATGAGACCATAGGACCTCGCCTTTATTACCCCTATTGAGAGGGGCCCCATGTGGCACCTAGTACTATCCGCGGGACTACCCGAGGGGACTATGATTATAAGAGGCCGGGGGTGTAATTTTGCTTATGATCCGGGCAACCCTAATCCTTTTCCTTCGCCTAAGACCAATGGGAGGTGGGGACTCTCGGGTCCACCTGTTTTGGATGATTGCTCGCATTTCTATGCTTTAGATTTGCTTAGGAATAGGTTTAGGACCAAAGGAAAGATTGATTTAGCTACGGACGATGTGATTTGCCGTGTTGTTTCTGATAATGGTGAGGGGAGCTCTCAGTCTACCCCTTACTATAGTGCCGAGTGAGACCGACTTGGCTACCCCCATTATTGCTTGATTTTCTCCAGTCCTGCTTTTTCATGCTTTATTGTTTGTTTAGCTTAGGGGGGGTAGCTCATGGTAAGCTTGGGGGTGCTTTTTGTACTTGTTAGTACTTTACTTGATTCCCCCTTGCTTTGATGGTTCTCTATGGCTTTGTATTCAGACTTCCTTTCTGCTGCTATCTATTGATGATGATATTCTTCTTCTGATGATTTTCTGACTATTTCTATTGTGATTCTTTCGATGATGTGTGATATCTGTTTGTCTCATCGATGATTTTCTGATGTTTTGCTGATGATGTTTCTCTATCTCTAATTCTTCGCCTTTATTTTGATTTCTTTTCTTTTCTTATCTTTTGGTTTTGTTTAGAAGTTACTAACAGTTTTTTTTGTATATAGTTTTCTTTATTTCTTTTGCTCTCTTCCGGCTTTGATTGTCCTGCTTCTATTTTGGAGTTTTATTCGGTGACTCTTATATTCACTCTTTATTCTCGGCTAAGCATGGATTATCCGGTGAGATCTTTCCTTTTTATTTCTTTTATTATCTTGGTTGCTTAGATTAGGATTAGTATAGGGGAGATGAATGGTTCGAGGATGTATGTGTTCAACACCTTGCGTGTTTGGGATCTTTTGGTGTTGTTGCCATTAGATCACTTGTATTACGATTGGGATTTATGTGTTACATGTGCATTCTTGTTCTTTTCTTCATTTCTTGCTTCTCTTATTTCTTTGTTCTTCCCTTTTCCTTTATTTTTCTTTTCTTTATCTTCCTTTTGCTTTGTTTATAGTTTTGAGGCTTTTTCTTTTATTCTCTTTTATGATTTGGACTCCATATCACTTGACTTTTGCCTTTGAATGTTTCACTTCCTAAATAATAGAGGTTTTCACATTTTGAGATTATGTTCGGTTGATTTAAGAAAAAATTCATACTAAGGTAGTTGGTAGTTGCTCCCTATGGTTGATTTGATGCTAATAGTGAGTTTTTGCTACATCCGTGTGAGGTTCATTATTTTTCAAGCCTTCTACATATATTTCCATGAGCGGCATGTTGGGGTTTGGTGAGTCCGACTCACCGTGGAAACAACCCCGACCCAAGGAACCACTCGTAATTAATAAAACCATAAAGCATAAATAAATAAACACAAGAAAAGGAAGAACAAATCATACCCTTGAAGCGAGCTTCGCCCTCTCAAAACGGGCTCTTACTTGAAAGCCTTGAGCACCGCAAATGTCGTGCCTCCAACGGTATCCAGCCACAAAGGACGAACACGACTTTTTAGGTCCGCTACCTTGGAGTTAGCAAGGTCCGACCAAAACCCAAGTGTTAATGGAGTTTAAGAGATTTTCCCAAAATATGGAATGCTCTTTCTAACTCCCACTCAAGCACTTTACTCCAAATCCCAAGGTTGGTATTTCTATAAAAAAAGTACGAGTAGGAATTTCTATACCATCAATGTGGGATCATGAAATTCCACAAATTAATTTAAAGCTAATTTAAATTAAAATTGCAAACTAATAATAAATCTACAAGTGGCATTACCATGTGAAATGGGTAGGTGAGGACCACATGGAGAGTAGGGGACCATACTTGCTCCCCACTCAATACTCTCCTTGTGCCACATGTCCTTACCCAATTGCTCCCATATTCCTCAAGCTTCCCCATAGTGACCGGCCCTATGGCCCAGCAACGAGCCCAGCCCCGCACCAAGATGCGGGCTGCTGCTGTGCGCGCAAGCCACGCACTTGGTGCGGGCTTGCTGCTGTGCGTGGCTGCTGGTGCGTGCGCTGCTAGCACGCCTAGCTTGCGGCAGCTAGCTGCTGCACGCACCACGTGCACGCGGCTGCTAGCTGCTGCTGTGCGTGGCTGCTAGCACGGTGCGCTAGCACGCACCTAGCCAGCCATGCTACGCTCGGCTTGGTGCACTTGCTAGCCACCTATGCTTGGACATTTTTTCCCCTAGCATTCGGATGCTCGGGGCATTCCGATGATAGGGGTATTTTGGGAATATGGTCGATTTATTAATATTTTGCGCGTCTCGACTTTTTATTATTTTTTACTCGACTTCCGACGATCGATTTCGACGCTCCAAGCTCGAATTACCGACGTCTAAATATTAAACACTCGTGCGAAGAATTAATTTCTTCCGAATTAATTTGGCGATTCGGTTCGTATATTTTGCTTGGGTGTGACCCGAAGGGTGCAGTCAAGATTTAGCTGTAATTTTAATTATATTAATATTACTGATCGGAAGCGGCCTCCACCCAGGCATTCCGATCACTTGACCTTACTGAATATATTAGCCTTCTAATAATTCTGAACCCGCTATCAGAATAATACACTTGTTCGAAGGACACCATTCCTTTCAATCTCCCACTTGTCCTTCCGGACAAGTGTGTATTTAGTGTATAGCCCCTTTCCTATGTCTCTTCATGTCTCTTCATGAACTATAGAGTAAGATTACTCTTTATCTCTGTTACGTCCAGAAGTGTTTCTCGAAATCCGAGTTTGACTGTCAATAAGCAGATGATTTCTAAAATCCATCTGAGCAAGGCCATGCATTTTCACAGTCTCGCTCTTCGAGAGGCCTTGTAAACAACAAGACATGTTCCCTATTGTTAGTAGGGGGACATTTCCAGTCTTGTAATGTAGCTTCTCTTACTAAGAGGACCTAGCCGCACGATATCTGTCTTTATAATCCCCAGTTACGGCAGACGTTTGGCGGATACCAAAGCGGACTAGTACTCAAACAAGAGACCTCCCACTACTCATGGTCAAGGAAAAGAGTTCCGATAGTAATAATGAGAAAAATACTTATGACGATTTTAAATCTCTTAAAGTATTCTCATAGGTCGATCCAGTATGGTTCTAAACCAATACCTGTGCAAATGATTTATATCCTCATAGCACAAGAAACGGTGCTATAAATCATACTACACACTTATATCTAATGGTCATTAATCGTCCACAAAAAAAATGACCTTGATAAGGGATAATTTTCGATTAAAATATTCAATGTTCACTTAATAGGTGTTTCTTTATCCAAGCCATTGACTTGATACCCTATTTTGAATATTTATTAAAATCGAATGGACTCGTTATTTAATTCTAAACCACAATTAAATAGAGACGGAGTGAATTACATTGCATGAAAAATTTTAATTACTCCAAAAACTGAATGGTTCATCATAGTGCTTTACATTAACATTGTCCAAAATTTAATTAAAACACTATAATATGGAAATCAAAGCCAGTTCGCGACATGCTTGATTCCCATTGCCTCAATGTGTTTGTTGTGCTTCACTTGAGACAAAGGTTTAGTAAGTGGATCGGCTACATTTTCATCCGTTCCCATTTTGCAAATTCTGATTTCACCCTCTGTCTTCCATTCTCGAATCATGTGAAATCGCCTCTTGACATGTTTGACCTTCTGATGTTCTCGTGGCTCTCTAGCCTGAGCAATAGCTCCATTGTTGTCAAAATGGAGGTTTATTGGACCCTTGATGGAGGGTACAACACCAAGTTCATCAATGAACTTGCGAATCTAAACTGCCTCCTTGGCTGCCTCATACGCTGCTAAGTACTCGGCTTCAATTGTAGAATAAGCGGTTGTGCTTTGCTTTGCACTCTTCTAACTAAACGCTCCTCCAATGAGACAGAATATGTATCCGGATTGTGACTTGGAGTCGTCTCTGTCTGTCTGGAAGCTTGCGTCGGTATATCCCTCAACAACCAATTCATCTTTACCGCCATAGACCAGGAATTTATCCTTGTTCCTTTTCAGGTAATTCAGAATATTCTTGGCCACAGTCCAATGCGCCTCTCCTGGGTCTGATTGGTATCGGCTGGTAGCACTCAAGGCATACGATACATCCGGCCTAGTACATATCATGGCATACATGATCGATCCAATAAGCGAAGCATATGGAATACGAATCATCCTTTCTCGCTCATCAGGTGTCTTTGGACACTGCTTCTTGCTTAAGGTTATGCCATGTGACATGGGTAGGTGCCCTCTCTTGGCTCCTTTCATTTGGAATCGAGCTAGTACCTTATCGATGTAAGTACTTTGACTCATTCCTATCATTCTCTTTGATCTATCCCTATAGATCTTGATGCCTAGTATGTACTGAGCCTCTCCCAAGTCTTTCATTGAAAAACATTTCCCGAGCCAAGCCTTTACAGACTCTAACAACGGAATGCTATTTCCAATGAGCAAAATGTCGTCGACATATAAGACTAGGAAGGCGATGTCACTCCCATTGACCTTCTTGTAAACACAAGACTCATCTGGATTCTTGATAAAACCAAACTTACTGATGGCTTCATCAAATCGCAGATTCCAACTTCTACTTGCTTGCTTTAATCCATAAATGGACTTCTTAAGCTTGCATACCTTCTTAGGATTGTTCTGGTCGACAAAAGCTTCAGGCTGTGTCATGTACACAGTTTCTTCCAAAATTCCATTGAGAAAGGCGGTTTTGACGTCCATCTACCACATTTCATAATTATAATATGCAGCAATCGCTAGAAGAATTCGAACGGACTTAAGCATAGCAACTAGAGAAAAGGTTTCATCATAATCAACGCCGTGAATTTGCCTGTAACCTTTTGCTACCAGCCTTGCTTTGTTAATGAATACATTTTCATCTTTGTGGGTTTTCATCTTGAAAATCCATTTATATCCGATAGGTGTGTAACCTACGGGTAAATCAACCAAGTCCCATACTTGATTTTCAAACATAGAGTCCATTTCGGATTCATGGCCCCTTGCCAATTTGTAGAGTCGGGGCTCGTCATAGCTTGCTTGTAGGTTGCCGCCTCTTGCTTGTAGCTTGCCTGTAACACCGAGATATCTGTCAGGTTGAGATCTTGGCCGAGTTGACCTACATAGAGTAATGGACTGAGCATTTGCATTGTCGGTTTGACTTTGCATATTTTGACTTTGACCAATGTAAACAGATGCTTTGTGAGCACTTTGATTGTCAACTTGTCCTTGTTGCTCGTCCTCTCGAACTTCGTCGAGTTCGATTTTCCTCCCACTTGTCATTTTGGAGAGATGCTCCTTCTCCAAAAAGACACCATCACGAGCAACAAACACTTTGTTCTTGGATTTGTTGTAGAAGTAATACCCTTTGGTTTCTTTTGGATAACCCACAAAGTAAACCTTGTCAAATTTTGGATGAAGTTTGTCAGAAATGAGTTTCTTGACATATGCTTCGCATCCCCAAATCTTGAGAAAAGACAACCTTCGAGGTTTATTTGTCCATAATTCATATGGAGTCTTTTCCACTGCCTTTGACGGAGCACGATTCAGTGTAAGTACCGCAGTTAAAAGTGCATGTCCCCAGAAAGAGATTGGAAGTTCACTTAGACCCATAGTCGATCGGACCATGTCTAACAGGGTTCGATTCCTCCTTTCAGATACTCCATTCCGTTGAGGAGTTCCCGGAGATGTCAACTCTGAAAGTATTCCATGTTCTTTCAGATGGTCATCAAATTCTTGGCTCAAATATTCGCCACCTCGATCCGATCGAAGCGCTTTGATTTTCTTGCCGAGTTGGTTTTCAAATTCGTTCTGAAATTCCTTGAATTTATCAACCGATTCTGATTTGTGCGACATTAGATAGACATAACCATATCTACTATAGTCGTCCGTGAAGGTTATGTAATACCGATAACCACTCCTTGCGGGTGTACTCATTGGCCCACATACATCGGTGTGTATTAGTCCCAACAAGTCACCGGCCCTTTCTTCCAACTTGGAGAATGGTTGCTTTATTATCTTGCCTAACAAAAATCCTTCGCAATTCTCGAAGGATTCTAAATCAAATGAGTCAAGAATACCTTCTTGAAGAAGCTTCTTGATGCGTTTGATGTTAATGTGGCCAAGACGACAGTGCCACAAGTAAGTTTGACTAGACGGTGTAGTCTTAGCTTTCTTTGCATTGGTATCAAACATTTTGTCTAAAAACACATGAAAGTGGCATTCCATAAATATATTCAAGACATCAAAACAAAAGTCTTGGTTGATGAAAACGACGTCCAACGTCGGAAATACATCAAAAGTATGGTGCATAAAACTAAATAAGTTCTACTTCTTTAGACAAAACATGAGATTACAAGTTTTCTTGGATAGATCACCTTCATACTACTTGTGTACTCATTTCCACATGAAAAAGCAGCGCTCACTTGGTTCCTGAAAAAGGAGTGTATTGTGAGTCAATTTTCCGGTATCTAAAACCTTTTAAAATTGCTTATATTCAAGTGTTTAAGATGATACGTGAGGTTAAGGTTACTTTTCCTTTCGCCTCATCATCCTGATACTTGCTGCATTCTCTTTTGTAGTGTCCGGGGTTACCACAATAGAAGCAGCGCATCTTCCTCTTGTATTTGAACTCCTTCTTCCTTGGTCTAAGGGCAAAGTTAGCCTTCTTGTAAGAATAGGTCTTTTGGAGCTCTTGGATGACTTCCCTTAAGGACAGTGTATCCCTATTGGCGGTGAGACGCATATTAAGCCCCACATATCCCGAGTTAAGAGAGCTAAGAAGCATGTGAGCCGCTTGCTCGTCTTCCACTGGTTTGCCAATTAGCTCCACATGGTTGAATAGCCTTGTCATGTTAATTACATGAGCTTGAGGTGGAATTCCGGGCCTAAGTGTCGCATTGTAGACTTTTCCCCACACCTCTTGTCTTTCTTTCGAGAGACAACCATCTTGCGGTGGCTTGATCCTCATTTTGGAGAGTGACCTAGTCACATCCTCCATGTGACCATCATAATTGCCCCTAGCACTTTGGGTGACCCTCAAATTGACTACATCCTAAAGAGCTTTAAGCATCATGTCCGGAAAATAGCCAGAGAAAATCTCCTTCCATTGAACCGGGATGGAGCTTGCCATGAGTTTCGAACCTCTCTTGCAATCCATGCTCCATTCTTCATGAGCTTCATCACTTATGATCCCTTTCGTGTAGAAGCTGGGGATCGAAGTGTCCAAGATATGCTCTAGGTAGCAATTTCTGAGTGTCTTTCGGAGTTCATCTTCCCATTCCTTAAAGTTCACCAAATTGAGCAAAAATGGTAACTTTTCGAGAAGTTCCAGGTACATAAGGTCGTTGTCATTAGTTGAAGACATGATTCTACAATTGAAAGAATTTTAATGAAAAACCATTCAAAATTACTTAAATAAGATTGAATTTTATTCATGCAAATTTTCAATACTTATTTAACGTCTTATTTACACGTAAAATTGTCCCTATTTTGTGAAAATAAGGCGATTCCAAGATCTGAAGAAACAAAGAGTGGTTAAGCATGCTTTGGCTTGTCTTAAAACTCAATCTTCTAGGGTAAGCATTGCCTTGCTAATGGCTCTAAGCCACTCTTGGTTAGACAATCGTCGCATCTAATGCATCTTTGATGATGTATCTCTTTTGCCACGGTATGTGAGGACTCCTCACTCATACCGATGAGTTAAACCGAAACCAACGTGTACACCCGGTGTGCCTTATGAGCCTTGGACAAGTGATGGCACCTCGCTTTGGCTTAGCCTACCATCACTCTCGTTCGGTTGGTAAGTGTTGTTTTGGAAAGGCAAGTTTGACTTAATATTATTAGGGACCTAGGATTTCTATGTTAGTTGATTTAAGTGAACTTAACTAATCATCGCAACATAAAGAAAACCGAAACATGCATCTAATGAATAATTCACATGTATATATAAGCATAAAATATAAAGCGAAATTATAGATGCATATTGGCAACTAGCATGACCCCTTGAATTCTTCAAATCTTCAAAAGGTCTTCATTTGCAATTCAAGGCTTTGTCTTCCAAGATACGCCGTCTTCAAGACTTAACAAAACTATGCAAATATTAGTGTCTACGACTAGGAATAATATAAATATTAAGGTACAAAAATACTTAACGGTGCGTAGACCGTATTTAGATTTACAAAAATACATAACGGCACGTAGTCCGTATTTTCTATCCTAATCGGGTCCCACTAGTTGCCATTTCATAAAACCTGTGAGAGAGAATATATATTCCATTCATCCATTCACTATTTGTGAATGGCCCATGCAATTTACAATATCAAACAAGTAAAATGCATTTAAACAACGCGCGCACTAGTAACTAATCTAGGTGGTTAATCCGATTAACTCGCCTAATTAAAACTAGTCAAAGTTGTTTAACCGATTATGTAATTGACGTCATTAATAATTGAAGCTCCCACTAAATTCCGCATTTCCCTTAATTAATCCAATTAATTAAGTCGGTAGCACCCAAACTTGTCAAAATAAAATTTTGCCAATGCCGCTCAAAACCGAGGCCTAGCCTCTAAAAATTTTAATTAAAATAAACAAAATTAATTAAAAAAAATAAAACGGCAAAATAAGCAATATTAAGCCAACCGCATTTTAAGTGGCTTTCGCTTTAAGCATTTTGCTAAGAAAACTCGAACAATCGCGGCTCATGCAAACCAAGCATACTACGGCTATTCACCTCACCACACCAAGCATATGCACACACAAAAAACTCCGCACACACGGCCCGTGGCAAGCAGCCATGGGCTGCTGCCACTGCTGCACGCACGCGCACGCACTGCCATGGCTGCTGGTGCGTGGCTGCTGCGGCCGTGTGCTGCTGCCGCGCGTGTGGCCGCACGCAAGGCAAGGCAGCCACCTTGGTAGCCACATGCGGGCTGCTATGTAGCCCGGCTAGCCAAGGGTGGTTCTTTGCCTCGTTTTGCGTGCCATGGCCTCGGGATTTGATCCCATTTCGCGAGACATAATTAATTAATTCTAAATTAATTTTAGAACTAACTTAATGAGCAAAAAATAAAAATTTTAAACAAGTCTAACCTAATAAAATTTCAAAGTGCAAATAACTAAAATAATTCCAAGAACCATTCTTAATTAAATTGGTTTAGCTTGGTGCAATAACAAAGTTGAGTCAATTTCTCATTTTAATTTAATCAATTTAAATTAAACTTGAGAATTTGACAAAGTAAGGGGAAGTTGGAAAAATATGAACTTTAATGTTCAAATGAAAATTCCAACATCTAAATTTTGTGAATCCTTGAAAATTATATCTTCCAACATAAAGATAACCAAATTTCTATCACAAAAATTGAAACTTTATGTTTCCAATCAACTCTAAATGATTAAAACAACAAAGTTTAACACAAAATAACATGGAATTTAGTGGTTTTTAAAGTTTCAATCAATTATCACAAATAAAGATTGAATCTTTAACACTTAGGAAGCCTCAAAACAAAAAATTTCACACTAAAAAGCAATTAGTTTGCAATTATGTGAAAATAAATCAACCTTTAAGCATCAAATACTACCAAGTAAGTGTGCTTTAAGGAGACTTAAAAAAGCGGAAAATAATGCAAATAATCAACCACATAATCAACAAGTTATGCCATTAATTTCAAGGTTAGAAAAGACTTAAAATTTTTCGTCAAAAACGAAAAATCCCTCGAAAAAGGCATTTCTGGTAAGAATTTGGCTAAAATCACAGTCCCAAAGGGGAAAAAACCTTTCCAGAACACCTTTTCCACCCAAAATTCACTATTTTTGGGCGAAAATCTAGGTTCTGGGCCAAATTCGACATTAAAACCGAGCTACTAATCTAATTAGCAACTTAAACCAGAAAAATAAGCCAAAATAAACCTTGAAAAACATGATTATAATTAATAAAACCATAAAGCATAAATAAATAAACACAAGAAAAGGAAGAACGAATCATACCATTGAAGCGAGCTTCGCCCTCTCAAAACGGGCTCTTACTTGAAAGCCTTGAGCACCGCAAATGTCGTACCTCCAACGTTATCCACCCACAAAGGACGAACACGACTTTTTAGGTCCGCTACCTTGGAGTTAGCAAGGTCCGACCAAAACCCAAGTGTTAATGGAGTTTAAGAGTTTTTCCCAAAATATGGAAGCTCTTTCTAACTCCCACTCAAGCACTTTACTCCAAATCCCAAGGTGGGATCATGAAATTCCACAAATTAATTTAAAGCTAAATTAAATTAAAATTGCAAACTAATAATAAATCTACAAGTGGCATTACCATGCGAAATGGGTTGGTGAGGACCACATGGAGAGTAGGGGACCATACTTGCTCCCCATTTAATACTCTCCTTGTGCCACATGTCCTTACCCAATTGCTCCCATAATCCTCAAGCTTCCCCATAGTGACCGGCCCTATGGCCCAGCCACGAGCCCAGCCCGAGCCCAGCCCCGCACCAAGATGCGGGCTGCTGCTGTGCGCGCAAGCCACGCACTTGGTGCGGGCTTGCTACTGTGCGTGGCTGCTAGTGCGTGCGCTGCTAGCACGCCTAGCTTGTGGCAGCTAGCTGCTGCACGCACCACGTGCACGTGGCTGCTAGCTGTTGCTATGCGTGGCTGCTAGCACGGTGCGCTAGCACGCACCTAGCCAGGCATGCTAGGCACGGCTTGGTGCGCTTGCTAGCCACCTATGCTTGGACATTTTTGCCCCTAGCATTCGGATGCTCGGGGCATTCCGATGCTAGGGGTATTTTGGGAATATGGTCGATTTATTATTATTTTGCGCGTCTCGTCTTTTTATTATTTTTGACTCGACTTCCGACGATCGGTTTGGACGCTCCAAGCTCGAATTACCGACGTCTAAATATTTAACACTCGGGCGTCGAATTAATTCGTCGAGTCGGTTCGTATATTTTACTTGGGTGTGACCTAAAGGGTTCAGTCAAGATTAAGCTGTAATATTATTTATATTAATATTACTGATCGGAAGCGGCCTCCACCCAGGCATTCCGATCAATTGACCTTACTGAATATATTAGCTTTCTAATAATTTTGAACCCGCTATCAGAATAATACACTTGTTCGAAGGACACCATTCCTTTCACGGTATGGATCCTTGACTTTTGCAAACCTAATCTTGAAACTTGACTCATAGTTCTTGAATCCGAGACCGAACCATTTAGGGAGGACAAAGGCATCTTTTCGGGGTGGTATATTTTGTTTTTCTAGGAATTGTTCTTTTCAATTTCTGTTCCTTTTGGGTTTACATTTGCCTTCTTGCTAACCATTTGAGCCTTTTCCCTTCTTTTCAAGCCACATCTTTAGATTCTTGAGCCTTTTGTTTCTTTTTATTCCATTTTTGGTTTTTGTGAAGCAAATGGTCATATTTTGGAGATTGTGGTGTATAAGTTTGGTTAATTGTTCGACAATGAATGCAAGTTCGTATTTTGTGTATATTTTGTGAATAATGGCAAGTGAATAAATGAAAGAGCCGTCCAATATAAAAAGGCAAGGACAAAGGAAGTGCAAAGTTCAAAAGCCGTCCAAAGTTAGAAGAGGCAAGGACAAAGCATTACAATAAGAAAAATTTGAGAAATGAAAATCCAAAAATATTTTGTTGTTTTCTTTTCTCCTTCTATGCATTGAGGACAATGCTTCCTTTTAGCTTGGGGGAGGAGCGTTTAGGCCTTTTGTGTATATGTTTGTTAATGTAGCTTTAAATAAGCTTGGGGGTATAAGGTGTATGTATTTTTGTTTAGTTTGGTGACTACTTAATTGTGATCCTAAGAATTGGCCATTCTTTTGCTTCATTGATTAGGAAAACCACAAAATTCAAATTTTTAGCCTACCTACACCCTTTCTCGCCCTTGCATTACAAACTTTGGGAAAGCCCTTTTGACCTAAGTGGTTGAGTCATTCTTCGGAGGAGAGGAATGTGAGTTTTAGCCTAAGGAGAGGGGATGCAAAGTCAAAATGTCGAGTAGCTTAAATTTTTCTTTTTCCGGTTCCTTCGAGGAATCATTGTGATGCTCACTAGAGGTTGATATGAAGCTAGTAGGGAGAACGCGGTAAGATTGAACGGGATGAAAGTGTAGTGTGATACTTAGTTCTCTATGCTTAGCATGATTTATTCTTTTATCAACCTTAGATATCTTGAAATGTGCACACCTCTATTTATTTGAGAAAGGTTTTCATTCATTTGAATCATTGTCATGATGAAAAAACCCAACTCGTAGAGTTTTCTATCTTTCTCTTTCCTTTTCTTTTGATTTTGCCTTTTTGTTTTGCCTCATGTTCACTTTATGAGAGTTATAGGTAAGCTCTTAGAAAACCTTTACGAGACCTCACTCGTCCTCATAGGCAACTTTGGGGTTTAAAGGGCTTGTTGTAGCTAAAAACAACCGTGATTCCTACGACATTGAGTCTTAGTGTATATTCTCATCTTGAGTCTTTCTTTTTCTTTTTGAATAAGTTTTTCATCCTTATTCTTTCTTGCTTTGTTTTGCTCGAATACGAGCAAAAGTTTAGCATGGGGGAATTTGATGAGTGTCATTTATGGCACTCATTTGGCCTCTTTTAGGATGATATTCATGCTATTTTATAGCCCTTTTTTTTAGCTTTTCCTTAATTTTGTTCTTTATTTCGTTAGTTTGTGCTTTCCGTAGTTAGTTTCCTTGTTTTGTGCATTTCTTTGTTTATATGTTCTTTTTCCCTTTTATTTGTTTCTTTTCGTTTGTTTTTAGGTAATGATCGTGTTTCCAAGGAATCCCGAGCCTTCCTCTTATATTTCTCATCAACTTTGATGCCTCATGTTCGCCTTTTGGAACTTCAAGTTTAAAGGAACACAAGAGCAAGTTAAGAGATTGGTGCACGTATGCGTTGGGGGCGTCATCTTTGCCATGAACCCACCAAAATGGCCCTCTAAATACTGCCCACCTTGGTGTTCATCATCATCATAAAGTCGAGCCCACAAGGATGAGCTTTGAAGAAGAAGAGGGGGGCTCCCCTACTGCCAAGTGCGGGCGCGCACGAGGGTGGTGCGGCCGCGCACCTGGGTGGTTCAGGCACGCCTAGTGCGGGTGCGGGCGCGCCTGCAAGGGCCCCTGTTCCGTACCCTTTATCCCGTCGTCGTGCCTCTCCTCTTTTGCGACCACGCCTTCCGGGGTTTCCTTTGGGACGATCTAACTAACTTTTCTTTTGTATCTTTCCTATATAGATAGTTTTTCCTTCTATTTTTAGGAAGAAGAGAATTAGAAAAGAATTAGAGTTAGTTTTAGATTTTTAGAGAGAGAAACTCTATATTTTCAGAGAAAGAATTTCATGGTGGATTGTTATTGATTGAAGATTTCTCCATTTCCTTTGATCTTTGATCAAGTTTGTAAGGATTCCTTTTCTTTAATTCAATCTTTAGTTTGATATTTAGTTTGATTTCAATTGTTTTGTTGAAAGTTCAAGTTTGATTGAAGTTTGATTGATTTGTGATTTGATTTTAGCTTGTTTAATTTGATCATGATGAATTTGTTGTTTAGTCTTGTTTTGATCTGGATTTCAATGGCTAGTGAGTAGTTTTCTTGCTAGGGTAATGGTGAAGCATGTATGAGTAATGGATTGATGTTAATTTGGGGAAATTGATGGAGTTGATGATGTGATTAAATTGGTTAATTGATTATGTGCATGTGTGTGTTTGATTTAGGCTTGATCACCCAAGTTATTCATACTAGATTGCATTGTAGGTTCACATTAATACAGACCATTGATTTGTGGCTTGCATTTAACGATTGAGGTGTCTTGTGACGTTCCTAGCTAGAGTTTATCGTAGTTGACGCTAGTTAGACCTCTAGGAAAATAGCTTGATATACTCTTTTGGTTGCATGATTGGTTTTCCCTCGCATCACTCGACTTAGTTAATTCTTTCCCAATTAGCGGAAACCGTTACAAGTATATGTGGATCCCGAGCCCTAGTGTTCATTACATTTGTCCAAACTTAGCTTGACTAGTTGTTTAGCATTCACACCCTTACTTAACCTTTCTGGAAAAGCTTGACTTGGCAATATAAGATCACTCTCCATTCCTTAGTGGTTCGACTCTCGACTTACCATTATACTTGTATAAGGGTGTGTTGAGAGATTACAAATTTTGTTTGGCCTTGGGTAGGGGTTAGTTTCAACGACCTAGCTTCAACCCTCGTCATCATGTATTCACAATATGATGCAATGAGTTTGCAACCTAACCATGGCTCTAGCTCTCTAAAATTCAAGGATAAGGGTTAGGCAAAGATAATCCATGGATATTAGTCATGATGCACCACGCAGAAGCCTTACCTTTGGAAGGGTTTGCGTGTATGGATGGGACCTCGTAAGTTAAACTTGCTTCCACGATCTTGTGAATTCACAAACACGGATGTACCTTTCGTTTCCATGAGCGTTCGATTAGGTAGATAGAGCGTGATTTCTCAGATGATTATGGCCATATGTAAAACACATATGGGTTCAGAAAAGTGAGAAAAACTCAATCCGTAAGTAGAATCGATCGAACAGTACTAGAACTTGCCAAAACAAAGAATGTAGATTTTTTGCTCGGTATTTGAAGAACATAGCACGAGACAACAGGGCCTGTCGCCAAACGACATTGCTGTCGCACGGCTACAGAGCCATCGCATGGCGCTGGCATTGTTTTCTCGGTGCCAGTTCATACATGCCTCAGTAGCCTTCTGTTCTTCAAATTTTCACATTTTTTGCAGCATTTTTTTATCCTAGTTGTGAAAGATATTTCCCAAATATGCTACATGTAAAAATCCTATTTTTTTACGCATTACGTATTATCTATCCAATACGAACCTTTTTATGTATATGCCACAATGTTAATCAAAATTACGCACATGAATACTTTGAACTTTTCGAATCTTATCCACTCATTCTGAATCATTGCCAAAATAAATTTTAGGAATTAAATAAAAATTCTCCCCATTGGAGTCGCCAAAAAATGTAGGGAATAATTTCAAGCATCCCACACTTGAGCCCCACTGTGATCATACACTTAAGCATGGTGGCGTCCAAAGGGAAGGAAGCTAGAGAAAAAGATTCGCCAATAAGTTTTGGGAACTTGTAAACCCTTCACAGGATGAAGTTTACACCCCTTTACGATCCATGAGATCGCTAACTCCATAGTTGTCTGGAACCATTACTAGATATTCGAGGATGAAGCTACAAATCCAACCTAAAAGAGATTGAACATGCCATAAAAATTGGCCTCTATTTTATTATTCTCACATTCATGTGCACAATCTGATTAACATACAATCAATAGGTTAATCCTAAACCTGTTTAATCTATGTTGGTTGAATATTAATGCACAAACAAATCTATTCTTGGCGATCACTTGGATTATAATAACACAAGCCTGAACTAGATTATTAATTATCTTACTAAGTGTGATTACAAGAAAAATTCCCTTTAAACCTGCAAGAGAGGGCATGATCAAGCAATAACAATTTTTTCAAGCAACATAATAATAACAATCATCATAATAATAATCTCAATAAAGCATAATAATGTTATCAAGATCCTAAGTTTGATACTAACAAGATTACTAACAAATCCTAGAATGTCACTAAGCATCACTACAAGAAATTCGACTTTGGGCAACGACTAAACTCGAAGCCCAAAACCAATATCTCGTCGCCCAAAGTCTTGGACGAATTCAGTCTAGACATGGGTCCGAAGCCCAAAGGTCGAAGCCCATTACATATTGGGCGACGAATTTGTATTTCGTTGCACAAAGGTTATTTTGTGCAACGATCAAGTTAGTTGCTTATGTGCTGTTCATTTCGTCGCCCATAGTATTTTGGACGACGAACAAGTTCGTTCCCCTATCTTTAATACGTTGGGCGACAAAGTATTTTTCGTTGCCCATTATGTTTTGGGCAACGAACTTATTTGACGCCCATCTTTGCCCCAATACGTGTTATGTCGTTGCCCATAGTACTTTGTGCAGCGAAGTTACTCGTTGTCCATATTTGTTGGTATCAATTTTTTTATTTTTTTATTTTTTTTTTACTACGGGTACAACCTATTAAAAAACAAACTAATCTGAAAATATATTCAAATACCAAACATTTTGAATAATGACTATATGAAATAAATTTAATTTATAAATAACATACTAAGAAAATGTGTAAATTATAAGATAATCCCACTTTGTCAACAAGGTACATGATCCTTTAAAAATTAAATAACATAATACTAATTACAGACTTAATTACATCGATCCCTTCTTAACGCTGCTCATATATATCACCTTCAATAGTTGCGATCATCCATCTTTCATTGCTAGCCCATGTTATTCCTATGTAAGTGAAACATAAGTTAGCAACATCAAAATAATTATGAGAGCATCCGAAATTTTAGAATATAAATCATGCTCAAAATCTCAAATGAAACTTTAGTTTGAAGAACACTTTTGTTCCTTAGATTAATGGCAGATAGTAAATTTATTCAAGTTTCCTGTCAAACAGCAACTTCAGACTGCATAGTTTGGCTCATAAAAATGACCTCAGTATTAATAATCATTTTCTGCTATATTATCAATGGTAATTTACCATCCATGCATACTAACAACGTTTTTTTGCCCATCACTCTCAAAACTAAATTAGCTCCCTTTATTCCTCCATTAAGCTCGCAAATGCATTGAAATTCTGACAGGAGTTTGTTAAATATGTACATCATATGCATTCACAATCTTAGCACTCAGTGTGTGGACCTCCTAAAAAATGTTTAAGGGTCCTTGGTTTTCACAAATCACTAGATCAATCCTATAGTAATAACTAGCATTTTTTCAAATCGAACTCTATACAATCACATTTTGGAATGTTTGATTAACGATTACATCATTTACGCATATAAGGAGAACTCTATATAATCCTTAAGGTACTGCAGAAGTGGCTATGGCTCTGGTCTTATATTCTAAGCCTTTTCTAATGAGGACAATGGTTACAGAAGAAGGCGCGGAAGGCACAATCTGCACAGAAGAGATAGAGGGAGATGCAAGAAGAAAGAAGAACCTGTCAAGATTATCGTTTTGATATATCAGAGGGGAGCACTAATGGTCAGGGATATGTAGCTCCCATAAAGAGAAACAAAAAAAAGAGGGCAAGAAAGAGATTGTTTAAAGACCAAGACAATAAAAGTAGAAAAGTTGATGCTACTTCTTCCAAAGACGAGACTGCAGAGGGAGGAGTAAGTGACAGACACCATAAACACAAGAATATAAGCTCAAGTAGGCAGAATGTAGTTGCAGAGTCAGCTCGTGAATGTTGCTACAATAAAGTTGACAAATCTGATGTGGGAAAGAGTCATTATGAAGAAAAGAATCATGATGAATTTAATAGGTATAAAGATAAATGTGTCACTGCAAAGAAAAATGAAGCAGCCTCCATAAAGAGATAAGAGACGTGCTAAAAAGGATGTAAGAAAAAGCTCAAAACTACATAAACAATCAGGCTCTACAGAGACAGAGAGTGATGGGGATGATGATAGACACCATAGACATAGTAGATAGAGAGTCAGCACCTGAAAGAGCCCACAAAAGGCCTGATGAAGAACGTACGTTACAGGTTTATAGAAGTGAATTCTATTTGACTGCATACTCCATCCAAATATTCAGTATGCTTGCTTCATAAACTTCATAAAAAGCTACTAGACACTACCAAGAACCATGACAACAACACGCAGCAACATATTGTTTTGATTATAACTAAAAATATATATCGCAAATAGAAGATGAGAAAGTGTCATACCTAAGTTGTTCAAACATTTTCATCATATCGTCTCTGAGCTTCTTTTATCGTTTTTGAGCTTCTACGTTGATTCTAAATACAGTCGCTTTAAGCTTATCATTTGATGCTATAAGCTCTTCATTTGAGGTTTTAAGCTCTTCATTAGATTCCTTCAGAGATTCAATTTGAGATACAAGTGCACCCTCACGTGTTGCGGCATCCTCTTTTAATTGTTGAATCTCAAATGATAATGCCACTCTAACTTCATCAGTTTCTCCTTCAATTCTTCTTTTCTTTGGTGGACGAGATCCAGGACCAAGTCCCTTAACATATCCAGACTTTGGTTTGAAAACCTCCATGTATGCTGCTTTGACACTTAGTGTATCTTCACCATGCTCCTCCACTTCTTTTTCATGAAGGTTTCTAAGTGCTTCATAGTCTAATTCAGCATTAGGTTCAAATCCCCTATCTTTATGCCTAGCATATTAATTCACGCACAACAAGAAACAACTCAATTCAATCTATTATATAATAAAAAAAAAAAACTTATATAAAAAGATACTAAAAAAAACCACCAAGGGAACATTAAGTACTTTTTAGTTTTCTCAAATAAGGTGACGTACAGAGGATCCTGCTGAGTTTCAAGAGGATTATCTGATGATCCTTCATGTTCTTGACTACCTTGAGTTTGTTGCATGATATGAGATATAGAAAACTTGTTCAATTTGAGAAGCTAATGCAAAAGGCTCATTAGTTTGCAATCTACGAGAAACATTGACAAGTGTATATCAAAATTTGTCCTTTTTTATCCCTCTTGCGTCACTAAATACATCAAACCACTTACACTTGAATAATACCAATTTAGGACTTGTTCGGTTTTGCTAGGCATCATACTCTAGCACAATAACCTCTTCTAATGTCCCGTAAAAGTCCTTCCCCCCACTCTCTACACCACTATTTTGGGTTTTTCTATTTCTTTGCCCTTTTTTAGTGTGAAATCTAAACCCGTTAATAACATATCCATCAAAAGTTAAAACTCTCTTCATTGGACCTCGTGCTAAGCACAATAATTCTTCTGAAACTCGGTCATCCTTATCATCATTGGACCTCGTGCTAAGCACAATAATTCTTCACTAAAAAAAATAGTTAGCAACATATTATTTCATAATTGTATATTATTATTTCACGTAGTTACTCAAAAAAAGGTTCTACTTCTTCACAATTCTGCTAAACATACAATTGAGCTTTTCTCCAATCTTCAATACTCAATTGCTTCAAATTTGCCTTCCCTAGGGGCTTGCTAGTGGTACAAAAAATTGAAAGACTATAAAGTTGTGGATCGTGCATGTCCTCATTTCGATCTAAACAATTGAACTGAGTTTCAATCTTAGAAAGATATCTGGCACAGAATGTCAAAAATTCTTTTTGAATATACCCCTCAGCAATTGATCCTTCAAGGTGAGCTTTATTCCTCATAAAAGATTTAAATGTCCGCATAGCTCTAATAATAAAAAATGTAATTAGTGTAATAACATATACTTTTATATTTAGCCATTTAGATTAAATAAAAAACATATTGTACCTTTCAAATCGATACATCCAACGATAATGTACAGGGCCAGCCAATTTTGCTTCAGTAGCTAAGTGTATGGGAAGATGAATCATCACATCAAAAAAAGCTGGAACAAATATACGTTCTAGCTTGCATAATGTGATAGCTATATTTGCTTCCACTCGTTCTAAGTCTACTACCTTTATGGTCTTAGCACATAGCTGCTTACAAAATAAACTAAGCTCTCTTAAAGGTTCTAAAACTTTTTCATCTAAGACACCTTGAAAAGTCGGTGTTAGCAAATCTTGCATGAAAACGTGAAAATCATGAGTTTTCATTCCTAAGAGTTTTCCATCTTGAAAAGAAGGACATTGAGAAATGTTAGATGAATAGCCATCCGGAAAAGCGAATTTCGATAAAAATGTGACTATTTTCCTCCTTTCATTTAGGGTCAAGTTGAAAGGGGCTCGTGGAATTTCATATTTGTCCCCTACTTTCTTCGGTCGAAGATCATCATGCTTTTTCATGGACTCTAAATCCAACCAAGAGTTTAAGGTGTCTTTGTTCTTTCCCGGTAAGTCAAGCAATGTGCCTAATATATTTTCACATACATTTTTTTCCACATGCATTACATCTAAGTTGTGTCAAACTAAAAGATGTCTCCAATAAGGCAATTGAAAAAAAACGCTTATCTTTTTCCACTGGTGAACAATATATCTTTCGCCTCTCTTCCATTTTCCTTTATCATCTTTTCCAAACTCCACATTTGGGTATCCATGTAGCTGCTCCAAAGCATCATGCCCTGACAATGAATTAGGTGGTGGGCGCCTTTCAACTTTCTTACCAAAGAATCTCTTATTAAGCCTCCAACTGTGATCGAGTTCTAAAAATACACGATGACACATATAACACAATTTGTGTCCATGTTTCAACCATTCAGAATTTGTATCTTTGTGGCAATTAGGACAAGCCATGGCTCCTTTAGTGCTCCAGCCAGAAAGATTGGCATATGCAAGAAAATCACTTATTGTCAACATTAGCACTGCTCGCATATTAAATGTCTCCTTAGAATGGGAATCAAAAGTTTGTACCCCAATCTCCCATAGCTCCTTTAATTCATCTATCAGAGGTTGCAAAAATACATCTATGTCATTGCCCGGAGATTTAGGACCGGGAATTAATAATGATAACATCGTGTTGTCACTTTTCATGCACATCCAAGGAGGTAAATTATAAGGTACTAACATCACTGGCCATATGCTATATCTAGTACTCATGTTCGCCGCAAGATTAAACCCATCACTAGCTAAAGCCAGGCGTACATTACGTGCATCCGCAGCAAAGTCTGGATATAGCTCATCTAAAGACTTCCACGATTTTGAATCTCTTGGGTGTCTCATAATCCCATCATCATCATCACCAAAATGCTTTTTCTTGTGCCATCTCATATGCATTGCTAGCTTGGAGCACATAAACATTCTTTGGAGCCTTGGAATAAGTGGAAAATGACGCAAGACTAATTAAGGTACTCGTGTTTTCCTCTTGGCACCCTCATCTTCATATGAACTCTCATCATCTTGAGATACATCCTGCTTCCATCTAGGGGCTAAACACTTAGGACATTTAACTTCTTTAGCATACTCCTTTCGAAACAAAACACAATGGTTGACACATGCATCAATCCTAACATAGTCTTACCCTAGCGCTTTTGTATATTTTTTTGCTTCATAGGAACTTGAAGGTAAATTGTTATCATAATAAAATGCCCTATGCAAATAATTCAATAACATTGAAAAGGACTTATCACTCCACTTGTTACTAACTTTAATGTGCAACAATGACATAATAAACTCCAATCTCTTAAACGTCTTACAACCTGGATATAAATCAGCCTCCATATCCTCCATTAATTTTTGGAGCAACCTAGGAGTTTCATGAGTGCCACTATTTAATCCTATATTTGTGGTTCCCTCATTTTCATTGACAGGTGTAGAGTTTATGGAGTTCCACGCGTTTGTTGCATCGAAAACAAATGGAGCCATGTCATCAAAAGGCATGTCATCAATCTCATCATCATTATCTGAAACCTCCTCTCTATACCCATCTTCATTGTTATTAGTTTGCTCTGCACATTCTTCATGACTTACCCATGGTTTGTAACTTTGATCAATGTCATATATTAGTAAGTGACATTGCATATTTTTACGATTTTGAGACAAAACCAATCTACAATTAAGACAAGGACATTTCAACATTGTTTCACCACTTTTTCCCCTAAAAGCAAAATGTAGAAATTCATTTATACCAGCTATGTACTTCAGTTGTTTTCTATCCTTTACACCATTATGATTCATCCAACTTCGATCCATATTCGTTCTTAAAAACAATAAAGATAATTAGTTACAAAAAAAGATTTTTTTTATTTCTCAATAAGATTTAACTTTAAACATGAATTATATGTCACATATTTAAAAAGAATGGGAAACACAAGATTATCAAATGCATGAGTTAGAAGAATTGCAAAGAAGTGATATATTTAACAAGAATGGGAAACAAGATTATCAAATGCATGAGTTAGAAGAATTGCAAAGAAACGACAATTCTAAGATACATTTATACTTTAATATGCATTTATATAATATGAAGAACAATTTTATATTTAGACTCATATTCATCTTAGGCAAAGCAAATTCCACTAATAAAATATGCTAGCAAACATACACTTAGTTATATGGTACATTGCTACTCTGATCAGAAAGGAGCAAAAGTTCTTTAGTTTAATCAAATTACACGAGTCACAGCTATAATTTAAATAGGTTATAAATAAAAAAAAAATCCTTGCCTACCTCATAGAGCACGTGTATGATCATAACCCAAAAAAAGTTAGAAATTTCATATTTATATTTATCAATAGATCCTAATACCAATTACAAACAACCCAAAGCATAAATTAAACAGCTCATGGTTTAATTAAATCAAACTAGATAACTATTTTTTTTCTTTTCAATTAAATTAAACAACCCAACGATCAGATATAGACTTGAACACTAGATGAGACTAGTCAAACCAAATTTAATTTTCTTGAAAGCACAGTTAAACAAACTACACCAGTTAACTTGCACACTCACTAATAATTTGCTCAAACTATACTTCAATATTTTAAAGCTAGTTCTAATTGTATTCAGCCCTGCCAATATACGCCTACTACTCTGTATATTAATTCTTGGTTGCACAACATGAAAAGTATAACCTCTAATCATATTAATTTGCAAAATCTGATACATTCACACAAAAGAAATATTGAAATCCATACTTTTCCTTCTGAAATAAACACACATTAAAATTGACACCATATAATTAAATTTCTAAGACACCCTAACTCCCTACTTTCCCAATCAAAACAAGTCAAACTCTCCAAATTACCAACAAATAAAATCATATGCAGAAAATTTACTACCAGCAATTGCTCCAAAATAACAACCAACAACAGAATTAGGTAAATTCATTCTAATTATGAATCGTTTAAACAACCAGCGATTGATTGGGGATAATCAATTCACACAAAATTATAGGGATCAAATTACCCACAATTGAATCAAAGATCTAGAAAAACACCAAATTTACCCCTAAATATAAGGAAAAACAACTGAATTGAAGGCGTAAATTACTTGGGAAAAAGTGGATGACGCTATTGCTGTAAGTGTGTTGAGGCCGCCGGAAAAACCCACGCCAGTCTTGAGTTATCAGAGTAGCATCAGTAAATTAAGGTGACTCAGGTACTAGGGTTTAACTGACATTAAACTAGGAATTGAGGAAATATGAAGTGAAGTAGGAGTAGAATTATTTGGGCGAATTACAGAAACCGTGAGACTCTTATGTGAACGTAGGAATTTTGCACGATAGAAAATTAATTTTCCGCCTTTTTTTTGGGTTTTGGGCGTCAAATGTATTAATATAACTAGTCGCCTTATTAGATTTGGGCAATGAAAAAAAACTAGTAGCCTGTACAATTATATTCGTAGCCCGAAGTAGATTTTGGGCTTCGACTTTATATTCCGTCGGACAATACACATATTTGTGCGACAAAATTAATTTAGATGCCCATCAAAAGTGTTTGGGCTACGGAAAAACATTTGGTCTCCCATGCTAAAATGACTCGTCGCCCAAACTCATTTATGTTGTAGTGCATTAAACATCAAAGGTTTAACCCTAACATGATACTAAAATGACAGAAGAAAATAGGAACCAACCTAAACATGATACTAGAAAGCAATAAAAACATCCTAACATGATAATAGAAATTGATATATTACATCCGCCCACGATTATATGCACCAAATGTACTTTTTGCAGACTCCTAGGCAAAACTTTTAGTGTAGTTTAATTAAGTTTGGGTGGGTTTAATTAAATAGTAAAAAGGAGGGAAATAGGAGAGAGAAAGTGGTCCCATAAGTTTAAGTGTAATAGTGGGTTAAAGTGAGTGGGAAAGAGGAGAGAGAAAGTGGTCCATATATTTAATTAAAAGAGGTTAAACAAAATTAAAACAAAAACATAAGGGTAAGATGGTCTATTTACACTTTAAATTTTACTAAAAGAGGAAAGAAAAAAATTTGTTGCACATAATAGAGAACACCCATTTATGGCAAATGTTGCAGATAATTGTGGGTGGAGGTAGTAATATAAATATGCTTTTTACAAGAATAATTAAGTAGTTAAATAACTTAATTTATGCCTCGTATCTCTTTCTAATAACAAAATACACGCATTAGTAACTTCAAGGGAAATATTAAATCGAACAATTAAATAATTGAAATAGGGATTTTAGACAAAACCCTCATAAATTATCAACCTTTCACGTCTAGGGCAAAGGCGACTTTGAACCTGGCTAGATGTGTCTAAAACTTGTGAATGCGGTATTTTTTATTTTAAAAAGGGCTAGGCTTAGAAAAAGAATAGAGAGAGAGTAAACGTTGAGAGATGATTGGTGATGATGATTAAGCTTATTGATGAATTCAAAACGAGGAATATCGACCCTTTTTTATAGAGAAAATAGTCCGAAAATCATATAAAATAGTTAAAATTTGAATTGGAATAAAAGAGTTGTCGCGCATGAAATAGTCTGTCGCGAAACGACAAAAATCACGCTGTGCGACATAGCTGTCGTTTCGCGCTAAAACTGTTTTTTTACAAATTTTTTTATCATATCATTTGATCTAGATGTCCAAAGAAGTCACATAGTATGTCTTTGGAAAGCTCTTGAAGTCTACATTACAATTCAATTTGAAGTAGATTAAAATCTTTTGTAGATAAAAAGATATTCCGAAATAGTGGGACGATGTCAGTTTTGGATAGAGTTTCGTATTTATTTCATATCTTTTTTGTTATAGCTCGGGATTAACATTATAATATATCATTACAAAGATAATTTTAAGATCTATCCAACCATATAAGATTTACATAAAAATAAAGAGGCATGAAAATAATATCTGATCATCTTTGAACGTCTTTCATTTCGTATAGAATTAGGACTTAAAATAGGAATGTTTTATCCGATTTCAAACTCTTTGATCTTATCTTTTTAAAAAGGATAATTAAGATCTGTTAGAAACTTATAGATTATTCTAATTAGTTTAGGAATTGGATTAAACCTTTGGACCCTCCACATGATCATTGGGTCCTAGGTAAAATTCAATTTGGGTCAAGTTTAGTATTTTGGCCATAACTTCCTAATTTATCATCGGAATTGGGCGTATAATATATCGTTGGAAAGGTCTTTTTAAGCCCCATCCAACTACAAAAGTATTGGACCCATAAAATGGAAAAAACTATATAGGACATGCAATTTTCATAAATAGAGTACATTTTCGAAAACGGAAAGAAAATATTTTATTAAAAATGACCGCATCACAAGATTTTTTCACACTTTCACTTCGTTCGATAATCAATGACGTGAAAGGTATACATCAGTGGGTTTGGTTTTTGGGGAGACACATTTAAGTGTCTTCAAATTTGCTCCATGAAAGACACTTATATTGCTTGACCCTCACAAATATTACCACTAGTTAGGAGATATTGGATAAACATGCAAAAGAGGAAAGCTCTTCTCTTATAAACATGAAAAGACTCCTAACATGGTCCATGAAAATAAAAGCGTGTAAATTCTTTCAAATTAACCACATTCCCATGAAAAATATCTTTTATGTCCCTATCCCTAAGGTTAAGGAAACTCTCAAAATCCTTATAATAGTACTCGCTCACTTTCTGAATTACCGCAAGATCTAAAGAAGGGAAGCCAAGAATGGCACCAAATTCTTCTGGTAAAGGGAAAATTTCATCATGTCCTAATCTAAAACAATGAGTGTCAGGATCCCAATACTCTAAGGCAATATGGAAAACGTCTATGTGAAGATCTACCCCCTTAATACGAAGCAAACCCCCCAAGTGGAAAAATTTAAGCTCTTCTCTCTCTTTAGCACTCAAAGACCGACACCACTCATGAGTAAATCGCTAAAACTCTTGGACATGATGAAAAATTAAAGAAGATATTATTTTTTCAGTTGAATTATACCAAAATCGACGGATTGGGACGTATTTATAAACAGAGTTGGCGCAAACCGAATCCCAAAAGGATTCGAAAAAATAAACCCAGCATGACACAAAAAAGTTGTCGCGCCGTGACAATTTAAATTTTTCTACGTTAGAATTACGTGTTTCGCTGACTATATGATTATCCGACTTTGACTCAAATTCATACTTTGACTGTATGGTTTTGGTTCTTTTCAAAACCTTATCCAAACATTATTTTTAGAAAATCTATTCCAAAAACTTATCCTATATTTGATTTTTTTTTTAGCTTAATTAAATTTAAGCTTATTTCTAGTCCAATCCAATTTAATTTTTCATTTTTTTTTAGAGGAGAAAGTCGGATACCCTCCATTAATAATAAAAATAACGGAAAATTTTTCACAAAAAGTAGTTACATTTTTTAACACACTTATATGCACATAAAATGAAAAATAAAAAATGTAAAAGAGAAAATAGACATAGTAATCATAGGATATATATACAATATGTCTAACATAAGTGTCAAGTAAAAAATCAGCAAAGTCTTACAAAGTCAAAATAAAATATATATATATAGATACTGTTATGATGGCGGAGTACACAAATGAAGGGGAACGTCAAACATGTCAAAGAATTGTACAGTCTGAGGAGTCAACCCCTTACCAGCATTAGGATTGCTAGTGGTCGGGATTGAAAGAGTGGAGCCACTCCATCCTACCTCACCCTGCTGGTGCACTCCTAACTGCTGAGGCTATTGTGACAATGAGCCAACCTCATACGTCCCACCACCCACTGAAGAAGCTGATGTCGCGCCTCCTTGGCCAGTCAGCCTCTTCGAAGCACCCTCAAACGAAGAGCCGGAATCCACTAGTACTACGGTGTGCTCCGACTCCGCTCAGCCACCCTAGCTCCCTACCGATGTACGTCGGCGCCCCGAGCCGTATCCGGATCTCTCCCTCCGATCGTCGGGTCTTGTACGAGTGCATGTCGGAGGAACAGGATGAAATAGAAAAAACAAATCAAGTCAAGCACATAAAATTAAGCAAATAGAGTAAGCAATAAGGTCAAAGGAAATACCTCCATGCCATCATCACCACGACGACACCTAGATCGGTGAATCAATCTCACGACCTGATAACGGAAGGCGTCCATGCCTCTCGACATCCTCGTCATCACCTCTCTTGAGAACTATCAAGCAATAAAGTTAGAAATAACCAATGAACATATATGCAAACAAAATAATGAAAAAAGACTTATCGAGGTCTAGTGGCAAGGTATCGAACTCTCTATCAAGTGTCAGGGCTCAGGGGCTAGAGGAATCATCTCCTCGACCGAGCCAAAAGACCCCTAATAAATGGTAGACACTCGTGGAGGCAAAAACTCCTTAGCAGCTTTCGTAGCCCGTCAAAATAAAATGTAGGAGATTAAAATTTTCTAGGGGGCTATTAAGAGAATAAATCAAAGACACGAAATTCACCTGTGCCTCCTCCAATATATAAGGAGGTGGAACAAAACTCGGCATGTGACTCTCGTCATAATTCCGAGACAGATGGATATGATGCTGCTAATTCGAACCAGCTTGCGATCTACTTAGGTTGACTATCATGTCCGTTTGGTCCAACATGTGCCATGGGGGACGAGTAGGAACGACAAAGGACTCTGAAGAGTGCTGAATTGCAACTCTCCGACCCACATACACCACAACGTCATACGTCCCCTAAAATAGTGACGTTAAGCTATATACTAGATAACACGTATAGGAAAGTTAAATCAACCCATGGCCGAAATTGGACCTCAAGACCCTACAAAATGAATACCTATGAGATAGGATTCTACTAAGAAGCAAAAAGAACGAAAATATAAGCAAACCAAACAGAGAGAATCAATTCTCGAACATGGGCAGTAGCAGTTTGGTCACTGTAACGGGCTCCCCAACTAGCAGCAATGGGGAGCCCTCGAGGTTAAGGCCTCGCTAGTGAAAGAGACGGGAAGTACTCATAGAACCTGATCTATAATAATAGAGAAGCATAAGCGAGGGCTAAACACATATCTAAAGCAAACTTTAGTAAAGAGAAACAAGGTATACCTCTACAATCCTCCAGAAACTAGAATGAGTGACGTCCTCATCAAACTTACGATGACGACAAGTGAGTCACAATCCAAGTAGGAAGTCAGCATAGGCCAAGCTGGCCCATTCATATGTCCCGACCATATGAAGGTCACGAAGAGTAGGCAGGTAATAGCGTAGCACTCGGCTACCCTTTTTAGGAGAAAAAGTCTCTAATAAAAGGATCAAAACAAAGATGCGCACTCACTTCTCCGGGCTGGTCGCATCATCTCGGAAATCTTCCATGACCATGGACCGACGAATACATCGGCTACTAATCTGTAAAGGCCGAGCCTCGCCGCGATCTCGAATAGCGATGGGACAGAGTAGCTCCTCTACCTCAGGAGAGAAAGCAGTGATATCGCTGCCAAATAGAACTGCAGCAGTCTAGAACTCAAGTCTAATGATGAGAGTGACATCCACAGGAGTGATAGTCATCTCACCCCCAGGAAAATGAAAAGTGTAGGTGGTGTCCCAAAAGAACTCCACTAAGTCTCAAATCAGCCCACGCAACTCCTCGTTGTTGCAAAAATAAGACTCGTACATCTACCCGATGGTGTTGTTTCTCGAGCAATGGCAACGAACTCGCTCGTCGGTTATCCCGAGATGGACTCGCTCCGAGATGTGAAACAAAGGCACAAATTACAAGATACGCCCATCCCACTTTGGAAACTCCCCCAGTGGTGGAAGTACCCTCGCCGACGTCGAAAAGCTCGTCCTCTCGGGGAGCCCCACATGAGCGTGAGCCAGAACCGCATCGTCGAGTCACGCTAATTATGCAAGAAAAGAGTAAATTAAAGGTTCTATAGTATTTAAGGTTAGCTTGGCCACATGATACTGTCTTTGTAAAAAAATAGAGTACGTAGTACTAAAATAAAGCATGATTTTGATTCGAACAAAGAAAGCATTTTCAAGCAATCAAACAATTTCTTGAAATAATAGGACAAATATTGTTACAAATTGAGCATGAATAGCTAGCAAAAACATGAAGAACATGTCACATTATTCTCATGAACTTAAGGGGTTTAACAATGGCAAATCGCTCATTGCTTCACCATATTGAGTCAAACAAGTCTCAAAACACTCCTAAGGTGATATATTAACATAAACAAGAAAATTTATGGCATCAAATTCGACAAACAAAGCGAATTAAGCAATATAAATTATGAATTTTCCGAAAAACCACAAGCAAACAAGCACAAAATTCGCACAAAATAAAGTGAGTTTAAGAAAAACTTACATAGATCGGAAAACTAGAGATCAAAAGCTTTGATTTGCAACAAATTTGGAAGAATTTCGTTGAGAAGCGAAATAGAACAAGCAAGGGGAAGTTTTCGAGTGAAACCGAGAAAGAATCGTCACGAATATCAAAATGAAGGAGAAGGGGTTTAAATCCGGAAAACCCGACTCTAGTGTGAAACGACATGCATGTCGCACCGTGACAAGCCTGGGGCGCCGCAATAAAGCGAAGCAGCACGTGCTGGCTGCCTTTCCTCAGCGACACAATTTGTAGCCCCCGTATTGATTTATGCAAACCTCATGAATCAATTTTTGGTACTCGGTACGCTAGTTAGCCCTATAAAAAAAATTGACATGATTAGTAGTCGGCTCGATTACAATCACGGTAACTGATTAACCTGATGATGATTGTCTCAATTAGCTTAAAGCGCCTAAGCATTGGCTAATCGCAAGCACCAAGATATTAGTTCATAAGCAAACAAAAACATCAAATGTACAGTAAAATACAAGCAACATAATAGCGAGCATTACAACAGAGCACTAGAAACCTGAGGATCAACAAATAGTGATCCTCGGTAACTTTCCAAGGGAAGTTATCACGCAAAATAGGAGATTGCTACAGGCAAAGCAATCTGTAGCAATCTTCGATGACGTTCCCTAAGATGAGGAAAATCATCATAAAGGCTGAAGATGGCTACAAGAAGAGCTATATTCGACAATTTTTCATAAGATGTGAGAAATTGTAAAAAATCTGAGGATGACTACAAGCAAAGTTATCTTCGATTGTGTTCCCTAAGATGTGGAAGATGGTCACAGAGTGGCGTCAGAAGAGTGCTACAAGCAGAGCATTCTTCGATGGTGTTCCCTAAGATGTGAAAGACGGTCATAGTGGAAATTGAAGGCAACTATAAGCAGAGCGGTCTTCAGGCAATATCTACTAGCTTGTGGAGGCCATTACAACAAAAATGCAGCAACAAAAACATTTACCCTAGTTTGACGGTGCACGATACGCATTTCTTAACTCTCTTATCAATTTAAACTAACGCTAGTTTGCAAGTATCGGTGTTACAAGAATGATTTAGGATTGCAAGACGTTCTGAATTATTCTTCGTCCCTATCTGACAAGCGGTAAACCTAGGTCGTTGGGGGCTAGATTTCCCGGCCAAAACAATATTTATTAAGCTAAACCAACCAGGGGTTTACGGTAAGTCTAGGTTGAATCCCAACGGAAGGAGGGAGAGCTATGGTCGATGCTAAGCTATTTCGAAGGCTAAGGAGGTGGTTGGTCTTCAATAAATTGAATCAATTGAATCAAACAACTACAGGAAAAGTTTAAAGGATGCTAGGGAATCGGGATTCACATGAACTCTTGATATACATGCTATTGGGAAGGAAATCGATCAATCATGCAACGCGAAGGAAAGCAAGAAATGCTATCAAAATCACTCAAAAGGGTATTTCCCATGGTAAAGCTAGATATCTCTACAAATGACTCTAATAGGAAAATCACAAATTGAGCTCAATCAATAATAATAGATTCCAAATCAATTGTTCGTGTCATTGAAACCTAATATGCAATATAGCATGATAGTTGAGGTTGATCACTCCTCAAGTTATCAAAACACATGCACAAATTTCAATAACCAATTTAATAACAATGATTATTAATCAAATTCCCCTAATTAATCATGAAATATCACATGTTCTTGCTTCACCTTATCCCTAGCAAGTAAACTACTCACTACTCATTGCAAATTCAAACAACAAAGCTGAATCAATCACAAATTTCATCATCATCAAAGTAATCAAAATATTCTCAAATTTATCAATATCAAATTAACCAAACAACAAATAATTCAACGAAATTCAAAAATCAAACAACAAATTGCATTAAAGGTAAAGAATTCATACAAATCCTTGATCAAAATAAAAGAAGTAGAAGATTTGAAATAGCATTCATCAACATCATCAAGTTTTGCTCTCTAAAATCAAAGAACATTCATCAAAATCTAGTGCTTCTCTCTCTAATATTTCATCCAAATTCTAATCTAAATTTTCTAATTCAATTTCCTCGTTAAAATTAAGAAAAACTATATATAGTAAAACTAACTAAAGGGAAATTAGTAAGATGTTCCAAAAAGAACCTCAAAGAGCGCAATCCCACTCTTGTATGTGCGACCGCTACAAAAAGGGTACAGAACAGGGAGAAGAATGGGATACGCCCGCGCAGCAGCGTGGCGCGGCCGCTCCTCTCTAAAACGCGCCCACGCAGCAGGAGCCTGGGAAACTCCCTAGTGTGTTCCAACTTGTCCTCGTGAGCTCCGGATGAGCCATGATGCTATAGGAAGTAAGTTAGAGAACTCTTGGTGGGTTCGACAACACTCCTTCATGCTCAAACGACATGAAATGGCACAACCTTGATTAAAAAGCTCTTGAATTCCTTTGCTCTTGGAATTCAATGGAGAAATGGGACATCACTATTGGCTTGAAAACTTCGAGGAGGACACACTTGAGACTCTCGAATACCACCAACATCCTATAAACAAAGATGATCAAGGAAGTAAAGAATAATATGCAAAATACGCTGGAAAAGCGAGAAAATGAGAAAACTTCTAATGAAAAAGCAAAGTAAAGAAAATGTAAGAAAAACTAGAGAAAATGGAGTAAAAGGAATACAGAAGTCATGTAAAATCATCCTACAAGAAGCCAAATGAGTTCCATAAATGACACACATCAAACTCCCCCAAGCTAAACTTTTGCTCGTCCTCGAGAAAAAAACAAAGCAAGAATAAATAGGATGAAAGACTTTATTCAAACAAAAAAAAAAAAACAAGAAAGCATCAAGAATATACACTAAGACTCACTTTCGTAGAAATCATTGTCAATATTAGCAACTAAAGAGAAGTCATTTAAACCTCTAGATTGCTATAGAGGACGAGTGATGCTCTTATAAGGGTTTCCTATGTGATTAACCCATAACTCTTTGAAGTAAAATAAAAATTCAAACAAATAGCTCTTGACATGGACTTTGTAAATGATCAAAGGCAAGTGAATAAAAACTTTTCTATATGATAGGGTTATGCATGCTCCAAGATATCTAAGGTTGGTTGAAGCATAAGACATGCTAAACGTAGAGAACTAATGAGGTGCAATCCACTTTCATCCCAACTAATCTAACAGTGTTCTCCAAATGGCTTCAAATCAACGTTTAGTAAGCGTCTTAAT
This sequence comes from Chenopodium album, assembly GCF_948465745.1. Taxonomy (NCBI): domain Eukaryota; kingdom Viridiplantae; phylum Streptophyta; class Magnoliopsida; order Caryophyllales; family Amaranthaceae; genus Chenopodium; species Chenopodium album. The sequence goes on along the minus strand of NC_137836.1, from coordinate 54,985,306 downwards.
GGTACCTCAAAGGAACCGGAAAAGAAAGAAATTTTAGGCTACTCGACATCTCGGCTATTATCTATCGCTCTATAAGCTTGCCCCACATCTTCTTCCACCGACTAGTGACCTAACCAAAAAAGTCAAAAGGTCTTGGAAATGGTTGTAATGTAAGGGTGAGAAGGGTGATGGTAGGCTAAAATTTGAAATTTGGTGGTATAGCTAAATCGTGAAGCTAAGATTGGCCAAACATCAACACTAAAACCAAGTAATCACCAAACAAAAACACAACATCCCCAAGCTTATTCAAAGCTAAGAATCACAAACACATGTACAAAAAGCGTAAGAATGCTTCCCCCCCAAGCCAAAATCAAACATTGTCCTCAATACGTAAAATCAGAAGAAAGAAACTTTCATCAAAATATTTTTTAAATTTTCTCATTATTGATTTTTTTCAATTTTTGCCAAAGCTTTTAAATGTGCTTCACTTTTTCTCTTTTTTTATGTTTTCATTTTTGCACATTATTCACTGTCCTCGCTTCTTTTAACTATGGACGGCTTTTTCAACATTTGCATTTGCTTTCTATTCACAAAATATTACAACACGAACTTTCTTCCATAAAAAAGAACCAAACAATCATTCTCATCCACCAAAACTCCAACATAGGAGACCAAATGCTTCTCAAAACAAAAGATGAGAACAAAAATGAAACAAAAGCCTCAAGAACAAAAGATGTGGCATGAAATGAAGGGTATATGGCTCAAATGTTTAGAAATAAAGCAAATGAAAACCCAAAATAAAGAAATGAAATCTAACCCTGAAAAGTAAAATTACCACCCCGAAAAGATGCCTTTATCCTTCCTAATGGCTTGGTCGCGATCTCGGGAGATAAAAGGCAAATTCTAGATAAAGTACATAATAGCCAAGGATCCATGTGCCGCTTAAGCAAAATATGTAGAAGGCTTGAAAAGAATGAAACCTCACATGGTTGTAGCAATAACTCACTACAGGCTTCAAATCCACCAAAGGAAGCAACTCCATCTTACCAATAACCAATAGAATCCGGCTTCAAGGCCCCAAAAGGTCTAAAACGCTACCTCAACATACCGTATCCTAGATCCAACCAAGGATTCTCTCAAAGCATGCATACCGATAAGACATAGGAAGACACATATTCAAATGCAAAAGCTCGGATAGTAGTATATTAAAATACAAGAGCTAAACAAGTAAAAAGAAAATGTAGCCTCAAAATCTTTTTGTTTGTTTTTGTTTTATAAAAGCAAGAAAAAGAAAAAAGAAAGGAGAGAAAAGAGGAAATAAAAGAAATAAGAAAAGAAAAGCACTAGAATGCAAGCAAGATAAGTAAAACCCAATCGTCATACAAGTGGTCATTCGGCAACATCGCCAATGACTCCAAACACACTAGGTGTTACAAGGCAAACATCCTCGGACAATAAACTCTTCCTAAACTAAAACTATCTAAGCAATCAAGAGAAAAAGAGAAAGAGAACAAATAGAGGGATCTCACCGGGTATTCAAAACCAAGCTAAAGAGGAGAAACAAGCATAAAACTGCCAAGATACCTCATAAGAAAAAGCAAGGATAAAAGCCAAAGTGAGAGATAGAAAGCTATATAAAAAAAGAAATTGTGAGTAACTTCCAGACAAAAACTAGAAACAGCCTAAAGAAAATTAGTATCATAAAACTAAAGAAATGAAATCATATAGCAGAGGGAAATTTCATCCATCAAGAAAGCAATCAGGAAACAAAGAATCAAGAATCAACTTACAAACCAACATCATGTCATCATTGTCAGAAAACAATCTCAGCAAACAGAAACCATCAGAAATCATCATCGAGAACAAAATTGAACCATAGATTAAAGGGGGAAACCAATTCAACACCACAAACATAAGAATACTCCCCTAAGCCTAAAATGAGCTACAACCCCCTCCCCCTTAATCCAAAACCTAGCAACAAGCTGGCAAAATAACAAAACAAAAGCAAACGAGCATAAAAGTGGGCGGGGGTATCAAAAATGACATCACTTGGCACTATAGTAAGAAGTAGAATGGGTACTTCCTTCACCAACCTTAGAAGAAACATGGCTACAGACATCATCCACTTCCATTGGACCCTTATCCTTCAACCGACTTTTCCTCATGGCCATGTCCTTAGAAAATATTGGGACCAATCATCCAGAACCGGCTATCCCGAGAGCCCCCATTGGCCAAAAGTCTCATGATAAGGGAATGGTTTAGGGTTAGCCGGGTCATAAGCAAAGTCACATTCTCCGGGCCTCTTATAGCCGTAAGAGGTCGGAGAGGTCCCCTCCCAATAGGGATATCACAATCTAGGTCCAAAGGGTCAGGTCATATGGGGCCCATTAAGGTATTGGTCCCTGTTGAACCAGAAGATAAGGGTAGTTAACATAAGGCTCAATCTCCCCCTCATTACATGCAAATAATAAACTTGTCTAGCATGGTAATCATAGCCTAAAACAAAGTCATTCCCTAAAGGTGAACAATTCAAAACATTTGCAATGGAATCTTTTTTTGCATGCAAAATAGCCATGTCACAAGTAGAGAAAGAAAATGAAGAGGAAGGAATCAAAGGTGTACCTCCCCGGGACACCAGGGGCAAAGTGAGAGCAAGAGAGTGATCGGGGGCATACGGATTGTGGCAAAGATTTAGCAAAGGAGTATACTTGAGAGATTGGTCGGCCGGCCACTTGTTTTGCCGCAAAGGTAGAGCGGTGTCCAAGCATCGAGTGGTAGCCTCCAGATGAGGGATGGGGCACCAATCGATTGTCCTAGAAACTTTCAAAATAAACAAGTCTTCTTGACAAGTACGCTCCAAAAATGTTTCATTGATCAAAGCATAGATACTAAGTAGATGGGATGGAGTTTTCTCTCGTTTATCCAGAATAAGCTCAAGGGACTCAAGAATCTTCCAATATTTCTTGTTGAGAGAAAGGGCCAAGATAGTGATCATTCCTCCCAATCGAATACTTCCGAGGAGAAAGACACCATAAAAAATATCGATTAAACGATTAAGAAAATGGGACGCAAAATCAAGGACCTCGACCGCATCTTCAAGAGGTTTGTCCGCCAACCAAAGCCAATTTAGTTCCTCCATAGAAATGGCTCTGAGAGATTCTTTAGAGAAAAATAAATAAGTCAGGAGCCGACTAAAGTATCTCAAATCCACGTGGATGATATAAGCCAACTTGGAATATTAAGGACGTTGATAAGTGGCATTTATGCCACGATTAACGTTCATTTTAATGACTATTTTCCTACATTTGCGGCTTGATTGCATCATTTTCCTTGCACTTAGTTCCCTTCTATTTTATCTTCCTTTTTCCTAAATTTTGCCTACTCTTTACTTTGATTCCCATGCTTGTGTTTTGTAGGAACCGGGGTCTTCAAAGAGGAGAAGGATTAAGTCAAATTGGATCCGAAGAAAGCAAGTTCTAGAGGAGGTGTGGTCGAACTCTCTAAAAGGTTCGGTCGAACCTTGGGTATGACCGAACCTGCACAAAGTTTGACCAAACTTTGGAAGCAGGAACTTTTCAGATATCAGCATTTGCAGAAGCGATCGAACCCCAAAAGTTCGACTGAACCAGGAGTAGGGAGGTTCGACCAAACCTACCCATGGTTCGGCCGAACCAACCCTGATTTTCAGCGGAACCTACCCTATGTTCGGTCGAACCTTTTCCCAACTTCAGCCAGCTGTGTACGGACTATATAAGTCCCGTTTTAGAACGTTTTGAGGGAATTAGATTAACTTAGTTCTAATTTCTGAATTTTAGCTTAATCTAGGGAGAGAAAGTTGATTATTACTCAAGTTTCCTTTATGGTATTCAACTTTGCTCAAGTTTAATCTTCAATCAAGCAACACTTCAAGTTTTCATCTTACATTAATCCTCTTTTTAGTAATCTCTAATCCTTTCTTTTAGCTTTATTGTTGCTTATTTTCATTAATCGTATTAGTTCTTCTAGTTATTATTGATTGGATTTTTTGACTTTTACCAACAAAAAACTTCTCGAAATTGATTTTTACTACCAAAAATTTTAAAAGCTGTATTTTACCACCAAAAAAATTTCTAAAAATTGTTTTCTACCACCTACCGTAAAGAAAAACCGTTAAATTTAACGGTTTAAAGAAAAACTCTTCGATTTTCGTGCGCAAAACATGTTGTTCATAGGTTTAGGGGAGCATTTTGGCCCTATGGGTTCAATTTGAAGTCGGAATTGACAACAAATGATCGAAAATGCCTCGTTTTGCGTGTTTTACGCAAACCAAGGTATTTTTAAACACACAAAAAGAAGCATTTCCGATCATTTTTTGTCGATTCCGACCTCAAATTGGCTCTGTAGGTCCAAAACGCCCCCCAAAACCCCCTAAATATGATGTGTTTTTTAAAATATTCCGTTAGGTTTTTTATGGCAGGTGGTAAAAAACAATTTTTAATTTTTTTTTTGTGCTAAAATAAAACTTTTAAAATTTTTGGTAGTAAAAAAAAATTTCGCGATTTTTTTTGGAAAAATTAAAAAAAAATTATCCCAACTTTTATTGATTTTGTTCCAATGATCCCAACTTTGGATTATTCCAGAATAATCCGAACTTTGGGGGTTCCTCTTTTTCTTCAATCCTAAACCGCTCAACGGCAGTCAATGATTTATTATATCAAGTCACTTGACACGTGTAAAGTCCTGAGTGGTCCAAATATTTTTAAATTAAAAAAAAAAAAAAACCAAACAAAAAAAATCAGAAAAACCACTGCCAACCTAACCTCTACCACCCCTTCCCTTCCACCACCACTACCCTTACACCACCAGCCCACGCTTACCTACACCACCACTGCCCAGTTCGCCGGACCGCCGCGTCACCTCCATTCCACACAACAAACCACCTCACGCAATCACCAAAGTAATACATCCCCCACGTCAAAAAACCCCAAATCGCGACCAAATTCGACCAACACAGAATGAATCGCAGCACCGCCGCGAGGGGAGGGGAAAGACGACATAGGGGGAGAGGAATAAGCGGCGCATGGGAAGGGGGATATAGCAGCAGCCGGAATTTGGGTTTATGCCGGTGGTTTTTGGGGTTTGGTCGGTGGCCGAAATTGGAAGTAGTTATAATTGATTAATTGGTGGTCGGGGTTGGGTTTCAGGGAGGGGGGATGGTTGTTTAGAGGGTAGTGGACGGAGCGGCGACTCTAGTGGTGGGGGAGGGCCGGAGGTCTGGCGAGGGAAGTGTTTTGGCTAGGTGGCTGGGTTTTTTTTTTTTTTTTTTTAATATTTTTAACTAATTAAATTGTGACACGTGTCACTTTAAACCCAAAAAAAAAAATTAACCCATTCAACCGGTATTCGGTATTTGGGATTGAAGAAAAAGAAAACCACCCAAAGTTCGGATTATTCCAGAATAATCTAAAGTTGGGATCATTTTAGCAAAATTGATGAAAGTTGGGATTATTATTTCTAATTTTTCCATTTTTTTTTGTTGTAAAAGTTAAAAATCCTTATTGTTTTCATTATTCTTAATCATGTTTTATTTTATGTTTATTGAGTTTATTTCTAGTTTTGATATTATGTTTAATCTCCCTTCTCTATGCTAATTTCTTAGCTAGGGGAAGGGGATGGAAAACATGTGTTGATATTGGATGAATGATGATGGTTGGATTGAACTCATGCCATAAATTGATGAAAGACATGGTTTTTGATAATTGAGATTATTGTAGCACTTTATTTGATGTTTTCTAGTTTAAATGCATGAAAGTGATTTGAACTAGATTAAGATCATCTCTATTTTAATGATAGCATGAGAATGAGTTATTAAAGTGGAGTTTTATGGATTGTGTTTCTTTATTCTCTTGATTTGATTGTAACTAATTGGGTGCATGAGAATGATCCTAATTAGTATAGACCTTTTTCATTGATTTGCCTAGACTATTGCATGAAAATGAATTGTTTAGGTAGAATCTTGTGTTCTTTGGGATGTTCATCATGATAACCATTATTGTTCCCCTCTTTCTAATCATGTTTGACTCCCCCGTATCCCTAGCGTCGTTCTCTCTTTATTTAATCATCAATATCTTTCCTTTTTTGTAGTTTTAGTGCTCTTTATTAAAAAACCAACAAAAACACTCCCCTTTTTACTCTTGCATTAGTTAAAATTAATGTTGAATGAGTGAACTTTCTTAGTGGTTCGACCCTTTACATGCCCCTATTCTTGTATTAGGGTAGTTTAGGATTATAAATGATTAATTTTATTAGGGTAGTAGTTTAACGACCTGTCTAACCCTTGACCGAATTTTGGCGCCGTTGTCGGGGAAGCGGCTTGTTTAGCGTCTACTTTTGCTTTTGTTAGAGTCATTTTACTTGCTTTTCTTTTTGTTTTGTTTGTTTTATCATCCTTGTCATTGCTAATTGCCAATGAATATAAGTTCCGAGGAATCAAATCACAAGGGGTCTTAGTGGATAAGGTACTTTTTCCGCAGAATTTAAATGCCAATGAAATCCCTAAGTTCAAACCAACTAACAACCCCTACTTTCACCCAAGAGCCTTTGAAACTATAATGAATATCAAGGGCCGTAACAAGAAAGTTTTCCACACTTTGTTTTCACTATCTCTATAGACCGTTTGCCAACAATAGTTCTTCTCCCTTGAAAACGAGAAAACCTCATCTTGGGATGGCATAGTAAACTCTTTCATATACAGATATATATGTAACATCCAAGTCGAAACTGATCATAGAGAGCTAGAGATATTGAAAGAAAAAGAGAATGAGGGATTTACTTCTTTCTTTAACAAGTAGAGGTAGACTGCTGCTAAGATTATTAAGGTTCCTACTTAAAAAGAGTTTGTAAGGATGTTCATCAGGAACCTCCAAGAAAATTATTCAAAGCACTTGAAATATCAACACACCTTGAATACTTTCAAGGCTATCTATGACATAGGCATTGATATCGATGACGACCTTTTAAAAGTTGAGCGCAAAGGGAAGAAGAACGACCATCCTTCTTCTTCCTCTTTCATTAATGAAGTGAACGCTACAAACACCTTTAAACATCAAATCCAAAGGTCCAAAACAGTGTTCAATCAACTTGATATGAGTTACGAGACAGCTTTCGAAAGGCTATATAGCAAAGGACTAGTCATGCCCATAGGATCCATCAAAGACCCAGTTCCCAAAGCTAGCCCACCTAAGTGGGATCCTAATCAACACTGTAAATATCATTAAGGAAAAGGTCATGACACCGAGGAGTGTTGGAAACTCAAAGAAGTTATTCAAGACCTGATTGATGACTATAAAATGTCAACGATCCTAGCCATCGTAGAAGATCAAGCATCCTTCGATCCTTTGCTCGTTATCACACATGTAGGTGAGCCCTTGATCGAGAAAGGCTTTATCACTTATATCAATTAAGTGTCCATGATTAAGGAGGATGATGGAAATTTCTTAGAAGATATCAAGGAAAACTCGACAAGTCTAAGAAAAGACGTTCGAAAATTGCAAGATATCATCGCCATACTCTTGAATATGGTTGAAGGCCTAGCAAGTCGGATATCAGTTATCGAATAACGTTACCATCACCAAGATCATAAGAATGAAAAGGGCAAGTCTCTTCCTTCTTCTTCTTCCCATTAAGAACTTAAAGGAAAATTCAATGCTCCTAAGCCACGGATAAAGCAGACAATTGAAGAATACACACTAATAAAAATGACTTAAATGAAGATTTTGACAATTGTCATGGTCGAAACCTTATTCATCCAATAAGTCTAAGCCAATATCGTCCACTTGAGAAACGGTCTCCCAATTGGGATCTAAATTCTTGTTGGAAATATCATAGAGGCCATTGTTACACCACTGAAGATTGTTTCACCCTCAAAGTCCAAATTCAACACCTTCTTTATTCGAATCGCCTATGCATTTCTCCAAGTGAGAAGAACTTCAAAATCAATAATAATTATGATAAGAGGTGGAAGAACGACAATCTTTCATCCTTTTCTTCCTATTAGAATGGAAGTTGCATGGATAATCAAAGACAAAAAAAGCAACTAAAGAAAGAGTTCACCCCTATCGAGATGAACTATAATAATACTACTTTTGATCAACTCCATGCCAAAGGACTCATCACTCCTATTGGACCTCTTCAAGATCCCGCACTCGAAAACAAGTCACCCACCTATGATTCTAACGCTCATTGCAAGTATCATCAAGATAGAGGGCATACTGCCGAGAGTTGTTGGAAAATAAAGGAGGCCATCCATTATTTGATTGATAATAACAAGCTTCTCATACCTCTAGCTGGTAAGAAGACCAAGTGATGATAAAGCACAAGACACAAGACGAGCTTCAACAATAAGATTTCGCGACCTTCTTTTTCTATTATTTTCCACCTTTATCCAACTGATAGTCTGTCATAGGCACCCTTTGTTTTCCTTAGATTTATTCCATAGATTTATCCTTTTCCCTTTTAATAAAATGAGCATTTATTTCTTTGCATATGATCATCACATTACATTTTTTTTTAAAAAAAAATCCATGCCAAACTAAGAACAAGGTATACTTATTATTTGAGGCATCACTTGTAGCCATATCATATCACCATCACCTTTTAAATATACAATTCTTTCTTTAGAAACCACTTTGAGCCTCGTGTAATGATAGACCTTCAATTTTTCAATCCACATCTACCCAACCTTGGGATGGGATGGTGTGCAACTTATGCAATTTACAAATTAAATAAAAGGTTGAGTGATTTTGACGTAGGGAAAATGTAGGTCGTTTTCTAATCTCCCCTAGAGCCAAACAAATTTAAAATCACTTAAAAACCTTGTATGAGTATGAGGTAAGTCAAGGGTCGAACCCAAAGGAATGAGTAGGAGAAAGCAATAACCTAGGTTAAGCTACTTCAAATATTGTAAGATGAATTGAATTGTAACTAAGGTATCAAATGGTTAAACAACTCAAAGAAATTCAATATGCTAATTAATAGGGATATAGGTTCCACATGCAAGGTCAAAGATTATGCTAATCGATGGATGACTCGATTGATTCAAACATTGTGAAGGACAAACAATAGTTGCAACTAATAGAATTAAAAACCTATCACCTATAAGCCAAGCTAGGGTTCACTAAGAATGGCTAACAAGGAAAATCACAATCAAATTCAATCAATTAAAGCAGTTCTCAAATAAAGGGTTCATGTTATTAAAATTTTCTATGCAATCTAAATTATCTTATAGGTTGATCACTCCTAATGTGATTAATCACATGCACAACTTTTTCAACCAATTTAATTGCAACAATTCAATTAACCAAGACTCATCAACTAGCAATAATCATCAATCAAGCATGCTTCCCTTTCTCCCTAGCTACTAATCTACTCACAAATCTTGGTGGAACTGAAAAATAAAGTAAATTAAATAACAAACATCAACATTTCAAGCTTAATCAAAGAGAAAATCAAACATTCAACAAATTCTCAATCAAAGATCAAATATCAAATCAAACATTCAATAGTTAGAGGAAATAGAAAGCAAAAGTAAATTCAAAGGAGGAAAATCTCACAAACTTTCATTGATTGAAGATGAAATCCAAGCTCAAAGATGAAATTGAAGTACAAAACAAGTAATCTCAAGTTTCTCTCTACTTTCTCTTTCTTCTAATTCTAGAAATAAGTCTCAAGTATATATATAATCGTCCACTCCTAAAAAAGAAAAAGTCAAGGCAATTTATAATAAATTGAGCAAAGGGAGACGGAGCAGCCCGTGCGCATGCACAACCCCCTGTGCCCACGCATAGAGGGGCATGCGCCGGCGCACCCCTACTGTGGTGCTTGGCTTCCCTTTCTCGCTCGTAGATCCTTGATCAAGGCCTTTGCTCCTAGCGCTCTCGTGCATCCCTATCGTCGGTGTTCTCGAGGTGATGTCTACGAGGAGGGAAGCCATTTGCTCTTCAAATAATTGCACACTCCCGACCTAAAATCAATGAGAAAACATCCGTAAAAGAGCGGCAAACAAGATTTCAAAACTTCTCTTGCAAGAATTCAAGTAAAAATAAGAGAGAAAGCAAAAAGAATAGAAATTAAACTAAAATTGCTTAATAAGAACAAAAATTATGAAAAACAAATAAAAAGTGAACGAAAAACCAAAATGCGCTTTAAAGATGGAAAATAAAAGAAAACTAGAAAGATTATAAGAAGGTAAAACGAGAAAATATAGAAAAAAGAATTAAAAACTACTCTATTGAGCGCTATAAATGACGCTCATCAGATTTTAAGAGACTTAAATGGGAATAAAAGTGTGCAATAGGGCAAGTGTTCCAATGTCTTTGATATGAATAAGAACACATCTCAGATTGCGTCTCTTATCGAGTGCTTGGTACCGTGCCAGAGAAACATGAATGCCAAGTGAGTGATAAACCGCATGATTGAGATTAACCACGCTCATAAAAAAGGATAAAGCAAAAAAAAAGATAAAGCAAAATAAAGATTTCAAAAGCAAGGTTGCACACCTTGGGGGCTTATCTAGGGTCTTGAGCCTTTACCCCCTTCTTCTTCAACCTTTAGCCAAACCACGTTTAAACCCTTCAAAGACCTCTTTAAGGTATACACATACTTTTGCGAGGTTCGTCTAGAGCTACGTTCGGCCTGATTCCTTACGAATACGTAGGCAACCTCACATTAAGGTGTAGCCGTAATAAAATGGCATTCACATTCACATTCATACATAATCATATCATGGGATCTCCAATTCTCATCCCTAACCATTTAGAGCTAGACTTGGGGGCTTGATCCTTACGTCATTAGCTTACCCAGCCTAAGAGTCACCACTATTTGACTCTTTTAAATATATTTTCAATACCGTTAGCCTTTGCGGCAAAACTGTAGTTTCACTTTCACACACATCACAGATACATGACCAAATAATACTTCCCATAGGAACCCTTTGTCATGAAATCTTAACACAATGATGAAGCACGCCTCGTCATATCAAAATCACTAATAAATATCATTGCATCACAAAGTGTGAAGTACTTGATGAGTGTCATTTAAGGCACTCATAGGGTAGTGTTTTAGGATGTTTTCACTTTATTTTTCATGCTTTTCTTTTATTATTTTGGTCCTTTTTCCTTTAGTTTCTCTATTTCTTCTTTCTTTGTATTTTACTTTCCCTTATGTGGTTTTCTTTGTGTTTCTCTTTTGTATTGCTCTTTTTCTCTTCTATTTTCTCTATTTGGTTTCTTTTGTAGGTGCTTAAGGACTTAGCTTCACAAAGGAATCAAGAGGAGCAAAAAGATCTAAGCAAAGGAGATTCAAGCCTCTTGGAGAGGGCTTGGAGAGGGCACTCTGCTTCTTCTCTTTGCCGCGAGCGCGGATCCTGAGGGTCGTGGGCGCGGGTTAAGTGCATCAATTTGGTATTTTTTGGACGAACACTCCGCGCCCTGGCCGCGATCTAGCCGCGGGTGCGGAGAATTCGGAAAGACCGCTCCAGTTAGAGAGACCGCGACCCCCTGTCTTCACCTAGAACAGGATATCTACCGCGCCTTGAGTCGCGGGCACGAGTCTTGCCCAGATTGCCCGCGGAGTTAGTTATGGACTCCGTACCCATCTCGGCGAGTCCACGGGATCTTTTTTTAGAGGGCGCGGCCGATCAGTTTTTCTTCTTTTTCTATAAATACTCTTGTAAATCCTTTTGAAGGCTAACTTTTAGATAATATTTCATTTGCTTAGTTTTTAGAGAGAGAAACTAGAGAGAAGTCAGAGAGAAAGTACAGATTATAATCCTTGGATTTAATTTGTAATTCAACATTGCTTCTTTAATAAAGTTTGGAATTCTTCTTCATATCAATGAAAGTTTGTGAGATTTATTTCTTTTGAATTTACCTCAATTGTAATTTTCTTTTATGCTTGAATGTTTGGTTTGGATTTTGATTTAGTTTTGAGAATTTGTTGATTGATTGTATTTCCTTTTGATTTTGCTTGAGATGAATATGTTTGTGATTGAATTTGTTTTGGCTTTAATTTTAACCATTGATTGATTGAATTGTTGCAATTTAATTTGTTGACATAGTTGTGTATGTGATTAATTAGACTAGAAGTGATCAACCTCTAAGATTAATCTAGATTGCATTGCAAATTTCAATGACATGAACCCCTGATTTGTGAATTGTTTTAATCGATTGAATTTGATTGTGATTCTCCTTGTTAGCCATTCATAGTGAACCCTAGCATGGTTTATAGGAGATAACCTTTGAATTCCTTTGATTGCAACTATTGTTTGTCCCTTGCAATGTTTGAATCAATTGAGTGATCTATCAATTAGCATGATTGTTGAGCTTGCATGTGGAACCTATATCCCTAGTGTTTAGCATATTGATTGAATACTTTAATTTTTCTTGATTCTTGTTATCCTAGTTACCAAACTCAACCATTTATATTCTTCGATTTAGCTTAGCATTAGACTATAGCATTAGTTCCGATTCATTCCTTTGGATTCGACCCTTGACTTATCGCGTACTTATATAAGGTTTGTTAATTGTTTACAAATTTAGTTTGACCTAAGGAGAATTAGATGACGACCTAGTTTTACCCCTTGTCAAAATGGCGTCGTTGCCGGAGAATGACATTGGTGCTTTGTTGTAGTTGTTGAGTTTTTTTCATTCTAAAAAAAACAAAAAGATTTTCCTCTTTAAGGCTACACTTGTAGCCGTGCTACTAATCGTTTCCTTTGAGTTGTATGCATAAAGCACGTGGTCATTCACTAGTGCCATTTGATCCGGAGATTGAGAGGACAATTACAAGATTAAGGGTTGCTAGGCGATCTTTGAGCTCTAGAATTTCAAGTGAGGAAGAACCGGAACAAGAGGAACAAGCAAGAATGGGAGAGAATCCGATAGTGGCATTGAAAGAATTAGGGATTCCCGGTGCATATATAATTGAGAGTGGAATTGCTCCACCTACAACACTGGCAAATGATTTTGAAATTAGGCCGGTTGTGATCACTTTGATAGATAGGCGACAATTTAGTGGAGCCAAGCATGAGAGCCCTCTAAATCATCTCAAGGAGTTTGAAAAATATTGCAATACTATCAAGGTGAACGGAGTTTCCCAAGAATTCATCTGCCTCAAGCTCTTTCCCTTTTCTCTTATTAGGCGTGCTTTGGAATGGCTCTAAGCCGAATTATTTAACTACATGGGACGAGGTTACAAAGGAATTTCTAACCCGTTTCTATCCACAAAATAAAACGGCGGAGGCAAGAGCTTTTATTCAAGGCTTCAAACAAAATCCAAGTGAGAGCCTCTATGAAGCGTGGGAGAGATTTAAGGAGTATTAAAGGGAGTGTCCATACCACGGAATTCCAACCTATCAAATTATTCAGATTTTCTATGGAGGCATAACTCCCCAAGGCAAGTCATGCCTAGATGGAGGAACAAGAGGTCCCATCATGAATAGGACGGAAGAAGAAGTGGTGGAAATCATTAAGGATGTTGTGAGGTACTATAGATATTAGCAAGATGGTGAGAGAGAATCAACTAGCAAGAGTAGCTCTTCCGTGTACTCAGTTGATGATTAAAATGTAATCAATAATCTCTCCTCATAAATGGCAAACTTGGGGAAGGAAGTAAGTGCAATCAAAGAAAAATTAGAGAGTTCTTCTTCCCAAGCTCCAAGTCTTCCATCCCAATTTTAAGGGAGAGGTACTCCTTCTAACTCTCATCCCCCTCTTTCTTCTAGTAACATGCCTAGTGGTTGTTTGTTTTGTGATGTTTGTGGTTCATATGATCATGATTCTAGTTATTGCCCTCATGCTTTTCTGGATGGTAATGATGATTTTGATAATAATGAGAGTTAACATGTGAACTATATGTGAAACAATAATAATGTGCAAAGGTTTGATAACAAAAGGGGTCAATGGAATAGGAATTACCAAAACCATGGTAATATTGACAATTATAACCAAGGTGTTGGTTATAGGAACCAAGGGAACCATGGTTCTCGAGGTAATAACTATAACAATCAAGGTTATAGTGGCCAAAATCAAAACCAAAATTATGGTAATCAAAACCAAGGTTATGGAAATAATAATCAAGGTGGTGGTAACCATAATCAAGGTTATGGTGAAAATCAAAATAAGGGAAGTTGGAGCAATCAAGGGAGAGGAAATTTTCAAAATAATGCTCAAAGAGGCCCTCCACCTAGATTTGAACCAAAGACTCAAGTTGATAATTCCTATTCATAGTCATGTTCTTCTAGGACTAATTTGGAGGAAATAATAGAAAGTCAAACAAAGTTGTTGAGCACTTACATGGCCGTAAGTGACAATAAATTCAATAAGGTGATGACTCATAATAAGATGCTAGAAAACCAAATTTCTCAACTTGCCAATGCTTTGAAAGACCACACTAGTCCCTCTTCTTTACCTTCCCAAGGCTTAGATCCCAAGAGACCCGTGGATGCTATTGTTACAAGAAGTGGTAAGGTTCTTGAGGAGAGTTTGCCTAGGAAGTGTGGAACCAAGGAGGTCTTGGTAGAGGATGAGAGAAATGGTGCATCTTTGAGTGAGGTGGTGATTGAGGCACCTAGAAAGGTGAGAGTGGAGAAAGAAATTGTGAAACCCAAGCTTCCATATCCACAAAAATTCATGAGACATAAGTTGGATGAACAATTTGAATGATTTATTGATATGCTTAAGCAACTTCATCTTTCTCTACCTTTTACCGAAGTTGTTACCCAAATTGCCAACTATGAAAAATTTTATAAAGATATTTTGAGTGGTAGGAGGACTTGTGATGTGGTGGAGACGGTCAAATTGACCGGGAATTGTAGTGCAACTATAATGAACAAGATGCTACCTAAGTTGAAATATTTCGGAAACTTCTCTATCCCTTGTGCCATTAACAAGATGCAAATTGATAATGCCTTATGTGACGTAGGAGCTAGCGTTTGCTTAATGCCATATTCGGTTCATCAAAGACTTGAGTTAAGTAACTTATGCCTTCTAAAATTACCTTGCAATTAGCCGATAGGTCAATTAAGATTCCTAAGGGAAAGGTGGAGGATGTTCCTTTGAGCGTAGGGAAGTTTGTGATTCCGGTAGATTTTGGGGTTCCTAAATGGATGAAGATGCTAACATTCCCATTATTTTTGGTAGACCATTTCTTGCTACCTCGTGTGCTATGATTGATGTTAAGAGTGCAAAAATTTAACTCAAGGTAGGAGAAGAGGTCATTGAATTTGACTTGAATGAAAGCATGAAGTATCCATGTTCTACTCTAGAAAATTGCATGTTGATTGATTCTCTTGATCTTGTTTTATCTCCCATGCATGAGCACTTGAGCACTTCTAATGATCCTCTTTAGAATGTCTTCTTGAACAAGGATAAGATAGGTGCTCCAATCAAGGAAGTGGTAATGTATGAGTATTTGCTAAATGGAAGCATTGAGGAAGGGGATGAGCATATGTGCATGAATATTTCAAGTCAAGAAGCTTTGCAAGCCGCCACATCAAAGGAAGCTAAAGGTGTACCAATGGTTGAGCTCAAACCTCTACAATTAACCCTTAGTATCAAGGGATTAAGATGGAGCAGTCCCAATACGGCCAAGAGTGTTTTTCCAAATGGTTTTGTAGAAGTCTCAATGAAAGATTCTCCTTCTGTTAAAGGCTAATGGCAATCATCTAATGAAGTATTTTGACGATGCTTTTGTTGGTTTCATTGACTTATTGTTTCTTCAACAACCACCTTAATTAGTGGAGGACGTCAAGCTAATGACGTTAACCAAAAGCGCTACCCGGGAGGCAAACCGGTTTTCTAACCTTTTTCTTTGATTTTACAATCTTTTATACTTCCTCCCTTGAGAACTTTTCTTATTTCTCTTTATTTTTGTTTGTTCTTTTGATCCTAGGTATCATGAGATTGGATCTGAGACAATTTCCAACAATTTTGGTGCTACTTCAAGATTTCATGAGTATTTTTTCTCTTTATTTTTGTTTGTTCTTTTGATCCTAGGTATCATGAGATTGGATCGGAGACAATTTCCAACAATTTTGGTCCTACTTCAAGATAAATGTGTAAACTTTGATTGAATTCTTGAATAACCATTGCAGGTTATTTTCTCTCTCATGGGTATTTTTTATGATGGTTTTATATCTTTGATAATTCAATGCTTGAGATTATTTTGCTCATTTTGGCTCATGATTTGGTATCTTATGTTTAATTTTGCCTTTAATCCATGCTTATTTGTTTCAAATTCATGATTTTATATTAATGGCATTGTTCATTTGTTACCATCTCTTGCTTCTATTGTGAGATAATTTCATTTTGTGCTTGACTCTTGAACAACTACTTATGCTAAGTCTTGAAACTTTGTAGATTGCCACACTATGTCATAAGAAGCGAGCTAGAGCAAGTTCAAGCAAGCCTAGGTATGTTGTTCCACCTCCACCCGTGGTTGAACAAACTCATGGCATTGAATTTTCAAAATAATTGCATTGGGATTGTTTCAAGCGTCTATCCAAGAGGAAGCTTAGACCAACAAAATTCTACGATCAAGCAACAACCAAGTTTCTAGGGATAGATGAGGATGTTCGCCAACTTGCGGAGGGCCTTGATCTTTTAGAGTTTTTGGATTTGAGTGCCCCTACTTATGCTAGGGTGACTTATGAATTCCTTTTTTCTCTTGAAGTTGTCCAAGAACCAGGTGAAAATTAGTAAAAGATTTTGACTTTCCAACTCTTCAACAATGATCACTCATAGACGGATGCTCAACTATGTTCATATTTCAAGTTTCCTTGGGCCGAGGAACCGGATCATTGTATCTATTAGGCACATAGTAGAATGGAAAGTGATCATGGATATCATGAGCAACGTTGGTGGAGGAGTATCTCGGAGGAAGGAAAGTATGACCCTCAAACTTCAAAGTCCACTTCCATGATTCATCCGGCTATGCGGTATTTCAACCGAATCCTCACGTACGCTCTTTGCTCCAAGGACTCTTTAGGAGCTATTTCCCGTGAGGAGCTTTGTTAGTAGTGGATAGCCAACCACAACGAATTTGAGATTGAGTCGGTGGATTTCACGGAGCATTTGATCACTCGATTTTTGGATATTTGTGATGGATTTGCCTATCGGGGTGCATCCAATTGGGTGGGATGATTTCTATCCTAGGTCTTTGCATTAATGATGACTACAAGACTTTGTTAGATGAGCTTCCCGCGATTATAGATCCTCGAGAAAAGTCTCCCTCTTATTTCCTCAACATCTCCGCCCTTGTGAATCAAAAGTTTCTCAATCGAACTAGGAAGGATGATGTTTTCATTTGGAAAGTTTCTCGGTATAAGGATTGGTTCCTCATCCCATGCAAGGAGGCAACTACCCGACCCGAGGAGAGAGATTCCTTGTCTTGGAGCCCCCCGTGAGAGATATTAATCCTTCTATCCGACAGAGGACAAATTGTACAAGAGGTCGTTCAACCAATGCGTGCTCAGCGAATGCTCATTATCTTCCCCCGGTTGAACCGGGAGGTACACCTACTCTTTCCCCCTCTCCCACTCCTTATACTTTTGATATGTCAACCATTCATGCCAAGCTTGATTCTATTGCTACGTGTGGTACTCCATGCCTTCTGTGCAACCCCCTTCCCTTAGTTATGATTACCATATGTATCAATTATATGATTTGCATGTTCGGAGGGGGGAGATAGAATCGTATGTCAACTATCCGTACCTCCCGGTCCAAAAAGACATGTCCCTCAATGGGAGCCTTTTGATCCTACTGTGGGTCCTAGACTTTGTTACCCTTATTAGGAGGGCCCCCATGTTCACCCTAGTTCTATCATAGGCACTACCCCAGGCACTTACGACTATAGGCGGCCCGGTGGTTCTGATTATGCATATGATCCGGCTAATCCTTCGCCTTTTCCGGACCCCGAGACTTTTTGTAGGTGGGGTAGGTCGGGTGAGCCGGTCTTAGATGATTGGTCTCATTATTTTGAGGTGGATAGAATTAGGTGGGAATTGAAAGTCGGTTACGGGGTATGGCTCCCATGGAGGTGAGCGAGATGGCAAGCTCTAGTCATTGGATGGAGACCGGTGAGGGGAGTTCTCATTCTACCCCTTACCATAGTGCGGAATGATACTACCATGCCCCCCCTTCCTATGTGCTTTATATGATTTTTCTCTATTTCCTACTCGTCTTTAGGTTTAGAGTTAGGAGGGTGGCTCATTTTAAGCTTGGGGGTATTCTATGTCGTTTGTTGTTGTGCTTCGTTGTTCCCCCCTTGCTTTTATAGTTCATTCTGGGTCTCGTATGCTTTTGGTATCGATCTCTGTGTCCTTTGGTTTTATGTTGATGATGCTGTGCTTTTGTTGATTTCTCTGCCCGACTATTAGCCTTATTGTTTGATTCACTGATCGTTGTCTGATGAGTTTATTTGTATCTCTGTTATGATGATTCCTGATGATGTTTATTCGATATCTTATTTCCTGTTACGGTTTCGGTCTGATGTCTCATCGGACACTATTCCTGTTGATTTCTTCTTTTATTTTGTTTGGAAGATACTAACAATTTTCTTTGTATATAGTTCTTATTTTCTCACCTTGCTCTGTTGCTTATGCTTTGGATTTCGACGATTTGTATGGTGCTCTTTCACCTTGTTTTTGTAGCATATCTTTGGATGCTTAGTTTAGGATTAGCTTTAGGATGAGTTGAATGGTTTGAGGATGTTTGCTTTGTAACAACTAGCGTGTTTGGGGTAATTGGCGTTGTTGCCGAATGACCACTTGTTTGACGATTGGGTATTACTTGTGATTACTTGCATTCTTGTGCTTTTCTCTCTTTATTTTGATTTTTAGTTCTTTTCTTCCTTTTAAATAAATATAAAACATTTTTGAGGCTATTCTTTTCCTTTTTGCTTGTTTAGCTCTTTTCCTTGGACAATCTACAACTCGGAATTTTTCCTTTGCATGTATGCTTTCCTATGTTTTATTGGTGTGCATGCTTTGAGAGTATTTGCGGTTGACTCTAGGATAGGGTATGCTAAGGTAGCGTTTTAGACCTTTTTGGGCCTTGAAGCCGGATTCGTTTGGTTTGTGGTAAGACGGAGTTGCTTCCTTTGGTGAATTTGACACCTTTAGTATGTTTTTGCTACAACCTTGTGAGGATTTTTCTTTTTCAAGCCTTCATCATATTTTGATTGTGCGGCATTTATTCTTAACCTTTGCGTACCTAATCTTGAATCTTGACTCATAATTCTTAACACACGAGACCGAACCTACTAGGGAGGACAAAGGCATCTTTTCGGGGTGGTAATTTTTCATTTGTAGGATTTTTCATTCTTTTTAGTTTATTGGGTTTACATTTGCTTTCTTGATAACCATTTGGACCTTTTCCCTTCTTTTCAAGCCATATCTTTAAACCTTGAGCCTTTTGATTCATTTTCGTTTCCATTCCTTGTTTTTATGAAACAATTGATCATTATTGTTGGAGTTTGTGGTGAAGAAATTTGGGTATTTGGTTCTCTTGAAAACAAGTTTATGTTGTGATATTTGTGTGAATAAGGGCAACTGATTAATGTAAAAGACGTCCTAAGTTTAAGAGGCATGGACAATTGCTTTCATAGAAATGAAAATACAAAAATTAAAAAAAGAGAAAAAAGATGTGAAAATGAGAAATTTTCAAAAATATTTTGATGTAATTTCTTTTCCCTTTTCAAGCATTGTGGACAATGCTTCCTTTTAGCATGGGGGAGAAGCGTTTACGCTTTTTGTATATATGGTTGTGTATATAGCTTTGAATAAGCTTGGGGGTGTTAGTTTGTTTTTGTTTGGTGACTACTTGATTGTGATTCTTAGAAAGGGCCCGTTCTTTGCTTCACTTTTAGGGTTACCACAAAATTTTAAAATTTTAGCCTACCTGTAGACACCCTTTGTGTCTCCCCAAAACCAAACCTAGTGATTAGTACCTTTCATGTCGAATCATAGTCGAATGAGGTGAAAGTCTGGAAAGTCTAGTGTTGCGATTAGTTTTTATTTCTTTTCTTTCTCTCTGTTTTTGAAATATATTTTAAGAAAACAGCCAATCCAGTTTGGTTTGATCCATGGCAAGGGTCCAATAATGGTGTAGTTGGGTCAGGTTCGAAAAGAGCTTTCCAATGATATATTATTAGCACAATTCCGATGAATAATGAGGAAGTTATGACCAATTTACTAAACTGGGCCCGGTTTGATATTTATATGCGGCCCAATGATGTAGAGGAGGGCCTAATATTGATTTATCATTCCTAATGTGATTAGAATTTATTATAGTCTTCTAGATTCTTCTAGAAGGTTTTTTTCATTCCTAATTTAATTAGCTTTAGTTGACTTTTGAGAGTTTTAATCAGAATAAAAGAAGTGTTTTTAAGGAAAATACGATTCTAACCTCTCGTACAGTTAAATTTTATCAAAATAAGAAAACGCGTGGAAATTTATTTCTAGCGTATGGCGCAAGACCTGGCGTTTGGCGCTGCGCTCTAGCGTTTGGCGACATCGTCGTGTTTTATTCTTTTCGAATCTCTGATTCTTTTTTATCATATCCGGCCGATTTTCTCTATAAATAGCCTCCTAAAACCTATGATTTTTGTCATCAATTTTCACCAATTCTCATCAAGGATCTCTTGACTACTATCTCCCCCTCTCTCTTTTCTGGACTAGCTTTTTGCATACAAAATTTCGCATTCACAAGATCTATAAACACTTTACCATGTTCGAAGTTGCCTTCGCCCTAGACGTGAAAAGTTTTAATTTCTGAGGGTTTGGTCCCAAATCACTCTTTCAATTATTTAATTTAATTGTTTGTTTTATTATTTTTCTTGAAGTTATTAACGCGTGTATTTTGTTATTAGAAAGAGATACGAGGCATCCAAGTAAGTGCTTTAATTGATTTATTTATATTATGATTTAGAAATCATGTCTAGATTGCTATTATCATTCCTATTATCATGTTTAGGATGTTTTGATTCCTAGTATCATGTTTAGGGTAATAACTAAAATTTCTAATATCAAATATCACAAATGTGATTCCTGCGATGCTTCCTTGCCTTTTCTTATATTCGTGTTAGTATCATGTTAGGGTTAAAGCTTTGATTTTTATTGCTTAAAGACATGCTAGGGTTTGTTATTAATCTTGTTAGTATAATGCCTAGGATCTTGCTATTATTATGCTTTAACATGATTATGATAAATATGATTATTATTACGATGATAATTATTATTATTATTTTGTTGCTTGATATATTATATTTATTGTTATTGCTTGATCACACCTTTTATGCATGTTTAAAGGGAATTTGTACTTGTAATCACGCTTAATTAGATAATTAATAATCTTGTTTAGGGTTAATTTGATTATAATTCAAGTGATCGCCAATAATAGTTTTGTTTGTGCATTAATATTCAGCCAACATAGATTAAACATGTTTAGGGTAAACCTATTGATTCCATGTTAGTCAGAAAACTTACATGAATACGAGCAGAATAAAGTAGAGGCCTATTATTAGGGAAGGTTCAATCTCTTTTAGGTTTGATTTGTACCTTCATCCCTGAACTACTAGTCATGGTTCCAGACCTATTGGAGTTGGCGATCTCTTGGATTGTTAAGGGGTGTAACCTTTACCTCATGAACGGTTTACAAGTTCTTAAAACTTTTTGGCGACACTTTTGCTATATCTTCTTTCCCTTTGGACGCCACCGTACTTAAGTGTATGATCACAGTGGGGTTCAAGTTTGGGGTAATGCTTGAATTATTCCCCACAGTTTTTTGGCAAGCCCACTGGGGAGGATTTCTATTTTAATTCCTAATTTTTTTTTTTTGCAATGTTTTAGAATGAGTGGATGAGACTCGAAAAGTTCTAAGTATTTCATGTGCGTAATTTTGATTAACATTATTGTCATATGCATAAAAAAGATCTCATTGGAAAGACCATCTGTAATGAGTTAAAACATAAGATTTTTACATGTAGGAAATTTAAGGAATATCTTTCACAACTAGGATCGAAATAATGCTGCGCGAAAATGGAAAATTTTATCGAGCACAGAAGGCTGCTGAGGCATGTAGGAATTGGCTTAAAAAAAAAGAGTCTATCGCCAACGATTTGACTCTGTCGCCAGGCGACAAAACCAAATTACGGCGACGGCCTCTGTTCGCTGGCGCCAAGTTCTTCCAATACCGAGACAGAAATATGCATTCTAATTTTGACCAGTTTTTAGCACTGTTTGCTGGATCCTACTTCCTGATTGAGTTTTTCTCGCTTTTCTGAAACCCATATTTGTTCTACATATGGACATAACCCTCTGGGAATTAATGCTCCATCTATCTGATTAAACGCTCTGTGCAACAAAGGGTACATCCGAGAATGTTGAATTCACCAAACCATGGAAGTGAGTTTTTAACTCGCGGTGTCCCATCCACTCGCGCCAACCCTTCAAAAGGTAAGGCTTGCGCGCGGTGCATCCGGGCAATTAACCATGGACCCTCTTTGACTAACCCATATCCCGAACTTTAGAGAACTAAAGCCATGGTTAGGTTGCAAACTCATTGCATCATGTTGTGACTACTTGACTACTTGTGCATCTCTTACTTGTGCATACTTATTAAGTGACTAAACTAACCGTTTGGTTTGACTTGTGTTTGTAAATAAGTCTTAATAAACTAACCAATGACTAAAGGGATTTGCTTAATTGATTAATTAATTAATTTGAGCTAAAAAATAAACTTAAAATCGAGTCATAGTTCCTCTAAGTCAACCCGGATTTTTATTCCCGTATATTGCACAAGCGTCAACTTGTTTTGGTCATAGCCGGCGATCTAGGAAGAACTACGAGTCGTACAATCTTTGGATCTATAGCCCCGCGTTTTATCTTTAATTTGGCAGTGGTTTCATCCCAATCAGAGTCACAAATCAAAAGTTATGACTAAAGTATGTACATTAACCCTTTAAATCAATGACCCTGTGAAGAAACAACAAATGGAGATCATCCAAGAAAGCTTGAGGAAGATATCTAATGACTATAAATTCAAGGGCATTAGCTCACAAGGGGTCTCGGTGGACAAGGAGCTTCTTCCGCAGAAGTTCAATGCAACTAACATCCCTAAGTTTAAGGCAACCGATAATCCTTATCTTCACTTAAGAGCCTTTGAAACTATAATGAACATTAAGGGGATTGATAAGAAAGTCTTTCATTCCTTTTTTTCCTATCTCTTGAAACAGTTTGCCAACAATGGTTCTTCTCCCTCGACAAAGAGAAAACCTCTATCTGTGAATCGATAGTAAGCGCTTTCATTGATAGATATAAGTGCAATATTCAAGTCGAAACCGATTGTAGACAACATGAGATGCTAAGACAAAGAGAGAATGAATGTTTTACCTCTTTCTTCAACAAGTGGAGGGAAACTTCCGCTAAAATGATTGAGGTGCCCTCCGAAAAAGAATCTGTGAGGATGTTTATCAAGAATTTACAAAAAAAGTATTCAAAGCAATTAAAATATCAACAGAATTTGAATACTTTCAAAGCCGTCTATGACATAGGCATCGAGATCGAAGATGACCTCGCGAAGCAAAAAGCTACTAACAATAGCAACCACAGTGGCTGGAAAGGAAAGAAGAATGACAATCCTTCTTCTTTCGAAAACGCCCAATCTAGTAATAATGTTAGTACATTTGATCTCAGTGAAGTTTTAGCCATGGATAACCAAGGATCTAAGAAGCAACTAAGGAAAGACTTCACCTCCATTGGGTTGAGCTACGATACTGCCTTCGATCGACTCCATGCTAAGGGACTCATTACTCCCATTGGACCTATTCAAGATCCCGCATAGTTGGAATCTAGATGCACATTGCAAATATCATCGAGGTAGGGGGTCATACTACTGAGAGCTGTTGGACGCTAAAGGAGGCTATCCAATATTTGATTGATAATAACAAGCTTCCCATGCCTCCAGCTAACAAGAAGAGTGAGTGATGATAAATCAAACTACACAAGACAAGAGGCGAGTTTCAACGACAAGATTTCGTGACCTCCTCTTTCTTTTTATTTTTTTTATGCCTTCCCCCTATAAGTCTAGCATTGGCACCTTTTTATTCTTCTTAGATTTATTTTGTAGGATCAGTATTTCTTCTCCTCCTCTTTCTTTTTATTTTTTTTATGCCTTCCCCTTATAAGTCTAGCATTGGCACCTTTTTATTCTTCTTAGATTTATTTTGTAGGATCAGTATTTCTTCTCCTCCTCTTTCTTTTTATTTTTTTTATGCCTTCCCCCTATAAGTCTAGCATTGGCACCTTTTTATTCTTCTTAGATTTATTTTGTAGGATCAGTATTTCTTCTCCTTTAATAAAATGAGCATTTATTTTCTTATGATCATTTCATTACATTACATTAAGAAAAACAAATAATAATAATAATAATAATAATAATAATAATAATAATAATAATAATAATAATAATAATAATAATAATAATAATAATAATAATAATCATAATAATAATAATCATAATAATAATAAAGATAATAATAATAATAATAATAATAATAATAATAATAATAATAATAATAATAATAATAATAATAATAATAATAATAATAATAATAATAATAATAATAATAATAATAAAGAATCCTTGTCAAACTAAGCACAAGGTATACCAATGATTTGAGGCACTCCTTGTAGCCACATCATATCACCTTTCACCATTCAAATATGCAATCCTTTTCTAATAAACCTTTTTGAGCCTTGTCTGGCGATAGACCTTTCATTTTTCAACCCATATCTACCTAACTTTGAGATGGGATGGTGTGGAACTTATGCAATTTTTAATTTCAAAAAAGGTTGAGTGACTTCAAATGATTAAAATAACAAAAAATAAAAATAAAAATAAAAGTGTAAAAAAGGGAAAGTGTTCCAATGTCTTTGACATGAACATGTCTTTGATATGAACACGTCTCGGATTTCGTTTCTTATCGAGTGCTCGGTACCGTGCTTGAGAAACATGAATTCCAAGTGAGTAATGGACCACATGATCGGGATTGCCCACACTTATAAAAATAAAATAAATGCAAAAGCAAAAAAAAAAGAGAAAAAAAAAAAAGATCTCAAAAGTGAGAAAATTCAAGAATACAAAGTTTCAAAAGCAAGGTCGCACACCTTGGGGGGCTTATCTAGGGTCTTGAGCCTTTATCCCTTTCTTCTTCAACCTTTATCCTAACCACGTTACAACCCTATAAAAGACCTTTTTGAGGTATACACACTTGTGCGACGTTCGGGTAGAGCTACGTTCGGCCTGATTCCTAACGGATACGTAGGCAACCTCACATCGAGGTGCGACCGTAATAAAAATGCATTCACATTCACCTACTCACACCATGATCATATCAAGGGATTCCCTATGCTCATCCCTATCTACTTAGAGCTAGACTTGAGAGCTTGATCCTT
Source organism: Chenopodium album (assembly GCF_948465745.1). NCBI lineage: Eukaryota > Viridiplantae > Streptophyta > Magnoliopsida > Caryophyllales > Amaranthaceae > Chenopodium > Chenopodium album. Next base: position 54,959,838 of record NC_137836.1, on the reverse strand, counting down.
ACATCATTAGCTTACTTAGCCTAAGAGTCACCATCATTTGACTCTTCTTGAAATAATATCTTTTTCCACACTTAGCCCTTACGGTCTAACTTTAGTATCACTTTCACACACATCACATATACATGACCAAATATACTTCCCTTAGGAACCCTTTATCATGAAATCTTAACACTACGCTGAAGCATGCCTTGTCATATCGTCGTCAAACATCATTGCATAACGAAGTATGAAGTGCTTAGCCTCCGCGCCTAAGTTACCTAAATACTTTCATTATTAAATCAACTAGGATAGTCTAAGATGATACAATCCTTGTACTGTGAGAGACAACGTTAACGGATTAACCTCATTCAACATGCACCTTCAAAAACTTCGATTCTTTTTCACGTCTTTCTTTTT